>NC_090709.1:36754636-37382384 GCF_040954835.1 Lepisosteus oculatus
GAGTATAGAGAGGGAACCAGAATCAGAAGCTATTAGATGATCGGTGGTGATGTAACTGGAGTGTGACAGCACGTTCTAGACTTTTAGGAAGAAAGGGTCAGTTGGAGATGGGGTGAAAATTAAGATTGTCGAGAGCCATGTTAGGCTTTTTTAGCAAGGGGGTAATGGCAGCAGTTTTGAGGACCGTTGGTACAACACCAATGCTCATGGATTCATGTATAATATTGAGCACAATGGGACAGAGAGAAGAGAAACAGGACTGGAATAAAGTGGTGGGAATGGGGTCTAAAATAGATGTGGTGGGTTTCATGCGTGTAACTAGTTTGTTGAGGGATGCTGAGTCAAGAAGAGAGAAGCTGGAGAGAAGGGAACCAGAGAAGTTGGATGAGGAGGGAGGAGGTATGGAAATGATATGTGCAGTGGAGAGAATGTGATGTGCGTGTCGAAGATAAAATTGTGTAAAAGTGTCTTTTTATCTTTGTGCTCGCGGTATTTGTGGTGAAATTGTGTAAAAGTGTCTTTTATTGAGCTCGGGCTGTTTGAGGTGAAATCGTGTAAAAGTGTCTTTTTATCTTTATGCTCACGGTGTTTGAGGTGAAATCGTCCAAAAGTGTCTATTAATGAGCTCAGGGGGTTTGTGGTGAAATTGTAAAAAAAGTGTATTTTTATCATTGTGCTCGGGGGTTTTGTGGTGAAATTGTGTAAGAGTGTCTTTTTATCATTGAGCTCGAGGGGTTTGAGGTAAAATTGTGTAAAAGTTTATCATCATGCTCCAGGGGTTTGTGGTGAAATTGTGTAACAGTGTCTATCATTGAGGTAAAATAATATTTTTATCATTGTGCTCGATGGGGTTGTGGTCAAATTGTGTAAAAGTGTCTTAATCATTGAGCTTGGGGGGTTTGTGGTGAAATTGTATAAAACTGTATTTTTATTATTGTGTTCGGGGGGTTTGAGGTAAAATTGTGTAAAAGTGTCTTTTTATCATTGAGCTCGGGGGGTTTGTGGAGAAATTGTGTAAAAGTGTCTATCATTGAGGTAAAATTGTTTTTTTATCATTGTGCTCGATGGGGTTGTGGTCAAATTTTGTAAAAGTGTCTTAATCATTGAGCTTGGGGGGTTTGTGGTGAAATTGTATACAACTGTATTTTTATTATTGGATCGGGGGGAATGTGGTAAAATTGTGTAAAAGTGTCTATCAATGAGCTCGGGGGGTTTGAGGTGAAATTGTGTAAAAGTGTCTGTTTATCTTTGTGCTCGGGGGGTTTAAGGTAAAGTTGTGTGAAAGTGTCTTATAATTGTGCTCGGGGTGTTTGTTGTGAAATTGTGTAAAAGTGTCTGTCATTGAGCTCAGGGGGTTTGTGGTGAAATTGTGTAAAAGTGTCTTTATCATTGTGCTTATGGGGTTGTGGAGATATTGTGGTTTTTGGGTGTAAAAGTCTTATTGTTCACACGTTGCTGCTGTGATGTGGCCTTTCGCCTGTAGGTGGCGCTCTCTCCAGTCATTTTTAAATGTACCAGTCCTGATGGATGACTGTACACATCCTCAGTCAAGGGGAATATCTAATTAGTTACTCTCCAAATAGCATTTTTGTATGAAACATTTAAAGAAATCGACAACCACTTTTCAAAACGCACAATAACACAGACTGGTATGTTTGACAACGAATAAATAAGAGAAAGGGGAAACGAGAATTCACCATCCCTTTCTGCATGTTTACCGTGACCTGTCCTGATCGTGAGAAGTCTCAGACGCGTCTCTTCACCAGACAGTTTAATACAGCAGTTCTACATGGGACCGGTGTGAGAGTATGTGGGTAACAGTGATGGCTCTCTCTGCTGTACTGTTGTGGCCCTCCCTCCTGATGACAGAATCGTCTCACACTTCACCTTCACAGACACAAGCTCCATGTGTTTGTGGTGAAATTGTGGGTCTGTTGGTGTGAAAGTTTATTATTGAGCTCACTGAACTGATCTCGAAGGCCACTTTAATTTCAGTTGGCGTCTGACATTTTGAGTGAAATTGTAGTTTTGTTGGTTTAAATGTGCTGTTTCTTTGACTAGCTGGCTTGTTTCGCTGATATTTGTATTTCCTCCTCCTGAAGGAAAGATATCAAGTGTTTTTTTAATGAAATTGTAAAATACCGGTGTGTCGAAGTGGCTCCGGTTTCGCTGCGGCTCATGTCAGATCCAGGGCTGATAGAAACAGTTTGATCAATAAATGAACTAAAAACCGATTGACACATTTGCTGCACTTCCGCTGAAAAGAGACAACGTTTTCAAACCGTCTATATTGGAGGTTTGCATCACCACTGCTAAAATCGACAATGTTGTAAAAACGTGTTTTCGAGGTTTGCTTCGGTTCAGATGACACCTCAAATACAGTAATACAGTATAAAATAAGTGACAGGAAATACGCTGTGCTGAAGCTCTGTATGGATGACTTGTTCTTGCAGGTTTATTTGACTTCAGGTAAAGAGAAATGAAAGTTTCATAAACACTTATTTCGGTGTTGCACTCCAGGGGAAGTGAGCAGAAACTAACCCAAAGAAATGCAAGAACAGGGCGTACAGATGCGTTATGAAAGGGTGTTCTGGATGTGTGACTCACAAAAATGATATAAAAACTGAAAACAGGAGATCTGCAGGTTGTCTGTTAAACCTTGAAGTTTATTAAGTAGTGATCAGCAGTAACTTACTGGTTTGCCCCGGTTGTTGTCTTCCAGTTCAGGACTTGTGCTGAGGAATGAGTGTGGTCTGTGGGCTCTGGCGAGAACAGTCACACTGCGTGGACGGGGGTATCCTGTTCCTGCTCTGATCTCTCCTGGAACCTCCATTAACATGTGATCTCAAGAAAAGAGAGTGATTGATGGGCTTTGAGTGCCTTGTGAAATTCTCTGGGCTCGACCCCGTGTTTCGGCTGCGATGCCGTCGAGCGATCATCTGCTGTGAGTTCCCTTGTGTTGTCCCCATGTGACTGCGTGTGCCCGTGTCACTGCTGTGTGTGACAGTGGATTCCTCTCCGTCGCCCCTCAGGTGTTCCTGGGTCTCCTCTCCGTGGTGCAGCTGGACTGTAAAGAGTGCGCTGGAGAGGATTGAGCTGCTGGGTGAAGGAGTGTGAGATGTGCTGAGTGTGAGACTGACGAGCGCAGGCGAGCGGCGGCTCTCGCCTTCCTCCCGAACTTCGGTCTGAAACCTCATGAACGCTCTCGGCAAGGTCAGTCGGTCGGTGTCCTTAAATGTTTTGATTACCTGTTATTCCTCTCGTCGTCCAGGCAGGGGTGTTGAGTTCCGCCCGTCTTCGGCACGTTCAGAGAGACCGACCCTGTGAGCGCACACGGGGGAGAGAGAGAGGAGGAGCAGGCCCCACTTCCAGCCTCTCGCTCTTTCACAGCCCCGTACCTGAGGACCAGAGCGTCTCTCGTCAGCAGGGCCTCGCGCCTGCAGGTGACTGAAGTGTGCTTTTATATACAGGTGAGAGAGAGTGCACAAGAATCGTCAGAAGTCAACACCGTTCGTTACAGATGGATGATGTCCAAGGTCACCCAGAAATAGAGCACGACAGGTCACTCAGAGGAAAGGTATTTTTAATTTTTCACTGGCGTGTGGATCTACCAAGTACAGAAGCCAGACAAAAAACATTGAAATGCGATTTGAAATTCACACTGGCGTGTTGAGAACTGTTCCTTAGAAGCGTTTGATCTGTGTTCAGATCTTCTGCTAAGGAGATGTGGTCAAGAAAAGGCAGAGACGCCTTCTCTCGTCTGACCGTTGTTTGCAAACCCTGAGGTGTCCTGTGGTCTTTATAATCTATAACCACACTTTCCCCTGTGGACATTAAATCATCTCAGTCGCAGCAGGATGCCGATTGATTTGAAAGGCAGCTTTATCCCGACAGCATGAGAGAGAGGCCAACATCAGTCTGGCTGGAGGTCTGGTGAAAGGAAAGCTTTGAATTTAGAGAATTTAAAATGATTTTTGTAGATTTTAAAACTAAGGGATTGAGTAGAACTAAGTTATTATTTTATTTCAGTTGAACTTTTAGGAACAGTTATTTTACAAAACCCGAACATTATTCTGTGTTTTGGTTTACTCGAGATTTAACGCAAGATGAAGTTTCCTGCAGGAGTTGTCGGGTGGTGTGGAACGTGTTCCGTGTCCTGCAGCAGTTGTCGGGCGGTGTGGAACGTGTTCCGTGTCCTGCAGCGGTTGTCGGGCGGAGCGGTGGCTCTGTGGCTGAGGATCTGTTCCTGTGGCTGGAAGGTTGCTGGTTCAAATCCCGCAGCCGACAGAGGAATCCTACTCCGTTGGGCCCCTGGGCAAGGCCGTTAACCCCAACTGCTCCAGGGGCACGACACTGCACCAGACTGGAGCCAGATGGAGTGTCCACTGTGGGTTAACGCTAGGGGACGACACGGCACCAGTCTGGAGCCAGATGGGTATGACTGGAAGCCAGGGAGGAAGTGATCTTATCATTGACACTCTGTCTCTGGGAACACCAAGGACTGTTAATGTGGGTGTACAGTGCCTGATGATGCAGGAGGAGCACAAGTCCTAGGAAGGAGCCAGACTATCAGGCAGCATGGCAACCAATAGGATTCAGCAGCGATCTACAGTGTGGAGAGGCAGACGTCGAAAGAGCTGCGTCTTTGATGTGTAGAGAAAACTTACATCGAACTTGCATCAGATCAGAATCTAAAGAGGGTCCATACAGCTCAGCTCAGTATGGCTCTCACCTGGAATCTGTCATAGAGGTGAAAGACGGGTCACCTCAGTCTGAACCTCTCACCTGAAATTAGTGTGTCTGTCAGTCATACAGCTGGAGACGGGTCACCTCAGTGTGAATCTCTCACCTGGAATCAGTGTGTCTGTCAGGGTCATACAGCTGGAGACAGGTCACCTCAGTGTGAGTCTCTCACCTGGAATCAGTGTGTCTGTCAGGGTCATACAGCTGGAGACAGGTCACCTCAGTGTGAGTCTCTCACCTGGAATCAGTGTGTCTCTGTCAGGGTCATACAGCTGGAGACAGGTCACCTCAGTGTGAGTCTCTCACCTGGAATCAGTGTGTCTCTGTCAGGGTCATACAGCTGGAGACAGGTCACCTCAGTGTGAGTCTCTCACATGGAATCAGTGTGTCTGTCAAGGTCATACAGCTGGAGACAGGTCACCTCAGTGTGAATCTCTCACCTGGAATCGGCAGTCATACAGCATCCCCAGCTGGAAGGGGCGTCCGAGTGTGGCCACCTCGATGGTTTCTGAGGCCGACATAGCTCTGGAGCCTGGGTTCGTTACTGAAATCAAACCCAACACAGAGATGTTAAATGATTAACATCACAACCTTTGTACATGATTTCAAAGTCATGCACCAACCTGGCTTTATCATGATGCTGCATTTTGACATTCTGTTCTTAACAGCCGTATCAGCTGGACAGATAAAAGTGCAAAGATCATTGTTTTTATTGTTGGCATAGCAGGTATGAGGCTCCACTGGAGCCATAAAACATTGTGCATTAACAAACGATATCTATGTACCATTATACAATCTGTTTGAATTTGGTCTTTGCACGTAAATCTTACTGTAACCGAAACAGGAGCAGAACTGGAGGTCAACATCTGTGGAGTTGCAGAGGAAGACGTACTGGACTTGAATTTGAGCAACTCTGAATTTTTCTTCTTTAACAAGTGGATAGCAGGAAGAAATCAATCCCTTCAGCTGAATTGTCCTGCCTCTTAAAAACAGTTTCGCCTTGAAACCAAGCATTAATTTTGACAACAAATCTTAGGTGTGGGCAACGAGCAGAAATGCATTTATTTGGTCTTTGCACGTAAACCTTACTGTAACCGAAACTGGAGCAGAACTGCAGGTCCGCGTCTGTGGCGATGCACTAATGCACTACCGGTACGTTGTAGCTGCTTGACCCTTTTGTTCCTCTTCGTCGTCTTATTCTAAGCCCTTCCCTCTCTGACAGCTACCACGCGGGGCGCCTGACCTGGGCGACCATGGAGCTGTGAAAAAATAGAGCCGAAACCTACTGTGCTCTTGGTGTCGCGCGTCGAACGGCAGCGGTTTCCTGCTTTTTTCCAGGCCTCTTCTGCAGTCGGTGGCCCTTGTGGTCCCCTGAGCCAAGAGCTCAGGGATTCGCTCCCTGTATGTGATGGAAGCCCCACCTCCACCGAGAGATGGCCGGTGTCCTTTTGGACTTTGCACTGATGTGGAATTAAAACTTAAATGTCGCCCTGTTCATCAGTAGTCTGCAGTCCTCTCTGTTAAACTGTCAAGGTGCTGTCAAAAAATTCCATTATTACACTAGAGACATAGTAAAATAAAAAAAAGCTAACAGCAATCATCTAACAAAAGAGGTTGTTGATGGAGATGCCAGTAAACCCTGGTGTGTCTGCAGCAGGGTTGTCCAGTCCTGGTCCTGGAGGGGTCAGTCAGTGTGTCCAGATCTGGTCCTGGAGGGGTCAGTCAGTGTGTCCAGTCCTGGTCCTGGAGGGGTCAGTGTGTGTGTCTGCAGCAGGGCTGTCCAGTCCTGGTCCTGGAGGGGTCAGTCAGTGTCCCCAGTTCTGGTCCTGGAGGGGTCAGTCAGTGTGTCCAGTCCTGGTCCTGGAGGGGTCAGTCTGCCCCCTCTCAAACTGGTGGAGCAAAAGTTTCTAACACCTTCTGTGCTCCCCTGTCCCCTCTGACACCCCACCAGCTCCCAGATCATTCCCCTGCCTCCAGCAGCCACCTTCCGGACCGGGCTGGGTGGACGACCACAGAACCGGCGCTCGGGGGGAGCCGGGCCGCGTCACGACTGCGGGCGCCACGATCACAGCCAGTTTCACATCGATCGCCGTTCCGGGGCGACCTGTTTGTTCTGTAGTGTGAACAGTGACACGCACGCGCGCGACATGAGATTATTAAAACAGACAGACGTGAGAACCTCCGCGCACACACGCCGAGCGAGCAGCAGAGTCATTTCTCCTCCCCGCCGTTCGTGACGCAGGTCCGCTTGTCCACGAGCCGCTGAGGTCCGATCACGCGGCCCTCGCGTCTCTCCTGCACACCGGGGCGCAGAGACGAGGAGCCTGCAGGACATGAGAGAGAGACAAGTTCATGAGAGACGAAATTCAGACACTGATGGACACATTCCTAAACACTCCATATCAAACCAACAAACTAGGGATGAACTTGGCCACACAAAAACTAAATCACCTATTCCACAAACTAGCATCAAAATCTAAGCTAAAAACAACTAAAAAAAACTACCAAAAAACAAAAGCAAAAGAAAAGTGGTTTGATACGGAGTGCAAAAACATCAGAAATGCACTACGAAAAGTCTCAAATGAAAAACACAGACAACCACACAACACAGATCTGCAACTCAGGTACTGTGACATGGTAAAACTTTACAAACACACGCTGAAAAAGAAAAGAAACACGTACATAAACAAACAACTTGCAGAAATTGAGGAGTCACTAAATCAGAACTGTTTCTGTGAGAAGTGGAACAACTTAAACAAATCAAAACCAGAAGAATTGGCCATCCAAAATGGAACAATCTGGCAAACATACTTTGAAAATCTCCCGAATACAAATCAATCAGACCAAAGCCACTTTTGAAAAACTCAAATTTTGGAATTGGCTATCAAAGACAACCAAAACCCCTAAGACTCCCCAATCACTGAGCAGGAGCTACTGGACAAACTCCAGGCCCTCAGACCACGCAAAGCCTGTGGCCATGATGGAGTCATAAATGAGATGCTGAGACACAGCAGCCCAAAGTTGCAACAAGCCCTGCTCAAACCCCTCAATCTCATCATGACAGCTGGATGTTTCCCAGAGGCCTGGAACCAAGGACTGATCACGCCCATCTATAAGAGTGGAGATAAACTCGATCCCAACAACTACCGGGGCATCTGTGTGAACAGTAACCTGGGGAAGGTATTCTGCAGTATCCTAAATACATGAATACTGGCCTTCCTTACCGAACAGTGTCCTGAGTAAAAGTCAGATTGGCTTCTTGCCAGATCACCGCACATCTGATCACATTTACACCCTACACACACTGATAGACAAACACGTCCACCAAAAACACAAAGGAAAAAGTTTTGCCTGCTTTGTCGATTTCAAAAAAGCATTTGACTCGATTTGGTATGAGAGATTGTTTTACAAACTACTCCAAAGTGGCATAGGGGGCAAAGTGTACGACATAATTAAATCAATGTATTCAGAGAGCAAATGTGCAGTGAAAATTGGAAACAAAAGGACTAAATTCTTCACCCAAGGCCGCGGGGTGAGACAGGGCTGCAGCCTGAGCCCAACACTGTTCAATATCTATATCAACGAATTAGCAGGAATGTTGGAGCAGTCTGCAGCTCCTGGTCACACACTACACGACACAGAAATCAAGTTCCTGCTCTACGCAGATGACCTGGTCCTGCTGTCGCCCACAGAATAGGGGCTGCAGCAGAACCTGGCACTGCTGGAGCAGTACTGTCAGACCTGGGCACTGACAGTCAATCTGGACAAGACCAGAGTTATGGTTTTCCAGAAGAAAGCCAGACCTCAGGGAAACAGGTACAAATTCACACTGAACAACAACACATTGGAGCACACATCCAGCTACACATATCTCGGTCTCACCATCAGCTCTTCCGGGAGTTTTGACCTGGCAGTGAAGACACTGAGGAAGAAGGCACTCAGGGCTTTCTACGCAATAAGAAGGAGGCTCTTCAACATCAACCCACCAACAAGAATCTGGCTCCAAATATTTGAAAGTGTAATCCAACCCATTGCCCTATACGGCAGTGAAGTGTGGGGTCCCCTCACAGACCAGGATTACACCCAATGGGACAAACACCCCACAGAAACTCTGCACATGGAGATCTGTAGAAACATCCTCCGTGTGCAGAGAAAAACTCCTAACAACGGGTGCAGGGCCGAATTAGGCCAGTACCCACTATTGATAAACATACAGAAAAGAATATTAAAGTATTGGCTACACCTAAAAAACAGCGACCAAAATTCCTACCACCACAAAGCCCTGCTGAGCCAAGAGCTGAGCCCAAAACAGAGCCCCCTGAGTCAGCTGGTCCTGAGGCTCACCGACCTGAGCCACACCGACACTAACCAGCCTCAGGACAGCACTGCTAGAGCACCACAACCCAGACTCAAGCACATCACAGCACAGATCAAACAGCAATATCTGTGTTTTAGTGTTTCAACTAAAATGGGACAGTACTGTGTTCAGTGTGTGATCACAGTGGCACAGTTCTGTGTTCTGTGTGTTACCAGTAGGACAGTACTGTGTTTGGTGTCTGAACACAGTGGGACAGTAGTGTGTTCGGTGTGTGATCACAGTTGGACAGAACTGTGTGCATTGAGCAATTACAGTGTCACAGTACTGTGCTCAGTGTGTGCTCAGAGTGGCACAGTACTGTGCTCAGTGTTCGATCAGAGTGGCACAGTACTGTGTTCACTGTGTGATCACAGTGGGACAGTAGTGTGTTCACTGTGTGATCACAGTGGGACAGTAGTGTGTTGAGTGTGTGATCATAGAGGGGCGCTAGTGTTCAGTGAGAAATAATAAATAATAAAGTAAATAATAACAACGTAACGTGGTTTTCTGCACGTCTACCTAGGCTGCAGCTGCTCCTGCATTATGTTTCATGTAGAAGTCTTAGCTTAGATTTTGTTTGCAAAAGACGAGCAAAATCTTTAAATGCAAATAACAAAAACTAGACACAACCGCAGTCCATACGAGGCCCCCTGCTACACTTTCACTGTTAATTCATTAAAGCCCATATTATCTGTGCTTTCCCTCACGATAAACAACTGCACCTGAATTGACACATCTCTTCTTGCTGAGTCCTTCGCACAACAAACGAAATTTCTCACCGGTCAGAGACAACAATTCTAGTGGAGCATATCCTGTCTTTGACAGGACTTGTAGTGTTTTTAGAGAAACCAACAAGGTCAGTTCTATTCCTTGTGTTTATCACCGTCGGAAATTACTCTCCAGTCAGCTGATTTGTACACCGTGTGTGCAGTTCTTGTGTGAAGTAGATTGTTACTAGTATGAGTAGTATTATTAGTAGTGTTATTACTATTAGTAGTAGTATCAGTATTATTACTGGTATTATCATTGTTATCAGTAGTATTAGTAGTGTTAGTAGTAGTACTATTGTTGTCAGTTGTAATATTAGTGTTAGTAGTAGTACTATTGTTAGCAGTAGTAGTATTAGTGTTAGTAGTAGTAGTACTATTGTTATCAGTGCATGATGCCCAAGAATAATTCCCAGATGTTCATTCTGTAAGTTGCATTCATAATGGCCAGCAGCCCTATCACCCTGCAACTCCCAGCTGGCAGCCCCACTGGAGCCCAGCAGTGTGAGCCTGGCCAGTACCTGGAGGGAAGACTGCTGGGAAAACACTGAGGCTGCTGCTGGGAGAGGTGTGAGTGGGGCCAGCAGGGGGCGCTCTCACCCTGCGCTCTGTGTGGGTCCTGATGCCCCAGTATAGTGACGGGGACACTGGACTCTAAACAGGCGTCGTCCTGCAGATGAGACGTCAAACCGAGGTCCTGACTCTCTGTGGTCATTAACAATCCCAGGGTGTCTCTCGAGAAGAGTAGGGGTTTTACACCAGCGTCTTGGTCAAATTTCCCATTGGCCCTTACCAGTCATGGCCTCCTAATAATCCCCATCTATGAATTGGCTTCATCACTCTGCTCTCCTCCCCACTGAGAGCTGGTGTGTGGGGAGAGGACTGGGGCGTCATCCAGGTGGGGTTGCACACTGGTGGTGGTAGTGGGATCCCCAGGACCTGTAAAGAGCTGCACACTGGTGGTGGTAGTGGGATCCCCATGACCTGTAAAGAGCTCTGAGTGGAGTGTCCAGGAAAGAGCTATAGAAGTGTATTATTATTATTAATATCATGCAGCCCGAACCCCAGCGAGCGTGACTCCCTGACCCTGACCTCTCTCTCCCCCAGGTGCAGAACCGCTGTTCCTGCTGCTGGTGGCCGCGCTGTGTCTCCAGATCTACTCCTCCGAGGAGCCCGGGTGTGAACCGGCGCTGCCCGCCGCCAGCTGCCCCCCCGAGGGGCAGGGGCAGGGGGGGCAGGAGGAATGGCAGGGGCTGCTGTTGCCCCACCCACCCACACTGCCATCGCCCCTCCTGGCGGGGGAGGAAGAGGGGGCGGCGGCCGAGGCGACGAAGACCGGGGAGGTGCTGCTCCTGGTCGGCGTCTCTCAGTACCTTAGCACCAGCTCCGACCTGTGACCTGTGACCTGTGACCTGTGACCTGTAACCCCCCCCGCCCCCCTTCTGGGTGGAGTCCGACCGTGACGGGAGAGGCCCTCGAGTCCGGCCCGATACCGATACCCATACCGGCCAGCCGGACCCGAACCCGAGCTCGGACCCGGACCGCTGCCGCCCGGAGAGGGGAGTCCGGGACTCGTGGGCGGAGACGCCCGTGGCGCCTTATCGCTCTATTTGTTTATTGATTGATTTCCTGCGTGGCTTATTTATTTATCTATCTTATTGACGGAGAGACTCGTGTGTCTTATTGATGGAGAGTATTTCAGTGAGAGCGGAGGTGGTGCTACTCTTCCTTCACCGTGAGGAACTGGAACGGTTCTCCATGATTTGTCGTTGTATAATCGATCGGTCGATGACAGTGAGCGAAATGATCGTGGGGTGGGTGGGGAACGGCGCGTGTTTCACTCCCTGAACAGATGAATAAAAACGGAGAAGCAGCGGTGTGGTTTGTGTTTGTTCTGGGGGAGGGATTGACGCTGCAGGAGGTCAATCAGCGCTCAGGCATCTGCGGTTAAGAGGGGGTCTGTACGCAGAGAGGGGTGGGAGGAGGGAACAACCTGATACCCTGGCTTCTCTCCAGATAGAGCTGGGGGAGGGGCGAACAAGCCGATGAGCTGCTCAGGTCCGTTATCTACTGTCTGACTCCTGTCTGCTCTCATGCTCTCTCTGGTCTGCTGTTTCCCCGATCTGTCTCTCTCCTGAAGCAGTTCAGCTCTGGCCTCTGACTTCTGGTGCCTTGTCTCCCCCTGGCGGGGACAGCGCCTCATTAACTTCATTGATCCAGACGGGTGTGGACCCCAGTGTCCCGACTGCTGGTCAGGGGTGTTGCTTAGTCGGGGTTCGGTCTGTACTCCCCAAATTCCCTCTCCTCAGTTGATTGTAGGTGGGATGAAGTGGGGTCCCTGACTGTAAAGTGCTTTGGAGATCCTTTTAGATCAACTTTCCAGAACCCCAAACAAGAGAGTTTGCTTATGAAAAATAATTTTTAAAGTTTTTTTAAATTCCTAAGTGATGAGATATACCAGAAACGTTCATATCAGGCGGCGCCCAAGACTTCATTCTGCCCTGGTGAGTTAATCATTAACTGAACCCACTAAATATTTTATCAAGGGCCACTGAGAGGACATAGTCCTGCCCTTCAGATCAGCAGGAAGAGAAGGAGAGAGAGAGATGGCAGCGTGTAGGAGCTCAGCGCTCAGCCCTGGTGAGTTTTCTCTTGTTCTGCCTGTCAGAGTGTCATAAAGGGAGTCACTGAGGGTCTCTTCTCTGTCACAGAGCACAGCAGCAGCTGGAGAAGTGTCTTCCTGTCTGCTGAGAGTGTGTTCTGTCTGTCAGACACACAGGGTCTGAACTAGGAGAGAGACAGGAGCTGATTTTACTTTCACTTTCTCTTGTCAGAGATCAGGGATCGGTACTGTCAACTCAAGCTGTTTGGAATGTACTAAATATTTTAATAAGGTGTTTATTAAAGGTAGAATGATTGATGTAAAACCTGACTGTGTGCTGATGGTATTGGATTCACACTGTTAGTATTCATGATGCTCAGACACGCTCAGATATGATCGTTTCCTGTTTGTTGCTCAGAGGTCGTGTTTATTGTACAGCTGATAATACCAGAGAGGAATCAGTACAGATGAACAACAGAGGAATTTATTTGGCCCATAATTAGTAGTGATTCCAGGGTCTCATGCAGCTGTTTCTACTGTCTTGAGGGGGCAGCTTGTTCCCTCCCTCAACCCCTCTCTGTGTACAGTAGAGTCCCATGTCCTGACTGGAGGAGCTCATCCAGCTGTGTCTGGAGAGAAGCCAGGGTATCATCTTCAACAACAGGCTGGGTAGCTTGTTCCCCTCTCCCACCCCCCTCTGTGTACAGTAGAGCCTCCCACTCCTGATTTTAAGTCTTAGTGTTGCTTTGAGTTTCAGTTTCAGTGTTAATTCTGAGGAACTTTGAGGTGTCAATATCTAACTGGTCTTTAATGATGACTGACTGTCACTGAGGATGTTGAATATTTTGTATATATTTATGGTTCACTATCTTCACCCTGTCAGTGTGGGACACTCCCTTCAGACTAAAGAGACTCAGTTCCTCCAACCTAACAGTGTGGGACACTCCCTTCAGACTAAAGAGACTCAGTTCCTCCAGCTTGTCAGTTTCACTGTTTTTAAACTAACATCATGCTAGTTCTCTTCAGTGTGGATCACAGTAGATAGTTTCTAAGCGGTTTGAAACTATACAACACAGAGATTTCCCAGCCAGGTGGCTGAGTCCTAAACATTTCTTTATGAAATGTGACATTTTAGACTCACTACTGAAGAATCAGGACGGAATGAATGATTTTACAGTTTTTTACATTTATTTTAAAATAAGGTGGTATAAAGGTTCATTCTGAACACAGGAGTCCCATATGTGTCTGAACTGCCATTGGACACTCAGAGTGTTAGTGGGACTCTACAGGGTCCTCCAGAAGTATTGGCGCCCTTGGTAAAGATGAGCAAGGAAGACATTGGAAAAATGTCTGTGTTGTTTATCAGATGAGAGAAATCTAACCTTTCAGTGAGGTTAAATTATTCTAAGAAAAAAAATCCTGATGAAAAATAAACGTACTATTGAGAGAACAGTTAAAAATATATATACTGTATATATTATATAAATTGTAAGAATACAGAATAAGAATGTTGTAAGAATACAGTCTGATTACCTAACATTAAGAGAACATTTTTGTATACCACAGAGAATACACATAAAATGAACCTCAATCTGTGTTTTTCCTCTCCCACAGGGCAGGGACAATAGAAAAGATATAGAGACGTTTTTATCGTAAATTTGAAATGGGATGAAGAGTGAAGATATCTGTGATGAGAACTTTATCATGTAAATAATCTGTGATCTTTCTCTCTGACAGGGGAGGGACAGGCTGATGCCCATGAGGCACCACAGCGTCTCTCAGGGATGGGCTCCTCAGTTGATCTGTTAGTGTCAGAGGCAGCTCTGAAGTCCTGCAAGACAGGAGTGGGTGAAAGAGCCCATCAGCAGATCATTAGAACCCCAGACAAGAGCTGTTTCTGTACATCAGTCTGAAAGACTCGTCACAGCTTGTCTGCAGATCAGCGAGTCTGTGAGTGAACAGCAGCAGCCTGTTGTAGAATCTGTGTCAAACAGGGTGAGATGGAGAATTACTGAACAGCCTGGAGTCTGAATTCTGCTTTGTTAACAAAGTGGTCAAGACTGCAGGTCTCAGGGTTGAAGGGACAGTTCCTGACCGACAGACACTGAATCACTGCAGCTCAGCCCAGCAGTGGGGATGTGGTACCAGGAACATGAGGTGGAGTTTATTCCACTGACAGGTGCTGAGAAGCATTAAGCCTGTTTCTCTCTTGTCATCCTCTGATAAAGACACAGTGGACTCTGACTCTGGACTCTGGGTGTGGTCAGTTTCAGAGTGAAATACCAGCAGGATGATTGCACTGGACTGCACTCTCCTAGAGTGCTGTTCTTCACTGGGGTAAAGAGATTCTCTCTCCTTCAATTAATGTCTTTCTACACTCTGCCCCTGTAACAGTACAGTACTGCAGCATGACTGTTGTTGCTTGAGGCCAGTATATAAACACAGACTTTTCAGATGAAACTTGAGTCACTTTGAAAAAATAGATCTGACACAAGGAAAAATCATGAACAGCAGGTAAAACTATGTAGTTAGTTGATACTCAAGGTTAATTCCCAGATGTTCATTCTGTAAGTCTCCTTCATACTGACTTTTTTAGTTTTCTCTTGAGCAAACTGAACCCTTCTTATCTGTGCAGAGGTTGGTCTCCTCTCATGTCTAACCTGCCTGATGCTCCTGTCTCTCCTCCTGTTGCAGTGAGTGAAGTCGAACCCAGACTCCAGTCCCGCCCCTCTGAGCTGAGACTGGTGCTGCTGGGCAGGACTGGCGCTGGGAAGAGCTCAGCAGGAAACACCATCCTGGGCTCAGAGGAGTTTGACACGGAGGGAGTAACTGAGGAGTGTGTGAAGAGACAGGGTGAAGTAGCTGGGAGGCAGATCACTGTGGTCGACACTCCAGGCTGGGATGAGTGGCTGATAGGCTATGATCCACAGCAGATCAGACAGGAGGTTGTGCGCAGTGTGTCTCTGTGTCCCCCAGGACCCCATACTCTCCTCCTGGTGATTAATCTGGACTCAATCACAGACTGGAGATTTGTGAAGGAACATCTAGAGCTTCTCAGTGAGAGAGTCTGGAGACACACAATAGTGCTGTTCACCTGGGGGGACAGACTGAGAGACACAACCATTGAGAGAAGAAGGAAGGAGCTCCAGTGTCTGATGGAGAAGTGTGGGAACAGGTATCATGTTCTCAACAACAAGAACAGAGCAGACCGGACTCAGGTCACAGAGCTGCTGGAGAAGATAGAGGACATGGTGGCAGGAAACTATGGGCTGTACTTCACCACTGACATCAAAGAAATAAACACTGAACTGGAGAAATATATCAGACAGAGGGAGGAGAAGAGACAGAGAGAGACAGAGGAGCTGAGACAGAGGTTGGAGGAGAGACAGAGAGAGACAGAGGAGCTGAGACAGAAGTATGAAAGAAGGGAGAGAGAGAGAGAAGAGGAGCTCAGACAGAGGTTGGAGGAGGAGTGGAGCAGGAGAGAAGAGGAGCTGAAGGAGAAGATGAGAAAGACACTGAAGGAAGAGGAGCTGGAGAAAGAGACAGAGGAGCCCAGACTGCCTGTCAAGAGGAGGAACAGTAAAGACCTCAACCCTCTCAACAGTGAGTGTGATTGATGCTGTATTACTGAGTCACTGATCTAACTGGTCACCAAACTGAGAGATTCAACCATCTTGTGTCCTGTTAGGAATTAAAATCATACTGTGCTCCGCTCTGTACTGCGTTACTAACACAGTGGCACAAAGATCTGTGTCTGTTTAAATCCTCTGTGCTGTAATTGAACTGTTTTCTCTCAGGGAGATGAGATTTAATCCATCACACAGCAGCTCAGTCTCTGTAATCTGTTCCTCAAGACTGTCGGACCAACACTCAATCAATCAAGGTTTATTGATCGATGCACGAACAGTACAGCACACAGCGGTGTTGTCAGCATTGAAATCTGCGAGCTCGTTAAAGGCTCGTTAAGAAGGATAGAAGAGTTGGAGGACAGGAATTTATAGGGGTTAACATTGGGATACAACAGATTACACAACTGCAATTCACAGATTGTGTGGAAGTAACACAAGGATAGGAGGTATTGAGGTGTCCTGACAGTCGTAGGGTACAGGGTAGAGGAGGTATTTAGGTGTCCTGACAGTAGTAGGGCACAGGGTAGGAGGTATTGAGGTGTCCTGACAGTAGTAGGGTACAGGGTAGGAGGTATTGAGGTGTCCTGACAGTAGTTGGGTACAGGGTAGGAGGTATTTAGTGCTCTTCGTAGGTGTCCTGAGAGTGCCAGTGCCCCCTGTCAGTTCAAGGAGGTAACTGCAGGTGTCTGCTGTGGTTGGCTGTTCAGCAGTCTTACTGCCTGGGGGAAGAAGCTGTTCTGACACCTGGTGGTCTTGGTCTGATACTTCAGTACCGTTTTCCAGATGGTAGTAGAGAGAGCAAGTTGTGTTTAGGGTGACTGGGGTCCTTGAGGATGGACCTGGCCTTCTTGAGGCATCTAACACAGTAGATATCCTCTGTGTTCAGTAGCGCAGCCGGTAGTTTTCTGAGCCAGTGTCACCACCCTCTGGAGGACCCTGAGCTCGTGGGCGGAGCAGTTACCACACCAGGCAGTGGTGCAGCCGGTTAGGATGCTCTCAGTGGTGCAGCTGTAGAAGCTGGTCAGGATGTGTGAAGGCAGGCTGAACTTCTTCAGTCTGGGGAGAAAGAACAGGCGCTGTCTTGTCTACGGGGTTGGTGTGGTGGGTCCAGGTCAGGTCGCCTGTGATGTTGACACCTAGGAATTTGAGAATCTGGACCACTGCGGACCCACTGATGTGAATGGGTGCCTGGTCTGTTCCTGTGGTCCACCATCAGCTCTCATCAGTGTGTCTCCTGCCTGCTTTTCAGTGTTCTTTCTGAAGTGTGACACTTAAACAGCCCCACTGGAGCCCAGCATGTGTGAGCCTGGCCAGTACCTGGAGGGGAGACTCCTGGGAAAACACTGAGGCTGCTGCTGGGAGAGGTGTGAGTGGGGCCAGCAGGGGGCGCTCTCACCCTGCGGTCTGTGTGGGTCCTGATGCTCCAGTATAGTGACGGGGACACTGGATTGTAAACAAGCACCGTCCTTCGGATGTGACGTCAAACCGAGGTCCTGACTCTCTGTGGTCATTAACAATCCCATGGTGTCTCTCAAGAAGAGTAGGGGTGTTACCCCAGTGTCCTGGCTAAATTACCCCCCTGGTCTTTACCCATCATGGCCTCCTAATAACCCCCCTCTCTGAACTGGCTTCATCCCTCTGCTCTCCTCACCACTGAGAGCTGGTGTGTGGGGAGAGGACTGGAGCATCACCCAGGTGGGGCTGCACACTGGTGGCGGTATTGGGATCCCCATGACCTGTAAAGAGCTGCACACTGGTGATGGTAGTGGGATCCCCAGGAACTGTAAAGAGCTGCACACTGGTGGCGGTAGTGGGATCCCCAGGACCTGTAAAGAGCTGCACACTGGTGGTGGTAGTGGGATCCCCAGGACCTGTAAAGAGCTGCACACTGGTGGCGGTAGTGGGATCCCCAGGACCTGTAAAGAGCTGCACACTGGTGGCGGTAGTGGGATCCCCAGGACCTGTAAAGAGCTGCACACTGGTGGCGGTAGTGGGATCCCCATGACCTGTAAAGAGCTGCACACTGGTGGTGGTAGTGGGATCCCCATGACCTGTAAAGCGCTTTGAGTAGAGTGTCCAGAAAAGCACTATAGAAGTGTATGCAATTATTATTATTATTATTATTATTATTATTATTATTATTATATGACTTTTAAGTTACGTTTGTCAAGAAATGACTTTTGAGCAAATTGTACTCCTCTTAACTGTGGAGAGGTTGGTCTCCTCTCATGTGTAACCTCCCTGATGCTCCTGTCTCTCGCCCTGTTGCAGTGAGTGAAGGAGACCCAGCAGTCAAACCCAGACTCCAGCCCCGCCCCTCTGAGCTGAGACTGGTGCTGCTGGGCAGGACTGGTGCTGGGAAGAGCTCAGCAGGAAACACCCTCCTGGGCAGCACACAGTTCCCCTCCCGGCCCAGCCTGTCCGCGGTCACCCAGACCTGCGAGAGACGCAGGGGTGAGGCTGCTGGGAGGCAGCTCTCCGTCATCGACACGCCAGACCTCCTGGACAGCAGGGGGCGCCAGAGGGACGTGTGTCTGGAGGTCCGGAGGTGCCTGCTGCTGTCCTCCCCAGGACCCCATGCTTTCCTGCTGGTGCTGCCGGCCAGACGCTTCACGGACGAGGAGAAGGGAGCCCTGCTGACCATGACCGAGGTGTTTGGGGAGGCTGTCCTGAATCACACTGTCGTCCTCTTCACCCACGGGGACAGTCTGGGACAGGAGACAGTGCAGCAGTACGTTGACACACAGGGGAGAGACCTGCAGCAGCTCTTAGAGAGCTGTGGGAACAGGTATCATGTTCTCAACAATATGGACACGGGCGACCGCACTCAGGTCACACAGCTGCTGGACAAGATCGAGGACATAGTGACAGGAAACAGTCTGGGCTTCTTTGTGGACCAGGATGCAGAGGAGAGGCTGAGAGAAAGAGAGAACAGATACAGAGAGGAGGAGGAGGGCAGGAAGGAGAGGGAGGAGCTGAAACGCAGGACTGAGGAAGAGCAGAGGAGGAGAGCGGAGCAGCTGAAGGAGGAGCACGAGGAGCAGCAGAGGCACCAGCTGGAGGAGCTGAGACGCAGGCAGGGAGAGGAGCAGCGCAGGCAGCTGGAGGCTCTCAGGAGAGAGCAGGAGGAGACACTGCGCAGGAAGGAGCAGGAGCTGCAGCTGCAGTACCAGGAGCAGAGGCAGAGGCTGGAGCAGGAGCAGTGTGAGAAGACGGAGGAGATCAAGCTCCGCTACAGGACGCAGCACCAGGAGGTCCTGCGCAGGTACGAGGAGGAGCAGCGCAGCAGAGCTGAGCAGATGGAGCTCAGATACCAGGAGCAGCACAGGAGGGTGCAGGAGACCATCCTGAAACTCACTGAGGAGCAGCTGAGGAAGGTGGAGGAGACCAGGACCCAGTGTGCAGAGAGACTGAGGGAGAGGATGGAGGCCGTGAAGAGGGAGCTTGAAGAAGAGCAGGAGAGGAAGATAGAGGAGCTGAGGCAGCAGCACAGAGGCCAAGACCGCGGGGAGGCCCAGCAGAGGTGTGAAGCAGAGCTGTGGAGGAAGGTGGACGAGATCAAGCAGCTGTATGAAGAGAGACTGCAGGGGAGAGCTCAGGAGCTGGAGCAGCAGCAGCAGAGGGAGATGGAGGAGAAGAGGAAGGAGCAGGAGGAGGAGCAGAGGAAGAGAGAGGAGGGGCTGAGGAGGCAGCTGGAGGAGGATCGCAGGCAGAGGGAGCAGGAGCTGGAGCTGAGGAGGGCTGAGGAGCTCAGGAGAGTGGAGGAGCTGGAGCAGAGATACGCACAGGAGGAGCAGAGCAGACTGGCAGAGCTCAGACTCCACGAGGAGAGGATGAGAGAGCAGGGCAGGCAGGAGCTGCAGAGGCAGACAGAGGAGCTGAAACTGAGGCAGCAGCAGAGGGAGGCAGAGCTGAGGCAGGAACTGGAGGACGAGCAGAGGAGGAGGGCGGAGGAGCTGAGGCAGCAGTTGGAGAGGGAGCACCATCAGAGAGAGCAGGAGCTGGAGGAGAGATACAGGGAGCAGCAGCGAGAGGCGCAGGAGGAGAGGAGCAGGACGGAGGAGCTGAGGAGGCAGTGGGAGGAAGGGCTGAGAGAGGAGTACGACAGGAGGCTGCAGAGAAAGGAGGCGGAGATCCAGGAGAGGTGGGAAGGGGAGCTGCAGAGGAGAGTGAAGGAGCTGCAGGAGTCCTCCCAGCCTCAGAGCCTGGAGCCGGGTCAGAGTAAGTACCTCAGCAGTGGTGGATGCCCAGTCAGGGTGGGGTAAATTCTGCGGGGCAACTTCCAGAGAGACAGATCTGCTCACAAGGCTCCAGATCTTTCTCCTGACTCAGGAGTGAATGGGTTTAGTATTGGGACCATGAGGGGCGATATGTGCTTTTTGCTGAGTACTGTTGGAATTTGTTTTTGACACAAAAGTACAGAATATGATTGCATATTAAATATGAGTCTCTAGCACAGACGGCCAGCATTTCCACAGTTAAACTTTGTCAGACAAGACTTTCTGTTCAGTCCCCACAGTTTCAGGTCAGCAGCAGTGAAGTGAATCAGAGTAACTTGGTCACACGTCTCTTACACGACTTTCAGTCTGCGACTCCTCGACGCCCCCAGACCCCCGATATGATCTCAACAGCCAGACCCAAACAGTCAAGACTGGAACCAAGGCTGCAGTCTGACAGCTCTCGTTTTCACAGTTAATACAACAAACACCTGAGTAATTAGTCGCCTGTTTGCACGATAAACTCTGTTCACCTGACACTGGGGGTTGAACACAACAGACGACACTGTTGTTACATGACTAATCATGTCTAGAAAATCATTTCCACTGACAGATGCTGAAATTCTGTGCTTTTGCTCAAATTTAACCCTTTGATCTGAAAATCACATTTCAATAGTACACATCAAAATATATACCACATTTAATTTAATTTTGTACAAATCAAAAATGACTAATTCTACTTATAGCTGTGGTTCGGGTCCGGTCCTGTTAGACCAGGAGGACAGCTGGTCCAGAGGTTCAGGTCCGGTCCTGTTAGACCAGGAGGACAGCTGGTCCAGTGGTTCAGGTCCAGTCCTGTTAGACCAGGAGGACAGCTGGTCCAGAGGTTTAGGTACGGTCTTGTTAGACCAGGAGGACAGCTGGTCCAGTCATGTTGGAGGACAGCAGGTGTGAGGATGCTGTACCAGGAGAACAGTGTTGAAGTTCTGTTTTACCCAGAGTGGTCGGTGTCTTGTACAGACAGCTCTGCTGTACTGTTGACATTTTATATCTTTCAGAAATCAGCTGGATAAAGAAACGAGATTCATCATCTTGATCTCTAGCTTGTTTGGTAGTGAGTAGTAAATGTGTCACTTGTGACCTCCCTTCCTGTCTCTCCTCCTGTTGCAGTGAGTGAAGGAGACCCTACAGTCGAACCCGGACTCCAGCCCCGCCCCTCTAAGCTGAGACTGGTGCCGCTGGGAGCAGCAATAGGGGCCCTAGCAGGAGCCCTGAGGGGCCCAACAGGAGCAGCAGCAGGAACAGTGATAGGAGCTGCAGTAGGAGCTCAGATAGGAGCTTTACTGGGAGGAGAACCCAGAGCAGCACAGACTCGCACACAAGAGCGCACACAGCCCGCAGACACACAAGAGCGCACACAGCCCGCAGACACACAAGAGCACACACAGCCCGCAGACACACAAGAGCACTCACAGCCCACAGACACACAAGAGCACACACAGTAGTCACAACGTAGTCTCACACACAACCTGAAGGCACTCAAGAATACATAACCCTCAGACACATAGAGAACACACACAGCCCACAGACACAATGAGCAGACACACACAGCCCACAGATACAATGAGCAGACACACACAGCCCACAGACACAACCCTCAGACACACACAGCCCACAGACAGGAGAGAGAAACAGACAGGAGATCGAGGAGCTGAGAGCTGAGAGAGAGCTGAAGACACTGAGACAGGAGCAGGAGAGGGAGAGGAGGAACTCAGGCAGTTTTATCGGAGTGACAGAGAGACACAGAGATCCACACACTGATCCACTGATCCACACAGTCTTTCCCAGCGGGAGAGGAAGACCGGATACTTCCTGGACACAGAGTGAGGACTCTACACTGAAACACTGATCTCTTCCTCGTAAGAGATCTGACTCACTGAAAACCAGCCCTTAGTGTCCCATGTGAAGAAAACTCATTTTAAATAATGTTCTATTTTGATCATGTTTGTATTTTGCTATTCTTTGTATATATATACATAAATGTCATGAATGCTTTTGGATATAATTCTGACATTGTATATTTGTATGTAACAGAATATATTGTAGCATTTACAGGTTCTTCTCAGGACAAAGGACCAGTGGAGATGCGATAAACGAACCAGGCTTTATTCTTTATCAACCACAGAGTATACACACACATGACGGAACACGCACACATCTTTAGGGTGGTAATTACTTAACGACTTAACAACAAGCTATACAGTACACTTATAAGACACTACTATGACATTATTTACACAGGTAGGGTCAGCCGCTGGTCATCGTGTTGACCCTCAGACTCTCCCTGGCTACAACTCCCAGCATGCCCAGCGGTACTAGGGGCGCTTCCTCCTCACAACCGGTTGTTACAGTATGTGTATGTGTATATGTGTACTTTATTCTCCTGAGCCCATAATCAAAGAGCAGAACCGGCTCGTCCGGCAACTGGGACTTTATATCTCGCAACGGCGACTTACAATCTCAGAATCGCGACTTTATTTCTGGTCATTGGGACTTTATATCCCGCAATTTCGAGTCAGAAAAGTCATAATTTCGAGATCTAAAGTCGAAACGGCGAGAAACCTTGGCGCGTTTTTTTTTCTTTCCACTCCCTGTCGGACACGGCTTCCACAGAGGAGGGAGAGAAATGGACTTTTATGTTTTTATATCGACTTTATTCTCCTGAGCCGGTAATCAAAGAGCAGAACTGGCGCCAAAACCCGCTCCTGGCTCGTCCTCCGGATGCCGCTGCGGCGCCGGTTGCTAAGCGACGCTCCGAGCCCGAGCGCTCGAGCTCCTCTCGGGGCGGTTTTATTCCCAGCTGAGGAGCCGCTCCTGTCCTGGAAATCCCGGGAAGGACTGGGACTCCCCTCCTGTGGGCTGGGAGGCTCTTCCCGGGTGTTTCCGCAGACGAGGGGAGTCCTGGTGTCCTGGGAAAAGGCCCCCTGTGCTGCGGGCGTCTCCGAGAGAAACGGGCTGTTTGTGTGGGAAGATGCTCTTTCCTCAGGAGGGGAAGAGCCGAGCGGGAAGGAAAGTTCTGGAAGTGCGTCTCCTCTCCGGCTGCTCCAGTCCCAGTGACGGCGACACCGGGACAGGACAGGAGGGACGAGCGGGTCCTCTTTCCCACACGGGGGATTAGTGGGGTTTGTTAGGACACAGGACAGAGAGATAGTGCTTCTAGATAGAGTGCTTCTGTATGGGTAATAATAATAATAATAATAATAATAATAATAATAATAATAATAATAATGCTATACGTCTCTCTCACCCGTGTCCTCCGGTCCTGAGGAGTTTTAGAAACTGTCCCATTAAGACCTACAGCAGAGAACATTCTTACTGGGAAGCATCTTCCCAAATTGTCCTGTACGTGCTGGTAAATCACCGAGTCATGAATCAGTGTTACTGAAGCACATATAGAGATGTACTTGATAAGCGCCGAAGAGCGTGTGATGAAAACTAAGAGGAAACACTGAGTCTGACGCTGAGGTGAGAAGCGGAGAGATACAGTGTGAAGAGTGTGACTTCCAGATCCAAATGTTATAATAATAATAATAATAATAATAATAATACATTTGAATGATCTCGCTGCTTCGGCGGACCGGCGCGCGCCGGCTGTTCGATTCTTAACGGTCGCCCGGAGCTCCGCGCGAGCGCGCCATTAAAAAACAAATAAAATAAAAATAAAACCAACTCCAAGCCGTGAATCTGCATCGTCTTCCTCTTCCAGCTCTTCCTCTCCTGAGGGGAAAGAGCGGCCTGCTGTCGACAGGAGGGTGGACACAGACGGGCCCGCTCCCGGAGAGACTTGGAGTGAAAGACCGTCTCTCAGAGAGACTCCAACTCCCCCGGACCGGTGGACACGGGTGAGAGAGACGGCCGGCGTCGTCATCATCATCATTATTATTATTATTATTATTATTATTATTATTATTATTATTATTAGACCAGCAGGGGAGGGCAGTCGCGGGCAGTTCGGTCGGTCCGGTTTCCATGACCACGGGGCCGCTGACGATCCGCTTCAGCCCGACAGCAGGTTCGACAGGTCCAGTTCGTGTGGGTCTGCGGGTCGAGCTGAGGACAGGAGACAGCTGTCGGTGCAGAAGCACACGGGTGTGCAAGAGCTGACATGAAAGGGCCGGGTCGTGTTTCTGTGAGTTTTATTATTATAATAATCTACTTTATTTTATTTTATATAGCACCTTTAAAGGTGGGTTCTCAAAGCACTTTACTGAATGACAACAATAAATAAAATATATGTACTGTATACAAGATAAAACAAGGAACAGGTTTCAGGTGTGAAGAAGACTCCACGGCCGAAACGTGTTTTCTTTCTTTCTTCTTTCAGCCTGGAATAAACCTATTACTTGTTCTTTTATGAAATCGAGACTGTATTAAATGTGAGTGAACTTCATTATTGTGAACTGTTTTCTCATGTCACTTCCAGCTTCTCAAAGCTTCTTTGAGCCTGTAGTTTATATATAAATATTTATTAATACCGTAACGCTATGGGGTTCAGGCGGGCGCCCTTGGCACATCAGGTTGGCCCCAAACCGTGGGGGGCTCGAACCCAGGACTCCGGTGTCACTCACCAGGGACCCAGCTTGTTGAGCTAAAGAGAGATCTCTCCACACCCCAGGGGCTGTGGTCCTGCTATCACAGGGAAGGGCGGTGATGTCACCTGCTCTGGTACGCGGGCTCTTACACAGTGCCTGTCGGCCCTATGTGTTACAATACCTTATATGGTACTCCACTCCCACAGCAGTTATATGAGCCGGGTAGTTCACTGTAATCACTCCACTAAAATGTCCACAGTTGGGTAGAAATACAAGATTATTTGAATAGAAATATATCCAAACATAATGTATAACCTGTGTGTAGCGTGGATAATGATTATGAGCCCAGTCTGGACTGGTCAGAGAAGCACAAGGACAGAAGAACAGGGGTTAACAGCACTGAGCTGGTCTGTGTCACCTGATAGTGCCCAGTGTAGAGTCTCACTGCCCCTGACTCTGGAGTCCAGCCTCTCTGATGAGTCTCTATCAGGCTTTACAGACTGCTGGGGTTAACAGCCCTGAGCTGGTCTGTATCTCCTGATAGTGCCCAGTGTAGGGTCACACTGCCCCTGACACTGGAGTCCAGCCTCTCTGATGAGTCTCTTAAGAATATTGGTCCATTAAACTGATGAGGTATAAAAACAGGAGAAAGATCTTTATACACAAATACTGTTTGATACACAGTGAAACATCTCAATAGTTTCTTCCAATTACTGCATATATACATTAAATCTCAACATTTCAATGCAGCACATAAAGTAACACTATTGTACTGTCCCTTTTCTTGGTAATGTTCATCTCCCAACAGAGGATGATAAAGCTGGAATTCAGTTGACTAAAGTTAATAGAAAAACCTTCATCTGTAAACGTTCAAGGCACTTGGCAACTCAACAATCACGTCATTACACAATAATGCTGGCAAAAGGAGCCTTCTTCAAGAGAAGTATTGAGATAAGATACCATCTCCACCATGTTGGAGTCTCCACAGGAACAGGAAGTGGGATGAGGGAAGAAGGAGGGGCTTCAGATGGGAGGCTGCTGTGATTGGATACAAGCTGGGATGGAGCAAAGCTGCTGTTATTGTTCTCTTTAAACATAATTCATTTCATTTAGGTTAAATACATCCGTAAGATATACATTCATATGATTAGAGAATGTTTTAAGTGAGCAACACCTTCTCTCAATCATCTTCTGTGGCCTCTCTCTCTTGTGCTGCTTCAGCTTCTCATTCACACTCCTGTATCTCTTGTATGTCTCTTCTGCTTCGGGGGACTGAAATACCAAACTACTTTACTGTATCTGTCTACAACTGAATTGAGTCTCTCTACTGTCCCTTTGTGTCTCTCTACTGCCTCTCTCAGCTCCTCGATCTCCCTCCTGCAGTGAACTGTGCTCCTGTCCTGCTGGAGTGAACTGTGTTGTCGACACACTGACCTGCTGGAGAGTCTCTCTGTGTCTCTATGCCTCCTCTCTGGCCTTTTCCTCATAGTGCTGCCTGAGCCCCTCCATCTCCCTCTTGTGTGTCTCCTCTCTCTCTTTCTCCTCTCCCTCTCACTCCCTCCATTTCTCTCTGCAGCCTCTCTCTCCCCTCTCTCTCTCCTCAGATCCTCCTCCAGCTCTCTCCTCCTCCCCTCATCCCTCTCCTCCAGCTCTACTATCTGCTCCTCCAGCGCTCTGATCTTCTCCTCTCGTGTGTGGATCTCCTCCTCCATCCTGCGGAGGTGGTTCTGGAGCTCCTTCTGGTGCTTCTCCCTCAGTCTCTGCGGAGGTTCGGTACCTTTTCAAATCCAGTGATCACATCTGCTGATTGGCTGCGATATCATCGGGTGTAGCTCTTCAGGCTCCTCATTGGCTGTTCATCTTTCAGATGTTTGATCGGTTACCCCCAGCTAGAGCTCAACTCCAGAGGAGACCCGTCACCCCACCAGCATGGGTCCACATGAGTATTTCCTGTTACGGGAGATGTCAACATGGACCTGGTGCTCATTAGAGAAACCCACCTCGGACACACTCCCAGGGGCTGGACTGTTATCACTCAAGGGCAGAGATTATTGGGAAATGTTTATGATACGCCTTGGTGCTACAGAAGTTTCATCTGAAGTGCATGCATTAGCACCTCCAACAGCACAGTGTCCCTGGTCACTGTCCTGGGTCACAGAGCTCCAGAGGGAACAGCGCCACCTGCTGGTCCACAAGCTCCACACACAGCAGCAGCGTCCTGGTTTCCTTACAGTCTCCCAGCCTTGCTGAGCTCCGAGCTCTGAGGGCATCAGGCTACAGAGTGGCAGCTCTGCTGTGTTCATGGGCTGGATCAGTGCAGGCTAAGAGGAGCCTGTGTGATCTTCCTCATGCTCTCTGTGTGGCTCAGGGGCGTTGCTGTGAGCCGAGAGAGGACGACTGTGTGTTGCTCAAGAGTGACTCCCTCATGGTGAAACACTGTAGTCCTACAGGGTGTCCTTACGCTCCTTCTCTATCTCAGCTGCTCCACAAAGGGCTTCAGTAATTCCTGTATCGCTGCGTCGTTCCGAGGAATTCTGGCCATGGCTTCCTGAATGACATGAACAGACGCCTCCGTTCCGAAGTGGGAGACAATCCTGTGGGCCAGGTCCTGCTTCTCGGTGTCTCCCAGTAAACCCCGGGGCATCCCCTTTTGGTGCAGAATGTTCTTCAGCTTCTTGTACTCGTCTGCTTCCAGCTCCTCGATCACTTCATTCAAGGCTCCTGCCCACTCCTCTCTGCTGATGATTCCTGAAACAAACAGACACCCTTCTACTGGCTGCTCCTACACAAGGGCTGAGGAACCAGCTCTAGATACTCAAAGAGGACAGAGGGACTCACTCTGAGGGGCAGAAGTCTTTGGGGTCCTGGTCTGAACAGCAGGGACTGCAGAGGGAGAAAGAGACAGAGACATGTTCACCCTGACCAGCACAGCACCCACAGGACACAGTCTCTTGTAAAGACACTGTTCACCCTGACCAGCACAGCACCCACAGGACACAGTCTCCCGTAAAGACACTGTTCACCCTGACCAGCACAACACCCACAGGACACAGTCTCTTGTAAAGACACTGTTCACCCTGACCAGCACAACACCCACAGGACATAGTCTCTTGTAAAGACACTGTTCACCCTGACCAGCGCAACACCCACAGGACACAATCGTTCGTAAATACACTGTTCACCCTGAACAACAAAACCCCCACAGGACACAGTCTCCCGTAAAGACACTACTCACCCACAGGACACACAAGATGCATCTCAAGTCAGCTATTGCCTGGCATGATTGTCACACTCACTAGCAGGCCATACTGACCTCTAACCCACCATGTTCTCAGTAGATCTGTTACCTGGCAGCTGCACAAAGCGCGTCCACACCCTCTTTTTTCCGTCCTTTGTGGCGCCTTTCAGCAACACCAGGTCCAGACTCCTCGCACCGTGGGCCAGGAACACCTCGAACGTAGGGTGGAAATTCGGGCCATAACTGCAGTAAAAGCACTCGGACTGGAAGAACAACAGTAACGCCGTGTTAAAGAGCTAGCAGTCTGTCACACAGGCAAATCCTTTTTGAGCATGAAGTCAGCTGGACTCCCTCTACAGACTCTGTGACTCTGCTTTCTGCTTCTCTCTCCACTATCCCAATTCTCCTTGACCTCTGACATGACTGGCCACATCCTCTTCCTGTCCTGGTTATTTCAGGTGCTGCTCTTGGCTGGTTCTCTTCTTGTCCCTTGAACTGCTCTTTCCAAGTGTCCTGGTGAGGCTCTGGCCTTCTCCCCCCCTGGTGTTCTTCACGGGTCAGTACTCGGGCCCCTTCCTTTCTCTGTGTATCTGCTGGATGGGTCCACCTGTTTCATTGCTTTGATGACACTGATGATACTCAGATCACCCTTTCATGACCCGAGTCTTTCCTGCTTCTCTCTCTCTAGATCTTTCTGTCTTTCTCTCATGCTCTCTCAACAGTTTGGGTCATAAAGGCCAGTGATCTCTGTCTGTATCACAGGACAACCATTACCTCAGGCTGGATTATCTTAATCTCCTTGCTGCTGCTGGACACTCTGTATGTCGCTTGCGGTGTAAGTTTACAGGTTGAGCTCGTCTTAATGAGGGAGCTGCTGCAGTCCTGCTGCTCGGTGACCTGTGGAGGAGAGGAGAGGACAGGGTGACACTGCTGGGAACGGGGGAACAGAAACATGCCACGACGTTGTGCTGGAGAAACAGACAGACAGAGACAGGAAGTGCTGGAGAGACAGATAGAGGGACAGGAAGTGCTAGAGAGACAGGAAGTGCTGGAGAGGTAGACAGGCATAGAGACGGGAAGTGTTGGGAGAGAAAGACAACTAGAGACAAGACGTGTTGGGGAGGTAGACAGACAGAGAGACAGGAAGTCCCCTGTACCTGGCTGAGAAGTACGTTCCCAGGGAGCACAAACACGTTCAACTTGGGTAGCAGGTCCATGCCATCCCCTGGCTGCAGGAACAGCAGCACCTGTCCCAGGATGCTGGAGTCCCACAGGCTCTTCACAAGGCCCCACAGGGACAGGCCAGCGATGGACACCCTCACGTGGGTCTGTGTCATACCCAGGGGTGACACCACCTCAAGATTGCCACAGCTCACATGGGCCACCGCCAGGAAGTCACTCCTGCCTGCTGGAAGACACTGAGTGAGTCACGATTCCTTTGGCTGTTTGTTGTAAGACTGCTCACATCTTCACAGCTTCCAGTCCAGTAGGAGAGCCCCACGATTCAGTTACACCCCTAGACTCCACCCCAGCTGTTCCCTGTTTGTTCCAAGGACCCATCCCTCTCAGCTACAAGACTTTGGGCTCAGAGCAGTGGGTGCAGCACCACTGTGGAGTTGGACCACCTTCGGTTCCGACTTGGTTAGTATTTGCCAGTTAGGCCTCAAGTGCCGAGTCAGCAAGATGGGTTTGTAAACCAGAGACCATCAACTCAATGCTGGAGGAGCTTGTCTTGGTTAAACCTGAGTACGTTGGCTCCAGTGTGATTCGACAATCAGTCACGTCCACAGTAGAGGACTGCCGGAATGGAGAGGCTCACAAGAGCCAGCTCTGCTCCTCATTGACTTCCATTCCAGCTCATCTTTCAACCTAGTGACATGACACAACACTTAGGGCTGAAGATCACTGATTATTTCTGTTAACGATGTGACATGGCCTTCGGTGGTCATGAATAACTGAATTAAAGTAATGAAGTCTTTAACTGAGATTAATTAAGGGCCAGTAATGAAGCCCTGGGATTGAGGTTCAGTAATGGATTGGAACAGATTCCAGAGGCTGGAGAGAGGGATGAGTCCAGCATATCCCAGAAGCAACCTCATCTTCATTCACACTGTTACACAGAAGGCAAATTGTCACCAGACTCTGAGCTGAAGCTGTACTCACTGTCAATACAGAAACTGTTAACATCGCCTGAGACTCACGGCCATCGATCTCGCAGTGAGGTAGCTGCAGTTCCCTCAGCGCCTCCTGGGGGCAGTGTATGTCAAACAGGGGTCCTGCAGGAAGCTGGCCAGTGGGGGACAGGAGCGCCATGTCCCAGTGTGTGGTCTGATACTCCAGTTCACCCCCCGACGCCATCACAAACACCAGCCCAGTGACACGGCACCAGAACTGACCCGCGGACGGGCAGAGATACCTGCACAGGACAGCACACTGTCAACACACTGCACAGAGACAGAGGACACCACACTTTCAACACTCCACAGAGACAGGGGACACCACAGACATCAGGGCATTGACACTGGAGACAAAATGAAGAAATTCTACACTTGCAGTACAGTGACACAAAGAGAGAACTGGGGCAGGATTGTGTGACAAAGACACAGCACTGACACTGGAGACACAGAAATATAGAGGTTCCACACTTCCATACTGCAGTCTGGCATGTTTATCCTTATTATTATTATTATTATTATTATTATTATTATTATTATTATTGCTTACACTTATATAGCGCTTTTCTGGACACTCCACTCAAAGCACTTTACAGGTAATGGGGACTCCCCTCCACCACCACCAATGTGCAGCCCCACCTTGATGATGCGACGGCAGCCATAGTGCGCCAGAACGCTCACCACACATCAGCTCTCAGTGGGGAGGAGAGCAGAGTGATGTACTGTAGCCAATTCATAAATTCATAGGGAATTATTAGGAGGCCATGATTGGTAAGGGCCAATGGGAAATTTGGCCAGGATGCCAGGGTTACACCCCTACTCTTTTTGAGAAACACCCTGGGATTTTTAATGACCACGGAGAGTCAGGACCTCGGTTTTACGTCTCATTCGAAGGACAGCGCCCGTTTACAGTACAGTGTCCCTGTCACTATACTGGGGCATTAGGACCCACATGGGAGAGCGCCCCCTGCTGTCCCCACTAACACCTCTTCCTTAGCTAAGAAGAAGCTACTAAATTCCTCTCATTATTGTTTTATGGACTAATGATACGTGATATGAGTGCTCCGAGTGTTTAAGTTTCAGTCTGGTGTGAAAGTACACAGGAGACCATAGTGATGGGCGAGACTGAAGCAATGTATCTATTTTAGTGTCATTTCTCCATGAAGCTGTCAGGTTGCAGGAGAGCGAGTCTCTGGAAAAAGAGGTGACTGTGAAAATCCCTTCTGCTGACTTTTATTCATACAGATAAACTGCGAGTCCACTGCCATTGCAACTGAACGCTTCCGCTGAGATACCGCAAGATACTTGGCTGGACCGGGATGACATTATGATTGACGGGCAGCTTAGCGAGTCAGAGGGAGGAGTGGCACAGGAAGTAGACCAGTGGCCTTGTGGGAAATGGAGTTTACCTAGACCGCTGTCGTGCAAGTGAGCAGAACAGACATCTGGCAGCTCCTCACTGGGAGCACAGGAAACTGTGCATTTAAAATAACGAGACAAACAAGGGGTCTGTATGTAACATCGAGCAGTATGTTTTGGAATTCTGTTTGTCCTGAAGGTCTTTCGGCCTCAAAATATGCCTTTTAGTGATGTTCAGGACTTCCTATGTTTTAATCTAATTTTTGCTTGTTAAGCAAAGGACGGCAAAAAAGACCAAAATATCAGGTACCTGTAGGTTTCCTTCCTGTTCTGAAATTTTATTTCAGGAGTGAATTCAGTCACGTTCCCTGGGACCTGAAAACGAATTGAGATGTCACAGGTGTGGAGGTAAAGATACAGGTGTGTCTCCAGTGTGGGAGATGAGATCTCACAGGTGTGGAGGTAAAGACTCAGGTGCATCTCCAGTGTGGGAGATGAGATGCCACAGGTGTGGAGGTAAAGATACAGGCAGGTGTGTCTCCAGTGTGGGAGAGGAGATGTCACAGGTGTGGAGGTAAAGATACAGGTGTGTCTCCAGTGTGGGAGATGAGATCTCACAGGTGTGGAGGTAAAGACTCAGGTGTGTCTCCAGTGGGGGAGAGGAGATCTCACACGTGTGGAGGTAAAGACTCAGGTGTTTCTCCAGTGTGGGAGATGAGATGTCACAGGTGTGGAGGTAAAGACTTTTCCTGGAGGTACAAACACTTACTTTGGTTCTGCTAACTTCATCAGGCTCATCTCCCCCAGACAGTGAGCCCCCAGTCTCAGGTATCCCAGACAGTGAGCCCTCAGTCTCAGGTGCCCCAGGTGAATATTCCTCAGCTGCTGGACCTGTTGAAAGAAAGAGCTGGGCATCACAGAGTGACAGGCGTGAGTCTGTCTCAGTATCTCAGGTGCTACAAACTGTTGAATACAGCTGTCTGATCTTCTGAGACGACCTGACTGCTGTTTTGACACCATCATCCTAATGGGCTCTTTATGGATCTGGAGTGATGCTGCTCACTGTGTTTAGAGTCCACTGTGATTCTCGCGCTGTGCAGACATCTGGGTTCCTCTGCGTGTTCAGGATCCCTCTGTTTCCCGTATTTTAGAATACTTACTTCATATCGAAGTCTAATCACACTCCTAGAGAAAGTGTGGATCATCCTGGATCAGAAGGGACAGTCAGTGAATCCGAGCGAACTATCTTCCTGTTGTGAACTCGTGACTCGCACTAATATTCTTACAGGACCTTGAGAGAGAGGGTCAGTGATGTAGGAGAGAGAGCTGTGTGTCAGTGTGCCGTACAGACAGAGGATAAGTGATGTGAGAGAGAGCCGTGTGTCAGTGTGTCGTACAGAGAGAGGGTCAGTGATGTAGGAGAGAGAGCTGTGTGTCAGTGTGTCGTACAGACAGAGGGTCAGTGATGTAGGAGAGAGCTGTGTGTCAGTGTGCCGTACAGACAGAGGATCAGTGATGTAGGAGAGAGAGAGCTGTGTGTCAGTGTGCCGTACAGACAGAGGATCAGTGACGTAGGAGAGAGAGCTGTGTGTCAGTGTGCCGTACAGACAGAGGATCAGTGATGTAGGAGAGAGAGAGCTGTGTGTCAGTGTGTCGTACAGAGGGTCAGTGATGTAGGAGAGAGGGCTGTGTATCAGTGTGCCATACAGAGGGTCAGTGATGTAGGAGAGAGAGCTGTGTGTCAGTGTGCCATACAGAGGGTCAGTGATGTAGGAGAGAGAGCTGTGTGTCAGTGTGTCGTACAGACAGAGGGTCAGTGATGTAGGAGAGAGAGAGCTGTGTGTCAGTGTGTCGTACAGACAGAGGGTCAGTGATGTAGGAGAGAGAGCTCTCTCTGTAGGAGAGAGAGCTATGTCTGTCTGTACGGCACGCTATGTGTTAGTGTGCCGTACAGACAGAGGATCAGTGATGTAGGAGAGAGAGCTGTGTGTCAGTGTGTCGTACAGACAGAGGGTCAGTGATGTAGGAGAGAGCTGTGTGTCAGTGTGCCGTACAGACAGAGGGTCAGTGATGTAGGAGAGAGAGAGCTGTGTGTCAGTGTGCCGTACAGACAGAGGATCAGTGATGTAGGAGAGAGAGAGCTGTGTGTCAGTGTGTCGTACAGACAGAGGATCAGTGACGTAGGAGAGAGAGCTGTGTGTCAGTGTGTCGTACAGACAGAGGATCAGTGACTTAGGAGAGAGCTGTGTGTCAGTGTGCCATACAGAGGGTCAGTGATGTAGGAGAGAGAGAGCTGTGTGTCAGTGTGTCGAACAGAGAGAGGGTCAGTGATGTAGGAGAGAGAGCTGTGTGTCAGTGTGTCGTACAGAGAGAGGGTCAGTGATGTAGGAGAGAGAGCTGTGTGTCAGTGTGCCGTACAGACAGAGGGTCAGTGATGTAGGAGAGAGAGCTGTCTGTCAGTGTGTCGTACAGACAGAGGGTCAGTGATGTAGGAGAGAGAGCTGTGTGTCAGTGTGTCGTACAGACAGAGGGTCAGTGATGTAGGAGAGAGAGCTGTGTGTCAGTGTGCCGTACAGACAGGGTCAGTGATGTAGGAGAGAGAGCTGTGTGTCAGTGTGTCGTACAGAGAGGATCAGTGATGTAGGAGAGAGAGCTGTGTGTCAGTGTGCTGTACAGAGAGAGTACTGTACTTCCTCTTCTCTATCTTCTGCAGAAGTTTTCTGTCCATCATGTAAGGAAAGACACTCATTTCTGCCACCATGTCCTCTATCTTCTCCAGCAGCTCTGTGACCTGAGTGCGGTCACCCCTGTTCTTGTTGTTGAGAACATGATACCTGTTCCCACACTTCTCCACCAGATACTGGAGCTCCTTCCCTCCTCTCTCAATGTGCTGCTCAATGGTTGTGTCTCCCAGTGTGTCCCCCCAGGTGAACAGCACTATTGGGTCTCTCCAGACTCTCTCACTGAGGAGTTCCAGATGTTCCTTCTCTACTCTTCTCTGTTTCTCTCTCAGTGTGATGAGAGGGATCACCAGGACGAGAGCGTGGGGTCTGGGGGACACAGAGACACGCTGTACACAGTCTCTTGTTTGACCTGCTCTGAGGTGGACTTTATATTATCCCACTCCCAGCCTGGAGTGTCGACCACAGTGACCTGCCTCCCAGCTACTTCACCCTGTCTCTTCTCACACTCCTCAGTTACTCCCTCAGTGTCAAACTCCTCTGAGCCCAGGATGGTGTTTCCTGCTGCACTCTTCCCAGCACCAGTCCTGCCCAGCAGCACCAGTCTTAGCTCAGAGGGACGGGGCTGGAGTCTGGGTTCGACTTCACTCAGTGCAACAGGAGGAGAGACAGGAGCATCAGGGAGGTGACACATGAGAGGAGACCAACCTCTCCACAGGTAAAAGGAGTACAATTTGCTCAAGTCATTTCTTGACAAACTTAACTTAAAAGTCATTATAATAATAATAATAATAATAATAATAATTGCTTACACTTCTATAGTGCTCTTCTGGACACTCCACTCAGAGCTCTTTACAGGTCATGGGGATCCCACCACCGCCACCAGTGTGCAGCCCCACCTGGATGATGCTCCAGTCCTCTCCCCACACACAAGCTCTCAGTTCAGAAAGCCAGTTCAGAGAGGGGGGTTATTAGGAGGCCATGATGTGTAAAGACCAGGGGGGTAATTTGGCCAGGACACCAGGGTGACACCCTTACTCTTCTCAAGAGACACCCTGGGATTGTTAATGACCACAGAGAGTCAGGGCCGCGGTTTGACGTCTCATCCGCAGGACGCGCCTGTTTACAGTCCAGTGTCCCCGTCACTATACTGGGGCATCAGGACCCACACAGAGCGCAGAGTGAGAGCGCCCCCTGCTGGCCCCACTCACACCTCTCCCAGCAGCAGCCTCAGTGTTTTCCCAGCAGTCTCTCCTCCAGGTACTGGCCAGGCTCACACCTGCTGGGCTCCAGTGGGGCTGCCAGCTGGGAGTTGCAGGATGATAGGGCTGCTGGCCATTATGAAAGAAACTTACAGAATGAACATCTGGGAATTATTCTTGGGCATCATGCCCAGAGTCGGCACAAGTACATCCTCCACCCTGACTCTGAACATCGGCGTTCCCCAGCGCTGCAAACTCAGCCCTCTCCTCTGCTCCCTATTCACCCACGACTGCGTCGCCAGGAACAAGACAAACTCCCTCATCACGTTTGCGGACGATACAACGATCATCAGCTTGATCACGAACGGTGATGAGTCCGCCTACAGGGAGGAGGTAGAAACGCTGACAGCATGGTGTCAGGACAGCAGCCTCTCTCTGAACACCAGCAGAACTAAGGAGCTGATGGTGGACCACAGGAACAGACCAGGCACCCATTCACATCAGTGGGTCCACAGTGGTCCAGATTGTCAAATTCCTAGGTGTCAACATCACAGGTGACCTGACCTGGACCCACCACACCAACCCCGTAGACAAGACAGCGCCTGTTCTTTCTCCCCAGACTGAAGAAGTTCAGCCTGCCTTCACACATCCTGACCAGCTTCTACAGCTGCACCACTGAGAGCATCCTAACCGGCTACACCACTGCCTGGTGTGGTAACTGCTCCGCCCACGAGCTCAGGGTCCTCCAGAGGGTGGTGACACTGGCTCAGAACACTAACGGCTGCGCTACTGAACACAGAGGATATCTACTGTGTTAGATGCCTCAAGAAGGCCAGGTCCATCCTCAGGGACCCCAGTCACCCTAAACACAACTTGCTCTCTCTACTACCATCTGGAAAACGGTACTGAAGTATCAGACCAAGACCACCAGGTGTCAGAACAGCTTCTTCCCCCAGGCAGTAAGACTGCTGAACAGCCAACCACAGCAGACACCTGCAGTTACCTCCTTGAACTGACAGGGGGCACTGGCACTCTCAGGACACCTACGAAGAGCACTAAATACCTCCTTCCCTGTACCCTACTACTGTCAGGACACCTCAATACCTCCTACCCTGTACCCTACTACTGTCAGGACACCTCAATACCTCCTACCCCGTACCCTACCACTGTCAGGACACCTAAATACCTCCTACCCTGTACCCTACCACTGTCAGGACACCTAAATACCTCCTACCCTGTACACTACTACTGTCAGGACACCTCAATACCTAAATACCTCCTACCCTGTACCCTACTACTGTCAGGACACCTAAATACCTCCTACCCTGTACCCTACCACTGTCAGGACACCTCAATACCTCCTACCCTGTACCCTACTACTGTCAGGACACCTCAATACCTAAATACCTCCTACCCTGTACCCTACTACTGTCAGGACACCTAAATACCTCCTACCCTGTACCCTACCACTGTCAGGACACCTCAATACCTCCTACCCTGTACCCTACTACTGTCAGGACACCTCAATACCTCCTACCCTGTACCCTACTACTGTCAGGACACCTCAATACCTCCTACCCTGTACCTACTACTGTCAGGACACCTCAATACCTCCTATCCTGTACCCTACTACTGTCAGGACACCTCAATACCTCCTACCCTGTACCCTACTACTGTCAGGACACCTAAATACCTCCTACCCTGTACCCTACCACTGTCAGGACACCTAAATACCTCCTACCCTGTACCCTACTACTGTCAGGACACCTAAATACCTCCTACCCCGTACCCTACCACTGTCAGGACACCTAAATACCTCCTACCCTGTACCCTACCACTGTCAGGACACCTCAATACCTCCTACCCTGTACCCTACTTCTGTCAGGAGACCTAAATACCTCCTACTCTGTACCCTACCACTGTCAGGACACCTAAATACCTCCTACCCTGTACTCTACTACTGTCAGGACACCTCAATACCTCCTACCCTGTACCCTACCACTGTCAGGACACCTCAATACCTCCTACCCTGTACCCTACTACTGTCAGGACACCTCAATACCTCCTACCCTGTACCCTACTACTGTCAGGACACCTCAATACCTCCTACCCTGTACCCAACTACTGTCAGGACACCTCAATACCTCCTACCCTGTACCCTACTACTGCCAGGACACCTCAATACCTCCTACCCTGTACCCTACAACTGTCAGGACACCTCAATACCTCCTATCCTTGTGTTACTTCCACACAATCTGTGAATTGCAGTTGTGTAATCTGTTGTATCCCAATGTTAATCCCTATAAATTCCTGTCCTCCAACTCTTCTATCCCTCTTAACGAGCCTTTAACGAGCTCGCAGATTTCAATGCTGACAACACCACTGTGTGCTGTACTGTTCGTGCATCGATCAATAAACCTTGATTGATTGAGTGTTGGTCCGACAGTCTTGAGGAACAGATTACAGAGACTGAGCTGTTGTGTGATGGATTAAATCTAATCTCCTTGAGAGAAAACACTTCAATTACAGCACAGAGGATTTAAACAGACACAGATCTGTGTGCCACTGTGTTAGTAACGCAGTACAGAGCGGAGCACAGTATGATTTTAATTCCTAACAGGACACAAGATGGTTGAATCTCTCAGTCTGATGACCAGTAAGATCAGTGACTCAGTAATACAGCATCAATCACACTCACTGTGGGGAGGGATGAAGTCTTTACTATTCCTCCTCTTGACAGGCAGTCTGGGCTCCTCTGTCTCTTTCTCCAGCTCCTCTTCCTCCAGTGTCTTTCTCATCTTCTCCTTCAGCTCCTCTTCTCTCCTGCTCCACTTCTCCTCCAACCTCTGTCTCAGCTCCTCTTCTCTCTCTCTCCCCCTTCTTTCATACTTCTGTCTCAGCTCCTCTGTCTCTCTCTGTCTCCCCTCCTTTTGTTTAAAATATTTTTCTAGTTCAGTGTTTATTTCTTTGATGTCAGTGGTGAAGTACAGCCTATAGTTTCCTGCCACCATGTGCTCTATCTTCTCCAGCAGCTCTGTGACCTGAGTGCGGTCGTCCCTGTTCTTGTAGTTGAGAACATGATACCTGTTCCCACACTTCTCCACCAGACACTGGAGCTCCTTCCCTCTTCCCTCAATGGTTGTGTCTCCCAGTCTGACCCCCCAGATGAACAGCACTATTGTGTGTCTCCACACTCTCTCACTGAGAAGCTCCAGATGTTCCTTTACTGATATCCAGTCCGTGAATAAGTCCAGATCAATAACCAGGAGGAGAGCGTGGGGTCCTGGGGGACACAGAGACACAATCTTCACAATCTCCTGTCTGATCTGCTGAGGATCATTCCTCTTCAGCCACAAATCCCAGCCTGGAGTGTCGACCACAGTGATCTGCCTCCCAGCTACTTCACCCTGTCTCTTCACACACTCCTCAGTTCCTCTCTTAGTCTCAAACTCCTCTCTGCCCAGGATGGTGTTTCCTGCTGAGCTCTTATCAGACCTTCTCTCCCCCAGCAGCACGATCCTGATCTCTGAGAGACGCTGTGGTGCCTCATGGGAATCAGCCTGTCCCTCCCCTGTCAGAGAGAAAGATCACAGATTATTCCTCTTCAGAAACTCAGCACTGAGATGAGCTGCAGTGAGTGAGGAGTCTCAGCAGAGCTCACAGTGTGACCCAGTGGATACCTGTTGCTCTACAGGGTCGATACCCCACAAGGGCTCTGTTTCCAACACAGCTGTGAGTCTTTTCCTGCAGAGCCCTGCTGTAGAACTGGGTATCCAGGACATCACATGAAGTTAACATTTATTACTTATCTCATTAAAAAATGAAAATATATTATTCATTTCAGAGCTACTCAGACTTCTATCAAAAGCTTTAATACATGATAATATGACCCCATTTAATATCTGTATTAGACTGACTGTACTGAGGTGTGACCCCTATCAGAGAGAGAACATGAACTCACTCTTGGGAGGCAGTTGGGGTCCCAGTGTCTTCTGCAGTAGCTCCTCTGTCCTCTGTCTCTCCTTTATTCCCAAAGTCTTGAACTTCTCTTCCATCTCCTGTAAATCCTTCTCCTCAATCTCATAACAACAGTCACTCTTTCCTGCCACCATGTGCTCTATCTTCTCCAGCAGCTCTGTGACCTGAGTGCGGTCACCCCTGTTCTTGTTGTTGAGAACATGATACCTGTTCCCACACTTCTCCACCAGACACTGGAGCTCCTTCCCTCTTCCCTCAATGGTTGTGTCTCCCAGTCTGTCCCCCCAGGTGAACAGCACTATTGTGTGTCTCCACACTCTCTCACTGAGAAGCTCCAGATGTTCCTTTACTGATCTCCAGTCTGTGTATGAGTTCACATTAATCACCAGGAGGAGAGTGTGGGGTCCTGGGGGACACAGAGACACAATCTTCACAATCTCCTGTCTGGTCTGCTGTGGATCATTCCCCATCAGCCACACATCCCAGCCTGGAGTGTCGACCACAGTGATCTGCCTCCCAGCTACTTCACCCTGTCTCTTCACACACTCCTCAGTTTCTCTCTTAGTGTCAAACTCCTCTCTGCCCAGGATGGTGTTTCCTGCTGAGCTCTTCCCAGGCCATCGTCCGCCCAGCAACACGATCCTGATCTCTGAGAGACACTGTGGTGCCTCATGGGAATCAGCCTGTCCCTCCCCTGTCAGAGAGAAAGATCACAGATTATTCCTCTTCAGAAACTCAGCACTGAGATGAGCTGCAGTGAGTGAGGAGTCTCAGCAGAGCTCACAGTGTGACCCAGTGGATACCTGTTGCTCTACAGGGTCGATACCCCACAAGGGCTCTGTTTCCAACACAGCTGTGAGTCTTTTCCTGCAGAGCCCTGCTGTAGAACTGGGTATCCAGGACATCACATGAAGTTAACATTTATTACTTATCTCATTAAAAAATGAAAATATATTATTCATTTCAGAGCTACTCAGACTTCTATCAAAAGCTTTAATACATGATAATATGACCCCATTTAATATCTGTATTAGACTGACTGTACTGAGGTGTGACCCCTATCAGAGAGAGAACATGAACTCACTCTTGGGAGGCAGTTGGGGTCCCAGTGTCTTCTGCAGTAGCTCCTCTGTCCTCTGTCTCTCCTTTATTCCCAAAGTCTTGAACTTCTCTTCCATCTCCTGTAAATCCTTCTCCTCAATCTCATAACAACAGTCACTCTTTCCTGCCACCATGTGCTCTATCTTCTCCAGCAGCTCTGTGACCTGAGTGCGGTCACCCCTGTTCTTGTTGTTGAGAACATGATACCTGTTCCCACACTTCTCCACCAGACACTGGAGCTCCTTCCCTCTTCCCTCAATGGTTGTGTCTCCCAGTCTGTCCCCCCAGGTGAACAGCACTATTGTGTGTCTCCACACTCTCTCACTGAGAAGCTCCAGATGTTCCTTTACTGATCTCCAGTCTGTGTATGAGTTCACATTAATCACCAGGAGGAGAGTGTGGGGTCCTGGGGGACACAGAGACACAATCTTCACAATCTCCTGTCTGGTCTGCTGTGGATCATTCCCCATCAGCCACACATCCCAGCCTGGAGTGTCGACCACAGTGATCTGCCTCCCAGCTACTTCACCCTGTCTCTTCACACACTCCTCAGTTTCTCTCTTAGTGTCAAACTCCTCTCTGCCCAGGATGGTGTTTCCTGCTGAGCTCTTCCCAGGCCATCGTCCGCCCAGCAACACGATCCTGATCTCTGAGAGACACTGTGGTGCCTCATGGGAATCAGCCTGTCCCTCCCCTGTCAGAGAGAAAGATCACAGATTATTCCTCTTCAGAAACTCAGCACTGAGATGAGCTGCAGTGAGTGAGGAGTCTCAGCAGAGCTCACAGTGTGACCCAGTGGATACCTGTTGCTCTACAGGGTCGATACCCCACAAGGGCTCTGTTTCCAACACAGCTGTGAGTCTTTTCCTGCAGAGCCCTGCTGTAGAACTGGGTATCCAGGACATCACATGAAGTTAACATTTATTACTTATCTCATTAAAAAATGAAAATATATGATTCATTTCAGAGCTACTCAGACTTCTATCAAAAGCTTTAATACATGATAATATGACCCCATTTAATATCTGTACAGTATTAGACTGACTGTACTGAGGTGTGACCCCTATCAGAGAGAGAACATCAACTCACTCTTGGGAAGCAGTTGGGGTCCCAGTGTCTTCTGCAGTAGCTCTTCTATCCTCTGTCTCTCCTTTATTCCCAAAGTCTTGAACTTCTCTTCCATCTCCTGTAAATCCTTCTCCTCAATCTCATAACAACAGTCACTCTTTCCTGCCACCATGTGCTCTATCTTCTCCAGCAGCTCTGTGACCTGAGTGCGGTTGCCCCTGTTCTTGTTGTTGAGAACATGATACCTGTTCCCACACTTCTCCACCAGACACTGGAGCTCCTTCCCTCTTCTCTCAATGTGCTGCTCAATGGTTGTGTCACTCAGTCTGTCCCCCCAGGTGAACAGCACTATTGTGTGTCTCCACACTCTCTCACTGAGAAGCTCCAGATGTTCCTCCACTGATCTCCAGTCTGTGAATGAGTCCAGATCAATCACCTGGAGGAGAGTGTGGGGTCCTGGGGGACACAGAGACACAATCTTCACAACCTCCTGTCTGATCTGCTGTGGATCATTCCTCATCAGCCACACATCCCAGCCTGGAGTGTCGACCACAGTGATCTGCCTCCCAGCTACTTCTCCCTGTCTCTTCACACACTCCTTAGTTACTCCCTTAGTGTCAAACTCCTCTCTGCCCAGGATGGTGTTTCCTGCTGAGCTCTTCCCAGACCCTCTCTCCCCCAGCAGCACGATCCTGATCTCTGAGAGACGCTGTGGTGCCTCATGGGAATCTGCCTGTCCCTCCCCTGTCAGAGAGAAAGATCACAGATTATTTACATGATAAAGTTCTCATCACAGATATCTTCACTCTTCATCCCATTTAAAATTTATGATAAAAACGTCTCTATATCTTTCCTATTGTCCCTGCCCCGTGAGGGAGGAAAAATCACAGATTATTGAGATTATATTTCTGTGTATTCTCTGTGGTATACAAAAACCTTCTGTTAATGTTAGACAAACTGTATTCTTACAACATTCTTATTCTGTATTCTTACCATCTATATATATATTTTTATTTTTCACTGTTCTCTCAATAGTACATGTTTATTTTTCATCAGGATTTTTCTTAGAATACTTTAACTGAAAGGTTAGATTAGAGAGTTAGAGAGTCACCTTCTCTAAACTCCTTCAGATCCAGACTCCAAACCCTCTTCTTCAGAAAAGCCTTTACTGAACTGGTTCCATTCTTCACCCCTCTGCTCTTAGTACCACCATCCACAGTCTCCTCTGTGTGTTGTAATTGTGTTTTATCTTGTGTATAATCTTGTTTTATTGTTGTCATTCTGTAAAGCGCTTTGAGAAGCCACCTTAAAAGGCACTATATAAAATAAAGTTTATTATTATTATTATTATTCCACCTTATTTTAAAAATACATGTAAAAACTGTAAAATCATTCAGTCTGTCCTGATTCTTCAGTAGTGAGTCTAAAATATCACATTTCATAAAGACATGTTTGGGACTCGGCCACCTGGCTGGGAAATCTCTGTGTTGTATAGTTTCAAACCGCTTAGAAACTATCTACTGTGATCCACACTGAAGAGAATTAGCATGATGTTAGTTTAAAAACAGTGAAGCTGACAAGCTGGAGGAACTGAGTCTCTTTAGTCTGAAGGGAGTGTCCCACACTGACAGGGTGAAGGAACTGAGTCTCTTTAGTCTGAAGGGAGTGTCCCACACTGACAGGGTGAAGATGGTGAACCACATATATACAAGATATTCAACATCCTCAGTGACAGTCAGTCATCATTAAAGACCAGTTAGATATTGACACCTCAGAGTTCCTCAGAATTAACACTGAAGCTCAAAGACACTAAGACTTAAAATCAGGAGTGGGAGGCTCTACTGTACACAGAGGGGGGTGGGAGAGGGGAACAAGCTGCCCAGTCAGGACAGGAGAAACAGCTGCATGAGACCCTGGAATCACTACTAATTATGGGCCAGATAAATTCCTCTGTTGTTCATCTGTACTGATTCCCCTCTGGTATTATCAGCTGTACAATAAACACGGCCTCTGAGCAACAAACAGGAAACGATCATATCCGAGCGTGTCTGAGCATCATGAACACTAACAGTGTGAATCCAATACCATCAGCACACAGTCAGGTTTAACATCAATCATTCTACCTTAAATAAACACCTGATTAAAATATTTAGTACATTCCAAACAGCTTGAATTTACAGTACCGATCTCTGATCGCTGACAAGAGAAAGTGAAAGTAAAATCAGTTCCTGTTTTTCTCTCCTAGTTCAGACCCTGTGTGTCTGAGAGACAGAACACACTCTCAGGAGACAGGAAGACACTTCTCCAGCTGCTGCTGTGCTCTGTGACAGAGAAGAGTCCCTCAGTGACTCCCTTACCAATACTCTGACAGGTAGAACAAGAGAAAACTCACCAGGGCTGAGCGCTGAGCTCCTACACGCTGCCATCTCTCTCTCTCTGTCTCTGTCTCCGTCTCTTCCTGCTGATGTGAGGTGGCGGGTTTCCTGTCCTCGCTGTGACGCTGCTCTGGCTCCACCTAGTGGATTCATAAAGTTAATCACCAACTGAACAGGTTCATCAGTAAGAGCAAAATAAAACACCAGAATACCCAGATCAACTCTTGCCGGCATCCTTGGACACTTCTCACACACAGTGTTGTTGTACTGAGCAGGACTTTTTTATATTTATACATACTGTGTGCGTCATTGACGACACCTCTACTCTTACAGTGTCCTGTCTGTGTCTCTGGTTTGTCCTGGGAAAAGGCCCCCTGTGCTGCGGGCGTCTCCGAGAGAAACGGGCTGTTTGTGTGGGAAGATGCTCTTTCCTCAGGAGGGGAAGAGCCGAGCGGGAAGGAAAGTTCTGGAAGTGCGTCTCCTCTCCGGCTGCTCCAGTCCCAGTGACGGCGATACCGGGACAGGACAGGAGGGACGAGCGGGTCCTCTTTCCCACACGGGGTGTTAGTGGGGTTTGTTAGGACACAGGACAGAGAGAGGGAAAAGGACACCAGTGGGAGAGAGTCCTGAAGCTCTCAGGTCTGGTCTTGATCCGGGTTGGTCCCAGTCCCAGTTTACACTGGTTTACAATGTGGGACTTCTGCCCTGACACGACCCCACAGGTGTCTCCACAGGAGACGGGAGTCCTGTAACGTGTAACCCTACAATATTTGATCTCCTGACTGTCTGTTATTCTCCCCAGTATAATCCTCTCAGTCTGGTATGAAATACCAGCTCCTGTCAGTCAGCTCTGTTACAACAGACAGGATCCCTTTAGTCCTGCAGGACTTGATTCTGATTTTTATTCAACTACTTCTCTCATAATCACCTTTGTTTTCCAGCAGCGTTTCTGTATCATTCTAAAGAAGTGAACAATAGTGTACTTCAGCTGGAAGGAGGTAAAAACACACGTTCCTGTTTCTCTTCAATACCTGGTCCTCTAGGCTGGTCCTCTGTCACATCAGCTAAAAAGTCACTTTTTAGTCCTGAAACTGCTGGACGAATCTCTGTTCTCATCACATCGGAAACTGGAACCACAGCACCTCCAGCGAGCATGTCGAAGCCAATACCGCCCTGCTCCTCAGAGAAAGAGTCTCTCTTTTCCCCAGTGACTCACTGTCGGTGCTGCTGTTTCCCTCAATCTGTCCTCACTCTTCCCCTGAGCCGAGCGGCGAGGACAAGCGAGTGAAACTGTGTCACAAGAGTGAGTGTGGAGTCTGCGTGTTCCTGCTGGGGTTCACTGGTGCTGGTGTCTGTGTGTGTGGAGTCTGCGTGTTCCTGCTGGGGGTCGCTGGTGTCTGTGTGTGTGGAGTCTGTGTGTTCCTGCTGGGGGTCGCTGGTGCTGGTGTCTGTGTGTGTGGAGTCTGTGTGTTCCTGCTGGGGGTCGCTGGTGTCTGTGTGTGTGGAGTCTGCGTGTTCCTGCTGGGGGTCGCTGGTGCTGGTGTCTGTGTGTGTGGAGTCTGCGTGTTCCTGCTGGGGGTCGCTGGTGTCTGTGTGTGTGGAGTCTGTGTGTTCCTGCTGGGGGTCGCTGGTGTGTGTGTGTGTGGAGTCTGTGTGTTCCTGCTGGGGGTCGCTGGCGCTGGTGTCTGTTTGTGTGGAGTCTGCGTGTTCCTGCTGGGGGTCGCTGGTGCTGGTGTCTGTGTGTGTGGAGTCTGCGTGTTCCTGCTGGGGGTCGCTGGTGTCTGTGTGTGTGGAGTCTGTGTGTTCCTGCTGGGGGTCGCTGGTGTGTGTGTGTGTGGAGTCTGTGTGTTCCTGCTGGGGGTCGCTGGCGCTGGTGTCTGTTTGTGTGGAGTCTGCGTGTTCCTGCTGGGGGTCGCTGGTGCTGGTGTCTGTTTGTGTGGAGTCTGCGTGTTCCTGCTGGGGGTCGCTGGTGCTGGTGTCTGTGTGTGTGGAGTCTGTGTGTTCCTACTGTGGATCGCTGGTGTCTGTGTGTGTGGAGTCTGTGTGCTATCCTTCCTGACGGTTTCTGTTGGCAGTCGCTGGTGCTGGTGTCTATGTGAAATGACTGCTATCCTTCCTGACAGTTCGAGATCAACTCCGCAGCCTGACGGTCCTGCTGTCCCGACCTGGTCCACTCTGTCGGTTCCGAACCAGGGAGCCAAGAGCTGGATCGGCCAGATTTAAACCGGGTCACTGTTCCTGAAAGCGCACACAGTAGGTGGGCAGAGACGGGGGGGTCAGGTGTCTCTGCTGGGCCACACTGGGAATGACACCCACAGGGTTCAACTCGCTCGTTAATTAGTCGGTCGTTAATTGATCCCGGCTTCATCAGCAGTTTCCTGAGAGGAGCCAGGGTATCGGCTTGTTCCCCCCTCCCACCCCTCTCTGTGTACAGTAGAGCCTCTTGGGCAGCTTGTGAACCCCGGGTCAGTCACTCAGAGGGCTTATAACAGCCCTGCCCGGGGAGGAGGGCTCCCGAGAGCGTCACTCGAGTGTCCCTTATGTCCATTGGAGGAGGGGGCTGAGGCGGGACGTCACTCCACCGTGGTGGAAGCCCATTGGCTGAGAGGGGACAGGGGGGCGGTCCCTGCGAGAACTCGGGGCAGGTGCGCGTCTCGTTTGAATTTTGAATTCCTAACGGTCGCGCTTCCCGCCTTTCCCGCCGTGAGGGCTCCTGCCCCGCCGCGGTTTCCCGAGTTTGACCTTATTTTATCATTAATAATTGGTTTTAGTCAGCTTTTTATTAGAATATACAAGCTTTCTTCTTCCCCGCCCTCATGGACGCCGTGTCTCTGCGTCGCCGAGCTGAAGCCACAGGTCAACCGCGGTTTGAACACGTTTCTATCACTCAATTCGTGTGTTTTTTAAATATAATGTCGTCTAGAGCAGCAGTTTGTTCTTCACGAACGTAGATATCGGCGTCAAAGGAGTGGAAAAGTGTGCGTTTGCGTCAGTGTCATCAATATCATATGCTATCAATGTTGTAACGCTAATATAATACAATACTGCGTCAGTATAATCGGTCTGACAGAGTTTTCGCCAGGCTGGGGCTCTTCAGCACGTTTATACACCTGTTAAACTTGACTGAGTCCAAAGTCAACGCGTTTCTGGACGTTTCTGCGCACCGAGAGGACGTTTGCTGTTCGTGTTGGAGATGGAAGATGTTTCCCGGGCTGTGGCGGTGAGTGGCGACTTGTCCCTCCGTTTCTTCATTGAAATCGTTCAGTCCTCAGGCTGATGAGAAAACAGTCATAGGAGTGAGAAAATGTCTGTGGTGAAATTGTGTCAAAAGTGTGTCTGTATCATTGAGCTCGACGGGCTTGAGGTAAATTTGTGTCAAAGGTGTCGGGTTATCATTGAGCTCGACGGGTTGGAGGTAAAATTGTCAAAAGTGTAATTTTATCATTGTAAAATTGTGTAAACGTGTCTTTATCGTTGAGCTCAGGGGGTTTGAGGTAAAACTGTGTAAAAGTTTTTTACCTTTGAGCTCGGTGGGTTTGAGGTAAAATTGTGTAATATTAATAATTGCTTACACTCATATAGTGCTTTTCTGGACACTCCACTTTACGCTACGAGCTTTACAGAATGAGGACTCCCCTCCACCAACACCGAGGTCATTTATCATTGAGGTTATAATTGTGTAAAAGTGTCTTTTTATCATTGAGCTCGACGGGTTTGTGGTGAAATTGTGTAAAAAGTGTCTTTATCATTGAGCTCAGGGGGTTGGAGTTAAAATTATGTAAAAGTGTCTTATTGTAAAATTGTCTTTATCATTGTTAAACTGTGTAAAAGTGTTTTTTTTATCATTGAGGTGAAATTGTGTAAAATTGTCTTTTATCATTGTTTGATAGAGGGTGTTTGAGGTAAAAGTGTCTGTTTGATGCGGCGGGGGGGGGCCGGGCACGGCGAGGTGCGGCGGCGGCTGTGTGGCGTGGCGCAGTGAGGTTGTGTGTGAGGATGGGGGAGTGGGGGTGTGTGTGTAGGTGGGGCTGTGGGGGTGTGTGTGCGGATGGGGGAGTGGGGTTGTGTGAGGATGGGGGAGTGGTCCGGCCAAAAACTAAAACTCAGATACAGTCTCCAGACACTCACAGTATGTAGGTGTTTTCTGATTTGTCTGTTGTGAGTGTCTGGAGATTGTCTGATTTTTAGTTTTTTCCCGCTAATTTTCTAAGGGTCTTTTTAACATTGAGCTCGACGGGTTTGAGGTGAAATTGTGTCAAATAAAAATTAATTGCTTACACTTATATAACGCCTTTCTGGACACCCCACTCAACGCGCTTTACAGGATACGAGGACTCCCCTTCACCAACACCGAGGTAAGTGTGTCTTTTTTTTTGTAAGTGTGACGGGTTTGAGGTGAAATTGTGTAAAAGTGTCTTTTTATCATTGAGCTGGGAGGGTTTGTGGTGAAATTGTGTAAAAGTGTCTTTTTATCATTGAGCTTGGGGTGTTAAACTTTATTTTATATAGCGCCTTTAAAGGTGGCTTCTCAAAGCGCTTAACAGGATGACAATAACAATAAATAAGAAGAATACACAAGATAAAACACAATTACAACACACAGAGGAGACTGGATGGTGGTACTAAGATAAGCAGAGGGGTGAAGAATGGAACCAGTTCAGTAAAGGCTTTTCTGAAGAAGAGGGTTTTGAGTCTGGATCTGAAGGAGTTTAGAGAAGGTGACTCTCTGATATCCTTGGGGAGAGAGTTCCAGAGCTTGGGTGCGGAGCAGGAGAAGGCCCTGTCACCCCAAGAGTGTAGAGGGGCTTGGGGGACAGTAAGGAGAGGAGAATTAGCAGAGTGAAGGTTGTGAGGTGGAGAGTAGGGGGATAATAGTTCAGATAGGTACTGAGGTGCCAAGCCACGCAGAGCATTACAGGTGAGCTTGAGGATTTTAAAGTCCACACAGAATTTAACTGGATGCCAGTGCAGGGACTCCAGGATAGGAGTGATGTGGTCACTTGCACCAGACCTGGTCAGGATTCTGGCTGCTGAGGTTTGGACAGACTGCAGTTTGTTCAGAGTAGATTTTGATACCACATGCAAGTAGAGCATTACAGTAGTCAATTTGAGAGAATACAAATGTGTTGATCAGCTTTTCAGCCACAGTTAGTGATAGCATAGGGGGTAGTCTAGAGAGATTTCTAAGGTGAAAAAAACATGTTTTGACGATATGCTGCACATGTGGGTCGAATGTTAAGCCAGAATCGAATATCACTCCAAGGTTTTTCAATTTTGATTGAAGCTCGAGTACAGAGTCATCTACAGACAGGGTTACAGGACTGGCTGTACGAAGTTGATGGGGGGTGCCAATAAGCATGACTTCAGTCTTGTCGCAGTTAAGATGAAGGACGCTTTGAGTCATTCAACTTTTTACGTCGGAGATGCAATTAGATAGAATAGAGACAGCCACATCAGTGTCAGGTTTGGTATGGATGTATAGTTGAGTATCATCAGCGTAAAAATGAAAGCTGAGGCCATGTGATCTTAAAAGCTGACCAAGTAGGAACATGTACAGTAAATGCTGAAGAGCAAGGGGCCCCGTATTGAGCCCTGAGGAACACCAGACTTGACAAGACCAATTTCAGACCTGTACCCATTGAGAGAGACAAAGTGACAGCGACTGGTGAGGTAAGATTTGAACCATTTGAGGGCAGTGTCAGAAACTCCAAACACAGTCTCAGGACGAGAAAGTAAGATGTCATGGTCAACAGTGTCAGAAGCAGCACTGAGATCAAGAAGGATAAGTATAGAGAGGGAACCAGAATCAGAAGCTATTAGATGATCGGTGGTGATGTATCTGGAGTGTGACAGCACGTTCTAGACTTTTAGGAAGAAAGGGTCAGTTGGACATGGGGTGAAAATTAAGATTGTCAAGAGCCATGTTAGGCTTTTTTGGCAAGGGGGTAATGGCAGCAGTTTTGAGGACCGTTGGTATAACACCAGTGCTCATGGATTCATGTATAATATTGAGGACAATGGGACAGAGAGAAGAGAAACAGGACTGGAATAAAGTGGTGGGAATGGGATCTAAAAGAGATGTGGTGGGTTTCATGCGTGTAACTAGTTTGTTGAGGGATGCTGAGTCAAGAAGAGAGAAGCTGGAGAGAAGGGAACCAGAGAAGTTGGATGAGGAGGGAGGAGGTATGGAAATGATATGTGCAGTGGAGAGAATGTGATGTGCGTGTTGAAGATAAAATTGTGCAAGAAATGTTTTATCATTGTGCTCGAGGGGTTTGTGGTGAAATTGTGTAAAAGTGTCTTTTTATCTTTGAGCTCCCGGTGTTTTAGGTAAAATTGTGTAAAAGTGTCTTTTTATCATTGTGTTCGGGGGTTTTGTGGTGAAATTGTGTAAAAGTGTGTTTTTATTATTGAGCTCGGGGTGTTTTGTGGTGAAATCGTGTAAAAGTGTCTATCGTTGTGCTCGGGGGGTTTGTGGTAAAGTTGTGTAAAAATCTTTATCATTGTGTACAAGTGTGTTTTTATCATTGAGGTTGGGGGGTTTGAGGTGAAATTGTGTAAAAGTGTCTATCATTGAGCTCAGGGGGTTTGAGGTCAAATTGTGAAAGTGTCTTTTTATCATTGAGCTCAAGGGGGTTGTGGTGAAATTGTGTAAAATTGACTTTTTATCATTGTGCTCGGGGTGTTGAGGTAAAAGTGTCTATAAATGAGGCAAAATTGTGTTAAAGTGTCTTTATCTTTAAGCTCGAGGGGTTTGTGGTAAAATTGTATAAAAGTGTTAATCATCGAGTTAGGGGGGTTTGTGGTAAAGTTGTGTAAAAGTGTCTTTTTCACTGTCCTCTGGGGGTTTGTGGTGAAATTGTGTAAAAGTGTCGTTTTATCATTGTGTTCAGGGGTTTGTTGTGAAATTGTGTAAAAGTGTCGTTTTATTGTGTTCGGGCTGTTTGAGGTGAAATCGTGTAAAAGTGTCGTTTTATCACTGTGCTCAGGGGGATTTCTGGTAAAATTGTGTAAAAGTGTCTGTCATTGAGCTTGACGGGTTTGAGGTAAAATTGTGTAAAAGTGTCTATCTTTGAGCTTGCGGTGTTTGAGGTGAAATCGTGTAAAAGTGTTTTTATCATTGAGCTCAGGGTGTTTGTGGTGAATTTGTGTAAAAGTGTCTATTTATCATTAAGCTCAGGGGGTTTGTGGTGAAATTGTGTAAAAGTGTTTTTATCATTGAGCTCAGGGTGTTTGTGGTGAAATTGTGTAAAAGTGTCTGTTTATCATTGTGCTCGGGGGGTTTGTGATAAAGTTGTGTAAAAGTCTTTTTATCATTGTGTACATGTTTTATTATCATTGAGGTTGGGGGGTTTGAGGTGAAATTGTGTAAAAGTGTCTTTTTATCATTGAGCTTGGGGGGCTTTGTGGTGAAATTGTGTGAAAGGGTCTTATTATTGAGCTCGACGGGTTTGTGGTGAAATTTTGTAAAAGTGTATTTTTCTCAGTGTGCTCGAGGGGTTTGTGGTGAAATTGTGTAAAAGTGTCTATTTATCATTGTGCTTGGGGTGTTTGTTGTGAAATTGTGTAAAAGTGTCTTGATCATTGAGCTCAGGGGGTTTGTGGTGAAATTGTACAAAAGTGTATTTTTATCATTGAGCTCGGGGTGTTTGATGTAAAATTGTGTAAAAGTGTCTGTTAATCATTGAGGTAAAATTGTGTAAAATACTTTTTATCGTTGAGTTCGGAGGGTTGAGATAAAATTGTGTAAATGTGTCTTGATCACTTAGCTTGGGGGTTTGTTGTGAAATTGTGAAAAATTGTCTATCATTGAGCTCGTGGGATTTGTGGTGAAATTGTGTAAAAGTGTCTTTATCATTGTGCTTGTGGGGTTGTGGAGATATTGTGGTTTTTGGGTGTAAAAGTCTTCTTGTTCACACGTTGCTGCTGTGATGTGGCCTTTCGCCTGTAGGTGGCGATCTCTCCAGTCATTTTTAAATGTACCAGTCCTGATGGATGACTGTACACATCCTCAGTCAAGGGGAATATCTAATTAGTTACTCTCCAAATAGCATTTTTGTATGAAACATTTAAAGAAATCGACAACCACTTTTCAAAACGCACAGTAACACAGACTGGTATGTTTGACAACGAGTAAATAAGACACAGGCGAAACGAGAATTCACCATCACTTTCTGCATGTTTACCGTGACCTGTCCTGATCATGAGAAGTCTCAGACGCGTCTCTTCACCAGACAGTTTAATACAGCAGTTCTACATGGGACCGGTGTGAGAGTATGTGGGTAAAAGTGATGGCTCTCTCTGCTGTACTGCTGTGGCCCTCCCTCCTGATGACAGAATCGTCTCACACTTCACCTGCACAGACACAAGCTCCATGTGTTTGTGGTGAAATTGTGGGTCTGTTGGTGTAAAGGTTTATTATTGAGCTTGTTGAACTGATCTCGAAGACCACTTTAATTTCAGTTGGCGTCTGACATTTTGAGTGAAATAGTAGTTTTGTTATTTTAAATGTGCTGTTTCTTTGACTAGCCGGCTTGTTTAGCTGATATTTATATTTCCTCCTCCTGAAGTAAATATTAAGTGTTTTTTTAAAGAAATTGTAGGATACCGGTGTGTCGAAGTGGCTCCGGTTTTGCTCCGACTCATGTCACAGACAGAACAGAGACAACGTTTTCAAACCGTCTATATTGGAGGTTTGCATCACCACTGCTAAAATCGACAGAAACAATGTTGTAAAAACGTGTTTTCGAGGTTTGCTTCAGTTCAGATGACAACTCAAATACAGTAATACATTATAAAAATAAGTGACAGGAAATACGCTGTGCTGAAGCTCTGTATGATGACGTGTTCTTGCAGGTTTATTTGAATTCAGGTAAAGAGAAATGAAAGTTTTATAAACACTTATTTTTCGGAGGTGTGTTTCATGATCCGGTCCTCGATCGTCTCGAAGTAAATTTCGATTTTCTCGAGCATCTCCTTCGTCGACATGAACTTGCCGGAAGCCTTCACAAAGTTGTCCTTGAGTTCTTTGACCGTTTTGATGACCTTGACCACCAAGCTCGCCTCCACATTCAGAGCGGACGCCTTGTCCTCCGTGGAGTCGGACGCAATGATCTGGAAATCTGTGTTCGGGTGAGGACGCATGTCGATGTCTTTCTGCAGCGTCTCGGCGTCCCATAACGTGATTCCTGCGGGGAGACAAGAAATAGAAGAGGTGTTAATGGGGCTTTGCAAGCTTGTCGCACTACAGGGAGTGATCTTTCAGCTGCGCGGTCAAGTGTCGCTGTAGCGTCCCTGGTGGTCTAGAGGTCAGGATTCGGCGCTCCCACTGCCGCGGCCCAGGTTCGATTCCCGGTCAGGGAATGTCAATACTCTTCTGGGGCGGAGCGATGGCTCTGTGGCTGAGGATCTGCTCCTGTGGCTGGAAGGTTGCTGGTTCAAATCCTGCAGCCGGCAGAGGAATCGGACTCCGTTGGGTCCCTGAGCAAGGCCCTTCACCCCAACTGCTCCAGGGGCGCTTTACAATGGCTGACCCCTGACCCTGCACTCTGACCCCCAGCTTCTCTCCCTGTCTGTGTGTCTGTCTCATGGAGAGCAAGCTGGGGTCTGTGAAAAGACACATTCCTAATGCAAGAATTTGTATAGGGCCAATAAAGCAACATTATCAACATGATCACATTATTATAAATCGAAATCAATGCGACAGATATAAGCGCAAGCTATATCTGAAGCCCCACCAGTGATGCAGCCCTCCAGTGAGAGATTTTGGTTCAACAGGCCCGTTGGGTTATTCACAAGCATTTAATCACTGATCACTGATCGAGGGTGTGATGGGAGCGTCTGAGATTCACATTCCCTGAAGGGCAGACGGGAGATTTGGGCTGCCCGACGCCAGACATAGGAACAGATGACGAGTGACTGCTTGCTGATTCCACGTGCTGAACAGAAGGATTTAAAAGCGAGTGTTAGAATGAGGAACTCGGAGCAGTTTCAGTGGGATCGGGATTCAGTGCAAGCGTCCAGTTCTTCTGGTCCTTTTGTCACGACTGAAACAACGAGGATGAAAAACAAACGCCGGCCAGAGCGATGGGAACCTGTCGGAGTTTCCACTGTGGGTTAACGCTAGGGGACGACACTGCACCAGACTGGAGCCAGATGGAGTGTCCACTGTGGGTTAACGCTAGGGGACGACACTGCACCAGACTGGAGCCAGATGGAGTGTCCACTGTGGGTTAACGCTAGGGGACGACACGACACCAGACTGGAGCCAGATGGAGTGTCCACTGTGGGTTAACGCTAGGGGACGACACTGCACCAGACTGGAGCCAGATGGGTATGACTGGAAGCTGGGGAGGAAGTGACCTTATCATTGACACTGTCTCTGGGAACACCAAGGACTGTGAACGTGGAGGTACAGTGCCTGACGACGCAAGAGGAGCTCAGTTGTGCCGGGCCTCCAGGGAGGGACAACGTCCTAGGAAGGAGCCAGACTACCAGGCAGCATGGCAACCAATAGGATTCAGTAGCGTTCTGCAGAGTGTGGAGAGGGAGACATTGAAGGAGCTGCGTCTTTGATGTGTAGAGAAAACTTATCAGAATCTAAAGAGGGCTCATACAGCTCAGCTCAGTATAGCTCTCACCTGGAATCTGTCATAGAGCTGAAAGACAGTTCACCTCAGTGTGAATCTCTCACCTGGAATCAGTGTGTCTGTCAGGGTCATACAGCTGGAGACAGGTCACCTCAGTGTGAATCTCTCACCTGGAATCAGTGTGTCTGTCAGGGTCGTACAGCTGGAGACAGGTCACCTCAGTGTGAATCTCTCACCTGGAATCAGTGTGTCTGTCAGGGTCATACAGCTGGAGACAGGTCACCTCAGTGTGTCTCTGTCAGTGTCGTACAGCTGGAGACGGGTCACCTCAGTGTGAGTCTCACCTAGAATCAGTGTGTCTATCAGGGTCATACAGCTGGAGACAGGTCACCTCAGTGTGAATCTCTCACCTGGAATCAGTGTCTGTCAGGGTCATACAGCTGGAGACAGGTCACCTCAGTGTGAATCTCTCACCTGGAATCAGTGTGTCTGTCAGGGTCGTACAGCTGGAGACAGGTCACCTCAGTGTGAATCTCTCACCTGGAATCAGTGTGTCTGTCAGGGTCATACAGCTGGAGACAGGTCACCTCAGTGTGTCTCTGTCAGTGTCGTACAGCTGGAGACGGGTCACCTCAGTGTGAGTCTCACCTAGAATCAGTGTGTCTATCAGGGTCATACAGCTGGAGACAGGTCACCTCAGTGTGAATCTCTCACCTGGAATCAGTGTCTGTCAGGGTCATACAGCTGGAGACAGGTCACCTCAGTGTGAATCTCTCACCTGGAATCAGTGTGTCTGTCAGGGTCGTACAGCTGGAGACAGGTCACCTCAGTGTGAATCTCTCACCTGGAATCAGTGTGTCTGTCAGGGTCGTACAGCTGGAGACAGGTCACCTCAGTGTAAATCTCTCACCTGGAATCAGTGTGTCTCTGTCAGTGTCGTACAGCTGGAGACGGGTCACCTCAGTGTGAGTCTCTCACCTAGAATCAGTGTGTCTATCAGGGTCATACAGAATCCCCAGCTGGATCAAACGAATGCATGACCCCAAACTGTCTGGATAGCTTCTGTAAAAACATTTTCTAAACCTTGGAGTTTTACAGTTTTAGATGCTTTGTGATTGTGCTCTCTCACAGAAGATAGAAAACAAGTCTCTCATAAATTCCCATAGGAATTAGAGCCATGATCGGATCAAGGATAGGATCGGAGCCACGCTCCTCGCCGGCTCTCCCTTCTCTGTACCCAGCCAGTGTTGAAGCTGATACCGGAGGCACTGCTGTACACAGAGAGGGGTGGGGGTGGGGAACAAGCCGCACAGCCCTGTTGTTGAAGCCGATACCCTTTAACTGATGACTTCCAGGCAGCAGCAGGGGCAGTCGATCACTCGGGATGCAGAAAGCAGAACAGGACACCCAGTTATCTGAAAATGTTACTTTATTAAAACTTCTACAAAAAGATTCACGACAAGAACCAGACGAACCCGAGAGCTTTCGACATGCCAGCGCCGCCCAGAGGCAACGCGAGGACCGCAGACGGGGAACGCACCAACGTCTCCATATATTAGTGTAACAATCTGTCCCGTACGCTATGTACAACATTAGTAGTCGGCGAAGAAGAAGGAAAAAAACACAGACATCCAGTGTGTCACGACAGCAGTACCTACAGCGCCCACGCCCCTGGGGTAGTATTCACCCCTCTGCCCTGCCGTCCTCCCCCCTAATCCTCAACTGTGGCCGGCCGAGCCCCCCGTCCCCCAGAACACCCTGGACTCACTCCACCTGCTCCTGTCCTGCTCCGCACAGCGGCGCCCCCTGTGGCCAGAGGTGTGACACCGCAGGGCTGAACCCCAACCCCCCCTCCGTCCCTTCCCCACCCCCTGCTCGGCACCGCTCCCCCCTCTCTCAAACTGGTTGGGCAAAAGTTTCTAGCACCTTCTGTGCTCCCCTGTCCCCTCCGACACCCCGCCAGCTCCCAGATTATTCCCCTGCCTCCAGCAGCCACCTTCCGGACCGGGCTGGGCGGACGACCGCAGAACCGGCGCTCGGGGGGAGCCGGGCCGCGTCACGACTGCGGGCGCCACGATCACAGCCAGTTTCACATCGATCGCCGTTCCGGGGCGACCTGTTTGTTCTGTAGTGTGAACAGTGACACGCACGCGCCCGACATGAGAGATCATTAAAACAGACAGACGTGAGAACCTCCGCGCACACACGGCGAGCGAGCAGCAGAGTCATTTCTCCTCCTCGCCGTTAGTGACGCAGGTCCGCTTGTCCACGAGCCGCTGAGGCCTGATCACGCGGCCCTCGCGTCTCTCCTGCACACTGGGGCGCGGAGACGAGGAGCCGGTACCCCAAAACTGTCCTCCTGGTCTAACAGGACCGGACATGAACCACCAGAGCAGCTGGACTGGACCTGAACCACCCGACCAGCTGTCCTCCTGGTCTAACAGGACTGGACAGTGTACTGACCTGGGCCAGTCACAGTGAATGGATCAGGAGTGATCGATCACATGGAGATTGTTACGACCCCAAGTGTCTAGGGGTAAAGGGGTGTAACATTTAGGATAATTCTTTTGGAAGCAGGGGGATTCTGGTGAGGGACTAGGAAGCGTGATAACAAGGGTAAGGAACTAGAGTGGTGCCAAAGGAAAGAAAAAAACAAACAAAATGGAGCTGGCTAGGACAGTGAGGGAAAGCTAATCTGACTACAAAAGGAAACCCGAAACACACGGTCTTCGGCGTCTTCAACACCCTAGCTAACCTGCACTGATTACCCAAAACCATACAAGACAAACAGCACTCACCCGTACTAAACCAGTGTACTAATACAAAATCAACTAAGTGTGTAAGTGTACCTAACAACCTAAACTAACCTTATATACAAAAGTTCACACAAAAACACAAGTGAACCAGGAAGACAAATAAGGGAAAACAAGAGTATTAAACAGGAGCAGGGTACAAAAGAACACAAAAGTTGAACATGTAACACTGGGGCAAGGTAATGGCAAAACAAGGATGAACACACAAACAAACGAAAGTACAAAGAAACTAACGTAAAACCAACAAAACAACAAAGCTGAAGCTATACGAAAATACACACACACACAAAGCAAAACAAACCAACAAACGAAGCCAAAGCAATAAACAGAAGTGAAACCAAACGAGACCGAAGGCCTTTTCTTCCTGAAAGCCTCCATGTTATATAGTGAATAAAATGAGTTCTGATTGGCTGAGGCTGATTGATGATGACATCATATTGAAACAGGGGTGTGATGGTTGGCCAATGGGGAAGGGAGAACAATCAAGGGTCAGCAGTGTGGACATAACAGAAAAAACACACACAGAACACACACTTGGACGTAACGGAGATACTGACCAAGGCCAGTCACAGTGATCGATCACATGGAGATACTGACCAGGGCCAATCACAGTGAATTGATCAGGAGTGATAGATCACATGGAGATTCTGACCAGGGCCAGTCACAGTGAATGGATCATTTGTGATAGATCACATGGAGATAATGACCAGGGCCAGTCACAGTGAGTTGATCAGGAGTGATCGATCACATGGAGATACTGACCAGGGCCAGTCACAGTGAATGGATCAGGAGTGATAGATCACATGGAGATACTGACCAGGGCCAGTCACAGTGATCGATCACATGGAAATACTGACCAGGGCCAATCACAGTGAATTGATCAGGAGTGATAGATCACATGGAGATACTGACCAGGGCCAGTCACAGTGAATGGATCAGGAGTGATCGATCACATGGAGATTCTGACCAGGGCCAGTCACAGTGAATGGATCAGGAGTGATCGATCACATGGAGATACTGACCAGGGCCAGTCACAGTGATCGATCACATGGAAATACTGACCAGGGCCAGTCACAGCGAATGGATCAGGAGTGATAGATCACATGGAGATACTGACCAGGGCCAGTCACAGTGATCGATCACATGGAAATACTGACCAGGGCCAATCACAGTGAATTGATCAGGAGTGATAGATCACATGGAGATTCTGACCAGGGCCAGTCACAGTGAATTGAACGCCACCAGGGGGCGCACAAGAGGCTCAGCCCTCAGGGCTGCCGCCCTCCGAGCCCACAGAGGACATCTCACAGCGTATTTAATCTTGCATCGCACCGCACAGCTCCAAGACATAATAACACTTTAATAAATAAATAACTAAAATAAATAAAAACTTTTTCCGACAGTTCCAGCAGGAGGAGAAGGCCCTGTCACCCCCAGAGTGTAGACAGACAGGAGCCCAGAGTCAGAGGAAGGGAGGCTGGGAGGGGGGGAGCAGGGCGACAATGACTCTGTCACTGAAAACAATAACAAATTGCAAAGATAATTCAAACGATAACAATGAGATCTCTATTACGATAAGTATGTGGAACATTCAGGGTCTGGGCTCGTCAGCATTTGGGCTGAAGAGCACTGATCCTGAATTTATCAAGGATGTAAAGGAGACAGACATCATGATCCTACAGGAGACATGGTGTCGGGGAGACTTGGCTACCCGCTGTCCCCCGGGCTACAAGGAGATCATGGTGCTCTCTGTCAAAAAACCCCAAATCACCCGGGGCAGAGACTCTGGGGGGATCATTGTGTGGTACAGAGCGGAGCTCAGTCACTTCATACAATTAGTAAAGAGAGAAGAGACACAAGTTTGGCTTAAAATCAAAAGAAATACCATCTGTACAGAAAACGAGGTCTTCCTGTGTGCTGTCTACATCCCGCCCTCAGAATCCCCCTACTACAGTGAGGGAATTCTCCCCAGTCTCCACACGGAGATCGGTCACTTCCAGGGCCAGGGAAACGTGCTGCTCTGTGGTGACCTCAATGCACGAACAGGCACACTGGCAGACTACACCAGCACACAGGGAAACACTCACGTATTCGGACAATCCCCTCTGTACCACACACCGGTCACCTCACTCAGGTGCAGCCATGGCACCATGGTCAACAGCACCGGGCACGAGCTGCTCCAGCTCTGTCAAGGGCTGGGCCTGTACATCGTCAACGGCAGGACTAGAGGGGACTCTCTAGGCAGGTTCAAATACAGCTCAGCTCTGGGCAGCAGTGTGGTGGACTACGCCATCACTGACCTGGACCCCTCCTGTATCAGTGCCTTCACTGTCAGGCCACAAACTCCCCTCTCCGACCACAGCCAGATCACATTCTACATGAAGAGAGCACACCAGCACAGAGACACACTGACACAGCCCAGCCAGCTGTATGACCTCAACCAGGCATACAGATGGGACACAGACAGCCTAGACAGATACCAAACTGCACTGGGCCATGACGAAATTCAGACACTGATGGACACATTCCTAAACACTCCGTATCAAACCAACAAATTAGGCATAAACTTGGCCACAAAAACTAAATCACCTATTCCACAAACTAGCATCAAAATCTAAGCTAAAAACAACTAAATCAAAAAACTACCAAAAAACAAAAGCAAAAGAAAAGTGGTTTGATACGGAGTGCAAAAACATCAGAAATGCACTACGAAAAGTCTCAAATGAAAAACACAGACAACCACACAACACAGATCTGCAACTCAGGTACTGTGACATGGTAAAACTTTATAAACACACGCTGAAAAAGAAAAGAAACACATACATAAACAAACTACTTGCAGAAATTGAGGAGTCACTAAATCAGAACTGTTTCTGGGAGAAGTGGAACAACTTAAACAAATCAAAACCAGAAGAATTGGCCATCCAAAATGGGACAATCTGACAAACATACTTTGAAAATCTCTATCAAAAGGTTCCAAATACAAATCAATCAGTCCAAAACACCATTTATGAAAAACTCAAAATTTTGGAATTGGCTATCGAAGACAACCAAAACCCCTTAGACTCCCCAATCACTGAGCAGGAGCTGCTGGACAAACTCCAGGCCCTCAGACCACGCAAAGCCTGTGGCCATGATGGAGTCATAAATGAGATGCTGAGACACAGCAGCCCAAAGTTGCAACAAGCCCTGCTCAAACTCCTCAATCTCATCATGTCAGCTGGATGTTTCCCAGAGGCCTGGAACCAAGGACTGATCACGCCCATCTATAAGAGTGGAGAGAAACTCGATCCCAACAACTACCGGGGCATCTGTGTGAACAGTAACGTGGGGAAGGTATTCTGCGGTATCAGTGTATTCCTCAGCTTTCCCCAAATTATCTTCTTCTTACCAACATCTCGAGTCTTTTATCCTGCAATAACTCAGCCAACACTTAAATCTCCAAAAGGTGCTTGTGTTCATTTCTTTAAATCACAAATATCATGTGTAAATACTGGCCATGTAATACTCTGCATTGTGGAATAATAGTTTATTTTAAAGGGAACTAGAGAAACTAAGAACTAGAGAAATCAAGAAAGGCTTTTTTTCTAGAATTAATAAATGCACATCCTGTTCACTGAGGAAATTAAATCCACACTGAGCAATCTTCAGTATGTTCAGAATATGACAGCGAGAATCCTATCAGGGATGCATTACACCTGTTTTCAAGTCCTTGCACTGGTTACCTATCAGGTTTTGAGTCAACTTCAAAATCCTCATCCTCATTCAGTACCTACAGTATATGGCTTATTATCTGTCTACTCCCCACCTTTGTCCGTCTGACTCTGGTCTTCTAGCTGTCCTCAAGACATCTACATTCTGTGGGTGACAGGGTCTTCTCTAGCTGCACCCCAGAGCTCTCGATTTGTATCCCCAGTGATATCAGTCATGTACCCTGAGTGCATTTAAATCAAACCTCAGAACCTTTCTTTTCAGGAGACTTAGTGTCTGTATCTGCTTCATTTTCTAATTTTGGTAGCACCATGAAATTGAAATCTAATAAGTAAATTGATTCTTAAAAATGTAGAGAGCTTTGCAAAAAATATATTGGTGCTTTTAGAAAATATATTTCAAGGATGTAATTGATGTGCTACAGTACGTGCAGAATTTTAGAAAACAGTGCGTCAACAAAGTACACTGTTTAGGTTTCTTTAGAAGACAATATACCAAAATTATATATGCTGCCTGGGTCATTAGATTAGCCGAAAGTAACTGATAAGCTTTGAAAAACAAATCTAGTGGTGCTTCTTCTTTTGTTTTATGATGTAATCTGTTTTGTCTTAGGGAAAGGGGAAGTTTTAGAAGGGACAAAGCGCTGAGCTTTTTTACAGCACAACGTCTTATAAAAACCCTGTACTGCTTGTAACAAATTGAGTCTCTGATGCACTTTGCGAAGTGGCAACAGGGCTCTCAATATTGCAATATTGAAATAAAGACCTTACTCAGGTGAGAACTCTCTCTTGTGGCTTCCTTGACAGTTATATTTCCATGACAACCTCTAACTGCTTGTCTTTCTGATATGTATTTACTTTGTAATCTGTGGTCCTTTTATCTGTTTTTACATCTACTGTATTGTTTTGAGATGCCACTTTCAAAGGTGCTATATAAAATAAAGTTTTTTATTATTGTTATAGAGAAACATGATCAGATTTTCCCTGGTTCAGGAAAAAAGATCTAAAGTATACTAGTTTGTCACTCTTCTCATTCCCTTTGCTAAATGACTTTTCATACTAATCTGATCAATCTAACTGCCTGTTTTCTGTGCTTTCTCTATCCTGCTAGATTTGCAATTATTCTGAAAATTTTCTTCTTGAAATAACTCATTTCTAAATACCTTTTTTCACTGTTAGCATCTTGCAGCAACTCTATGACAAAATATACACTTAGCTCAACCTGAGAGTTCATTCTGCTACCAACATTGAATACAAAAAAATCTTAAGATTTCTATATTTATGTCTTTATTTAGTGGTTTCATTCGTGACAAAGGCTAAACTTTCTTAGAAAAATGTCTTTTATGTGTTGCGGAAAAAACTGACTTGCTTTAACAAAATGTTTACAAATCCTTTCACCTGGCAGTCTACCTGAATGCCCAACTATCTGAGAAGTCCTCCATGAAACCATGGTTGCTATTAATTCATTTAGGGCTCATTAACAGAATTGCTGTCACAGTGAATGACTGTACTACAGTCTGTACGACAGGTACACCTGGAGAGAGAGAGACAGGTTAGTCTGTAAGACAGGTCCACCTGGAACTAGAGAGAGACAGGTCAGCCTGCAGGACAGGAGAGAGAGAGACAGGTACAGGTACTCCTGGCCAGGTGTGGCTGTTACCTGCTTGCCCTGGTCACACAGAGACGCACAGGGTCACCCTGAACGCCCCCAATGCTCAGACGATGCTGTAGCAGGAGGTCACCCCAGCTGCAGTGACCCCAGTCCGGGGGCATGGGGGACCCCGACGGGAGACGTACTATGAGGATGCACTCCCAGGCCATCCAGCGGATGGGCAGCACCGCGCGGCCCTGGATGCGGTAGTAGTTGCTGGCGTACAGGTTGCGGCTCATGCCGAAGTCGGCGATCTTGATGGCGCCGCCCTCACCCACCAGGCAGTTCCGGGTCGCCAGGTCCCGGTGCACAAAGTTCAGGGAGGCCAGGAACTTCATCCCGGAGGAGATCTGGCAGGCCATGGAGATCAGAGAGGTGTAGCTGGAGAGAGAGACACATCTCATATTAACACTGAGAGAGAGAGAGGGGTTCATACACACACACTGACTGGACACTCCAGTACATGAACACTGCACTGAGAGAGAGAGGGGTTCATACACACACACTGACTGGACACTCCAGTACATGAACACTACACTGAGAGAGAGGGGTTCATACAGACACACTGACTGGACACTCCAGTACATTAACACTGCACTGAGAGAGAGAGGGGTTCATACAGACACACTGACTGGACACTCCAGTACATGAACACTGCACTGAGAGAGAGAGGGGTTCATACACACACACTGACTGGACACTCCAGTACATGAACACTGCACTGAGAGAGAGAGGGGTTCATACAGACACACTGACTGGACACTCCAGTACATGAACACTGCACTGAGAGAGAGAGGGGTTCATACACACACACTGACTGGACACTCCAGTACATGAACACTGCACTGAGAGAGAGAGGGGTTCATACAGACACACTGACTGGACACTCCAGTACATGAACACTGCACTGAGAGAGAGAGGTTCATACAGACACACTGACTGGACACTCCAGTACATTAACACTGCACTGAGAGAGAGAGGGGTTCATACAGACACACTGACTGGACACTCCAGTACATGAACACCACTGAGAGAGAGAGAGGTTCATACAGACACACTGACTGGACACTCCAGTACATGAACACTGCACTGAGAGAGAGGGGGGTTCATACAGACACACTGACTGGACACTGCAGCACATGAACACTGCACTGATAGAGAGAGGGGTTCATACAGAGACACTGACTGGACACTGCAGCACATGAACACTGCACTGAGAGAGAGAGGGGTTCATACAGACACACTGACTGGACACTCCAGTACATGAACACTGCACTGAGAGAGAGAGGGGTTCATACAGACACAGTGGGACAGAACTGTGTTCAGTGTGTGACCCCAGTGGAACAGTACTGTGTTCAGTGTGTGACCCCAGTGGCACAGTACTGTGTTCTGTGTGTGATCACAGTGGGACAGTACTGTGATCAGAGTGGGATGCTAATCACAGTACTGTCCCACTGTGACAACATGCTGATCACAGTACTGTCCCACTGTGATCACACACTGAACAAAGTACTGCCCTATTTGATGACACACTGAACACAGTACTGTCCTAGTCACACACTGAACACAGTACTGTGCCACTGTGATGACACACTGAACACTGTACTGCCCCCCTCTGATGACACACTGAACATAGTACTGTGCCACTCTGATGAAACACTGAACACTAGCGTCCCACTCTGATCACAGTACTGTCCCACTGTGACAACACACTGGTGTTCAGTGTTTCATCAGAGTGGCACTGTACTATGTTCAGTATGTCATCAGAGGGGGACAGTATTGTGTTCAGTGTCATCACAGTGGCACAGTATTGTGTTCAGTGTGTGATTCCAGTGGCACAGTACTGTGTTCAGTGTGTGTGATTCCAGTGGCACAGTACTGTGTTCAGTGTGTGTGATTCCAGTGGCACAGTACTGTGTTCAGTGTGTGATCACAGTGGCACAGTACTGTGTTCAGTGTGTGATCACAGTGGCACAGTACTGTGTTCAGTGTGTGATCACAGTGGCACAGTACTGTGTTCGGCGTGTGATCACAATGGGACAGTACTGTGTTCGACGTGTGATCCCAGTGGGACAGCACTGTGTTGGGCGTGTGATCACAGTGGGACAGTACTGTGTTGGGCGTGTGATCACAATGGGACAGTACTGTGTTCGGCGTATGATCAGAGTGGGACAGTACTGTGTTCGGCGTGTGATCAGAGTGGGACAGCACTGTGTTCGGTGTGTGATCCCAGTGGGACAGCACTGTGTTCGGCGTGTGATCACAGTGGGACAGTACTGTGTTCGGCGTGTGATCACAGTGGAACAGTACTGTGTTCGGCGTGTGATCACAGTGGGACAGTACTGTGTTCGGCGTGTGATCAGGGTGGCACAGTAGTGTGTTCGGTGTGTGATCCCAGTGGCACAGTACAGTGTTCGGTGTGTGATCCCAGTGGCACAGTACAGTGTTCGGTGTGTGATCCCAGTGGGACAGTACTGTGTCATCACAGTGGCACAGTAGTGTGCTCAGTGTGTGATCACAGTTGGACAGAACTGGGTTCAGTGAGCAATTACAGTGTCACAGTACTGTGTTCACTGTGTGATCAGAGTGGCACAGTAGTGTGTTCAGTGTGTGATCACAGTGGCACAGTTGTGTGATCACAGTGGGACAGTACAGTGTTCGGTGTGTGATCACAGGGGGACAGTAGTGTGTTCAGTAAGTAACTACAGTAGGACAGTACTATGTTCAGCATGTTGTCACATGGGGGACAGTACTGTGATCAGCGTGTCGTCACAGTGGCACAGTAGTGTGTTCAGTGTGTGATCACAGTGGCACAATACTGTGTTCAGTGTGTCAACTAAAATGGGACAGTACTGTGTTCAATGTGTCATCACAGGGGCACAGTACTGTGTTCAGTGTGCCAACTAAAATGGGACAGTACTGTGTTCGGTGTGTGATCACAGTGGCACAGTACTGTGTTCTGTGTGTTACCTTTAGGACAGTACTGTGTTCGGTGTGTGATCACAGTGGCACAGTACTGTGTTCAATGTGTAATCACAGTGGGACACTACTGTGTTCAATGTGTGATCCGAGTGGGACGCTAGTGTTCAGTTAGTAATCACAGTGGCACAGTAGTGTGTTCAGTGTGTGATCATGGAGGGGCGCTAGTGTTCAGTTAGTAATCACAGTGGGACAGTACTGTGCTCAGTGTGTGATCATAGAGGGGCGCTAGAGTTCAGTGAGAAATAATAAATAATAAAGTAAATAATAACAACGTAACGTGGTTTTCGGCACGTCTACCTAGGCTGCAGCTACTCCTGCATTATGTTTCATGTAAAAGTCTTAGCTTAGATTTTGTTTGCAAAAGACAAGCAAAATCTTTAAATGCAAATAACAAAAACTAGACACAACCGCAGTCCATACGAGGCCCCCTGCTACACTTTCACTGTTAATTCATTAAAGCCCATATTATCTGTGCTTTCCCTCACGATAAACAACTGCACCTGAATTGACACATCTCTTCTTGCTGAGTCCTTCGCACAACAAACGAAATTTCTCACCGGTCAGAGACAACAATTCTAGTGGAGCATATCCTGTCTTTGACAGGACTTGTTGTGTTTTTAGAGAAACCAACAAAGTCAGTTCTATTCCTTGTGTTTATCACCGTCGGAAATTACTCTCCAGTCAGCTGATTTGTACACCGTGTGTGCAGTTCTTGTGTGAAGGAGATTGTTACTAGTATTAGTAGTATTATTAGTAGTTTTATTACTATTAGTAGTAGTATTAGTATTATTACTAGTATTATCATTGTTATCAGTAGTATTAGAGTATTAGTATTGTTAGTGTTATTATTAGTAGTATTAGTATTATCAGTAGTAGAAGTAGTATTAGTAGTATTATTAGTGTTGTCAGTAGTAGTAGCAGTAGTATTAGTAATAGTAGTATTAGTAGTGTTAGTAGTAGTACTATTGTTATCAGTAGTATTTTTAGTGTTAGTAGTAGTACTATTGTTAGCAGTAGTAGTATTAGTGTTAGTAGTAGTACTATTGTTAGCAGTAGCCGAGGGGCAGGAGGAAGGGCGGGGGCTGCTGTTGCCCCCCCCACCCCCACCGCTCCTGGCGGGGGAGGAAGAGGGGGCGGCTGCTGAGGTGACGAAGACCGTGGCTGCTCCTGGTTGGCGTCTCTCAGTACCTCAGCAGCACCTCCGACCTGTGACCTGTGACCTGTAACCCCCCCCGCCCCCCTTCTGGGAGGAGTCCGACCGTGACGGGAGAGGCCCTCGAGTCCGGCCCAATACCGATACCCATACCGGCCAGCCGGACCCGAACCCGAGCTTGGACCCGGACCGCGGCCGCCTGGAGAGGGGAGTCCGGGACTCGTGGGCGGAGACGCCCGTGGCGCCTTATCGCTCTGTTTGTTTATTGATTGATTTCCTGCGTGACTTATTTATTTATCTATCTTATTGACGGAGAGACTCGTGCGTCTTATTGATGGAGAGTATTTCAGTGAGAGTGGAGGTGGTGCTACTCTTCCTTCACCGTGAGGAACTGGAACGGTTCTCCATGATTTGTCGTTGTATAATCGATCGGTCGATGACAGTGAGCGAAATGATCGTGGGGTGGGGGTGTTTCACTCCCTTCTCCCACCCCCACCCACAAAAACAACACCACCCACGCTCCCCGGCGAGAGACGGAGCCCTGGACTTCCGGTTCCTGTTGCTCTCTTGTGTGGGAATGGCAGGCGAGCCCCAGGCGTGGACGTGTTTCTGCGTCGCTCAAGCAGACTCCCACGGACACGCCTGTGAGGTCGCGGGTCGTCTTTATTCTTAACCTTCTTGCGTTCATCGTGAGTGTGGGGGGGAGGGGGGGCGGTTTCTCCTCTGAAACCGACTGAGGTCTTTGTTTGTGTTTCCTAAGTCTTTATTTCAACAGCAGAGATGCCCCCAGAAAAACGCTTTAAAAAAAAAGAGAATGTATTTCAATAAAAAAGGAAATTCGACCTTAAAAGCAGGACAGGAGGGAGTATTTCGCCACAGTAATGCCCAGAGGGCTAAGACAGACAGCCCCTTGGTCCGAAATCCCCAGACCCCACCGGATCGCTCTCCTTTCTCCGCCTGGCCGTGGCCTGGGGTTCCTCGTGAGGGAGGGAGCCCCCGGTCGCTGTATGTTCTGTGAACAGATGAATAAAGACGGAGAAGCAGCGGTGTGGTTTGTGTTTGTTCTGGGGGAGGGATTGACGCTGCAGGAGGTCGGGGTCAATTTGTGCTCAGGCATCTGTGGTTAAGAGGGGGTCTGTACGCAGAGAGGGGTAGGGGTGGGGAACAAGCTGCCCAGCCTTGTTGTTGAAGCTGATACCCTGGCTTCTCTCCAGACACAGCTGGGTGAGCTCCTCCAGTCAGGACAGGAGGCTCTACTGTACACAGAGAGGGGTGGGAGGGGGGAACAAGCGGATACCCTGGCTTCTCTCCAGACAGAGCTGGGGGAGGGGCGAACAAGCCAATGAGCTGCTCAGGTCCGTTATCTCCTGTCTGACTCCTGTCTGCTCTCCTGCTCTCTGGCCTGCTGTTTCCCCGATCTGTCTCTCTCCTGAAGCAGTTCAGCTCCGGCCTCTGACTTCTGGTGCCTTGTCTCCCCCTGGCGGGGTATGCGCAGTACTGCAGCGCCTCATTGACTTCATAGATCCAGACGGGTGTGGACCCCAGTGTCCTGACTGCTGGTCAGTACAGATCAGGACAGTGTGTGTGAGAGTAGGGGTGTGACCCCAGTGTCCCGACTGCTGGTCAGTACAGATCAGGACACTGTGTGTGAGAGTAGGGGTGTGGACCCCAGTGTCCCGACTGCTGGTCAGTACAGATCAGGACACTGTGTGTGAGAGTAGGGGTGTGACCCCAGTGTCCCGACTGCTGGTCAGTACAGATCCGGGACAGTGTGTGTGAGAGTAGGGGTGTGGACCCCAGTGTCCCGACTGCTGGTCAGTACAGATCAGGACACTGTGTGTGAGAGTAGGGGTGTGGACCCCAGTGTCCCGACTGCTGGTCAGTAGAGATCCAGGACAGTGTGTGTGAGAGTAGGGGTGTGGACCCCAGTGTCCCGACTGCTGGTCAGTACAGATCAGGACAGTGTGTGTGAGAGTAGGGGTGTGGACCCCAGTGTCCCGACTGCTGGTCAGTACAGATCAGGACACTGTGTGTGAGAGTAGGGGTGTGGACCCCAGTGTCTCGACTGCTGGTCAGTACAGATCAGGACACTGTGTGTGAGAGTAGGGGTGTGGACCCCAGTGTCCCGACTGCTGGTCAGTACAGATCAGGACACCGTGTGTGAGAGTAGGGGTGTGACCCCAGTGTCCCGACTGCTGGTCAGTACAGATCCAGGACACTGTGTGAGAGAGTAGGGGTGTTGACCCCAGTATCCAAGGATGCTGGCAAGATTTGATCTGGGTATTCTGGTGTTTTATTTTGTTCTTACTGATGAACCTGTTCAGTTGGTGATTAACTTTATGAATCCACTAGGTGGCGCCAGAGCACCGTCACAGCGAGGACAGGAAACCCACCACCTCACATCAGCAGGAAGAGAAGGAGAGAGAGAGAGATGGCAGCGCTCAGCCCTGGTGAGTTTTCTCTTGTTCTGCCTGTCAGAGTATCGGTAAGGGAGTCAGTGAGGGTCTCTTCTCTGTCACAGAGCACAGCAGCAGCTGGAGAAGTGTCTTCCTGTCTGCTGAGAGTGTGTTCTGTCTGTCAGACACACAGGCTCTGAACTAGGAGAGAGAGACAGGAGCTGATGTACTTTCACTTTCTCTTGTTGGGGATCAGAGATCGGTACTGTCAACTCAAGCTGTTTGGAATGTACTAAATATTTTAATAAGGTGTTTATTTAAGGTGAAATGATTTATGTAAAACCTGACTGTGTGCTGATGGTATTGGATTCACACTTTTAGTATTCATGATGCTCAGACACGCTCAGATATGATCGTTTCCTGTTTGTTGCTCAGAGGCCATGTTTATTGTACAGCTGATAATACCAGAGGGGAATCAGTACAGATGAACAACAGAGGAATTTATTTGGCCCATAATTAGTAGTGATTCCAGGTTCTCGTGCAGCTGTTTCTCCTGTCCTGACTGGGCAGCTTGTTCCCCTCTCCCACCCCCCTCTGTGTACAGTAGAACCTCCTGTCCTGACTGGGCAGCTTGTTCCCCCCTCCAACCCCCCTCTGTGTACAGTAGAGCCTCCCACTCCTGATTTTAAGTCTTACTGTTGCTTTGAGTTTCAGTGTTAATTCTGAGGAACTCTGAGGTGTCAATATCTAACTGGTCTTTAATGATGACTGACTGTCACTGAGGATGTTGAATATTTTGTATGTATTTATGGTTCCCTATCTTCACCCTGTCAGTGTGGGACACTCCCTTTAGACTAAAGAGACTCAGTTCCTCCAGCTTGTCAGTTTCACTGTTTTTTAACTAACATCATGCTAGTTCTCTTCAGTGTGGATCACAGTAGTTAGTTTCTAAGCGGTTTGAAACTATACAACACACAGATTTCCCAGCCAGGTGTCTGAGTCCCAAACTTTTCTTTATGAAATGTGATATTTTAGACTCACTACTGAAGAATCAGGATGGACTGAATGATTTTACACTTTTGACGTGTGGTATAAAGGTTCATACTGAACACAGGAGTCCCATATGTGTCTGAACTGCCACTGGACACTCAGAGTGTTAGTGGGACTCTACAGGGCCCTCCAGAAGTATTGGCGCCCTTGGTAAAGATGAGCAAGGAAGGCATTGGAAAAATGTCTGTGTTGTTTATCAGATGAGAGAAATCTGACCTTTCAGTGAGGTTAAATTATTCTAAGAAACAAAATCCTGATGAAAAATTAACATGTACTATTGAGAGAACAGTTAAAAATAAAAAATATATATTTTATATAAATTGTAAGAATACAGAATAAGAATCTTGTAAGAATACAGTCTGATTAACATTAACAGAACATTTTTGTATACCACAGAGAATACACAGAAAAATAATCTCAATAATCTGTGATTTTCCTCTCTCACAGGGCAGGGACAATAGGAAAGATATAGAAAAGTTTTTATCATAAATTTTAAATGGGATGAAGAGTGAAGATATCTGTGATGAGAACTTTATCATGTAAATAATCTGTGATCTTTCTCTCTGACAGGGAGGAGACGGGCTGATTCCCATGAGGCACCACAGCATCTCTCAGAGATCAGGATCGTGCTGCTGGGGGAGAGACGGTCTGGGAAGAGCTCATCAGGAAACACCATCCTGGGCAGAGATGAGTTTGACACTGAGGGAGTAACTGAGGAGTGTGTGAAGAGACAGGGAGAAGTAGCTGGGAGGCAGATCACTGTGGTCGACACTCCAGGGTACTCCTCTTTTCCATGTATAATAAGGACTGATCCACAGCATGTCAGACAGGAGGTTGTGCGCAGTGTGTCTCTGTGTCCCCCAGGACCCCACGCTCTCCTCCTGGTGATCCCTCTCATCACACTGAGAGAGAAACAGAGGAGATCAGTGAAGGAGTATCTGGAGCTTCTCAGTGAGAGAGTGTGGAGACACACAATAGTGCCGTTCACCTGGGGGGATGAGCTGACAGACACAACCATTGAGCAGCACATTGAGAGAGGAGGAGAGGAGCTCCAGTGGCTGGTGGAGAAATGTGGGAACAGGTATCATGTTCTCAACAACAAGAACAGGGGTGACCGCACTCAGGTCACAGAGCTGCTGGAGAAGATAGAGCACATGGTGGCAGGAAACTATGGGCTGTACTTCACCACTGACATCAAAGAAATAAACACTGAACTGGAGAAATATATCAGACAGAGGGAGGAGAAGAGACAGAGAGACAGAGGAGCTGAGACAGAGGTTGGAGGAGAGACAGAGAGAGACAGAGGAGCTGAGACAGAGGGAGGAGGAGAGACAGAGAGAGACAGAGGAGCTGAGACAGAGGTTGGAGGAGGAGAGACAGAGAGAGACAGAGGAGCTGAGACAGAGGGAGGAGGAGAGACAGAGAGAGACAGAGGAGCTGAGACAGAGGTTGGAGGAGAGACAGAGAGAGACAGAGGAGCTGAGACAGAGGGAGGAGGAGAGACAGAGAGAGACAGAGGAGCTGAGACAGAGGTTGGAGGAGGAGAGACAGAGAGAGACAGAGGAGCTGAGACAGAGGGAGGAGGAGAGACAGAGAGAGACAGAGGAGCTGAGACAGAGGGAGGAGGAGAGACAGAGAGAAACAGAGGAGCTGAGACAGATGGAGGAGGAGAGACAGAGAGAGACAGAGGAGCTGAGACAGAGGGAGGAGGAGAGACAGAGAGAGACGGAGGAGCTGAGACAGAGGGAGGAGGAGGGACAGAGAGAGATGGAGGAGCTGAGACAGAGGGAGGAGGAGAGACAGAGAGAGATGAAGGAGCTGAGACAGAGGGAGAAGGAGAGACAGAGAGAGACAGAGGAGCTGAGACAGAAGTATGAAAGAAGGGAGAGAGAGAGAGAAGAGGAGTTCAGACAGAGGTTGGAGGAGGAGTGGAGCAAGAGAAAAGAGGAGCTGAAGGAGAAGATGAGAAAGACACTGGGGGAAGAGGAGCTGGAGAAAGAGACAGAGGAGCCCAGACTGCCTGTCAAGAGGAGGAACAGTAAAGATCTTGAACCTCCCAATAGTGAGTGTGATTGATGCTGTATCTGTGTCTGTTTAAATCCTCTGTGCTGTAATTGAACTGTTTTCTCTCAGGGAGATTAGATTTAATCCATCACACAGCAGCTCAGTCTCTGTAATCTGTTCCTCAAGACTGTCGGACCAACACTCAATCAATCAAGGTTTATTGATCGATGCACGAACAGTACAGCACACAGCGGTGTTGTCAGCATTGAAATCTGCGAGCTCGTTAAAGGCTCGTTAAGAGGGATAGAAGAGTTGGAGGACAGGAATTTATAGGGGTTAACATTGGGATACAACAGATTACACAATTGCAATTCACAGATTGTGTGGAACTAACACAAGGATAGGAGGTATTGAGGTGTCCTGACAGTAGTAGGGTACAGGGTAGGAGGTATTGAGGTGTCCTGGCAGTAGTAGGGTACAGGGTAGGAGGTATTGAGGTGTCCTGACAATAGTAGGGTACAGGGTAGGAGGTATTGAGGTATTTAGGTGTCCTGACAGTAGCAGGGTACAGGGTAGGAGGTATTTAGGTATTTAGGTGTCCTGACAGTAGTAGGGTACAGGGTAGGAGGTATTTAGGTATTTAGGTGTCCTGACAGTAGTAGGGTACAGGGTAGGAGGTATTGAGGTGTCCTGACAGTAGTAGGGTACTGGGTAGGAGGTATTTAGTGCTCTTCGTAGGTGTCCTGAGAGTGCCAGTGCCCCCTGTCAGTTCAAGGAGGTAACTGCAGGTGTCTGCTGTGGTTGGCTGTTCAGCAGTCTTACTGCCTGGGGGAAGAAGCTGTTCTGACACCTGGTGGTCTTGGTCTGATACTTCAGTACCGTTTTCCAGATGGTAGTAGAGAGAACAAGTTGTGTTTAGGGTGACTGGGGTCCCTGAGGACGGACCTGGCCTTCTTGAGGCATCTAACACAGTAGATATCCTGTGTGTTCAGTAGCGCAGCCGGTAGTGTTCTGAGCCAGTGTCACCACCCTCTGGAGGACCCTGAGCTCGTGGGTGGAGCAGTTACCACACCAGGCAGTGGAGCAGCTGGTTAGGATGCTCTCAGTGGTGCAGCTGTAGAAGCTGGTCAGGATGTGTGAAGGCAGGCTGAACTTCTTCAGTCTGGGGAGAGAGAACAGGCGCTGTCTTGTCTACGGGGTTGGTGTGGTGGGTCCAGGTCAGGTCGCCTATGATGTTGACACCTAGGAATTTGAAAATCTGGACCACTGCGGACCCACTGATGTGAATGGGTGTTCAGAGTCAGGGTGGAGGATGTATCTGTGCCTAATGCTGAGCTGTAATCAACAACAACATTCTCACATACGTTTCTCTCTCGTCCAGGTGTGAGAGGGCAGTGTGTAGACCAGGGGCGATGGCCTCCTCAGTTGATCTGTTAGTGTCAAAGGCAGCTCTGAAGTCCAGCAGGACAGGAGTGGGTGAAAGAGCCCATCAGCAGATCATTAGAACCCCAGACAAGAGCTGTTTCTGTACATCAGTCTGAAATACTTGTCACAGCTTGTCTGCAGATCAGTGAGTCTGTGACTGAACAGCAGCAGCCTGTTGTAGAATCTGTGTCAAACAGGGTGAGAATTACTGAACAGCCTGGAGTCTGAATTCTTCTTCAGTCAAGACTGCAGGTCTCAGGGTTGAAGGGACAGTTCTTGACCGACAGACACTGAATCACTGCAGCTCAGCCCAGCAGTGGGGATGTGGTACCAGGAACATGAGGTGGAGTTTATTCCACTGACAGGTGCTGAGAAGCATTAAGCCTGTTTCTCTCTTGTCATCCTCTGATAAAGACACAGTGGACTCTGACTCTGGGGGTGGTCAGTTTCAGAGTGAAATACCAGCAGGATGATTGGACTACACTGCACACTCTCCTAGAGTGCTGTTCTTCACTGGAGTGAAGAGATTATCTCTCCTTCTTCAATTAACGTCCTTCTACACTCTGCCCCTGTAACAGTACAGTACTGCAGCATGACTGCTGTTGCTTGAGGCCAGTAAATGAACACAGATTCTTCATATGAAACTTGAGTCACTTTGGGAAACAATATCTGACAGTAGTGAAAATCAGGAACATCAGGTAAAACTGTGTAGTTATCATGATGCCCAAGAGTAATTCCCAGATGTTTATTCTGTAAGTTTCCTTCATACTGACTTTTAAGTTTTGTCTCTTGAGCAAACTGAACCCTTCTTATCTGTGGAGAGGTTGGTCTCCTCTCATGTGTCACCTCCCTGATGCTCCTGTCTCTCCTCCTGTTGCAGTGAGTGAAGTCGAACCCAGACTCCAGCCCCGCCCCTCTGAGCTAAGACTGGTGCTGCTGGGCAGGACTGGTGCTGGGAAGAGCGCAGCAGGAAACACCATCCTGGGCTCAGAGGAGTTTCCCTCTGAAGCCAGCAGGTGACTGTGGTGGACACTCCAGACTGGCTCCACGCCGGACTGTCTGAGGGGGACAGGAGACGGGATGTGGGGCTCTGTGTTAACCTGTCTGCCCCGGGACCCCACGCCTTCCTCCTGGTGACCCCGCTGGGCCGATCCTCAGGGGAGGAGAGGAGGACACTGGAGACAGTCCTGGAGATATTTGGGGAGAGGGCCCTGGGACACACCATGGTCCTGTTCACCCACGCTGATGAGCTGACCAGCAGGACGCTGGAGGAGTCTGTGCACACAGGCAGCAGGGAGCTCCAGTGGCTGCTGGAGAAGTGTGGGAACAGGTATCACGCCCTCAACAACAAGGACAGGGGCAGCACTCAGGTCACAGAGCTGCTGGAGAAGATAGAGGAGCTGGTAGCAGGAAACAAGGGCAGTGCCTACTACAGCACTGAGATGTACCAGGAGGCCGAGCCCCAGATCAGACAGAGGCAACTGCAGATCCTGAGGGAGAGGGAGGAGGAGAGACTGAGGGAGAAGCACCAGAAGGAGCTGCAGAACCACCTCCGTAGGATGGAGGAGGAGATCCAGACACGAGAGGAGAAGATCAGAGCGCTGGAGGAGCGGATAGCAGAGCTGGAGGAGAGGCTGAGGGAGGAGAGGGATGAGGGGAGGAGGAGAGAGCTGGAGGAGGAGCTGAGGAGAGAGAGAGGGGAGAGAGAGAGGCTGCAGAGAGAGATAGAGGAACTGAGAGAGGAGCAGGAGAGGGAGAGGAGAGAGAGGGAGGAGACACACAGAAGGGAGATGGAGGGGCTCAGGCAGCACTATGAGGAAAAGGCCAGAGAGGAGGCAGAGAGAGACAGAGAGACTCTCCAGCAGGTCAGTGTGTCGACAACACAGTTCACTCCAGCAGGACAGGAGTGCAGGAGCTGCAGGAGGGAGATCGAGGAGCTGAGAGAGGCAGTAGAGAGATACAGAGAGACAATAGAGAGACAAAACACAGTGATAGACAGACTCACTGTGTGGCATCAGAGACACACAGGAGATACAGGAGAGTGATTGAGGACCACAAGCAGCACATCGAGAAGAAGGTCACAGAAGATGACTGAGAAAAGAGCACAAACAGCCCGCAGACACACAAAAGCACACACAGCCCACAGACAGGAGAGAGAAACAGACAGGAGATCGAGGAGCTGAGAGAGAGCTGAAGACACTGAGACAGGAGCAGGAGAGGGAGAGGAGGAGCTCAGGCAGTGTTATCCGAGTGACAGAGAGACACAGAGACACTGCCGCAGGTCAGTCACTGATCCACACAGTTTTTCCCAGCGGGAGAGGAAGATACTTCCTGGACACAGAGTGAGGACTTTCCACTGAAACACTGATCTCTTCTTCGTAAGAGATCCGACTCACTGGAAACCTGCCATTAGTGTCCCATGTGAAGAAAACTAATTTTAAATAATGTTCTATTTTGATCATGTTTGTATTTTGCAATTCTTTGTGTATATATATATAAATGTCATGAATACTTTTGGATAAAATTCTGACATTGTATGTGTGTGTGTAACAGAATATATGTATATAATTGTAACAGTGGAACAGTGAGTTTTTATCCAGCTGTGGGTCTGGCGGTGTCACACCCGGTATAAGAGCACAGTGTTGCTGACCGGGACTCCGCGGTGGGAAAGTGGCCGGTTGTGGCCGAGATGGTGAGCAGCTGTTTCCGGCGGGCGCCAGGCAGGGTGGGCCAGGACAGGCGTGAGGCGGCCGGGCTGTGTTTCTCTTCAATACCTGGTCCTCTAGGCTGGTCCTCTGTCACATCAGCTAAAAAGTCACTTTTTAGGTTGAGTCCTGAAAGATATAATTCTGACATTGTATATGTGTGTGTAACAGAATATATGTGTATAATTGTAACAGTGGAACAGTGAGTTTGTATCCAGCTGTGGGTCTGGCGGTGTCCCACCCAGTATAAGAGCACAGTGTCGCTGACCGGGACTCCGCGGTGGGAAAGTGGCCGGTTGTGGCCGAGATGGCGAGCAGCTGTTTCCGGCGGGCGCCAGGCAGGGTGGGCCAGGACAGGCGTGAGGCGGCCGGGCTGTGTCTGCGATCCCAGCGGGGGCATGTGCCTCCTTCTCACAGCGTGTCTGGTGTGGGTGTTCGAGGGGCTGCTCATGAGGGGTCTTGAGGAAGAGACAGAGGCGCTTCAGCGCGACGGTCAGCCACACTGCGCGCATCAGGCCGGCCGATCGCTCGGACACACAGACCTTTCTGGAAGAGAAGCGCGTTTTCACCTCCTTCAGCCGGAGTGCAGCTGCAGAAACACACCGCTCGCTTGTGCAGAAGGACGTTGAAGCGCCGCTGGAAAACCGACGTGATGATGAAAGACGTCGTTTCATTACGGCGCCCAGACCCGCTGCCGGCTCGTCCGGCAACTGGGACTTTATATCTCGCAACTGCGACTTACAATCTCAGAATCACGACTTTGTTTCTGGTCATTGGGACTTTATATCTCGCAACGGCGACTTACAATCTCAGAATCACGACTTTATTTCTGGTCATTGGGACTTTATATCTCGCAACGGCGACTTACAATCTCAGAATCACGACTTTATTTCTGGTCATTGGGACTTTATATCTCGCAACGGCGACTTACAATCTCAGAATCACGACTTTATTTCTGGTCATTGGGACTTTATATCTCGCAACGGCGACTTACAATCTCAGAATCATGACTTTATTTCTGGTCATTGGGACTTTATATCTCGCAACGGCGACTTACAATCTCAGAATCACGACTTTATTTCTGGTCATTGGGACTTTATATCTCGCAACGGCGACTTACAATCTCAGAATCACGACTTTATTTCTGGTCATTGGGACTTTATATCTCGCAACGGCGACTTACAATCTCAGAATCACGACTTTATTTCTGGTCATTGGGACTTTATATCTCGCAACGGCGACTTACAATCTCAGAATCACGACTTTATTTCTGGTCATTGGGACTTTATATCTCGCAACGGCGACTTACAGTCTCAGAATCACGACTTTATTTCTGGTCATTGGGACTTTATATCTCGCAACGGGGACTTACAATCTCAGAATCACGACTTTATTTCTGGTCATTGGGACTTTATATCTCGCAATGGGGACTTACAATCTCAGAATCACGACTTTATTTCTGGTCATTGGGACTTTATATCTCGCAACTGCGACTTACAGTCTCAGAATCACGACTTTATTTCTGGTCATTGGGACTTTATATCCCGCAATGGCGATTTACAATCTCAGAATCACGACTTTATTTCTGGTCATTGGGACTTTATATCTCGCAACTGCGACTTACAGTCTCAGAATCACGACTTTATTTCTGGTCATTGGGACTTTATATCCCGCAACGGCGACTTACAATCTCAGAATCACGACTTTATTTCTGGTCATTGGGACTTTATATCCCGCAATGGCGATTTACAATCTCAGAATCACGACTTTATTTCTGGTCATTGGGACTTTATATCCCGCAACGGCGACTTACAATCTCAGAATCACGACTTTATTTCTGGTCATTGGGACTTTATATCCCGCAACGGCGACTTACAATCTCAGAATCACGACTTTATTTCTGGTCATTGGGACTTTATATCCCGCAACGGCGACTTACAATCTCAGAATCACGACTTTATTTCTGGTCATTGGGACTTTATATCTCGCAACGGCGACTTACAATCTCAGAATCACGACTTTATTTCTGGTCATTGGGACTTTATATCTCGCAACGGCGACTTACAGTCTCAGAATCACGACTTTATTTCTGGTCATTGGGACTTTATATCTCGCAACGGGGACTTACAATCTCAGAATCACGACTTTATTTCTGGTCACTGGGACTTTATATCTCGCAATGGGGACTTACAATCTCAGAATCACGACTTTATTGCTGGTCATTGGGACTTTATATCTCGCTACGGGGACTTACAATCTCAGAATCACGACTTTATTTCTGGTCATTGGGACTTTATATCTCGCAACTGCGACTTACAGTCTCAGAATCACAACTTTATTTCTGGTCATTAGGACTTTATATCTTGCAACGGGGACTTACAATCTCAGAATCACGACTTTATTTCTGGTCATTGGGACTTTATATCCCGCAATGGCGATTTACAATCTCAGAATCACGACTTTATTTCTGGTCATTGGGACTTTATATCCCGCAACGGCGACTTACAATCTCAGAATCACGACTTTATTTCTGGTCATTGGGACTTTATATCCCGCAATGGCGACTTACAATCTCAGAATCACGACTTTATTTCTGGTCATTGGGACTTTATATCTCGCAATGGCGACTTACAATCTCAGAATCACGACTTTATTTCTGGTCATTGGGACTTTATCTCTCGCAACTGCGACTTACAATCTCAGAATCACGACTTTATTTCTGGTCATTGGGACTTTATATCTCGCAACGGGGACTTACAATCTCAGAATCACGACTTTATTTCTGGTCATTGGGACTTTATCTCTCGCAACTGCGACTTACAATCTCAGAATCACGACTTTATTTCTGGTCATTGGGACTTTATATCTCGCAACGGGGACTTACAATCTCAGAATCACGACTTTATTTCTGGTCATTGGGACTTTATCTCTCGCAACTGCGACTTACAATCTCAGAATCACGACTTTATTTCTGGTCATTGGGACTTTATATCTCGCAACGGGGACTTACAATCTCAGAATCACGACTTTATTTCTGGTCATTGGGACTTTATATCTCGCAACGGGGACTTACAATCTCAGAATCACGACTTTATTTCTGGTCATTGGGACTTTATCTCTCGCAACTGCGACTTACAATCTCAGAATCACGACTTTATTTCTGGTCATTGGGACTTTATATCTCGCAACGGGGACTTACAATCTCAGAATCACGACTTTATTTCTGGTCATTGGGACTTTATCTCTCGCAACTGCGACTTACAATCTCAGAATCACGACTTTATTTCTGGTCACTGGGACTTTATATCTCGCACTTCCGAGTCAGAAAAGTCATAATTTCGAGATCTAAAGCCGAAACGGCGAGAAACCGCGGCGCGTTTTTTTTCTTTCCACTCCCTGGCGGACACGGCTTCCACAGAGGAGGGAGAGAAATGGACTTTTATGTTTTTATATCGACTGTATTCTCCTGAGCCGATCATCAAAGAGCAGAACTGGCGCCAAAACCCGCTTCCGGCTCGTCCTCCGGGTGCCGCTGCGGCGCCGGTTGCTAAGCGACGCTCCGAGCCCGGGCGCTCGAGCTCCTCTCGGGGCGGTTTTATTCCCAGCTGAGGAGCCGCTCCTGTCCTGGAAATCCCGGGAAGGACTGGGACTCCCCTCCTGTGGGCTGGGAGGCTCTTCCCGGGTGTTTCCGCAGACGAGGGGAGTCCTGGTGTCCTGGGAAAAGGCCCCCTGTGCTGCGGGCGTCTCCGAGAGAAACGGGCTGTTTGTGTGGGAAGATGCTCTTTCCTCAGGAGGGGAAGAGCCGAGCGGGAAGGAAAGTTCTGGAAGTGCGTCTCCTCTCCGGCTGCTCCAGTCCCAGTGACGGCGACACCGGGACAGGACAGGAGGGACGAGCGGGTCCTCTTTCCCACACGGGGGATTAGTGGGGTTTGTTAGGACACAGGACAGAGAGAGAGAGAAGGACACCAGTGGGAGAGAGTCCTGAAGCTCTCAGGTCTGGTCTTGATCCGGGTTGATCCCAGTCCCAGTTTACACTGGTTTACAATGTGGGACTTCTGCCCTGACACGACCCCACAGGTGTCTCCACAGGAGACGGGAGTCCTGTAACGTGTAACCCTACAATATTTGATCTCCTGTCTGTTATTCTCCCCAGTATAATCCTCCCAGTCTGGTATGAAATACCAGCTCCTGTCAGTCAGCTCTGTTACAACAGACTGGATCCCTTTAGTCCTGCAGGGCTTGATTCCGATTTTTATTCAACTACTGCTCTCATAATCACCTTTGTTTTCCAACAGCATTTCTGTATCATTCTAAAGACGCGAACAATAGGTTTCTACTGCTGTACTTCAGCTGGAAGGAGGTAAAATCACACGTTCCTGTTTCTCTTCAATACCTGGTTCTCTAGGCTGGTCCTCTGTCACATCAGCTAAAAAGTCACTTTTTAGGTTGAGTCCTGAAACTGCTGGACGAATCTCTGTTCTCATCACATCGCAAACTGGAACCACAGCACCTCCAGCGAGCCTGTCGAAGCCAATACTGCCCTGCTCCTCAGAGAAAGAGTCTATCTTTTCCCCAGTGACTCACTGTCGGTGCTGCTCTTTCCCTGAATCTGTCCTCACTCGTCCCCTGAGCCGGGCGGCGAGGACAAGCGAGTGAAACTGTGTCAGAGGAGCGAGTGTGGAGTCTGCGTGTTCCTGCTGGGGGTCGCTGGCGCTGGTGTCTGTTTGTGTGGAGTCTGCGTGTTCCTGCTGGGGTCGCTGGTACTGGTGTCTGTGTGTGTGGAGTCTGTGTGTTCCTGCTGGGGGTGGCTGGTGCTGGTGTCTGTGTTTATGGAGTCTGCGTGTTCCTGCTGGGGGTCACTGGTTCTGGTGTCTGTGTTTATGGAGTCTGCGTGTTCCTGCTGGGGGTCGCTGGTACTGGTGTCTGTGTGTGTGGAGTCTGCGTGTTCCTGCTGGGGGTCAGTGGTGCTGGTGTCTGTGTGTGTGGAGTCTGTGTGTTCCTTCTGGGGGTCGCTGGTGCTGGTGTCTGTGTGTGTGGAGTCTGTGTGTTCCTACTGTGGATCGCTGGTGTCTGTGTGTGTGGAGTCTGTGTGCTATCCTTCCTGACGGTTTCTGTTGGCAGTCGCTGGTGCTGGTGTCTATGTGAAATGACTGCTATCCTTCCTGACGGTTTGAGATCAACTCCGCAGCCTGACGGTCCTGCTGTCTCGACCCGGTCCTCTCTGTCGGTTCCGAACCAGGGAGCCAAGAGCTGGATCGGCCAGATTTAAACCGGGTCACTGTTCCTGAAAGTAGGTGGGCAGAGACGGGGGGGGTCAGGTGTGGAGTCTGCGTGTTCCTGCTGTGGGTCGGTGGTGCTGGTGTCTGTGTGTGTGGAGTCTGTGTGTTCCTACTGTGGATCGCTGGTGTCTGTGTGTGTGGAGTCTGTGTGTTCCTACTGTGGATCGCTGGTGTTTGTGTGTGTGGAGTCTGCGTGTTCCTGCTGGGGGTCGCTGGCGCTGGTGTCTGTGTGTATGGAGTCTGCGTGTTCCTGCTGGGGGTTGTACTAGTGTCTGTGTGTGTGGAGTCTGTGTGTCGCTGGCATCTGTGTGTGTGGAGTCTGCGTGTTCCTACTGTGGGGGGTGCCACCACCTGCAGCCCTTCAGCGCCCTCTGCTGGGCCATGCTGGGAATGACACCCACAGGGTTCAACTCGCTCATTAATTAGACGGACGTTAATTGATCCCGACTTCATCAGCAGTTTCCTGAGAGGAGCCAGGTTATCGGCTTGTTCCCCCCTCCCACCCCTCTCTGTGTACAGTAGAGCCTCCTGGGCAGCTTGTGAACCCTGGGTCAGTCACTCAGAGGGCTTATAACAGCCCTGCCCGGGGAGGAGGGCTCCCGAGAGCGTCACTCGAGTGTCCCTTATGTCCATTGGAGGAGAGGGCTGAGGCGGGACGTCACTCCACCGTGGTGGAAGCCCATTGGCTGAGAGGGGACAGGGGGGCGGTCCCTGCGAGAACTCGGGGCAGGTGCGCGTCTCGTTTGAAGTTTGAAAACTTAACGGTCGCGCTTCCCGCCTTTCCCGCCGTGAGGGCTCCTGCCCCGCCGCGGTTTCCCGAGTTAGAACTTATTTTATAATTAATAATTGGTTTTAGTCAGCTTTTTATTAGAATATACAAGCTTTCTTCTTTCCCGCCTTCATGGACGCCGTGTCTCTGCGTCGCCGAGCTGAAGCCACAGGTCAACCGCGGTTTGAACACGTTTCAATCACTCGATTCGTGTGTTTTTTAAATATAATGGTTGAATTGTGTAAAAGTGTCTTTATCTTTGAGCTTGAGGGGTTTGTGGTAAAATTGTGTAAAAGTGTTTTTATCATTGAGCTCGGGCTGTTTGTGTTGAAATTGTGTAAAAGTGTCTGTCATTGAGCTTGGGGGGTTTGTGGTGAAATTTTGAAAAAGTGTCTTTTTATCCTTGAGCTCAGGGTGTTTGTGGTGAAATTGTGTAAAACTGTCTATTATTGAGCTCGAAGGGTTTGGGGTGAAATTGTGTACAAGTATCTTATCATTGAGCTCGAGGGGTTTGTGGTGAAATTGTATAAAAGTGTCTTTTTATCATTGTGCTCGGGCTGTTTGAGGTAGCATTGTGTAAAAGTGTCTTTTTATCATTGTGCTCGGGGGGTTTGTGGTGGAATTGTGTAAAAGTGTCTTTTTATCATTGTGCTCGGGCTGTTTGAGGTGAAATTGTGTAAAAGTGTGTCTTTATCATTGAGCTCGACGGGTTTGAGGTAAAATTGTGTCAAAAGTGTCTGTTTATCATTGAGCTCAGGGGGTTTGAGGTAAATTTGTGTAAAAGTGTCTTTTTATCATTGAAGTAAAATTGTGTAAAAGTGTCTATCATTGAGGTGAAATTGTGTAAAAGTGTCTTTTTATCATTGAGCTCGATGGGTTTGAGGTCAAATTGTGTAAAAATTCTTTATCATTGAGCTCAGGGGGTTTGAGGTAAAAGTATGTAAAAGTGTCTTATTGTAAAATTCTTTATCATTGTTAAACTGTGTAAAAGTGTTTTTTTTATCATTGAGGTGAAATTGTGTAAAACTGTCTTTTATCATTGTTTGATAGAGGGTGTTTGAGGTAAAAGTGTCTGTTTGATGCGGCGGGGGGGCCGGGCACGGCGAGGTGTGTGTGGTGTGACGCAGTGGGGGTGTGTCTGAGGATGGGGGAGTGGGGGTGTGAGTGTGTAGGTGGGGCTGTGGGGGAGTGTGTGGGGGGGTGTGTGTGTGCGGGTGGGGCTGTGGCTGAGTGTGTGGGGGTGTGTGTGAGGATGGGGGAGTGGGGGTGTTTGTGTGGGTGGGGCTGTGGGGGTGTGTGAGGATGGGGGAGTGGGGGAGTGGGGGTGTTTGTGTGGGTGGGGCTGTGGGGGTGTGTGTGAGGATGGGGGAGTGGGGGTGTTTGTGTGGGTGGGGGTGTGTGTGAGGATGGGGGAGTGGGGGAGTGGGGGTGTTTGTGTGGGTGGGGCTGTGGTCCGGCCAAAAACTAAAACTCAGATACAGTCTCCAGACACTCACAGTATGTAGATGTTTTCTGATTTGTCTGTTGTGAGTGTCTGGAGATTGTGTCTGATTTTTAGTTTTTTACGTTAATTTTCTAAGGGAGGGTCACAGAGAAGACCCCCTTGCCCCCATCTTGATTAAAATGAAACGCATGTTTCATGAAATAGGTATTTTTCACAATCTGGCCGTGCCAGACAGAATCCACGTTCACCGTGCGTAAATATAGTTAGACCGTCCTTCATATCTGTAGATACGCGGTTCCATCTTATACTCCCTATTAACCCAGTTCTAAAAGTGTGCTTGTTTACTCCGGTATCGAGCGTATTCGCAGACAAGCTTGAAACTGTCACTTCTCTCACAGAGCGCTGTCTACTGTATAAACGTCCGGTATCATGGTCAGAGGGAGCAGGGAGCACGTGAAAACGTTTCTGAAATAACCACATGTAAGACTTTGGTGCTTAAAATGTAAAGGGAGAAATGTAGGACTGGTGTGACATAATGTTTGTTCCTAAATTAATATCGTTTATGACCTTCAGATGCGTTATGCTCCTCTTCCTTTTATGCTCAGCTACTAAAATTTCCCTTTAGTGGTAAAATTCCATATAAATATTCAATACTAAGCGGATTAAAATGTGCACAGTAAAGAGATCAAATGATGAAATCTTTCCACGACCGACCAACGCACCACGAGCTCCCCTGTCGGTCATTTTGGCCGGCCAATCACGTACCGCGGTATGACGTAATGATTTGCGTGGCTGAATCTGTATATGGCGCCTTTCTGGACACTCCACTCAACGCGCTTTACAGGATACAAGGACTCCCCTCCACCAACACCGAGGTAAGTGTGTCTTTTTTTTTGTAAGTGTGACGGGTTTGAGGTAAAATTGTGTAAAAGTGTCTTTTTATCATTGAGCTCGGGGTGTTAAACTTTATTTTATATAGCGCATTAAAGGTGGCTTCTCAAAGCGCTTTACAGGATGAAAAAACAATAAATAAGAAGAATACACAAGATAAAACACAATTACAATACACAGAGGATACTTTGGAAGGTGGTACTAAGAAGAGCAGAGGGGCGAAGAATGGAACCAGTTCAGCAAAGGCATTTCTGAAGAAGAGTGTTTGGAGTCTGGATCTGAAGGAGTTTAGAGAAGGTGAGTCTCTGAAATCCTTGGGGAGAGAGTTCCAGAGCTTGGGTGCAGAACAGGAGAAGGCCCTGTCACCCCAAGAGTGTAGAGGGGCTTGGGGGACAGTAAGGAGAGCAGAATTAGCAGAGCAAAGGTTGTGAGGTGGAGAGTAGGGGGATAATAGTTCAGACAGGTACTGAGGTGCCAAGCCATGCAGAGCCTTACAGGTGAGCGTGAGAATTTTAAACTCCACACAGAATTTGACTGGATGCCAGTGCAGGGACTCTAGGATAGGAGTGATGTGATCACTTGCACTAGACCTGGTCAGGATTCTGGCTGCTGAGGTTTGGACAGACTGCAGTTTGTTCAGAGTAGAGTTTGATACCCCATGCCAGTAGAGCATTACAGTAGTCAATTTGAGAGAATACAAATGTGTTGATCAGCTTTTCAGCCACAGTTAGTGATAGCATAGGGGGTAGTCTAGCGATATTTCTAAGGTGAAAAAAACATGTTTTGACGATATGCTGCACATGTGGGTCGAATGTTAAGCCAGAATCGAATATAACTCCAAGGTTTTTCAATTTTGATTGAAGCTCAAGTACAGAGCCATCTACAGACAGGGTTACAGGACTGGCTTTACGAAGTTGATGGGGGGTGCCAATAAGCATGACTTCAGTCTTGTCGCAGTTAAGATGAAGGACGCTTTGAGTCATCCAACTTTTTACGTCAGAGATGCAATTAGATAGAATAGAGACAGCCACATCAGTGTCGGGTTTGGTATGGATGTATAGTTGAGTATCATCAGCGTAAAAATGAAAGCTGAGGCCATGTGATCTTAAAAGCTGACCAAGTAGGAACATGTAAATGCTGAAGAGCAAGGGGCCCCGTATTGAGCCCTGAGGAACACCAGACTTGACAAGACCAATTTCAGACCTGTACCCATTGAGAGAGACAAAGCGATCGGTGAGGTAAGATTTGAACCATTTGAGGGCAGTGTCAGAAACCCCAAACACAGTCTCGGGACGAGAAAGTAAGATGTCATGATCAACAGTGTCAGAAGCAGCACTGAGATCAAGAAGGATGAGTATAGAGAGAGAACCAGAATCCGAAGCTATTAGATGATCGGTGGTGATGTAACTGCAGTGTGACAGCACGTTCTAGACTTTTAGGAAGAAAGGGTCAGTTGGAGATGGGGTGAAAATTAATATTGTCGAGAGCCATGTTAGGCTTTTTTGGCAAGGGGGTAATGGCAGCAGTTTTGAGGACCGTTGGTATAACACCAGTGCTCATGGATTCATGTATAATATTGAGGACAATGGGACAGAGAGAAGAGAAACAGGACTGGAATAAAGTGGTGGGAATGGGATCTAAAATAGATGTGGTGGGTTTCATGCGTGTAACTAGTTTGTTGAGGGATGCTGAGTCAAGAAGAGAGAAGCTGGAGAGAAGGGATTCCGGAGAAGTTGGATGAGGAGGGAGGAGTTATGGAAATGATATGTGCAATGGAGAGAATGTGATGTGCGTGTTGAAGATAAAATTGTGCAAAAAATGTTTTATCATTGTGCTCGGGGGGGGGGGTTGAATTGTGTAAAAGTGTCTTTATCTTTGAGCTTGAGGGGTTTGTGGTAAAATTGTGTAAAAGTGTTTTTATCATTGAGCTCGGGCTGTTTGTGTTGAAATTGTGTAAAAGTGTCTGTCATTGAGCTTGGGGGGTTTGTGGTGAAATTTTGAAAAAGTGTCTTTTTATCCTTGAGCTCAGGGTGTTTGTGGTGAAATTGTGTAAAACTGTCTATTATTGAGCTCGAAGGGTTTGGGGTGAAATTGTGTACAAGTATCTTATCATTGAGCTCGAGGGGTTTGTGGTGAAATTGTATAAAAGTGTCTTTTTATCATTGTGCTCGGGCTGTTTGAGGTAGCATTGTGTAAAAGTGTCTTTTTATCATTGTGCTCGGGGGGTTTGTGGTGGAATTGTGTAAAAGTGTCTTTTTATCATTGTGCTCGGGCTGTTTGAGGTGAAATTGTGTAAAAGTGTCTTTATCATTGAGCTCTGGGGGTTTGAGGTGAAATCGTGTAAAAGTGTCTTTTTCTCATTGTGCTTATGGGGTTGTGGAGATATATTGATTTTTGGGTGTAAAAGTCTTATTGTTCACACGTTGCTGCTGTGATGTGGCCTTTCGCCTGTAGGTGACGCTCTCTCTATGAAACAGTTTGTGTGAGAGTATGTTGGTAACAGTGATGGCTCTCTCTGCTGTACTGCTGTGGCCCTCCCTCCTGATGACAGAATCGTCTCACACTTCACCTTCACAGACACAAGCTCCATGTGTTTGTGGCGAAATTGGGGGTCTGTTGGTGTGAAAGTTTATTATTGAGCTCACTGAACTGATCTCGAAGGCTACTTTAATTTCAGTTGGCGTCTGACATTTTGAGTGAAATTGTAGTTTTGTTGGTTTAAATGTGCTGTTTCTTTGACTAGCCGGCGTGTTTAGCTGATATTTGTATTTCCTTCTCCTGAAGTAAATATCAAGTGTTTTTTTAATGAAATTGTAGGATACCGGATTGTAGGATATTTCCTGTCACTTTTTTTATACCGTATTACTGTATTTGAGGTGTGTCGAAGTCGCTTTATATATATATATTGGTCTATATTGGAGGTTTGCATCACCGCTGCTAAAATCGACAGAAAACAATGTCGTAAAAACGTGTTTTCGAGGTTTGCTTTGGTTCAGATGACACCTCAAATACAGTAATATCGTATAAAAAAAGTGACAGGAAATACGCTGTGCTGAAGCTCTGTATGATGACGTGTTCTTGCAGGTTTATTTGAGTTCAGGTAAAGAGAAATGAAAGTTTTATAAACACTTATTTCGGAGGCGTGTTTCACTCCAGGGGAAGTGAGCAGAAACTAAACCAAAGAAATGCAAGAACAGGGCGTACAGATGCGTTATGAAAGGGTGTTCTGGATGTGTGACTCACAAAAACAATATTAAAACCAAAAACAGGAGATCTGCAGGTTGTCTGTTAAACCTTGAAGTTTATTAAGTAGTGATCAGCAGTAACTTACTGGTTTGCCCCGGTTCTTGTCTTCCAGTCCAGGACTTGTGCTGGGGAATGAGTGTGGTCTGTGGGCTCTGGCGGGAACAGTCACACTGTGGGGACGGGGGTATCCTGTTCCTGCTCTGATGTTCTCTCCTGGAATCTCCATTAACATGATCTCAAGAAAAGAGAGAGATCGATTGGCTTTGAGTGCCTTGTGAAATTCTCTGGGCTCGACCCCGTGTTTCGGCTGCGATGCCGTCGAGCGATCATCTGCTGTGAGTTCCCTTGTGGTGTCCCCATGTGACTGCGTGTGCCCGTGTCACTGCTGTGTGTGACAGTGGTGTAGAGAAAACCGGTTCAGGGACGCCAAATATGTAATCATAGTGGCTCTCTGAAGGCACCAGTTCTGTAGGGTTTGGGCATTTACTGAGACAATTATTAATTGTAGCAGTAAATCACAAAGTTGATTCTTTTGATGGCTTTAGAATCCAACCATGCGACATAACTCAAACAACGCGCACACACAGGTACTAATACACGAGGATACATTTATTAATACATAGAATATGCATATAAACCTAACAGATCTTATCGAGAGGGTTATCAGAATACAAAAGATATATATTCAATCAGTTACAAAGAGTTACACATCAAGAGGAAATACGTTCAGTATATCATTCATTAAGACCGTTTCGTAAAGTGAACTTGGTTACAACTTCTACATTAGATACTCAAACAAGTACATAACTCTTAGGAATTAAATTGATATCAACTGGTTTGGATAACAATTGAATTCTCGAGCTGTAATGCATTGAAGTTGAATACTCATCCAATCTCTGGGGATTCAGATCTCCTGCGGGCACAAAGAAACAGTTGCAGGCTGTTGCTGTCCAATCCGCGCTCTCTGGCTCCGTGCCAGGCTGTGATGTGCGGCTTGCGACGGTGCGCTGCTGATGCTCACTGTTGGCATTAACTAGCAAAGTTTGTGCACAGGAGAAAAGATGACTGTGGGTCCCAGCAAGTCAGGAAGAGGACCAGTTCGTTTATGATGAAGAGCTAGTTCTGAATAGTGATTCAGCTGTCCACAGTTCCGACCTGTTCACGAGGCCTGCTGCTGGTTACTCTCTGGCAACCTCCACTCTAGACTCTTAGAACAAAGGAAAGTTCTGGCACTCGGACACACTGGCCGTTCCGTGGTTGTCCGGGCTGAGTCTCAGGATGGTCAGGAGGCGCGCTGCGAGAATGTCCTGCCCTTGGGAGCCTCCTTTGAATTCCTTCTGAATCTGAATCTTGTTGAATCTGAATCTCAATCTTGTCGAATCTCTCAGGCTCTCTGTGTTGCCTGTTTTTACCTGGAGGAACTTCAGCTCATTGATTGGCTGAAAGTTCCATGGGCATCAGAGTCCCACGTGGGTTACTCGGCCCTACCAGTCCCTGATTGGTTGATCAAGGTGAGATATGAGTCACTTAGTCCTGACACTTAGTAATGCAGTCCAGATGTCCAACTCGCACTCCCTAGACAGATAGGCACCAATGGATGACCATTGATCATGATAGCCAGGCTTAGCTAAATGCATCCCCCTTTGGGAGCTGTCCTTGGACCTTAAATCACCTTGCATGAATGGTTTCTCTGTGGCTGCACCACAGAGATGAACAGAGAAATGAGGCCTAATTTGGGAAAGCTCAGAAACACTTAATTCTGCCTTATTATTAAGCCTCGCCGCTACATATCCCCCCTTTTTGAAGGTCACGAGGTCCTGAGGCGTTGTTGCCTTCAAAACAAAACAGAGTTAAGTGATGTCCCTTGTCATTAGAACATTAATCTTAAATGTCTACATTACTCCTCGAGAATTCATACCAGAACCAGCATTGGATACAAACAGGATGAATAACATCTGGAGTATGTATAAACACGGTAGGAGACATTATCTCAGTCTAGGAATTACACATCAGGAAGTTCACTGTCAATATCTGATACCTCTGTGGTAGATATTTGGGGAGAAGTCACTTCCTTTCTTTTGACATGCTACCTTTGACTCATTCATGCTACCCAGAGTACATCTTGATGTGAGAGTACATCATTCAGAGTACACTGTCAGTCATGATCCAGCTACCCGGCAGTAGTGTTACAATAACAACAGTTCCTGTTCCCAGCCCCCCGATAAACCACAACACCTGTGTTGGGTATCTGCTAGGGTGGTTTGGAGGTTTGTTCCATTAAAGCAAACTAACTACCTGTACCTCTTCAGGGCTTACTGTTTCTTGGATTTCTATCCGATTGAATAGTGTGGCACCTGAAGGCATCTTAGACCTCAAGTTTGGTCTTATATTGTCTGGTTCTAGACAGTACAGTGTTAAGTCACCAAGCTGTACTATGGCCTCCTTGGGAACTTACAGGAAAACTATTGGTTAGGTAGCTGCATTGTGGTAGCTGTATCATGCCCGTCACAAGTCATAGTGTCAGTTAAATGTGGTGTGCTTACCAGCCAATTACTTCCCACCTGCTCTTCATGGGGTTCATTAACCTCCCTCTGCCCATTAGTAGCTTTACACCCTTCATTGGTGAATTGTTTAGACACAGCCAATGGATAGCTTTGGTAGCCATACCCATCTCAAGATTTGGAACCAAATTCAATCTTGGATTGCCTTCTGGGTGAGCTATGAACGATGAGGTTAAAGTCACATGCTCCTCTACTGAGAAGAGTGGAATCAAGTGGGTTGGGATTTGTGCCGTGGTTAGACTGGCTACAGTGGCACTAAACTCCCTTAACAGGTCTTGTGTCAACATTCTGGCCTGTTGCACACAAGCATAAACCCACTGTATAACACCAACAATCATGTCCACTGGTTGGGGAATAAGATTTAACCCTGTTGCATAGGAAGTTGCCTTTAGGGTTTTCCCTAAGCTTTCCAACTTTTGCTGCTGTTGATACAGTCTGTCACTACCCTCTGGCATCTCTGACACCTGCCTTCTTGGGGCAGTCAGGGTGAGAGTGCCAGTAGCACACAAACCTACCAGAAATAGCAAATGCACAACAGTGGTGGCAGCAATCAGTCCTCCCAAAAGTCTTTTCGGGTGGCTGATCCCAGTCATCTCCTTCTGAGTGACTGTTGCCTTTCTAAGCTGGCGCGGCGTGTACATGGTGTCTTTCTCAGTATGCCCTGTGGCATCTTGGGCACCAACATCCTGGAAATCTGGGGCGATCTGACGCAGCGGCTGATGCTGCTCCTCCTTTTCCAGGGCATCTGCTTTTTCGATTTGTTCATGCCTGTGCTCTAGGAACCCTGCAGGGGGCGGTGCAGCGGTGGAGCATGCCTGACCCTCGGCTGAGTGGTCATCTGGAGCACCTGAGTGATCTGGGATTGTTACCCTATTCTCACTGTTCAGGTCCACCCTGCACACCTCCTGATTGAGGAATCCCTCTATCGGCATGTTTACAATCGTTCGCTGGGGGTAGGTGTAGGACACCTGCTCGCTCCCCCCTTCCCTCGCTAGGGGTTCAGGGAGCTGCCCCAGCACTGGGATAGCTAGTTCACAGTCTTTGAACTCACTATCACTCACCAGGCCCATGTCAGTGCAGGCGGGGATTCTGACACCCCTCTTTGCGATGTCCTGCACTGGCAGGCGGGTGGCTTGACCATCCAGCTCCAGTCTGGCTGAACCACTGTTGGTCAGACTCAGACTGACAAACTGAGCTGGTGACTGTAAGAAAACCGGCTCGGCTTTCATTCCCTGTCCCTTCTGGGGGACTGGGTGTGTAGGCAACCCTGCCGTTGAGGCAGGAACAATCAGGTCAGTCTCACTCACTACCTGGTAGTTGTGAGAAATAATGTTACCTGACTGCAGGTTCCCTGGGTCACAGCAGAGGGAATCGGCATCTGGGATCAGGTGTGTCCACAGCGCAGTAGTCTCAGCGTCCAGCTGGACCTCCTGTCTAACCTGTGAATGTTGCACTAGGGGCACCTGGCGGTGGCCCTGTGACAGCTGCTCAAGCAGATCCTCACTAATAGAGGACCTCTCAGCGCTAAGGGTGAGGGCTACATCACCAACCTGCTCTCCTGCCATCTGGATCCCTTCCACCACTGCAGGGTGGTGGTCCTGACCCCTCTTGGGTGCCAGGGTGCACAGGGAAAGCTCCTTTTCATCGCCAGGTGGGGAGATCTGCTCCTCTTTAGGGACGTAAAAGGTGTGTGCTTTACCTGGTGGATCAGGCGGCTGCTTGGAGCACCGCTCCTGTGGCATGGAGGCTGTTGGGACCTCAGCCGGGACACGACTTCCCTGTATATCCGGGGAACAAGGAAATATTTTTATTTCTTGTCCAGAGGGAACAGAAGGAATCTCCGCATGGGCTTCTGTGTTCGGTGGGCACTGTGTGAGCACAGTCTGCCTCTTGGCCCCCCTTTCCTTCTGTACAGAAGGCTTAGGAGCCTTGACCTGTTTCCACACCTTGCCTTTCTGGTGATCCACCAAAGGTTCCTCTCTGAGTCGCATGCCCTTTTCTTTTTCTACCCGTTTGAGCTTGCCGTGTGACATCAAACACTTTTCAACCTCAGTGTCAATCAGTGTCTCACTGGGTAAGACATCTCCCATGGCAGCCTTGAGGTAAAAGCTTCTTGCTTTTCCTCTGCGTTTTACTGCCTGCTCTGTGACTTCAGGGGTGGAGTCAGCACTCACTTGGGAGTGGCTGACCTTATCCAGGCAGGAACCATTCCGCTCAATCAGATAGACTGAGGGAGGGAGAGGGGGCGGGTCTCCGCCTCCTCCAGTGGAGAGTATCAGCTCATTCACGCTTCCGGCAGCCTTGGGGAACGGTTGTCCCTGTCCTAATAAAGCTTGTTCAAGCCTGGCCAGGCGGGCGGCTACTGAATCCTTTTGTTCAGTTTTATCTAGCCCTTTCCCTCCCCCGGTGTTCTCATGGCACTTAGGACGCTGGGTGCGGTCCTGTGTGAGTGCTTTGGAACGGGGCTTAGCCAGCTCAGGAGCCTGTGCTCCTTCGAGCAGGGGGGAATTAAGCCTGCTGGCTCTGACGGCGAACGCAGTCGCTTTAGCAACTTTTTGCTCAGAGCGACTTTGGACATCATACTCCCAGGCTTTCTGCACGAATCTCTTGATATCAGTCATTTTCATGGTCTGTGCATCTGTATGCATTAAGATCATCTTTCTGACTGACGGGTGGAGATTCGCAATGAATAAACCCTTGAAATGTGTGTTCTCTTCGCAACCCTCATCATTTCGCCCTCCAAAATAAGTTCGTCTAAGTCTCTCGTAATATTCGCGAGGGGACTGTGCTCTCTCGTGCTTAATGTTAAGAGCGGCGGCTATCGCAGCAATCGGGTCAATAAACGCACTGTATTCTTCGATAAGTGCTTGACACAGCTCCTCAAAATCATTACAGACTTCTTTCATCTGCCTAGCCATCCACTCATGTACGGCTCTGCTGGTAGTTTTCCTGACCAGAAACACTTTCTCCTGTTCTGTGGCGTTTGGCAGGTACTGCAGGTTATACCTGAGGTCTTTAATATAACTCTCGATATTATTCTCTGACACTGCGGGGTCAAATCTCTCTATGTCCTTCGCTAGCTCTCTCAGAGAATGGAGATTTATTCTTCTAGCTTCTCCGCTGACGGAGATATGGAAGAGATCGTGGTCAGACTTGTCGCTGCTAGAGAGAGTGCTTAATAGCGACTCGAATTCAGACCTTTTAGCAACCATCGTTAAACTTAAAGAGTATTACTTTTAAGTACGAAATCACAATTTTACCACAGAAAACCACAAGATCAAGTATGCAATCAACCCGGTAGATCGCAAAAGATCACAAAACAATCAAGCACTGCTTAAAGAGCAAGGGGAACTTTTTCTTTCGGCTTTCAGCACACTGTATTGTCGTGTATGAAACCCGCGGCGTTTTATATTGAATTATTCCGCTTGGTTGACTCATTTCAGTCTTGCCACGCCCGTGCCAGGGACGCCAAATAAATGTAGGGAAAACCGGTTCAGGGACGCCAAATATGTAATCATAGTGGCTCTCTGAAGGCACCAGTTCTGTAGGGTTTGGGCATTTACTGAGACAATTATCAATTGTAGCAGTAAATCACAAAGTTGATTCTTTTGATGGCTTTAGAATCCAACCATGCGACATAACTCAAACAACGCGCACACACAGGTACTAATACACGAGGATACATTTATTAATACATAGAATATGCATATAAACCTAACAGATCTTATCGAGAGGGTTATCAGAATACAAAAGATATATATTCAATCAGTTACAAAGAGTTACACATCAAGAGGAAATACGTTCAGTATATCATTCATTAAGACCGTTTCGTAAAGTGAACTTGGTTACAACTTCTACATTAGATACTCAAACAAGTACATAACTCTTAGGAATTAAATTGATATCAACTGGTTTGGATAACAATTGAATTCTCGAGCTGTAATGCATTGAAGTTGAATACTCATCCAATCTCTGGGGATTCAGATCTCCTGCGGGCACAAAGAAACAGTTGCAGGCTGTTGCTGTCCAATCCGCGCTCTCTGGCTCCGTGCCAGGCTGTGATGTGCGGCTTGCGACGGTGCGCTGCTGATGCTCACTGTTGGCATTAACTAGCAAAGTTTGTGCACAGGAGAAAAGATGACTGTGGGTCCCAGCAAGTCAGGAAGAGGACCAGTTCGTTTATGATGAAGAGCTAGTTCTGAATAGTGATTCAGCTGTCCACAGTTCCGACCTGTTCACGAGGCCTGCTGCTGGTTACTCTCTGGCAACCTCCACTCTAGACTCTTAGAACAAAGGAAAGTTCTGGCACTCGGACACACTGGCCGTTCCGTGGTTGTCCGGGCTGAGTCTCAGGATGGTCAGGAGGCGCGCTGCGAGAATGTCCTGCCCTTGGGAGCCTCCTTTGAATTCCTTCTGAATCTGAATCTTGTTGAATCTGAATCTCAATCTTGTCGAATCTCTCAGGCTCTCTGTGTTGCCTGTTTTTACCTGGAGGAACTTCAGCTCATTGATTGGCTGAAAGTTCCATGGGCATCAGAGTCCCACGTGGGTTACTCGGCCCTACCAGTCCCTGATTGGTTGATCAAGGTGAGATATGAGTCACTTAGTCCTGACACTTAGTAATGCAGTCCAGATGTCCAACTCGCACTCCCTAGACAGATAGGCACCAATGGATGACCATTGATCATGATAGCCAGGCTTAGCTAAATGCATCCCCCTTTGGGAGCTGTCCTTGGACCTTAAATCACCTTGCATGAATGGTTTCTCTGTGGCTGCACCACAGAGATGAACAGAGAAATGAGGCCTAATTTGGGAAAGCTCAGAAACACTTAATTCTGCCTTATTATTAAGCCTCGCCGCTACAGTGGATTCCTTTCCGTCGCCCCTCAGGCGTTCCTGGGTCTCCTCTCCGTGGTGCAGCTGGACTGTAAAGAGTGCGCTGGAGAGGATTGAGCTGCTGCGGTGGAGGAGTGTGAGATGTGCTGAGTGTGAGACTGACGAGCGCAGGCGAGCGGCGGCTCTCGCCTTCCTCCCGAACTTCGGTCTGAAACCTCATGAACGCTCTCGGCAAGGTCAGTCGGTCGGTGTCCTTAAGTGTTTTGATCGCCTGTTATTCCTCTCATCGTCCAGGCAGGGGTGTTGAGTTCTGCCTGTCTTCGGCACGTTCAGAGAGACCGACCCTGTGAGCGCACACGGGAGAGAGAGAGAGGAGGAGCAGGCCCCACTTCCAGCCTCTCGCTCTTTCACAGCCCCGTACCTGAGGACCAGAGCGTCTCTCGTCAGCAGGGCCTCGCGCCTGCAGGTGACTGAAGTGTGCTTTTATATACAGGTGAGAGAGACTGCACAAGAATCGTCAGAAGTCAACACCGTTCGTTAGAGATGGATGATGTCCAAGGTCACCCAGAAATAGAGCACGACAGGTCACTCAGAGGAAAGGTATTTTTAATTTTTCACTGGCGTGTGGATCTACCAAGTACAGAAGCCAGACAAAAAACATTGAAATGCGATTTGAAATTCACACTGGCGTGTTGAGAACTGTTCCTTAGAAGCGTTTGATCTGTGTTCAGATCTTCTGCTAAGGAGATGTGGTCAAGAAAAGGCAGAGACGCCTTCTCTCGTCTGACCGTTGTTTGCAAACCCTGAGGTGTCCTGCGGTCTTTATAATCTATAACCACACTTTCCCCTGTGGACATTAAATCATCTCAGTCGCAGCAGGATGCCGATTGATTTGAAAGGCAGCTTTATCCCGACAGCATGAGAGAGAGGCCAACATCAGTCTGGCTGGAGGTCTGGTGAAAGGAAAGCTTTGAATTTAGAGAATTTAAAATTATTTTTGTAGATTTTAAAACTAAGGGATTGAGTAGAACTAAGTTATTATTTTATTTCAGTTGAACTTTTAGGAACAGTTATTTTACAAAACCCGAACATTATTCTGTGTTTTGCTTTACTCGAGATTTAACGCAAGATGGAGTTTCCTGCAGGAGTTGTCGGGCGGTGTGGAACGTGTTCCGTGTCCTGCAGGAGTTTTCGGGCGGTGTGGAACGTGTTCCGTGTCCTGCAGCAGTTGTCGGGCGGTGTGGAACGTGTTCCGTGTCCTGCAGCGGTTGTCGGGCGGAGCGGTGGCTCTGTGGCTGAGGATCTGTTCCTGTGGCTGGAAGGTTGCCGGTTCAAATCCCGCAGCCGACAGAGGAATCCTACCCAACTGCTCCAGGGGCACGACACGACACCAGACTGGAGCCAGATGGAGTGTCCACTGTGGGTTAACGCTAGGGGACGACACTGCACCAGACTGGAGCCAGATGGAGTGTCCACTGTGGGTTAACGCTAGGGGACGACACGGCACCAGTCTGGAGCCAGATGGGTATGACTGGAAGCCAGGGAGGAAGTGATCTTATCATTGACACTCTGTCTCTGGGAACACCAAGGACTGTGAACGTGGGTGTACAGTGCCTGATGACGCAGGAGGAGCACAAGTCCTAGGAAGGAGCCAGACTATCAGGCAGCATGGCAACCAATAGGATTCAGTAGCGATCTACAGTGTGGAGAGGCAGACGTCGAAAGAGCTGCGTCTTTGATGTGTAGAGAAAACTTACATCGAACTTGCATCAGATCAGAATCTAAAGAGGGTCCATACAGCTCAGCTCAGTATGGCTCTCACCTGGAATCTGTCATAGAGGTGAAAGACAGGTCACCTCAGTCTGAACCTCTCACCTGGAATTAGTGTGTCTGTCAGAGTCATACAGCTGGAGACAGGTCACCTCAGTGTGAGTCTCTCACCTGGAATCAGTGTGTCTGTCAGGGTCATACAGCTGGAGACAGGTGACCTCAGTGTGAGTCTCTCACCTGGAATCAGTGTGTCTCTGTCAGGGTCATACAGCTGGAGACAGGTCACCTCAGTGTGAGTCTCTCACATGGAATCAGTGTGTCTGTCAAGGTCATACAGCTGGAGACAGGTCACCTCAGTGTGAATCTCTCACCTGGAATCGGCAGTCATACAGCATCCCCAGCTGGAAGGGGCGTCCGAGTGTGGCCACCTCGATGGTTTCTGAGGCCAACATAGCTCTGGAGCCTGGGTTCGTTACTGAAATCAAACCCAACACAGAGATGTTAAATGATTAGCATCACAACCTTTGTACATGATTTCAAAGTCATGCACCAACCTGGCTTTATCATGATGCTGCGTTTTGACATTCTGTTCTTAACAGCCGTATCAGCTGGACAGATAAAAGTGCAAAGATCATTGTTTTTATTGTTGGCATAGCAGGTATGAGGCTCCACTGGAGCCATAAAACATTGTGCATTAACAAACAATATCTATGTACCATTATACAATCTGTTTGAAATTGGTCTTTGCACGTAAATCTTACTGTAACCGAAACAGGAGCAGAACTGGAGGTCAACATCTGTGGAGTTGCAGAGGAAGACGTACTGGACTTGAATTTGAGCAACTCTGAATTTTTCTTCTTTAACAAGTGGATAGCAGGAAGGAATCAATCCCTTCAGCTGAATTGTCCTGCCTCTTAAAAACAGTTTCGCCTTGAAACCAAGCATTAATTTTGACAACAAATCTTAGGTTTGGGCAACGAGCAGAAATGCATTTATTTGGTCTTTGCACGTAAACCTTACTGTAACCGAAACTGGAGCAGAACTGCAGGTCCGCGTCTGTGGCGATGCACTAATGCATTACCGGTACGTTGTAGCTGCTTGACCCTTTTGTTCCTCTTCGTCGTCTTATTCTAAGCCCTTCCCTCTCTGACAGCTACCACGCGGGGCGCCTGACCTGGGCGACCATGGAGCTGTGAAAAAATAGAGCCGAAACCTACTGGGCTCTTGGTGTCGAACGGCAGCGGTTTCCTGCTTTTCTCCAGGCCTCTTCTGCAGTCGGTGGCCCTTGTGGTCCCCTGAGCCAAGAGCTCAGGGATTCGCTCCCTGTATGTGCTGGAAGCCCCACCTCCACCGAGAGATGGCCGGTGTCCTTTTGGACTTTGCACTGATGTGGAATTAAAACTTAAATGTCGCCCTGTTCATCAGTAGTCTGCAGTCCTCTCTGTTAAACTGTCAAGGTGCTGTCAAAAAATTCCATTACACTAGAGACATAGTAAAATAAAAAAAAGCTAACAGCAATCATCTAACAAAAGAGGTTGTTGATGGAGATGCCAGTAAACCCTGGTGTGTCTGCAGCAGGGCTGTCCAGTCCTGGTCCTGGAGGGGTCAGACAGTGTGTCCAGTCCTGGTCCTGGAGGGGTCAGTCAGTGTGTGTGTCTGCAGCAGGGCTGTCCAGTCCTGGTCCTGGAGGGGTCAGTCAGTGTGTCCAGTCCTGGTCCTGGAGGGGTCAGTCTGCCCCCTCTCAAACTGGTGGAGCAAAAGTTTCTAGCACCTTCTGTGCTCCCCTGTCCCCTCCGACACCCCGCCAGCTCCCAGATCATTCCCCTGCCTCCAGCAGCCACCTTCCGGACCGGGCTGGGCGGACGACCGCAGAACCGGCGCTCGGGGGGAGCCGGGCCGGTCACGACTGCGGGCGCCACGATCACAGCCAGTTTCACATCGATCGCCATTCCGGGGCGACCTGTTTGTTCTGTAGTGTGAACAGTGACACGCACGCACGACATGAGATCATTAAACAGACAGACATGAGAACCTCCGCGCACACACGCCGAGCGAGCAGCAAAGTCATTTCTCCCCCTCGCCGTTAGTGACGCGGGTCCGCTTGTCCACGAGGCGCAGAGACGAGGAGCCTGCAGGACAGGAGACAGGAGAGAGAAGACGGGTCAGCTTACAGGACAGGAGAGAGGAGAGAGAGGAGGTCAGTCTGTACAACAGGTACACCTGGAGAGAGACAGGTCAGCCAGGTCAGCCTGCAGGACATGAGAGAGACAAGTTCATGAGAGACGAAATTCAGACACTGATGGACACATTCCTAAACACTCCGTATCAAACCAACAAACTAGGGATGAACTTGGCCACACAAAAACTAAATCACCTATTCCACAAACTAGCATCAAAATCTAAGCTAAAAACGACTAAAAAAAACTACCAAAAAGAAAAGTGGTTTGATACGGAGTGCAAAAACATCAGAAATGCACTACGAAAAGTCTCAAATGAACAACACAGACAACCACACAACACAGATCTGAAACTCAGGTACTGTGAGATGGTAAAACGTTACAAACACACGCTGAAAAAGAAAAACACATACATAAACAAACAACTTGCAGAAATTGAGGAGTCACTAAATCAGAACTGTTTCTGGGAGAAGTGGAACAACTTAAACAAATCAAAACCAGAAGAATTGGCCATCCAAAATGGAACAATCTGGCAAACATACTTTGAAAATCTCCAAAATACAAATCAATCAGACCAAAACCACTTTTGAAAAACTCAAATTTTGGAATTGGCTATCAAAGACGACCAAATCCCCTTAGACTCCCCAATCACTGAGCAGGAGCTACTGGGCAAACTCCAGGCCCTCAGACCACGCAAAGCCTGTGGCCATGATGGTGTCATAAATGAGATGCTAAGACACAACAGCCCAAACAAGCCCTGCTCAAACTCCTCAATCTCATCATGACAGCTGGATGTTTCCCCGAGGCTTGGAACCAAGGACTGATCACGCCCATCTATAAGAGTGGAGATAAACTCGATCCCAACAACTTTTGGGGCATCTGTGTGAACAGTAACCTGGGGAAGGTATTCTGCAGTATCCTAAATACACGAATACTGGCCTTCCTTACCGAACACAATGTCCTGAGTAAAAGTCAGATTGGCTTCTTGCCAGATCACCGCACATCTGATCACATTTACACCCTACACACTGATAGACAAACACATCCACCAAAAACACAAAGGAAAAATTTTTGCCTGCTTTGTCGATTTCAAAAAAGCATTTGACTCGATTTGGCACGAGAGATTGTTTTACAAACTACTCCAAAGTGGCATAGGGGGCAAAGTGTACGACGACATTAAATCAATGTATTCAGAGAGCAAATGTGCAGTGAAAATTGGAAACAAAAGGACCAAATTCTTCACCCAAGGCCCCGGGGTGAGACAGGGCTGCAGCCTGAGCCCAACACTGTTCAATATCTATATCAATGAATTAGCAGGAATGTTGGAGCAGTCTGCAGCCCCTGGTCTCACACTACACGACACAGAAATCAAGTTCCTGCTCTACGCAGATGACCTGGTCCTGCTGTCGCCCACAGAACAGGGGCTGCAGCAGAACCTGGCACTGCTGGAGCAGTACTGTCAGACCTGGGCACTGCCAGTCAATCTGGACAAGACCAGAGTTATGGTTTTCCAGAAGAAAGCCAGACCTCAGGGAAACAGGTACAAATTCACACTGAACAACAACACATTGGAGCACACATCCAGCTACACATATCTCGGTCTCACCATCAGCTCTTCCGGGAGTTTTGACTTGGCAGTGAAGGCACTGAGGGAGAAGGCACTCAGGGCTTTCTACGCAATAAGAAGGAGGCTCTTCAACATCAACCCACCAACAAGAATCTGGCTCCAAATATTTGAAAGTGTAATCCAACCCATTGCCCTATACGGCAGTGAAGTTTGGGGTCCCCTCACAGACCAGGATTACACCCAATGGGACAAACACCCCACAGAAACTCTGCACATGGAGATCTGTAGAATCATCCTCCGTGTGCAGAGAAAAACTCCTAACAACGGGTGCAGGGCCGAATTAGGCCAGTACCCACTATTGATAAACATACAGAAAAGAATATTAAAGTATTGGCTACACCTAAAAAACAGTGACCAAAATTCCTACCACCACAAAGCCCTGCTGAGCCAAGAGCTGAGCCCAAAACAGATCCCCCTGAGCCAGCTGGTCCTGAGGCTCACCGACCTGAGCCACACCGACACTAACCAGCCTCAGGACAGCACTGCTAGAACACCACAACCCAGACTCAACCACATCACAGCACAGATCAAACAGCAATATCTCACACACTGGGACACACACACACAAACACAACATAAACTGGAATGCTACAGAACCTTAAACAGACAATACACACTAGCTGAATATTTGACCAAAATAAAAAATAACAAACAGAAACAGACCCTGACGAAGTACAGGCTCAGTGATCACAGCCTGGACACACACACTGGACACAGGCAGACCTGGCTGCCCAGAGAGGACAGGCTGTGCTCCCACTGCCAGCGGGGAGAAATAGAGACAGAGGTGCACTTCCTACTGCACTGTGACAGATACTCTGGGATTAGAGAAACATTCTTCCCGAAACTCAGAAATCTAGTCCCAGAGTTCCCACACCTGCCAGAGTCACAACGGATCCCAATCCTACTGGGAGAGGGAGGAGGGAACTCAGCTGAACTGGCAGCCCAGTATGTGATCTCCTGTCACAGCCTGAGGAACAGTGAGTCTGTCTCCCAATAATGCTCCAGCCACCTACAGTATATGTCAATATTTTATCATATCTCTTTGTTGTAAATGTCTGTAACATGTCTGTAGGTTTTATTTTACTTCTATTTTTAGTTTTGTTCCATGTTAATTTTATTATTTTTATTTGCTTTGGCAACACTGATTGTACCCATCGGTCATGCTAATAAAGCACCTTGAACAGGAGAGAGAGAAACAGGTAGTGCTGGCCAGGTGTGGCTGTTACCTGCTTGCCCTGGTCTCTGAAGAACTCTCCAGCGTTCTCGATCACGAGCTCATCTGTCATGGAGGCGTAGGGCTGCTCCTTACACAGCCTCAGCATCTCCCAGAGGGTCACCCCGAACGCCCACACATCGCTGGCCGTGGTGAACTTCCCCTGGGGACACAGACACACGGGGTCACCCCCAACACCCCCACACAGAGACACACAGGGTCGCCCCGAACGCACCCACACACACAGACACACAGGGTCACCCCGAACGCACCCACACACACAGACGCACAGGGTCGCACCCACACACAGACAGAGGGTCACCCCGAATACCCACACATCGCTGGTCGTGGTGAACTTCCCCTGGGGACACAGACACATGGGGTCACCCCCAACACCCCCACACAGAGACACACAGGGTCGCCCCCACACACAGACAGACACAAAGGGTCACCCTGAACGCACCCACATCGGAGGGTACCCCTAATTCTCAGGCGATGCTGTAGCAGGAGGTCACCCCAGCAGCAGTGACCCCAGTCCGGGGGCGTGGGGGACCCCGACGGGAGACGTACCATGAGGATGCACTCCCAGGCCATCCAGCGGATGGGCAGCACCGCGCGGCCCTGGATGCGGTAGTAGTCGCCGGCGTACAGGTTGCGGCTCATGCCGAAGTCGGCGATCTTGATGGCGCCGCCCTCCCCCACCAGGCAGTTCCGGGTCGCCAGGTCACGGTGCACAAAGTTCAGGGAGGCCAGGAACTTCATCCCGGAGGAGATCTGGCAGGCCATGGAGATCAGAGAGGTGTAGCTGGAGAGAGACACATCTTATATTAACACTGAGAGAGAGAGAGTGGGGTTCATACAGACACACTGACTGGACACTCCAGTACATGAACACTGCACTGTGAGAGAGAGGAGTTCATACAGACACACTGACTGGACACTCCAGTACATGAACACTGCACTGAGAGAGAGAGGGGTTCATACAGACACACTGACTGGACACTCCAGTACATGAACACTGCACTGAGAGAGAGAGGGGTCATACACACACACTGGGTTCATACAGACACACTGACTGGACACTCCAGTACATGAACACTGCACTGAGAGAGAGAGGGGTTCATACAGACACACTGACTGGACACTCCAGTACATGAACACTGCACTGAGAGAGAGAGGGGTTCATACAGACACACTGACTGGACACTACAGTACATGAACACTGCACTGAGAGAGAGAGGGGTTCATACAGACACACTGACTGGACACTCCAGTACATGAACACTGCACTGAGAGAGAGAGGGGTTCATACAGACACACTGACTGGACACTCCAGTACATGAACACTGCACTGAGAGAGAGGGGGGTTCATACACACACACTGACTGGACACTCCAGTACATGAACACTGCACTGAGAGAGAGAGGGGTTCATACACACACACTGACTGGACACTCCAGTACATGAACACTGCACTGAGAGAGAGAGGGGTTCATACACACACACTGACTGGACACTCCAGTACATGAACACTGCACTGAGAGAGAGAGGGGTTCATACACACACACTGACTGGACACTCCAGTACATGAACACTGCACTGAGAGAGAGGGGTTCATACAGACACAGTGGGACAGAACTGTGTTCAGTGTGTGATCACAGTGGGACAGTACAGTGTTCACTGTGTGATCCCAGTGGGACAGTACAGTGTTCACTGTGTCATCAGTGGGGGACAGTACTGTGTTCAGTGTGTCACCTAAAAGGGGACAGTACTGTGTTCAGTGAGTAATCACAGTGGCATAGTAGTGTTTTTAGTGTGTCATCACAGTGGCACAGTAGTGTGTTCGGTGTGTGATCCCAGTGGGACAGTAGTGTGTTCGGTGTGTGATCCCAGTGGCACAGTAGTGTGTTCAGTGTGTGATCACAGTGGCGCAGTACTGTGTTCAGTGAGCAGAAGACAGAAGACACACATTCACACACGGGCTGAGAGTTTCAAAACACGCTGCACCTTCGACTAATTCCTCCGCGGGAAGAGCATCAGGACACGAGACGGGTCAGAGGGGAGGAGGTGGAACTGCTTGGTACAGAGTCCGGGGGGGCTGGGACTCGCCTTGTCAGCCTCGGGGGCCAGCAGGGTGGTGGCGAGGGTCTGCCGTCTGGTGGGCTGTGTTCTCGAGGGCGGTCGGGCTGCGGCGGGTCATGGCCTGCTCGAGGTTGACGGCGGGGGGGGCGGGCCCGGCCTCGTCGCAGGCGTTGAGGATCTCCATAGCGGCGATGCCCATCACACAGCGGTCCAGGGCGCCGGTGGGGGGACCCCAGCGCTTCAGCCACAGGCGGGGCTCGGGGGGGACCGGGCCCTACAGCGCAAGGCCACATCCTCCCCTGCTGCCGGTGTGTCAAAATGGGCCGACCCCCTACCGAGGGCAAGCCTGTTCTTTTATACAAGGGTTTCCAGCTGATGCTCGTCTCTCTCGGCTGCAGTTTCAATCTCGAGAGCGAAACCAGTTTAAACGTCTCATCCCCCCCCCCCCCCCCAGTAGAAAAAATGTCCACACCATTTGCTGTGAACTGTGAAGTTCTTGGGATTGTGTTCAAGATCTACTCCAAAAAATGGGCGGAGAACTGAACAGGTAAGGATTCTGAATTCCCCTTTCCCACAGACTATAGTACCTGCTCCTCTTATGGACAGAAGACTCCAGTTCACAGGGCCGTTACCCAGTCACCACATTCATTCCACACTTGACTACCCAGCAGTTTCACCGACTGCGTCTCGCTCTTGGGCCTTTTCTCTATAAAGGCCTGAAAAACGCAGCCCAAAACCTTCAGCTGCTTTCGAATGGCAAACGTTTGCAGAGACCTTTGCTGGAGACAAACCAGTCAGATTTTTTTGCTTTGTCATCTAAGCTAGGTTGCTTAAAACCAAGGCCTTTCCTACAGCTGACTTGCTCAAGACTGAATATTTTCATTGTGTTTTCCAGTCATGTCGACGCATCAAACAGTGGAAAGAGCATTTCCTTGGCCTCAAGGGTCTTCCTGGGTTCAGTATTACTATACGATCTGGGCACACCAGACCACAGATGCTGAAGCACGAGTGGAACACCGTACAGCTCTCAGGCTGGTCTATTCCTACAACAACATGGCGAACACAGCACAGCAATTATTTACCAGGTTGTTAAAACAGAAGAGCAGGAACTATCAATACACGGCATAATAAAAATATACACCACTATAATTGCACTTTTTTCACAATGTTAAGAGGACAGAATTATTTCCCATTTTTAATAACGTGTGCAAGTAAAACGCCTTAAGGGAAATACTGCAGAGGGGAGCTATGTACTGGAAAATGGCTACTGTACTGCCCTTCTATACAAAACTGAAATCAAGTAAATATTGACCAATAAGTCTGCGTTCTATTGCATTTCCATAGCTATAATCAATGATCAGATCTAGAGGATCACCTATATGGAAATACGAACCTAGGGGAGAGTCAACATGGACGAAGAAAAGGTAGACTTTGCTTAATTAAGTTTATAAGGGGTTTGTGAACAAGTATCAGATGCACACAGAGAGCGTTTGATAGTGTACTTACTAGGCCTTCTGAAAATATGAATGTGATCAGAGTGGGACAGTACTGTGTTCAGTGAGCAATCACAGTGGGACAGTACTGTGTGCAGTGAGCAATCACAGTGGGACAGAACTGTGTTCAGTGTGTGATCTTTTGTGCACCAATATATTACTGAGCAGAAATGATGGGCAAATTCATGACACATTTTAAAATCGGCTATCAAAATGACTGATCAGCAGGGTACCTTCGGTGGAAGTGGCAGACTACTAATGTGTGGAAACCGTTAGATACAACACAAACTTTACACCCACAGTGTAAGAACTGCACCTGGCTGCACGTGCTGTCTTGTGGGATACTCTTCCCTTCCTTCTGTAGAACCTGGACAGGTATATGCCTGTTCAACGGGTCTCAGCTCTGGAGAGTAAAAAGCACAGCAAGTGGCACAGTACCGCTGAGGATGTGTTGTCCCGAAGGAAAGTTGGCAAATAAGCTGTAGCACCGTGGGAGGGCTGGGAACTGCGCAGTGCAGTCAGGTCAACATCAGTCACTACATGTTGAGTTCAGTAGGAGCTGGCCTCTCCTGCCAAGGCCCTTACACTCAGGTCTCATCATCGAGCTTGGCTGTGGCCCATCAGAGGGGGACCGTGTATTTTAGGATTTCAGAACTGTCTTTTGCTATGCCAGGTCCACAATGCCGGTGGAGGAACTTGGAAGGTCTTGGAAAGTGGCAGCTGATGACATAATAGCACTGTTCACCAGTGTCATTCACCCATTCAGTCCGATTTCTCTCCAAGTTTCCTGAGTGTGATGAATTGGGAGAATATGAGGAATAGGGCATAGACTATCATCTTGGAGGGGGTGTTTGAGGGAGAAGATATAGATTTAGAGATGAAAAACATGGGATCCTTTTTCTCAGTATTGTTTATATTTTGCATTGTACATTTAATCCCATATTAATAAATCAAAACCTGCTAAAACTGACATTGCTGGGTGTGAAGACCCAAGATGACAAGTGACCACCTGCAGGCATTGTCCGGTCTCCAACATGCCGATGGAAGCAGGGCTTTGGTCACTTGACAAATGGCGAATATTTGTTTCCTTTTTTGATCTTCACTGGCTCTGGCAACAAACATGCAAAACTGCCTCATCACTCGAGCCAAAATAAATAAAGATATAATTATTTATAGGGGCATGCTAACTAATCAATCTCAACATTTAGATTTTTAAATGATGTCTTTCTTCTTTCAAACCCAAACTGTTCAGTCTTCTTTCTTCCACTGGTCTTTCCTCCAAAAAATAATGATCCTGTATAGAGCGCTTTTCTGGACACTCCACTCAAAGCACTCGACAGGTCAGGGGGATCCCCTGCACCCCCCGTCAGTGTGCAGCTCCACCTGGATGAGCTATCAGTGTGGAGGAGAACTGATTAATAAAGTTTTGGCCCAAACATCAGGAACAGCTCTGGGCTTTTTAATGACCAGATAGAATCGGGACCTTGGTTTTACGTCTCGCCCGAAGGACACTGCCTTTTTACAGCATAGCGTCCCCGTCACTATACTGGAGCTTTAATATGAGCACCTCCTATTGGTCCCACTAACACCTCTTCCAGCAGCAGCCTTACTTTCTCAAGACAGCTGTGTTCTCACACTCTGCAGCTGTGCCAAGCGATGCCCCTCTCCTGCAGGTGCCAACGCCCTGTTCCAGCTGGCCAAGCCTGTTCCCCATTCCCACCGATCCGAGCCAGTGACCTGCCACGCCGCTCTCCTGTCCTGCACCTGCAACAGCCCTCAGCACAGACCATGCTGTACTTTCTCCAGCCTCCCTCAATTACCGAGTCTCACTGGCCTGGGAATCAATCCCATCCCAGCTCGCAAGAACTCCTCCCTGGATCTCCCTCTCTCCCTCCCTGCAGACTAGAGCCCAACCCAGAGACCAAAAGCCTCTTAATTAGCCCGGAGGAGTGGCTAATTCCATTCGGAGCCTCTGTCCCAACTCCTTTCCTTCCCATGGAGTTTCACTCCCTGTGACCACTAATAACTCAGCCAGACCAGCTGTGCCTCAGCCTTCTGCTGGCTTTTCAAATGACCAGGTGGCTATCTCACAAAGCCCCTCTCACTAACCTCACAGGGTGATTTAGTGCCTCTGTCACAGTCTCAGTCCCTCCAGTGCTTAACAGTCAGTCATGAAGGATCAATTAATCAACATGACACCAAAAAAAATCAACTTCCAAAAACTACATGTCTCTAAAGAAAATATACATAATGTTTCTTCTGGTGCTCAGTACATAATACTCCCTTTTGCCATAAGTCTCAAGGCCAAAATGCTACAAATTTTTAATGCAATAAAAACAATCTGATTTAGTTTTCAGACGTGAAAACGAAACTGCACATAGAAATGGATGACTTGTATGTTAGGACGTGTACATTTTTCTATTTGTACACAAGGTTTAAATACAGCACAAGTTTATGGAATTAGTCAATAACTGCTGAAATGAAAACAAAAACATAATCAACCCAGTCATCCGTGGTCACTAATATCTGTTCTGCTGTGATTCTCTTCTGTAACAGCAGACTTTAACGACTGTGTGTTGGATTCCAAAGTCAAATCAAAACTCTCAAAACGTGATTATCAAGAAGACCACACAAAGGGCCAACCCATGTATGTTATGTTTGAGAGTTAAGGCTGAGATTCGGACAAATGTGTGTTTATATATATAAGCTTGATATTGCTAAGCATGATTCTAGTGATGAGGATCGATGTGTGAGCATTCAACATTATTTATTGGCACCTGATGTTAATACTGTACAGTGGAAGAGGATAGAGGGGAAAAAAAGAGAAACTCTGTGGAGATGTGAACAGTGTCTAAATGGAAACTGCAACCTCCAGTGACGGGCAGTGCTCCCAGGTGGTGATTCACCAGCACCAGAATCCTTGACCAACAAGAAACACTTCAGTGGCTGCAGGGAAGCAGAACAGCAAGGAGCTCCGGCAGAAAACATCTCTCTCGCAGCATCTGATCAGCATCACGGGGGGACTTTCAGCTTAATGAGGCCATGTGTAACGTGCTTGATCAGAAAAGCACTCTGCTACTCATTCTGAAAAGTGCACTGTTGTGAAGCAGTTACAAGTGGTTGCATGATATACTGCATGTTCTGCTGTAATTCCAGCAAATCCCCATTAAATAGTCTGAATGCATAGCGACTGTTACAGGCATTTACACTCCTCTTTTACTTTATGGGTATGAGCAATGCATGGGTTTTACATAAAATAATAGTCCTGTATTTAGTGACCTTCATACCAAAGCACCCCAGAGTGCGATTCAAAACTGTAAAACGCAGATAAATGTAAAAAGCAAATACGGTTAAAAGGCATTTGCACAGAAGCACGTTTGAACCATCCGGTTTTCAAACCGAATTTCTCAAAGTGCAGCGTTTCCGACGCTGGCTGTAAGTTAACAGGGGCTCCCGCAGGCGACAGTGGGTAGAGCAAGGAGATCCGCGTTTCAGATCTGCAAGAAGTTCTACACCGATGTGAGTAGCAGGGCCCGGTCCCATGACGCACTATATACAGTATCATTACAGCCACCTTGAAATCAATTCCCAATCTCACAAGCAACCCAAGTAAAGACTGCAGCAGCAGGGTGGTCAATAACCTGCAGGCAGCACAGTGAACAAGCAGGAGCCTCTATCATCAGGCAAACCAGCCATGAAGTTACAGTAACCAAGACAGTGAACTAGCATGTTCCTCCTCACACAGATCTTAGATATGTTCCTCAGGTGACAGAAAGCAATACAGTACATACAGATTTCATGTGAAAATCAAGTGACAGCCCACTATCAAGAAAGACTGTGAGATTCTTAACAGTGCCTATCAAAGGTGTGATAAGACTGCGGTCCAGGGCTGTCCTGCTCTGTGCACTGTCCTGCTCTGTGCACTTTGCTCGCTGGGACAGGCTCCAGCTCCCCCCCCGGTAAAGCAGGCTAGAAAATGTATGGACGCACGACTGGTGACAATCAACTGCTGTGTCATAAGTCTAGACGAAAGAACCACCAAGCTCAAATTTCCTGACCATGTTACCGAGTGAACAGCAAGGGTCCCAAAACAGAGCCCTGGTGGACACCAAACCGCATTCTCCGAAAGCAGAGCTTGCATCTGCACAGACATTCTGAAAATCCAAGAGAGATGAGAGGCAAAATAGTCTCAAGTCTTTCAAGAAACAGCAAAGAACAACTGTAGACATTTCGCAGTCCCAGGATTCGCATCTGCTCTACTTTAGCTAAATGGCACTCATTGACACAGCTACGCACCTGAACTACTCATTGCAGATGCACAGTATTGTCAGTACTATGACCAAGATAAGACAGAGAGAGAGAGAGAGAGAGATCACTTTATTGGCCAGATACAATTTCTTGTATTAGGAATTTGTCTTTTCACAGACCCCAGCTTGCTCTCCATGAGACACAGACAGGGAGAGAATCTGGGGGTCAGAGCACAGGGTCAGACATTGTACAGCACCCCTGGAGCAGTTGGGGTGAAGGGCCTTGCTCAGGGGCCCAACGGAGTAGGATTCCTCTGCCGGCCACGGGACTCGAACCGGCAACCCCTACAAGGATCAGATGCATTGCAATATTTGAGCAGTATTCGAAAAAAAAGAAAAGCCCCTGGATAAAGCAGACATGGCCGTTAACATGGTGTAAACGAGTTCAAATTGTAATTTTCTAACTAGTTCCCACTTGAAGCAGTGTGGACTTTTGCGAAGTACGAGATACCAACGCAATTTTTCAACACTGTACCGTATATCCCAATTTACTGAGGTTTTGAGGGGCTTGATTAGGAAATATCGTATTGACAAAAATATATTTTACTATCAATTATTAAAAGATTAAATTGAAGCAGTATATAACATAGCTAGTCCTAAACAGTTGTCCTCCATGCCTTAACCAACGTAGTCCAAACCAACACACACAACACTGACGTGCTGTACATCCAAATTCTCAGAGCACACAGGGAGAGACGTACTTTTATTGCTGCTGTCTGCATTGATTTCTGGCCACTCGTAGTAGTGATCACAGTCAATACATGAGGTGGGTTACCGTTTGGCAGTGAGTAGTGAGAATCCCGCCGGTTCTCGAAGGAAGCCAGGCGTTTTGTTCCAGACTCCCACAACCCTTAGTGTACAGAAGGTCCTCCTGTGTTTTGATTTAACTGCCCTTCCACAGTCTCCACTTAGGCCCCCTGCTTCGCGTTTGACTAGCATTAGCTAAATAGCTCGGACGTTATGTCAGCTATCTCCGTTAGCCTCCATTTCTAGATGAGATTGGCACAGAGCGCCCTCTCCCCGCGCCAGCGCCGGCGGCGTCTCTCTGACCCCTTCCTGTGCTCCCCCTGCAGCAGCTGGACGAGGGTGGTCTGCGTGGCGGGAACCCGCGCCCCAGGTGCCCCTGGGAGGGGATGTACGCGGTGGCCGTCACCATGAGCACAGCCTCCTGGGGGCCGACAGGAGAGGACACCGCCAGCTCTGGGAAAAGGGAAAGACGCGCGAGTTCAGAGTTCAACGCCAGTCGAGCCGCCCTGTCTCCATTCTCACACCCACACATCAGACGTAACCGCACTGGCTAACACAGACCCTTCTGGAATAAAAGATCACTTTAGGGGGCATTGCACATCTTGGTGTTCTTTAGGCCGTCAGTTTTTGATTCAGGCAACAGAGGCTGCAGTGCTGCAGGAAAACCACTAGATGGCGCCTCCACCTCCAGTACAATTCTTACAGACTTGCCCCACCTGACCACCATGTAATCCAAGCGCTCAAATACGAAACAACTGTCAGGAAAAGTCATATAAACGGCAAGCTGAGTGACTAAACAAATGAACTGTTGGAATTAAAATTGCTTCCCTGTCTTTTTAAACTGCCATTTTCAAATCAAGTCTCTGCAAGCCTGTTCCGTGACTCAACGTGAAGCAATTTCTAGTTTTCCATATTGAAATTGACTCGGGGACACAGAAGTCCAATTCTGTTTTAAGGTAATAAGTTGACAGGACAGGGTATTACTCAGCTTTTTTTAGATAAAATTAGGATATTTTAGGGACTTCACAAGCTAAAGATCAGAATAGATTTTTCTTCATTATAAAACAGACGTATTTTTGAGAAGCAGTAAAAACTGTAGTATAGTTCATACTGTTTAAAAATCACTGGGACAAGGTGTGCATATTACAGTAAACCGCCAACGATCTGACATGACATTTCTGGATTTGTTTTTTAACAGTACTGAAAAAAACAAACATCATGAAAATGAATTCAAATATAGCACATAAAACATTATGAGGCATCAGATTTCTCATCTGTTCGTGAGGAGAAACGTGCGAGCGTGAACTAACCAGCAGGCCGATCCGCTTAGACAAGGGGCTCTTTCGCCATCTAGTGGACATGAGCCCATCTGCACCGAGCGGGGCTGGTTTAAAATGCAATACAGAGCTTCTTCTGAAACTGCAATACCACAAAAGTCATAAACCACAAAATTAATGTACCTGTTACTGGTAAATATTTAGACATATACATAAAATATATACATACATGTGAGAACAATACATCGATGATTCCTTCTCCCTAGCAAAGGCTGAAAAACAAAAATCTTACTTTAAGGAAAATATTTCTGAGAAGGAATCTAATGGGATTTTAAAAAGTAAGCTTTATATTGTTTAAATCCCTGACGTTTATGTTATCAAAATATCAGTATCTAAATAAAGCCCATAAAACTCATAAAGCAGATTCTTGGCCAACCTTTCTGTTGCCAGTTTGGGATTTCCTGTATCAGTCCACTTTGGAAGTCCTTGTGTCCTGATGCTCATAATACATGGAATTAAACCAGCCAACTCACAGGGGGCAGTCAAGTGCCAATAAGCTGGATCTTACAAGTAGTGTCTGGCACAGGAGTCTCCAATTCCGGTGCAGAAGATTTCTGTAGATTCCCATCCCTCTGTTCATAAGGAATGGCAATGTCTTCAGATGCCCCTGTCTGGTACAGGGCCAGGGATGAGCAATCCTCTGCCTGGAGAGCCATTGCGGCCAGCGTGTCTGTCCATGTCCATTCCAACCAGCCTCCTCACGAACTGGACCCGCCAGCGACTGGCTTGACCGAAACCTCTTTCCTCGGCTTCGCCCGTTCAGGCGCTGCTGCTTGAAAGGCACCTTGAAAACCTGTAAACGCATCTGAAACCCCCCATTTCAGAAAGGATTGATAACCGGAGCGCAACCCTACGCCAGGCGGAGGAGCAGCGCGGAGAGGCGAGAGAAACAGATACCCGGGAGGAGAGAGACCTGCGGCGGGGACACTCCCGAGAGACAGGTGGCTCCGGGACAGCGGGGACACTCCCGAGAGACAGGCGGCACCAGCAGCTTGTGAAAGGGCTCCCTTCGGCTGGAGAAGAAGCGAGCAACCGGGGGGCAGATGAGCAGCTGAAAACGCAAACGATCTCAACAGACGAATGAATAAACCTCCCGCTTGTTAACAGGACCGATAATGATAGAAAAACGAGCAAGACCAGTGTGCTCGTTTTAAAGAACAGGTAGAAAAAACTTGGTCTGGCTGCTTTTTCTCATTCTGCTTGACCCCATAAAAACTATAATCTGGAAGTAAAAAGTGGATTGCACTCATATCCCGTCTTGTGACTAGAGAAAATATATTTTGTGGGCAAGAGATTTTACATCCTTTGTCCGATTCGACCAAGTTTTTGTCCAACATCAATACCTTGGATATCCTACGATGGAAGATTCTACATTTCTCTAAACAGGGCGCAAACCCTGATAATCCTACCAGCCATGAACACACTGCTGCTTGTCTTGAGCACAGCCTTGCTTCACTGTCCATGAGAAGACTTTGTAATCTAAACAGTCCCCTGACCCTTGTCTGAAGTGTCAGTGTGAGCCCCGACAGGAGGAGATGGTGTAATAGTATCGGGATGAGAAGGAAACAGCCTGAGGAGTCTTAGTCTGTGGGACCGCTCTCCCATCAAGCTGACTGGAGGGCTCATATTCAGTTCACTTCACATTTCCAGTCCGGAACTAGAGATGAGGAGTGTTAGTTAAGAACATTTCAGCATAGTCCTCGGACTTCAGTGACAAGATCCTAAAAAACTGCTGACAGTGAGAGTTAGGGAAAGTCTGCACTGATTTTGTTTCACAAATGATATTACTTTATTAAAAGGTTTATCTTCTTGTGGCTAAGAAGTGAAGCACTGCAGGCAGCTACAAGATGCATCTTCATAACCTAGGATTTTATTGTATTAAAGCAGGACCACAAATCAATTTGTTCCAAAGGTCACATTTCAACTATTCTCCAAAGCAGGGCCACTGGCGCACCGCACAGTAACCCAAAACCATGCAGAAAGGGGTTCATCTCCAGGAACATCAACCGAGACTGAAAACAGAGGAGAGTTGGAATACAAATACTTTTCCCCATTAGAAAGTTTAGGACAGAAAGAGCATGATGTTGGTTGTTCTTTACAGGACTTTTGTGTTGGAATACTGTTTTAGGACGAACCAGAGCCTTTCACAACAGTGCAAATAAGATTTGTGTTTACATTCTGAAGCGACCAAAACACTCAAACTCTTCCAGACCAGGTCTGCAATCACACCTGCTTCCTCACAAGGTTCACTGGAGGCTTGTGTTTCTATAACTTGAATCAGAAAAATGCATCAAATATACTTCATTCATCACAAGTGTTTAAATAACTTGTGACATGCAGTAACATTAGAATTCAAAATGGGTGTCTGAACTAAGTCTCCATTCTCAAAATAGTAAATCATCATAAAAGGTACTGCTGTACATGATTCTGTAGTAATACTATTGAAAACTGTAAACTATGGAACGATCAACAGAAAAGCTATTGTCCACAATTTTCTTTTGCAAGCAGAAAAGCCAGAGGAACCGTCACAGCAGAGTACATTCCCAACACAGCTGCTCCACAGTGTTACTAACCAATTCAAAACCTGATGTGAATATACCCTTCAATGAAAACCTCAGTTCTTCCCAACAGCGTAAAAGACATTTTGAGAACATTAAGTGCTAGTTGCTAAGATATCTGTCCAAGATGCAGGCAGTCCTGTTCGAATCTGACCAGCATAGCATGAGGCTTTTGCACACTCCAGACTCCCATCGTTTTTCTCTGCCATGGGATCAAATCTGCGCTTTGCACTTCCATTTCTGTCCATTTACGGATGCTGAAAATAAGACAACAGTAGGAAGGCTGAACTCCTGTCTTTTGCCCCACTCAGAAAACTGCTTGCTTTCATACGATGAAAAAGTAACTAGGGTACCTAAGCATTAATGTGGTTATCGCCACAAAGGGTGTCATTTTTCAATGCAGGGAGAGAGAGAAGACCATGAACAGCCCAATAATAACGCTGCCAGAAATAAAAACAAGGTAAAATGCTGTTTTAGCCAGAATACAATGGTCAACATGCCTGCGCTTATGGACAGTGCTACAGGATCTTTACTGATCAAGCAGGCAGGATCTTTATATCTCATCCAAGTCTAGAAGGAAGACTGCCACTGATACCTACAATGCAACAGCAGCCCGGTTTGGCCTAGAGGTCTCCACTCCCCACACTGACCAGCCCCACCCCTGGTTAATGTCTGAGGCCTGGCCACGCGATGGTAAGACTGCTGCTAAAGCTGCAATCAAGTGGCGGCCAGGAAACAATTCTGTGCTGCAAGGTATGGTTTACATTAAAGAGCAAGTTACGCTGAGCTATTCTCCAATGGGCATTCAGAGAAATTAGTTGATGCATCTGCCTGTACTTCCTGTATACCATTGACTGGGAACAACTCCAATGAAATAGAAGAGTTATCTGGGACTAGAAAACCCCAAAACAAAGAGTGAATCCCCAGCTTTATGCACTCGAGTACCAAAACTTTAAGAGAGCTGACTGGAGAACACTCAGCTTTCCTGAAAGAGCATTTCAGCAGCGCTAACCTCCACCTCAGCTCGCACACAACTGGTCTGGAAATTCAAAACAAAACTTTCATGACAGAACTTCAACCTCCCAAGCAAAGGCAGCTGCATTCACGAGCTCCCCCCCATCACCCTTATTAAAATAAACAGTAAAAGCTTCTGCTGCCAACAGAACACTTCACGTTCAAGGTGCAAGAGGAAAACACCTGGTTAGCAATTTTCAAGTAGAAACAGACGTGGTGTAATTCTAAACAGGGAGCGAGGGGTTTAATGAAAAAGCCTCACGCAAAGACACAGGCTAGACTGGTTCCTCACTTCCACCACGCACATCCACCAGTGCTGCCCAGTGAGTGCCAACTCTCTCTCTCACCGGCCGACCTTCTGAGTGATGCCCAACTAGTAAAACTTAAGTCTGCTGGCAAACAGTTTTACGAGAGATGAAGATAAACAGTGGTGCTGAAAATTGTTTTCACGCCAATGTGAGCTGCTTCTCAATTTTAATTCTTACGTATGCATGCTGAAAACTTCAGCTGCTTTGTGCGATTTGGAACAATTACAGAACAATCTGGCTGTTTTCACATAAATAGTACTATACCTAAATACCACAAACTTGCAAAGTCCTGCATTTATTGATTATGTGATTTTTGTACAATAATCTACAAATCCTGTAAATGAAAAGCGTGTGTATACGCACAGAGTCTAATGTTGAAACAGCAGGGATGAGAGTGGTTCTTTAAGTTATCATAAGAGACCACAGACCAGCTGCAGGTCAATGAGGGATGAGAAGAAAAGTTAAGATACAGTCATTCTGCTGTAGTTGAATTATTTTCGCATCTGTTTATTTTAAAGATCTTTTTAATACTTGGCAATTATTTGGATAGAAAAAAAATTCAATTCTAAGGAGTCCAGTTTTTACTGATTAGCTCAGTATAGCACCCCAAGCAAACCCACACAAACACATGGAGACCAGGCGAACTCTAGGCAGGTAGCACCCCAGAACTCACGCCCAGGCCACCCTGTGACCTTAAACTTTCAAAATATTTTTAAAACAGTTCTCTGTTATGGGTATGCCTTTTAAATATTTTTCCATATGCAATTCTGAAATTTAAGAGGCAAGATGCTACTGCAAAGACTCGTTTTCTAGTTTTAGAGAGATCTGGCCCTTGTTCTTTCTTCCCTGCTAGTTTCATGCCTGCATTCGACTGACATCAGCGGTAATGATCCAGACTTTTAATATTCCAGTCACTGGAACAGCCCCGGCTGTGTCCTCTGCAGAACAAAGAGGAAAGAAACACACTCAGCAACAGAGGTCCTGGTATGTTTATGAAATCTTATTTTGATGTGTGATCGTCGGGCATGTAGTTCTAATCATGCTGTGTGGCATTTATGAAGTAGTTATGATTGTGTTGTTGTGCTTTGTTTAACAACAGTAAATCATTTCAGATCAATGCTTTCCCACTTAGTTTCCTGAATGATGATCGAGACAGCATTCCTGAACGCTAGTGGAAGTTTTCGTTCTTTTAACAGGCATTTTAGAATTCAGAATTTTCCAGTGGTTTCGTTTCTTCATCAGCTGGCATACATAGAACCTGCTGTCATGCCCCTGATTTTTTAGGACTCTTTTTACACGCATCTAACGTACACCCATGAGGCAGTGGAGGAAAAGCAAGAGCCCTTAACATCACTCTACTGGCATTTGCTCCTTAGTGTCCCATGTTAAGAGCTAGAAGATGCTTATCTTATACTCCTGTCAGGCCTGGGAGTTGCACAGCGGCCCAGTAGGAGACTACGACTGACCTTGTGTCCGATGAGAACAGATAATGCTCATTGAGCTAATCCAGTCGGGAGCTATCTTGGACACCAGGGAGTAGAGGACCTCCAGGCTGGTGGCATCCATAACAAGGCTTTCCAGATAATGCCCGATGCACAGCAGTTCCCTCCCGCTGGGTACCAATGGTGAACTGATACAACTAGAAAGCGCAAGAAGAAACTGCAAGAAGAAACTGATGAGACATGCAGTGCACATTAGGAATCTCCTTCAAACTGACTGCAGCTCAACTAACAACAGCCAGCTTGATTTACTTACGATGTGTGATGTCATTTTCATCCACACAAGCTTTCACTTATCATCTGATAGACTGCTTATAAAATTACTATCGCAGGGGAATAGCACAGTGATGTGCTTTCTGTGTCGGAGTACACCATCATTCAATATTTTTGAGATAAAAGATCAGTTTACAATCCGTTTACCAAACCACTTACCAGACAATGCACCCACAACGGAAGACTACTAAATAATAAGGACAAAATTCAGCTGCGGTGGACTGAATCGACTTTGAAAACTGCTCTTCGGGTGAATCTCCATCAGAGATTTTCCAGTTTAGCCGAATGAGCTGAATCTGCCCTTCACAAAGAAGACGCAGGTGTTCCCATGATCTTGACCTGTTTTCCAGCTTCGTAAACGCAATGCACCTCCCATCCCTGACATCCCACAGGCACATGGAGACAGAGGAGCACAAAGACAGTTTCTTGCACATGGCATTTTCTAAGCAAGACAAGAGGCCAAGAGGCAATGGGGGAAGATTGTCATCTCAGTCTTTCCACAGTTGCGTTCAGGCACAACTACGAGACGGCAGCAGGGAGCTCTTAAATCTCTCCTTAATACTCCTTATCTCCTTCACTTCAAGGTGGTCTTTATCCGAAAGGGTTTGTTGTAGGCAGGGGAAGTAGATGAGCTGAGGTGAAGGGTGAGATCAGAATTAAGGTTTAGCACTAGGGCCTGGAAGCTAAATAAACTGCAGGTAAGTGCAAAAAGGGTTTAGCGCTACTCTCATGTTCATCAAAATCAGTGCCTAATCAACCCAAGTGAGTGCCAAGTAGTTCAGTTACAGAGCTGCCTGTGACAAGAAAGGAAGGTTGTCTGCCCTCGTCTTTCGAGTGCAATACATCTGAGGAACTGTTGACTAAAAGTCCTTCTTTAAAAGGACAAAACCGGAGGAAACAGTTTGGAAATGCCAGAGCTGGATGACCAGGTGGCATCTTGGATCTTCGCGGGTGGCTGCCCGTACTCACCCACTCTCAGAGGCACTAACAGTGCACTGCTGGTCGCTGCCTGGGCTGGCCTTGGACAGGCGTGGGATGGGAGCCATGTGGCCAAACAGCAGGGCCCTCGGAGTGATCTGTGGGCACACAAGAGGAGGGGGAAACACTGGTCTGAATTAAAGAGGGCCTTCGCCTGCAACTACTAAAATGAGTTCTTGACTCCAAGGCTGTGTGATTCAGCAACAAGAGAGAAACGCAGCACACGGCTTCGGAGAGCGTTGAGGGTGAAAGGCGCCTTGAACACTCTGCATTCAGGAAAGCAAGTAGGATGTTCATAAGGACGGGCACAAATGAGAGTAGACCATTCGACCCAATTAGCCTGTGCTGTCATCAGTAGCAACAGGGATCTTATCCAGCTGTATCATGAAAGAAGCCAAGTCTTGGACAACACGGCTGGGTCATTTTGTTCCACTGCTCAGTTTGAAACGCAGTTGCCTCCTGCCCTCTCTGGTTGTTGTTTCACTTCATTCTGACGGCCTCTGGGCTGACGTTATCAACGCTTTTCACTACATGATGATGACGTGTCGTATAACCCAGCTGCACTCCTGTCACTCGCTTAACAATGGTGCCTCTTCGTGTTAATCGCATTGCTGAAACAGGACTCTATAGCCGAGTTTGAGAACCCCTGACGGCGATGTCCTGAAACACGGCAGACTCCCTTCCAGCTCAGCGGTCAGGTCCCAGAGGCAGATCTGTCCATCGGGGCAGCCGGTGCCAGTGGTGGACAGGTCGTCCGTGACCAGCAGGCTGGAGATGCAGTGCGTGGGGGCGTGGCGGCCCCACAGGACGATCGGGAGCACCAGGCTGTTCCTGCCATGTTCTCTCTAGGCCTGGGAAGACAAGGATATGTTTCAATAACAATAACTATTGAAATAATTATAAAAAATAAACGATCCTTACAGAGCACTTTTCTGTACATATGCACTCAAAGCGTTTCACCGGTAATGGGGATCCCCTCCCCCCACTTGGATCATGCGACGGCAGCCATAGTGCGCCAGTCCTCTCCCCACACATCAGCTCTCAGTGGGGAGGAGAGCAGAGCGATGGAGCCATTTCAGAGAGGGGGGTTATTAGGAGGCCATGATTAGTAAGGGCCAATGGGAAATTTGGCCAGGACACTGGGGTAACACCCCTACTCTTTCCGAGAAGTGCCCTGGAAGTTTTAATGACCACAGAGAGTCAGGACCTCGGTTTTACGTCTCATTCGAAGACAGGGGAATCCAATTCTGCCTTCGATTGGGATGAGTTCAACAGGGGGCAACATGTTTTCCACACCTGAAGATTGCATGTTTGTTTACTTTGCACTCCCAAACAAATTAAAGGAAGATCACGCTTTGATGTCATTTTTTTCTCTCAGACTCCCCTCCATATACTGCAATCCAAGATTCACTGTAAAAGAAATGTGTAAATATCCCAAAACATAATATATACTGTATACACATTCTGGAGCTTTTGATATATTTTAACAATTGCAACCAACACCATCAACAAAAATTGTTCCTGTGCCTTTATCATAAATATAATCACTTTTTTATTTTTATATAATGTGCCATACATATACTGTATAAAAGCTTTCTAAGGCATACACAACACAAACAACACCCAACGTAACACCACCCTACAGGGCTTCATTGATATTCCTGAATCTGAAACATACTTGGTATTAATTTTAAACTTTTTTGTGCATTTTAAGTTTTCCTTTACATATAGTTGGCATTTTCATGTGTGTTTTAAATTATTCATGAAACATTCGCTGAAGAATACACAATACAAGCACGTATTGTAAGAAATGTACCTGCCCTTATACCAAGTGGATCTAAAGACTAGTCTTGCCATTCGTGAGGACTCAGTACAGGGAACAGGCAAATTCACATGTAACCAAATCCACCCCTGTAATGTGGCATAATGTACTGCACTATGTAGTACGTGTGGTTAAAAGTCTAAGCACCCCAAACTTACAGTGGGTGTAGGACACTCTGAACATTAATTAATATTACAACAGTAAAATACCTCTTTTATAAGTGACCACCCCCCTTATCTCAATTTTACCTCCTCCCCAAAATCCACAAACCAGACACCCCTGGACGCCCCATCGTATCAGCATGTAACTGTCCAACTACTTACATCTCAGCCTTTCTCGACAGCCTCATGAGACCGCTGGTTGAAGATCTTCCCTCACACATCAAAGACACCAACCACGCGCTCCAACTTTTCAATGATTTCCAATTTCAGGGTACTGAATGCCACATTTTTACCATGGACATCACATCTCTGTACACCGTCATTCCCCATAATGACGGCCTTACAGCCCTCAAGCACACGCTGGACAAACGCACAGTGCTTGATCCACCCACCCACACCCTGGTACGCCTTGCAGAATTGGTCCTCACACTGAACGCATTCTCTTTCAATAATCTTTTTTACCAACAGGTCAGTGGAGTTGCCATGGGCACCAGAATGGGACCCAGCTATGCCAACATTTTTGTCGGGTGGGTAGAAGAACGCTTCTTCGCTTCCTACACTGGCTATGTCCCTGACCTACAAACGATATATTGATGACTGCGTCGGTGCCGCCACATGCTCCAACGATCAGCTTGAATTCTTCCTGCACCATTTCACCAACTTCCACCCGTCCCTCAAATATACGGTTAACATTTCTTCCACCACTCTTCCGTTTCTAGACATCCACTTGTCTATCAACTACCCCCGACTGTCCACTTCAGTTTATTATAAACCCACGGATTCACACAGCTACCTCCTGTACAGCTCATTTCACCCCAACCACACTAAAAACTCTCTTCCTTTTTCACAGTTCCTTAGGTTACGACGATTATGCAGCGACGACATCGACTTCGAAAACCAAGCCCTCGAAATGTACTCATTTTTTATCAACAGAGGATACCCCAGCAGTGTGATTGACAGGGCCCTTGCCCGAGCCAAAAACACCCCCCGGACCATCAACCCGATCAGGAACTCCCGCCGTAACAACCGCATTCCTTTGGTGATTCCTTACCACCCTAACACACTTCCTATCCCCAGGACCATTAACCAGAACTTTTCCATCCTACACGATGATCCCTCCATTGGGGCCCTCTTTTCTGATCGCCCTATCATCTCATATCGCCGACCACCTAATCTGCGTAACCTCCTTGTTCACAGCTCCCTCGACCGCCCTCAGAACCATCCACACCAGGCACTTTCCCTTGCAACAGAGCTCGCTGTATCACCTGCAAGTACACAGCCACCACCACACTCATTCAAGGCCCCTCAGGACAATTCCGGATCACCCAGACAGCATCTTGTACCTCCAGCAACCTTATTTACTGTATCTCTTGCAGTAAATGCCCAGCCATCTACATTGGAGAAACAGGAAGGAGACTCAGAGACCGCTTCAGAGAACACGTCAGGGCTGTGAAGATTAAAGATCTCTCCAAGCCCGTTGTTTCTCATTTCACCTCTGACGGCCACGACCACTCTAATCTCTCCGTCTGTGTTCTCAAAGACGGTTTTCCGAACTCATACATCAGAAAGACCACCGAAACTATAATTATTCTGCAGCTAGGATCACACATTCTCCCTTCCCTTAACGACAGATTACTGTTCTTTTAAATTTTCTCCATTCATTGGAAGTTTCATTTCACACCTCTCTGCACCCAATCTGACTTCAAACCTCTTGATTGGCCTCTCTTTCTGTCCCCTGCTCCCGCCTCTCACTCCTCCTCTCTCCCAGCCTTTGTTCTCCCGCTACTTTACCTTTGCCTACTGCCCTGTCTCTCTCACACCTGAAGAAGGCTCCACGGCCGAAACGTTGTGTTCTCTTTCTTCTTTTTTTCAGCATGGAATAAACCTATTACTTGAAAATTATATAATATTACTACTCAAATAAATGATGATTAATATCTTCTTGAGTATAACCTCAAAAATGAACCATTAAGGTTTACTAAGCTCAAAGCTGAAATAAACGGATAAAATTTGGCTTGCATCATAGCAATTGAGCAATAAAGTCTGAAAACCAGATTCAGACATTTAGTTTAGACATTTTTTCCACTCAACATTTATTTACTCAAATATTTAGGATCAAATGTAGTACTGTAATCCTTATATTTTAAAAGACAATTTTGCAGTTTTACACCTTGCACATTCAGTGGTTAACACATAGGTATCTATAAGCTCAATTCTGTGGATATGTTAACTTGATCAAAGTAAAAATGTAATGTAAAAACATTTTTAAAAATCAACAAGCAATACCTTGACAAGACTGTGAACACACTCTCTCTGACATCACTGCCACCTACTCATCGAAGTTGGTTTATCTGGAAATAATATTATATTAGAAATAATATTAGAAGCTACTAGATCTTCATTAATCAACTAATCAGACATACCCATTTACACATTCAATGGAACAAACACATTTTCACATATTAACTGTACTTTTTTGCAGTATTTTCTCTATAAATACAAAGTGACCATTTTTCAAAGTGAAAAAAAAATTGTAGTAGCGTTTTAGAACATGAAAACACTTTATTTTTCCATTAAAGGATAAGCAAGATTATACATTATAAACTAAAAATATGAACTTATGCCAGAGATGGATCATATTAATCAAATGTAGGCTATAAAATTATGACCCATCTGAAACCTAGAATATTGGTAGTGAATATTTTCTACACCACAGTGAGAATACAATATCATACCAGCAGGTTTTGATTGTCCATGCTGTCAAGTGCTTGCTCGTATGCACAGAACTCTTCCATTGTGGTCAGCCTCCTGATGTAGAATTGGGAGTCCACCGGTTCTGTGGACATACCCAAACTCCTCAATTCATCCCTCATCTCTATTAGGAGGCCCAATACCCGCTTCTGAAACTCTGAAATAATTTACATTTTATATCAGCATTTAAAAGGAATTGGGTTAGGATTTTCTTACACTATTGTCACATTAGTATTACTGTAGTGTTGCTAATGTGCTACATGCAATTTATAATCTTAAAAAATAAAAATTCCCACATCTGTAGTTCATTTTAACTGTACTTTGAAGTGGAAATCTAATAAGTAAATTGATTCTTAAAAATGTAGAGAGCTTTGAAAAAAATATATTGGTGCTTTTAGATAATATATTTCAAGGATGTAACTGCTGTGCTACAGTGCGTGCAGAATTTTAGAAAACAGTTCCTCAACAAAGTACACTGTTTAGGTTAGTTTAGAAGACAATGTACCAAAACAATATATGCTGTCTGGGTCATTAGAATTAGCTGAAAGTAACTGATAAGCTTTGAATAACAAATCTAGTTTTTCTTCTCCCGCTCTCTGATGTAATCTGTTTTCTCTTAGAGAAAGGGGAAGTTTTAGAAGGGACCAAGTGCTGAACTTTTTTACAGCGCAACGTCTTATAAAAACCCTGTACTGCTTGTAACAAATTGAGTCTCTGGTTGAACTTTGCGAAGTGGCAGCAGGGCTCCCAATATTGCAATATTGAAATAAAGACCTTACTCAGGTGAGAACTCTCTCTTGTGGCTTCCTTGATAGTTATATTTCCATGACAACTTACTTACATCTGAAAGAGGATATCTCTCTCTCTCTTCTCTTCTGGTCTGGATGTGGTCTTCTGCCTGGGAGACTCTGAAAATAATTCAGTTATGGAAAACATTTACTTTATCACACAACTTAATATTTCAATTTAGTCATTTAGTCTGCCATTGAACTAGGATTCTATAAACAATGTCAATTAAACTCCATTTGCGTATTTTAAAAAACATAGCTTCAATTTTGAATATGTTTGTGTCGTTTGTAGCATTGTGGTAAAACACAACATATTTTTATATTGTATACGATATATATGTGGAATTGGGAGTCCACCGGTTCTGTGGACATACCCAAACGCCTCAATTCATCCCTCATCTCTATCAGGAGGCCCAATACCCGCTTCTGAAAATCTGAAATAATTTACATTTTATGTCAGCATTTAAAAGGAATTGGGTTAGGATTTTCTTACACTATTGTCACATTAGCATTACTGTAGTATTGCTAATGTGCTACATGCAATTTATAATCTTAAAAATAAAAAATTCCCACATCTGTAGTTCATTTTAACTGTACTTACTTCCTTCTGAAAGAGGATATCTCTCTTCTCTTCTGGTCTGGACGTGGTCTTCTGCCTGGGAGACTCTTAAAAGAATTCAGTTATGGAAAACATTTACTTTATCACATAACTTAATATTTCAATTTAGTCATTTAGTTTGTCATTGAACTTCATCTCAATTTCATAGAGTAATTAGATGTAGGCAAAAAATGTAGTAATACCTTCAGGAATGTTGAAGCCAGAACTCGGCACCGTTTTTTTCCTTGGGGAGGTTCTCACCTTTGATGGTTGGGCTTCAATAACATAAAAAATGGTGTTAACTTGTCTTTAAATATGATTGATGATGGTTATCTTCTAAGTACATTAAGAAACCATTTTAACTTTAATTCCAATAACCTACCTTTAAGCGTACTTGAACAGCTGAGTGAGGTCTGGGAGACTCTCTTCCTAGGAGAGAATCTCAGTTTGGGGGGTGGCACTGGCAGCTTCGGTGGCTTCTTCTTTTCTAAACAGAAAAGATATGGCAGTAAAATATTTCATATCAAATTAAATTATTTAATCAACTTGATCTGTAACTTTTTACAATAAATTTATTTCCTTTATTTTGGGAAATTTGAAGGCAGAGAAATGGACTTACTCGGAGTAGCTGCATCAGAATCAAAGTCTGTAATATAATAGAAAATTATCATATTTCAATATAATACTGAAAATTAGTTTAACATAGAATAAGCTAACCAAAATTCTTAGCAATTTCCATTATCAACAAATCTGATAAGATTTTTAACATTTTCATACAGAACACCTTTCAAAATGACTTATTTTAAAGAGTTGTAAAAAAAATCAATAACAAGGTACAAGCTAAATGAGGCATCAGTTGATATTAATAACTGGTTAAAAATATAGCTATTGAGATTGTTACTTTTACATACCATCAACGTAATCAGAGAACACCCGCTTCTTACTTTTGCGTTTTGGATTGGGTGTCTCATCCTCGTCTTCAGCATCCGTAACAGGTGGTTAAATCAAAGTGATCACACTCTGATTTCTTGTCTACAAATAATTATATTTACATTACATATGATCAAATATGAAAAAGGTATTGTTGCACTAATACATGTACATAGACAGTTACTGTAAATATTCAATCGGAATTTATAATAATTAACAGGAATTTGCTCTTATTTTCAAAGAAGGCTATACCTGATGTATGTTTAACTTTAATGACCTTGAAGGTAACCCAAGTATCTTTATTAGGGTTGGCTTTGTATAGTTTTGTGGCCTGCTTTGGATCATTCGGCCACCACACATACTCTCTTCGGGCATCCACCCAGTTTGAGGGCAAGACTCCCTCAACCACCCCTCCTGCTCTATCCAAACAGTGCGTGTCCACATCACCTGAAACAGACATACACATTTTAATTTTGAGTCTTAATTCAGATTGTGGTGCTGATTACTGCACTTGCGTTCGCTTATAATGATTATACTCAATAAAAACACATAATTCAATAATAAACATTCTGCTTTATTTATACATTTGTAGTTAGATGGTATTCACTACATGCAATTCCTCACAAACTTTAAAATTTAAACTTCACCATGAGAAAAGAGCAGACTGAAGCATCCTGTGTGAATCAAAGTTGCAACTTCTTCGTGGAACAGGATTATGTTCTATGCCATGAAGAAGAGGGAAAAGGACATAACCAGCACCATATGGGAGACACACTACTTTTCTGTGCAACTCTTTTACAGAGAGGAATTTCTCCCTTGCATGCACCTCCAGACTATTAACATATACAATATTAAGCAGTTTTGACTCACATGGTTCAGTGAAGAAGTCTGAGTCTGTCGTACAACATCACATAGAAGACTTCTGTCTGCTCTTTTCTCCTTCACAAATGCAAAGTCCTCATTATCCAACAGGAAACAACAGTCTTTTTGTCTTGACGAAATATACATCCGTGAACCAGATGCTTCATAGTTGCTCTGAACTCTTTCCTTCTCCTTCATTCTCTTTACTACTTGAGTTATAGGGTTATGACTGTTCTGCACAAGTTTCTTCAAGGACTGTAAAAAGTTTTCAAATGGGAATGCAGATACATAATTTAAGGAACAATTAAATTGTACCACATCCTGATGTAGATGTCTCAAACTGTGCACATTATATACAACAAATGTTGGTCCATACAAATGCTGAGAATTGTCAACAAAGGTATCAAGCAGTTTTTGGGCATTGTTGAAATAGGCATTTCTCTTTCTTTCGTCCGAGTCCAACATAATGGAAAGAGCAACTGTTAGCATCAGAAAATGGGTGTATAGCTCCTTTGATACAACATTACGAAGCACAATGGGGCCTGTATACAAAAGGAACTGGTGGAACTCTGTAGCCTTCCATCTGTCAAGCTCTGATAGGGATCTTGGCTGTCTAGCAAATTCCCCAGGCATCTTTCCGCTAAGAATTTCCAAATTATCAGAAATTTCTTTCCTCTGCCTGACAGACAGTCGACATTTAGGTGGTCCTTGCTTTAAGAAAATAAGAATTCTTTTGCCAACACCAAGACAAGCTAGATGCATGTAGTCAAGGGAGAATTGGCTTACGCACCCAATTCCAGCAGCAGCTAAGGGAGAAAGTCTTTGTTGGTGTTCCTTGTACTCAAAGTTCTTGAATTGTTCATCTGTACGATCATTACATGCCTCATCCCCTGTGAAAACAACTCTTCCCTCCCAGCTCCCTTTAATTTTGCATCTTTCGTAGCCAAAGTACGAATTGTGTCCTTTGCAGCATTTCAGATATGAGCGTGCAGGGGCATCACATATAAAAGCCTTCACAGTAACATTAAATACTCTATCTTCAAAGTGAATGCCATTATTGGTGAGTAACTTTAACTCCTCTAAAACGTCACTCACATAATCATCAACTGATTCAGGCTTGGACCCTCCACAAAATAATGCTACAATGAAAGGCTGGAATTGGTGAAAAGAGCATAAAATAGGCCAAAATTGCACAGATGTAGATTTGAAGAGAGGAACTCCATCAACATTGATACACAGGTCTACAGAATGCATGCCTTCTTGGAATGTTTTAGAAGAAGATATGTTTTTCAGGATTCCTTTCTTTAATCCAAGGTAAATGTACTGACCACCACATTTATCACTGATTTGCACTTTATTAGGTGTTTGTAGGAGAGTCCTGCAATCCTTTGGAAGCTTGTGCCCCTGACGTCTCAGTATCTCCAATAAATCATTGAAACACTGTCTTTTACAACCATGCTTAGCAGACCAAGCTACAAGTTCGGTAGATAGATTTGGCCTTGCTGGGTCAGTCTGTGCCTCATCTACAAGGTCAGTAGATTCAGGACTGGGGTCAGTTACATCAGATTCATCAGAGTCAGAAATTTCAACCTCATTCAAGATTTCTTCTTCAGAAGTAATAACTTCTTCAGTGTACCCATAGTCATTTGAATCCTGGTGTGTAATGTCATCACTGACACAAGCACCCATATCACCAGACGATTGTTCCACATTCTCGTCCGTGGTGTCATCTATGTGAAAACTGTCATCTTGATCATCACTGCTGGATTCTGAAAGAGCATTTAGCTCTGCACGTCGCTTCCTCCATCGGGATAAATAGTGCTTTGACATAAAGTCTGATTTGGTGTGCCCCCTGCGTGCTGATGTGCACCTACAGATAATTGTAACACATGCAAATAAACAGTAAATAAACAGTGACTGTTGTATGTAAGGTACTATAAGGACGATGGAATATAAAAGGAAATGGTATCAACTTTTCTTAAGAAAATATAAATAGAAATATTGTCATTCAAAGAAATCAACATATAATTACATTTTTTTTCAGGCAGGTGGCAAGACCGCCTCGCGAAACTCCTGTATGCAAAGCTGTGTAAATAAATTACATACAGCATTGTTGCACGTTTTAGACCATACCGTACGCTCGGTAATTTCCCGCCATTCCTGTCATCAGTTTTATTTTTGGGATTTTAACAGAGATTTTCTACCGTTTACATTTATATAATCTAATTTGATTAAGAGAACAAAATGACTGCGATAAAAATGTTGTTAACTTCAAAAGGGTGAGTAAGAAAGGTCACACTACGCAGGTATTTCCCGTGTATCATTGCCTAGTTAAATTTAGAACAATAACATTATTTCAGAAATCACACAGAAAGGAGTATAACACCGCGATTATTTTTTTCCCATAAAAACATATCGTTATTCCTTAAAGTTGTCTTGCTGAGGCAATTCTAATTTCTAAGAATATCCATATATTTTTAGGAGAATCAGAGAAAATTATCATCACATACTTTACAAATCCATGGGGTACTATAACATTTAGGGTTGTTTAGCATTGACGTTGTTAATGGTACATGTTACATACTTATTTTCAATGACCCGTTGAACATGTGCTGTTTTTTCTGATTCTCAAATTAGAGAAACAGCAAAACGATTTTGTGTAATCTTCCCCTTCACACTATTTTTATGTGCCATTTTTTGCTTATTAACATACTATTTTAATCAAAATAATATTAAGTAAGATCTGTATGTATCCAGATAGTATTATTATTTATACTTACTCGTAAAAAGAGGATTGTTGAGATTTCTGCGGATTTCTTCTACGTTTGAAAAACGTGGCCAAAATGGCGACCAACTAATACTAGCAATGCATTGTGGTATATAACTGGAAAATATGCTGGGTTAGATATTTTCTCAACGTATGCGTTTATTAATGTTGTAGATATTATGGTTGAAATTTAACATTGATAATACATTGCGGCTATGTACCCCCTGCTATGTGCTGATGTGCAATTTTAACGCATACAGTTAGTAAGGATTGGTCACTGTTGTATTATATACAGTATAATGACATTATGGAATAGGATGGGGACAGGCCTGGCGTCACCGGGGGAGGGAGGAGTGTCGCCCCTTCAGTTTGGGGCAAAAGGATTTACTTAACTTAACTTGCGCCCTAAAAAAATAGTTGTAGTTTGTCAATGGTCAGACAACACTAATTGACACGAATAGTCACTCAGTCTGTTTGATGTGCAGGAGGGCTATCCGTCCAGGAACTGCACATATCAGTGTCGTTATTGAGCGTCAACATTACGATCCTGTTTGCTCAGGTGGACCGATTCCTTGCAGTAGTTTATCATTATACTTAAAATCGTTATATAACTAGGACTAGTTATAGCAGTCTGTGCTTTCTGTTGGTTTAACAACAATTTTTTCTTAACGATTCAGAACCTCCATGTAGCTGCAAAAATGAACGCTTATGGTACTTTTCGCTCCAGGCAATACAAACCACGAGAGTGACGAAAAATGTGAAACTGAACTTCATCGCAAATACCAGATTGCTAGTCGTTATCTTCTATCATGAAGCACTAATCAATGGCATAGCTGCGAGATTTCATTTGGGTAGCTGCACCGTACAGCTCCGTTTCAACCGAAATATCACCCCCCCTCAGAATTTCAGACGCCCCCCTACAGATTTTTCCCCGGGCACCGCGCACTGATGGGGGACGGGGTGTCCAGGAAATGGTATCAACTTTTCTCAAGAAAATAAAAATAGAAACACTATAGGCACTCAAACATTTTACTGTTTTTTTCAGGCAGGTGGCAAGACCCCCTCCGCAAAACCCTTGTATGCCAAGCTGTGGGCAGTGATTCGTCGAATATACGTATTGTAACGCTTACGGCCGACAAGCAGTGTGTGTAAGAGCCGGCGTACCACAGAGGGTGACGTCACCGCCCTTCCCTGTGATAGCAGGACCACAGCTACTGGGCTGTGGAGAGATCTCTCTTTAGCTCACGGGGCTAGGTCGCTGCAGAGAGAAGCGGAAGTCCCGGGTTCGAGCCCCGGACGGTGCAGGGGCCGACCAGATGCGGCAAGGGCGCCCGCCTGAGCCCCCGTTGCGTTACAGTATATTCTCGTCGAAAATAGCTATACGTATATATACGTTGCCGCAACGTATAATCAACGTCGAATTGCAACCGTAAAATCGACGACATTAATAAACGCATATATAACGTCGAAAACACATCTGAACAAACAAAAGCCTGAGGCTTTTTACTGTATGTATCGTGTGTGCCGCAACTAGGAGTATACGGCACTCTGCACAGTGTACGAAGTAAATTATTTTCGCAGTAATTAATTTACACGTGTATAATAAATATAGTAATATAATACATTAATTACTGCGAAAATAATTTACTTCGTACACTGTGCAGTGTGCATATATGCGTTTATTAATGTCGTCGATTTTACGGTTGCATTTCGACGTTGATTATACGTCGCGGCGATGTATATATACCTATAGCCGGATTTTCGACGAGAATATACGTATATTCGATGAATCACTGCCCACTGGGAATGTTCAATTATGCGGGTGTTAACGCCAATTTAAAACATGTCATAAATGTTAATCGACCGTCTAAAATAAAAATGAAATCGAAACATTTCATTGTCTGTGTGGTTATTATTTAAAAAAGAACGCAAAATATTATTTAAAATCAATACAATATTTTTATTATACATTCGCGGTTATATTGCTCAAGCTTTTTTAATACATGTTACATTCAAGCCATTTTATTACAAACATTTTTAACTACATTGCTCACGCTTTTTAATATACATTTCAAGTCATTTATCACAAACACACATACCCACAGAAAAAATGTTACAAAGTCAACCATGTGGGTCTAGGTATTAATGATCATCTCCTTTCTGCGGTTATCTTAGAGACCGGGTCGGGCGTTTTGACCGATGCCGCACACCCCAACGGGGCAGCCTTGAGTTTTTCAACTAGCTCTCGGTTACCAGCGTTGGCTAGCAAGGTGCCCAGCATGTTGATTTCTGCCATAGCCTCCATGAACACATGCCAACCTTTTGGGTTCTTACCGACCACAACTGCTTGCTGCTGCGTGAGAGCCCTGACAAGACCAATCATGTGAGAGCCCTCAACGGGTGCCCCCTTGTACACAAATTCCCCCTTTTCATTCCGGGCTATTAATGGTTCATTGCGGGCCATGGTCTTTAACAATATCTCGGCATTTCTCCGGAACCGCTGAGACACGCTGTCCAAAATATACCCAAAGTCAGCGTCGCTCGATGACGACGGTTGTGCTAACGTGAGTGATAGCTCGGCGGGTGCATTTTCCGGTAGTACAACAGTTAAAGTCCCCTTTTCGGAAGTCCCCTGGCGTACTAATGTCAAATATGGTTGTAACACCTGACTGTACAATTTCACTTTTTCATATTCGGCCAGATGTGAGTTCTGAAGAATGTCTCTCATTTCATCATCCAGCCGACGGGTTGTTCTTTTTCTTACATCGCTTTCGAGCCCAGAACGCTCTCAGAGTCGATCGTGCTGTTTCTGAGGTACCAGGTACATTGTTCAGGACCAGGGTAAAGTTAGCTCGAAGTTCGAAAACGATTTTGGCACGCCTGTAGCGCTTTCACGAAATCTCTTAGAGTTACAAAAACACTTGCTTTGTGTATAAAATACATTGTGGATGATTTCTCAGCCTTTACTTTTTCGTTTTTATGACATTTTTTGACCAAGCACGAATATTCTTTTGTCCATATCTTCGCAATGGAAGCACAGAACGCCGTCAAACCAAATGCATTTTAAAGACCACGACTTCTGGATATTTCCACAGCCTTTACATCAAACTATCAGTGAGCTAATTATCTTTTTTTAAATCTCCGGTTTTTCATCGATGCGTAATTACGCAAGAACTGGAACCCGGGGGACCGCTGTGTGCACACGTTCACAACGCGAGAAATACTGTTCAATACGGCTTCATGCGAAAAACCCGTATATGACCATAGGAAGCAGAACAGTGCAGTCTCCAATTACCCAGACTGTAAGCACGGGAATAAAGCTTTGTTTGATTTCTGAAACCCTTCCTTTACGCCCTGTTTTCATTCAGGTAAGGGTCAACTATATTGAAATTACTACTGATAGCAGGAAGATTAAAATATTCTTTACTCAGCAGCTTATTGTGTGGATAGTTTCTAAGCGGTTTGATTTCCCTGCCAGGTGGCTGAGTCCCAAACATTTCTTTATGAAATGTGACATTTAGACTCACTACTGAAGAATCAGGACGGACTGAGTGATTTTACAGTTTTGACATGTATTTTAAAATAAGGTGTCTGTGTTGTTTATCGGATGAGAGAAATCTGACCTTTCAGTGAGGTTAAATTATTCTAAGAAACAAAATCCTGATGAAAAATTAACATGTACTATTGAGAAAACAGTTAAAAATAAAAAAATATATATTTTATATAAATTGTAAAAATACAGAATAAGAATGTTGTAAGAATACAGTTTGACTAACATTAACAGAATATGTTTGTATACCACAGAGAATACACAGAAAAATAATCTCAATAATCTGTGATTTTCCTCTCTCACAGGGCAGGGACAATAGAAAAGATATAGAGACGTTTTTATCGTGTATTTTAAATGGGATGAAGAGTGAAAATATCTGTGATGAGAACTTTATAATGTAAATAATCTGTGGTCTTTCTCTCTGACAGGGGAGGGACAGGCTGATTCCCATGAGGCACCACAGCGTCTCTCAGAGATCAGGATCGTGTTGCTGGGGGAGAGAAGGTCTGGGAAGAGCTCAGCAGGAAACACCATCCTGGGCAGAGAGGAGTTTGACACTGAGGGAGAACCTCAGGAGTGTGTGAAGAGACAGGGAGAAGTAGCTGGGAGGCAGATCACTGTGGTCGACACTCCAGGGTACTCCTCTTTTCCATGGATAATAAGTACTGATCCACAGCATGTCAGACAGGAGGTTGTGCGCAGTGTGTCTCTGTGTCCCCCAGGACCCCACGCTCTCCTCCTGGTGATCCCTCTCATCACACTGAGAGAGAAACAGAGGAGAGTAGAGAAGGAGCATCTGGAGCTTCTCAGTGAGAGAGTGTGGAGACACACAATACTGCTGTTAACCTGGGGGGATGAGCTGACAGACACGACCATTGAGCAGCTCATTGAGAGAGGAGGACAGGAGCTCCAGTGGCTGCTGGAGAAGTGTGGGAACAGGTATCATGTTCTCAACAACAAGAACAGGGGCGACCGCACTCAGGTCACAGAGCTGCTGGAGAAGATAGAGGACATGGTGAGAGGAAACTATGGGCTGTACTTCACTACTGACAATGACCAAGTATATACTGAACTGGAGACATACAATAGAGAGATAGAGAAGCTGAGACAGAGGTTGAAGGAGAGACAGAGAGAGACAGAGGAGCTGAGACAGAGGGAGGAGGAGAGACAGAGAGAGACAGAGGAGCTGAGACAGAGGGAGGAGGAGAGACAGAGAGAGACGGAGGACCTGAGACAGAGGTTGGAGGAGAGACAGAGAGAGACGGAGGAGCTGAGACAGAGGGAGGAGGAGAGACAGAGAGAGACAGAGGAGCTGAGACAGAGGTTGGAGGAGAGACAGAGAGAGACAGAGGAGCTGAGACAGAGGTTGGAGGAGAGACAGAGAGAGACAGAGGAGCTGAGACAGAGGTTGGAGGAGAGACAGAGAGAGACAGAGGAGCTGAGACAGAGGGAGGAGGAGAGACAGAGAGAGACAGAGGAGCTGAGACAGAGGTTGGAGGAGAGACAGAGAGAGACAGAGGAGCTGAGACAGAGGTTGGAGGAGAGACAGAGAGAGACAGAGGAGCTGAGACAGAGGTTGGAGGACAGACAGAGAGAGACAGAGGAGCTGAGACAGAGGGAGGAGGAGAGACAGAGAGAGACAGAGGACCTGAGACAGAGGTTGGAGGAGAGACAGAGAGAGACAGAGGAGCTGAGACAGAAGTATGAAAGAAGGGAGAGAGAGAGAGAAGAGGAGCTCAGACAGAGGTTGGAGGAGGAGTGGAGCAGGAGAGAAGAGGAGCTGAAGGAGAAGATGAGAAAGACACTGGAGGAAGAGGACCTGGAGAAAGAGACAGAGGAGCCCAGACTGCCTGTCAAGAGGAGGAACAGTAAAGAACTTGAACCTCCCGAGAGTGAGTGTGATTGATGCTGTATTACTGAGTCACTGATCTTACTGGTCATCAAACTGAAAGATTCAACCGATTACACAATTGCAATTCACAGATTGTGTGGAACAAACACAAGGTACATGGTAGGAGGTATTGAGGTGTCCTGACAGTAGTAGGGTACAGGGTAGGAGGTATTGAGGTATTTAGGTGTCCTGACAGTGGTAGGGTACAGGGTAGGACGTATTTAGGTGTCCTGACAGTAGTAGGGTACAGGGAAGGAGGTATTTAGTGCTCTTCGTAGGTGTCCTGAGAGTGCCAGTGCCCCCTGTCAGTTCAAGGAGGTAACTGCAGGTGTCTGCTGTGGTTGGCTGTTAAGCAGTCTTACTGCCTGGGGCAAGAGCTGTTCTGACACCTGGTGGTCTTGGTCTGATACTTCAGTACCGTTTTCCAGATGGTAGTAGAGAGAGCAAGTTGTGTTTAGGGTGACTGGGGTCCCTGAGGATGGACCTGGCCTTCTTGAGGCATCTAACACAGTAGATATCCTCTGTGTTCAGTAGCGCAGCCGGTAGTGTTCTGAGCCAGTGTCACCACCCTCTGGAGGACCCTGAGCTCGTGGGCGGAGCAGTTACCACACCAGGCAGTGGTGGAGCCGGTTAGGATGCTCTCAGTGGTGCAGCTGTAGAAGCTGGTCAGGATGTGTGAAGGCAGGCTGAACTTCTTCAGTCTGGGGAGAGAGAACAGGCGCTGTCTTGTCTACGGGGTTGGTGTGGTGTGTCCAGGTCAGGTCGCCTGTGATGTTGACACCTAGGAGTTTGAGAATCTGGACCACTGCGGACCCACTGATGTGAATGGGTGCCTGGTCTGTTCCTGTGGTCCACCATCAGCTCCTTAGTTCTGCTGGTGTTCAGAGAGGGGCTGCTGTCCTGACACCATGCTGTCAGCGTTTCTACCTCCTCCCTGTAGGCAGACTCATCACCGTTCGTGATCAAGCTGATGATCGTTGTATCGTCCGCAAACGTGATGAGGGAGTTTGTCTTGTTCCTGGAGACGCAGTTGTGGGTGAACAGGGAACAGAGGAGAGGGCTGAGTTTGCAGCGCTGGGGAACGCTGATGCAGAAAGGGGAGCTCAGTCCTGGGTCCCGGAGCTTGGTGATGAGCCTTGAGGGTACGATGGTGTTGAATGCTGAGCTGTAATCAACAACAACATTCACACATACGTTTCTCTCTTGTCCAGGTGTGAGAGGGCAGTGTGTAGACCAGGGGCGATGGCCTCCTCAGTTGATCTGTTAGTGTCAAAGGCAGCTCTGAAGTCCAGCAGGACAGGAGTGGGTGAAAGAGCCCATCAGCAGATCATTAGAACCCCAGACAATAGCTGTTTCTGTACATCAGTCTGAAGGACTCGTCACAGCTTGTCTGCAGATCAGTGAGTCTGACTGAACAGCAGCAGCCTGTTGTAGAATCTGTGTCAAACAGGGTGAGATGGAGAATTACTGAACAGAGTGAAATACCAGCAGGATGATTGCACTGGACTGCACTCTCCTTGAGTGCTGTTCTTCACTGGAGTGAAGAGATTATCTCTCCTTCTTCAATTAACGTCCTTCTACACTCTGCCCCTGTAACAGTACAGTACTGCAGCATGACTGTTGTTGCTTGAGGCCAGTATATAAACACAGACTTTTCAGATGAAACTTGAGTCACTTTGAAAAAATAGATCTGACACAAGGAAAAATCATGAACATCAGGTAAAACTATGTAGTTAGTTGATACTCAAGGTTAATTCCCAGATGTTCATTCTGTAAGATTCCTTCATAATGACTTTTAAGTTTTGTCTCTTGAGCAAACTGAACCCTTCTTATCTGTGGAGAGCTTGGTCTCCTCTCATGTGTCACCTCCCTGATGCTCCTGTCTCTCCTCCTGTTGCAGTGAGTGAAGTCGAACCCAGGATGTGGGGCTCTGTGTTAACCTGTCTGCCCCGGGACCCCACGCCTTCCTCCTGGTGACCCCGCTGGGCCGATCCTCAGGGGAGGAGAGGAGGACACTGGAGACAGTCCTGGAGATATTCGGGGAGAGGGCCCTGGGACACACCATGGTCCTGCTCACCCACGCTGATGAGCTGGCCAGCAGGACGCTGGAGGAGTCTGTGCACACAGGCAGCAGGGAGCTCCAGTGGCTGCTGGAGAAGTGTGGGAACAGGTATCACGCCCTCAACAACAAGGACAGGGGCAGCACTCAGGTCACAGAGCTGCTGGAGAAGATAGAGGAGCTGGTAGCAGGAAACAAGGGCAGCTACTACAGCACTGAGACGTACCAGGAGGCAGAGTCCCAGATCAGACAGAGGCAACTGCAGATCCTGAGGGAGAGGGAGGAGGAGAGACTGAGGGAGAAGCACCAGAAGGAGCTGCAGAACCACCTCCGCAGGATGGAGGAGGAGATCCAGGCACGAGAGGAGAAGATCAGAGCGCTGGAGGAGCAGATAGCAGAGCTGGAGGAGAGGCTGAGGGAGGAGAGGGATGAGGGGAGGAGGAGAGAGCTGGAGGAGGAGCTGAGGAGAGAGAGAGGGGAGAGAGAGAGGCTGCAGAGAGAGATGGAGGAGGTGAGAGAGGATCAGGAGAGGGAGAGGAGAGAGAGAGAGGAGACACACAGAAGGGAGATGGAGGAGCTCAGGCAGCGGTATGAGGAAAAGGCCAGAGAGGAGGCAGAGAGACACCTGGACCTGGTGAAGCCGCACTTCAGCACAGGAGCAGTGATACTGGGAGCAGGACTGGGGGCAGCAATAGGGGCCCTAGCAGGGGCCCTGAGGGGCCCAACAGGAGCAGCAGCAGGAACAGTGATAGGAGCTGCAGTAGGAGCTCAGATAGGAGCTTTACTGGGAGGAGAAACCAGAGCAGCACAGACTCGCACACAAGAGCGCACATAGCCCGCAGACACACAAGAGCGCACACAGCCCGCAGACGCACAAGACCGCACACAGCCCACAGACACACAAGAGCACACACAGTAGTCACAACGTAGTCTCACACACAACCTGAAGGCACTCAAAAATACACAACCATCAGACACATAGAGAACACAAACAGCCCGCAGACACAATGAGCAGACACACACAGCCCGCAGACACAATGAGCAGACACACACAGCCTGTAGACACAACCCTCAGACACACACAGCCCGCAGACAGGAGAGAGAAACAGACAGGAGATCGAGGAGCTGAGAGAGAGCTGAAGACACTGAGACAGGAGCAGGAGAGGGAGAGGAGGAGCTCAGGCAGTGTTATCGGAGTGACAGAGAGACACAGAGACACTGCCGCAGGTCAGTCACTGATCCACACAGTCTTTCCCAGCGGGAGAGGAAGACCGGATACTTCCTGGACACAGAGTGAGGACTTTCCACTGAAACACTGATCTCTTCCTCGTAAGAGATCCGACTCACTGAAAAACAGCCCTTAGTGTCCCATGTGAAGAAAACTACTTTTAAATAATGTTCTATTTTGATCATGTTTGTATTTTGCTATTCTTTGTATATATATATAAATGTCATGAATACTTTTGGATATAATTCTGACATTGTATATGTGTGTGTAACAGAATATATGTGTATAATTGTAACAGTGGAACAGTGAGTTTGTATCCAGCTGTGGGTCTGGCGGTGTCCCACCCGGTATAAGAGCACAGTGTCGCTGACCGGGACTCCGCGGTGGGAAAGTGGCCGGTTGTGGCCGAGATGGCGAGCAGCTGTTTCCGGCGGGCGCCAGGCAGGGTGGGCCAGGACAGGCGTGAGGCGGCCGGGCTGTGTCTGCGGTCCCAGCGGGGGCGTGTGCCTCCTTCTCACAGCGTGTCTGGTGTGGGTGTTCGAGGGGCTGCTCATGAGGGGTCTTGAGGAAGAGACAGAGGCGCTTCAGCGCGACGGTCAGCCACACTGCGCGCATCAGGCCGGCCGCTCGCTCGGACACACAGACCTTTCTGGAAGAGAAGCGCGTTTTCACCTCCTGCAGCCGGAGTGCAGCTGCAGAAACACACCGCTCGCTTGTGCAGAAGGACGTTGAAGCGCCGCTGGAAAACCGACGTGATGATGAAAGACGTCGGTTCATTACGGCGCCCAGACCCGCTGCCGGCTCGTCCGGCAACTGGGACTTTATATCTCGCAACGGCGACTTACAATCTCAGAATCACGACTTTGTTTCTGGTCATTGGGACTTTATATCTCGCAATGGCCACTTACAATCTCAGAATCGCGACTTTATTTCTGGTCATTGGGACTTTATATCTCGCAACGGCGACTTACAATCTCAGAATCACGACTTCATTTCTGGTCATTGGGACTTTATATCTCGCAACGGCGACTTACAATCTCAGAATCACGACTTTATTTCTGGTCATTGGGACTTTATATCTCGCAACGGCGACTTACAATCTCAGAATCACGACTTTATTTCTGGTCATTGGGACTTTATATCTCGCAACGGCGACTCACAATCTCAGAATCGCGACTTTATTTCTGGTCATTGGGACTTTATATCTCGCAACGGCGACTTACAATCTCAGAATCACGACTTTATTTCTGGTCATTGGGACTTTATATCTCGCAACGGCGACTTACAATCTCAGAATCACGACTTTATTTCTGGTCATTGGGACTTCATATCCCGCAACGGCGACTTACAATCTCAGAATCACGACTTTATTTCTGGTCAGGAGTGAATCAGTTTAGTATTGGGACCATGAGGGCCGATATGTGTTTTTTTGCTGAGTACTGTTGGAATTTGTTTTTGACACAAAAGTACAGAATATGATTGCATATTAAATATGAGTCTCTAGCACAGACGGCCGGCATTTCCACAGTTAAACTTTGTCAGACAAGACTTTCTGTGTTCAGTCCCCCCAGTTTCAGGTCAGCAGCAGTGAAGTGAATCAGAGTTACTTGGTCACACGTCTCTTACACGACTTTCAGTCTGTGACTCCTCGACGCCCCCAGACCCCTCATATGATCCTGTGAGCCACGTTCGGCGGCTCTCCGTCTGCGGGTGTTTCTGGGTGTCATTTCCTCTGCAGCTCAAAGGGGCTCAAACGCTCAGGAGTTTCCACTTCTTCTCCCTGACAACAGCCCATGAGAGTTGGGCATCTTGCACTGTTGCCCCTGTAGGTCTCCTCTCTAGGTCTCTGGCGTATTGGATGGAGGTGTTTTCACCTCAGACCTGTGGAGGGTGTCTGCAGTCTGATGGCTATCTCAGTTTCCTCACTGCTCTCAGGAGTTTTCTCATCTGTCTTGAACCACCTGGACTTTGATGGGCTCTGATCTTCACAGCTGCTTGCTCTTCTGTCACAGGCAGCTCTCTGGTCTTCATCCTGACTCGACAGCCAGACCCAGACACTCAAGACTGGAACCAAGGCTGCAGTCTGACAGCTCTCGTTTTCACAGTCAGTACAACAGAAACACCTGAGCAACTAGAGTCGCCTGTCAGCCATTTTCCCGATTAACTCTGCTCACCTGACACTGGGGGTTGAACACAACAGACGACACTGTTGTTACATGACTAATCGTGTCTAGAAAATCATTTCCACAGACAGATGCTGCAGTTCTGTGCTTTTGCTCAAATTTAACCCTTTGATCTGAAAATCACATTTCAATAATACACATCAAAATAAATATCACATTTATTTTAATTTTGTACAAATCAAAAATGACTAATTTTACTTATAGCTGTGGTTCAGGTCCAGTCTTCTTAGACCAGGAGGACAGCCGGTCCAGAGGTTCAGGTCGGGTCTTGTTAGACCAGAAGGACAGCTGGTCCAGAGGTTCAGGTCCGATCCTGTTACACCAGGAGGACAGCTGGTCCAGTCATGTTGGAGGACAGCAAGTGTGAGGGTGCCGTACCAGGAGAACAGTGTTGAAGTTCTGTGATTTTACAGACATGATGTTCTTTCGTTAGAGGTTTTGCTGCAGCAGGTGTTGGTGTCAAACTTTACTGTGTTTCAGTCCCACCAATGGACTGCAGAGTCCCACTGTGAGCTGTTACAGAAGCCCCTGTCTATACGGAGGAGAAACACAACTTCTACCAAGAATGAGGAATAGGTCAAGTTTATATCCTAACACGTTTGGTGTTGTTCCTGAGTTGTACAGTTGTACGTTTAAGCACTGAGCACATGAAGGTCTGTTTTACCCAGAGTGGTGGGTGTCTTGTACAGACAGCTCTTCTGTACTGTTGAAATTTTATATCTTTCAGAAATCAGCTGGATAAAGAAATGAGATTCATCATCGTTGATCTCTAGCTTGTTTGGTAGGGAGTAGTAAATGTGTCACTTGTGACCTCCCTTCCTGTCTCTCCTCCTGTTGCAGTGAGTGAAGGAGACCCTGCAGTCGAACCCGGACTCCAGACCCGACCCTCTGAGCTGAGACTGGTGCCGCTGGGAGCCGGACTGGGGGCAGCAATAGGGGCCCTAACAGGAGCCCTGAGGGGCCCAACAGGAGCAGCAGCAGGAACAGTGATAGGAGCTGCAGTAGGAGCTTTACTGGGAGGAGAACCCAGAGCAGCACAGACTCACACACAAGAGCACACACACAGCCTGCATACACAAGAGCGCACGCAGCCCGCAGACACACAAGAGCGCACACAGCCCGCAGACACACAAGAGCGTACACAGCCCGCAGACACACAAGACCACACACAGCCCGCAGACACACAAGGGCACCCACAGCCCGCAGACACACAAGGGCACCCACAGCCCGCAGACACACGAGAGCACACACAGCCCACAGACACACAAGAGCACACACAGCCCGCAGACACACAAGGGCACCCACAGCCCGCAGACACACAAGGGCACCCACAGCCCGCAGACACACGAGAGCACACACAGCCCGCAGACACACGAGAGCGCACACAGCCCGCAGACACACGAGAGCACACACAGCCCGCAGACACACGAGAGCGCACACAGCCCGCAGACACACGAGAGCGCACACAGCCCGCAGACACACGAGAGCGTACACACCCTGCAGACACACGAGAGCACACACAGCCCTCAGACACACAAGGGCACCCACAGCCCGCAGACACACGAGAGCACACACAGCCCGCAGACACACAAGAGCGCACACAGCCCACAGACAAACAAGAGCACACACAGCCCGCAGACACACCAGAGGACACACAGCCCGCAGACACACGAGAGCGCACATAGCCCGTAGACACACAAGAGCGCACACAGCCCACAGACAAACAAGAGCGCACGCAGCCCGCAGACACACGAGAGCGCACACGGCCCACACAGACACACGAGAACACACACAGCCCACAGACACACACAGCCCGCAGACACAATGAGCAGACACACACAGCCCACAGACAGGAGAGAGGAACAGACAGGAGATCGAGGAGCTGAGAGAGAGCTGAAGACACTGAGACAGGAGCAGGAGAGGGAGAGGAGGAGCTCAGGCAGTGTTATCAGAGTGACAGAGAGACACAGAGACACTGCCGCAGGTCAGTCACTGATCCACACAGTCTTTCCCAGCGGGAGAGGAAGACCGGATACTTCCTGGACACAGAGTGAGGACTCTCCACTGAAACACTGATCTCTTCCTCGTAAGAGATCCGACTCACTGAAAACCTGCCCTTAGTGTCCCATGTGAAGAAAAACTCATTTTAAATTAACGTTTTATTTTGATCATGTTTGTATTTTGGTATTCTTTGTGTATATATATATATAAATGTTATAAATTATTTTTGGATATAATTCTGACATTGTATATGTGTGTGTAACAGAATATATTGTAGCATTTACAGGTTCTTCTCAGGACAAAGGACCAGTGGAGACGCGATAAACGAACCAGGCTTTATTCTTTATCAACCACAGAATATACACACACATGACTTACAATCTCAGAATCACGACTTTATTTCTGGTCATTGGGACTTTATATCCCGCAACGGCGATTTACAATCTCAGAATCACGACTTTATTTCTGGTCATTGGGACTTTATATCCCGCAACGGCGATTTACAATCTCAGAATCACGACTTTATTTCTGGTCATTGGGACTTTATATCTCGCAATTCCGAGTCAGAAAAGTCATAATTTCGAGATCTAAAGCCGAAACGGCGAGAAACCGCGGCGCGTTTTCTTTTCTTTCCACTCCCTGGCGGACACGGCTTCCACAGAGGAGGGAGAGAAATGGACTTTTATGTTTTTATATCGACTTTATTCTCCTGAGCCGATCATCAAAGAGCAGAACTGGCGCCAAAACCAGCTTCCGGCTCGTCCTCCGGATGCCGCTGCGGCGCCGGTTGCTAAGCGACGCTCCGAGCCCGAGCGCTCGAGCTCCTCTCGGGGCGGTTTTATTCCCAGCTGAGGAGCCGCTCCTGTCCTGGGAATCCCGGGAAGGACTGGGACTCCCCTCCTGTGGGCTGGGAGGCTCTTCCCGGGTGTTTCCGCAGACGAGGGGAGTCCTGGTGTCCTGGGAAAAGGCCCCCTGTGCTGCGGGCGTCTCCGAGAGAAACGGGCTGTTTGTGTGGGAAGATGCTCTTTCCTCAGGAGGGGAAGAGCCGAGCGGGAAGGAAAGTTCTGGAAGTGCGTCTCCTCTCCGGCTGCTCCAGTCCCAGTGACGGCGACACCGGGACAGGACAGGAGGGATGAGCGGGTCCTCTTTCCCACACGGGGGATTAGTGGGGTTTGTTAGGACACAGGACAGAGAGATAGTGCTTCTAGATAGAGTGCTACTGTACGGGTGGTAATAATAATAATAATAATAATAATAATAATAATAATAATACATTTGAATGATCTCGCTGCTTCGGCGGACCGGCGCGCGCCGGCTGTTCGATTCTTAACGGTCGCCCGGAGCTCCGCGCGAGCGCGCCATTAAAAAACAAATAAAATAAAAATAAAACCAACTCCAAGCCGTGAATCTGCATCGTCTTCCTCTTCCAGCTCCTCCTCTCCTGAGGGGAAAGAGCGGCCTGCTGTCGACAGGAGTGTGGACACAGACGGGCCCGCTCCCGGAGAGACTCGGAGTGAAAGACCGTCTCTCAGAGAGACTCCAACTCCCCGGACCGGTGGACACGGGTGAGAGAGACGGCCGGGGTCGTCATTATTATTATTATTATTATTATTATTATTATTATTATTATTATTAGACCAGCAGGGGAGGGCAGTCGCGGGCAGTTCGGTCGGTCCGGTTTCCATGACCACGGGGCCGCTGACGATCCGGATTCATTCCGCTTCAGCCCGACAGCAGGTTCGACAGGTCCAGTTCGTGTGGGTCTGCGGGTCGAGCTGAGGACAGGAGACAGCTGTCGGTGCAGAAGCACACGGGTGTGCAAGAGCTGACATGAAAGGGCCGGGTCGTGTTTCTGTGAGTTTTATTATTATAATAATAATAATCTACTTTATTTTATTTTATATAGCACCTTTAAAGGTGGGTTCTCAAAGCACTTTACTGAATGACAACAATAAATAAAATATATGTACTGTATACAAGATAAAACAAGTAACAGGTTTCAGGTGTGAAGAAGGCCGAAACGTGTTTTCTTTCTTTCTTCTTTCAGCCTGGAATAAACCTATTACTTGTTCTTTTATGAAATCGAGACTATTAAATGTGTGAACTTCATTATTGTGAACTGTTTTCTCATGTCACTTCCAGCTTTTCAAAGCTTCTTTGAGCCTATAGTTTATATATAAATATTTATTAATACCGTAACGCTATGGGGTTCAGGCGGGCGCCCTTGGCGCATCAGGTCAGCCCCACACCGTGGGGGGCTCGAACCCAGGACTCCGGCGTCACTCACCAGGGACCCAGCTTGTTGAGCTAAAGAGAGATCTCTCCACAGCCCAGGGGCTGTGGTCCTGCTATCACAGGGAAGGGCGGTGATGTCACCACTCTGGTACGCCGGCTCTTACACAGTGGCTGGCGGCCGTATGTGTTACAATACCTTATATGGTACTCCAGTCCCACAGCCGTTATATGAGCCTGGTAGTTCACTGTAATCACTCCAGTAAAATGTCCACAGTTGGGTAGAAATACAAGATTATTTGAATAGAAATATATCCAAACATAATGTATAACCTGTGTGTAGCGTGGATAATGATTATGAGCCCAGTCTGGACTAGTCAGAGGAGCACAAGGACAGAAGAACAGGGGTTAACAGCACTGAGCTGGTCTGTATCACCTGATAGTGCCCAGTGTAGAGTCTCACTGCCCCTGACTCTGGAGTCCAGCCTCTCTGATGAGTCTCTATCAGGCTTTACAGACTGCTGGGGTTAACAGCCCTGAGCTGGTCTGTATCTCCTGATAGTGCCCAGTGTAGGGTCACACTGCCCCTGACACTGGAGTCCAGCTTCTCTGATGAGTCTCTTAAGAATATTGGTCCATTAAACTGATGAGGTATAAAAACAGGAGAAAGATCTTTATACACAAATACTGTTTGATACACAGTGAAACATCTCAATAGTTTCTTCCAATTACTGCATATATACATTAAATCTCAACATTTCAATGCAGCACATAAAGTAACACTATTGTACTGTCCCTTTTCTTGGTAATGTTCATCTCCCAACAGAGGATGATAAAGCTGGAATTCAGTTGACTAAAGTTAATAGAAAAACCTTCATCTGTAAACGTTCAAGGCACTTGGCAACTCAACAATCACATGTCATTACACAATAATGCTGGCAAAAGGAGCCTTCTTCAAGAGAAGTATTGAGATAAGATACTATCTCCACCATGTTGGAGTCTCCACAGGAACAGGAAGTGGGATGAGGGAAGATGGAGGGGCTTCAGATGGGAGGCTGCTGTGATTGGATACAAGCTGGGATGGAGCAAAGCTGCTGTTATTGTTCTCTTTAAACATAATTCATTTCATTTAGGTTAAATACATCCGTAAGATATACATTCATATGATTAGAGAATGTTTTAAGTGAGCAACACCTTCTCTCAATCATCTTCTGTGGCCTCTCTGTCTTGTGCTGCTTCAGCTTCTCATTCACACTCCTGTATCTCTTGTATGTCTCTTCTGCTTCGGGGGACTGAAATACCAAACTACTTTACTGTATCTGTCTACAACTGAATTGAGTCTCTCTACTGCCTCTCTCAGCTCCTCGATCTCCCTCCTGCAGCTCCTGTGCTCCTGTCCTGCTGGAGTGAACTGTGTTGTCGACACACTGACCTGCTGGAGAGTCTCTCTGTGTCTCTATGCCTCCTCTCTGGCCTTTTCCTCATAGTGCTGCCTGAGCCCCTCCATCTCCCTCTTGTGTGTCTCCTCTCTCTCTCCTCTCCCTCTCACTCCCTCCATCTCTCTCTGCAGCCTCTCTCTCCCCTCTCTCTCTCCTCAGCTCCTCCTCCAGCTCTCTCCTCCTCCCCTCATCCCTCTCCTCCAGCTCTACTATCTGCTCCTCCAGCGCTCTGATCTTCTCCTCTCGTGTGTGGATCTCCTCCTCCATCCTGCGGAGGTGGTTCTGGAGCTCCTTCTGGTGCTTCTCCCTCAGTCTCTGCGGAGGTTCAGTACCTTTTCAAATCCAGTGATCACATCTGCTGATTGGCTGCGATATCATCGGGTGTAGCTCTTCAGGCTCCTCATTGGCTGTTCATCTTTCAGATGTTTGATCGGTTACCCCCAGCTAGAGCTCAACTCCAGAGGAGACCCGTCACCCCACCAGCATGGGTCCACATGAGTATTTCCTGTCACGGGAGATGTCAAAATGGACCTGGTGCTCATCAGAGAAACCCACCTCGGACACACTCCCAGGGGCTGGACTGTTATCACTCAAGGGCAGAGATTATTGGGAAATGTTTATGATATGCCTTGGTGCTACAGAAGTTTCATCTGAAGTGCATGCATTAGCACCTCCAACAGCACAGTGTCCCTGGTCACTGTCCTGGGTCACAGAGCTCAAGAGGGAACAGCGCCACCTGCTGGTCCACAAGCTCCACACACAGCAGCAGCGTCCTGGTTTCCTTACAGTCTCCCAGCCTTGCTGAGCTCCGAGCTCTGAGGGCATCAGGCTACAGAGTGGCAGCTCTGCTGTGTTCATGGGCTGGATCAGTGCAGGCTCAGAGGAGCCTGTGTGATCTTCCTCATGCTCTCTGTGTGGCTCAGGGGCGTTGCTGTGAGCCGAGAGAGGACGACTGTGTGTTGCTCAAGAGTGACTCCCTCATGGTGAAACACTGTAGTCCTACAGGGTGTCCTTACGCTCCTTCTCTATCTCAGCTGCTCCACAAAGGGCTTCAGTAATTCCTGTATCGCTGCGTCGTTCCGAGGAATTCTGGCCATGGCTTCCTTAACGACGTGAACAGACACCTCCGTTCCGAAGTGGGAGACAATCCTGTGGGCCAGGTCCTGCTTCTCGGTGTCTCCCAGTAAACCCCGGGGCATCCCCTTTTGGTGCAGAATGTTCTTCAGCTTCTTGTACTCGTCTGCTTCCAGCTCCTCGATCACTTCATTCAAGGCTCCTGCCCACTCCTCTCTGCTGATGATTCCTGAAACAAACAGACACCCTTCTACTGGCTGCTCCTACACAAGGGCTGAGGAACTAGCTCTAGATACTCAAAGAGGACAGAGGGACTCACTCTGAGGGGCAGAAGTCTTTGGGGTCCTGGTCTGAACAGCAGGGACTGCAGAGGGAGAAAGAGACAGAGACATGTTCACCCTGACCAGCACAGCACCCACAGGACACAGTCTCTTGTAAAGACACTGTTCACCCTGACCAGCACAGCACCCACAGGACACAGTCTCCCGTAAAGACACTGTTCACCCTGACCAGCACAACACCCACAGGACACAGTCTCTTGTAAAGACACTGTTCACCCTGACCAGCACAACACCCACAGGACACAGTCTCTTGTAAAGACACTGTTCACCCTGACCAGCACAGCACCCACAGGACACAGTCTCTCGTAAAGACACTGTTCACCCTGACCAGCGCAACACCCACAGGACACAATCGTTCGTAAATACACTGTTCACCCTGAACAACAAAACCCCCACAGGACACAGTCTCCCGTAAAGACACTACTCACCCACAGGACACACAAGATGCATCTCAAGTCAGCTATTGCCTGGCATGATTGTCACACTCACTAGCAGGCCATACTGACCTCTAACCCACCATGTTCTCAGTAGATCTGTTACCTGGCAGCTGCACAAAGCGCGTCCACACCCTCTTTTTTCCGTCCTTTGTGGCGCCTTTCAGCAACACCAGGTCCAGACTCCTCGCACCGTGGGCCAGGAACACCTCGAACGTAGGGTGGAAATTCGGGCCATAACTGCAGTAAAAGCACTCGGACTGGAAGAACAACAGTAACGCCGTGTTAAAGAGCTAGCAGTCTGTCACACAGGCAAATCCTTTTTGAGCATGAAGTCAGCTGGACTCCCTCTACAGACTCTGTGACTCTGCTTTCTGCTTCTCTCTCCACTATCCCAATTCTCCTTGACCTCTGACATGACTGGCCACATCCTCTTCCTGTCCTGGTTATTTCAGGTGCTGCTCTTGGCTGGTTCTCTTCTTGTCCCTTGAACTGCTCTTTCCAAGTGTCCTGGTGAGGCTCTGGCCTTCTCCCCCCCTGGTGTTCTTCACGGGTCAGTACTCGGGCCCCTTCCTTTCTCTGTGTATCTGCTGGATGGGTCCACCTGTTTCATTGCTTTGATGACACTGATGATACTCAGATCACCCTTTCATGACCCGAGTCTTTCCTGCTTCTCTCTCTCTAGATCTTTCTGTCTTTCTCTCATGCTCTCTCAACAGTTTGGGTCATAAAGGCCAGTGATCTCTGTCTGTATCACAGGACAACCATTACCTCAGGCTGGATTATCTTAATCTCCTTGCTGCTGCTGGACACTCTGTACGTCGCTTGCGGTGTAAGTTTACAGGTTGAGCTCGTCTTAATGAGGGAGCTGCTGCAGTCCTGCTGCTCGGTGACCTGTGGAGGAGAGGAGAGGACAGGGTGACACTGCTGGGAACTGGGGAACAGAAACATGCCACGACGTTGTGCTGGAGAAACAGACAGACAGAGACAGGAAGTGCTGGAGAGACAGATAGAGGGACAGGAAGTGCTAGAGAGACAGGAAGTGCTGGAGAGGTAGACAGGCATAGAGACGGGAAGTGTTGGGAGAGAAAGACAACTAGAGACAAGACGTGTTGGGGAGGTAGACAGACAGAGAGACAGGAAGTCCCCTGTACCTGGCTGAGAAGTACGTTCCCAGGGAGCACAAACACGTTCAACTTGGGTAGCAGGTCCATGCCATCCCCCAGCTGCAGGAACAGCAGCACCTGTCCCAGGATGCTGGAGTCCCACAGGCTCTTCACAAGGCCCCACAGGGACAGGCCAGCGATGGACACCCTCACGTGGGTCTGTGTCATACCCAGGGGTGACACCACCTCAAGATTGCCACAGCTCACATGGGCCACCAACAGGAAGTCACTCCTGCCTGCAGGAAGACACAGAGTGAGTCACGATTCCTTTGGCTGTTTGTTGTAAGACTGCTCACATCTTCACAGCTTCCAGTCCAGTAGGAGAGCCCCACGATTCAGTTACACCCCTAGACTCCACCCCAGCTGTTCCCTGTTTGTTCCAAGGACCCATCCCTCTCAGCTATAAGACTTTGGGCTCAGAGCAGTGGGTGCAGCACCACTGTGGAGTTGGACCACCTTCAGTTCCGACTTGGTTAGTATTTGCCAGTTAGGCCTCAAGTGCCGAGTCAGCAAGATGGGTTTGTAAACCAGAGACCATCAACTCAATGCTGGAGGAGCTTGTCTTGGTTAAACCTGAGTACGTTGGCTCCAGTGTGATTCGACAATCAGTCACGTCCACAGTAGAGGACTGCCGGAATGGAGAGGCTCACAAGAGCCAGCTCTGCTCCTCATTGACTTCCATTCCAGCTCATCTTTCAACCTAGTGACATGACACAACACTTAGGGCTGAAGATCACTGATTATTTCTGTTAACGATGTGACATGGCCTTCGGTGGTCATGAATAACTGAATTAAAGTAATGAAGTCTTTAACTGAGATTAATTAAGGGCCAGTAATGAAGCCCTGGGATTGAGGTTCAGTAATGGATTGGAACAGATTCCAGAGGCTGGAGAGAGGGATGAGTCCAGCATATCCCAGAAGCAACCTCATCTTCATTCACACTGTTACACAGAAGGCAAATTGTCACCAGACTCTGAGCTGAAGCTGTACTCACTGTCAATACAGAAACTGTTAACATCGCCTGAGACTCACGGCCATCGATCTCGCAGTGAGGTAGCTGCAGTTCCCTCAGCGCCTCCTGGGGGCAGTGTATGTCAAACAGGGGTCCTGCAGGAAGCTGGCCAGTGGGGGACAGGAGCGCCATGTCCCAGTGTGTGGTCTGATACTCCAGTTCACCCCCCGACGCCATCACAAACACCAGCCCAGTGACACGGCACCAGAACTGACCCACGGACGGGCAGAGATACCTGCACAGGACAGCACACTGTCAACACACTGCACAGAGATAGAGGACACCACACTTTCAACACTCCACAGAGACAGGGGACACCACAGACATCAGGGCATTGACACTGGAGACAAAATGAAGAAATTCTACACTTGCAGTACAGTGACACAAAGAGAGAACTGAGGCAGGACTGTGTGACAAAGACACAGCGCTGACACTGGAGACACAGAAATATAGAGGTTCCACACTTCCCTACTGCAGTCTGGCATGTTTATCCTTATTATTATTATTATTATTACTATTATTATTATTACTATTGCTTACACTTATATAGCGCTTTTCTGGACACTCCACTCAAAGCACTTTACAGGTAATGGGGACTCCCCTCCACCACCACCAATGTGCAGCCCCACCTGGATGATGCAACGGCAGCCATAGTGCGCCAGAACGCTCACCACACATCAGCTCTCAGTGGGGAGGAGAGCAGAGTGATGAAGCCAATTCATAGATTCATAGGGAATTCTTAGGAGGCCATGATTGGTAAGGGCCAATGGGAAATTTGGCCAGGATGCCGGGGTTACACCCCTACTCTTTTTGAGAAACACCCTGGGATTTTTAATGACCACGGAGAGTCAGGACCTCGGTTTTACGTCTCATTCGAAGGACAGCGCCCGTTTACAGTACAGTGTCCCCATCACTATACTGGGGCATTAGGACCCACATGGACCGCAGGGTGAGAGCGCCCCCCTGCTGGCCCCACTAACACCTCTTCCTTAGCTAAGAAGAAGCTACTAAATTCCTCTCGTTATTGTTTTAAGGACTAATGATACGTGATATGAGTGCTCCGAGTGTTTAAGTTTCAGTTTGGTGTGAAAGTACACAGGAGACCGTAGTGATGGGCGAGACTGAAGCAATGTGTCTATTTTAGTGTCATTTCTCCGTGAAGCTGTCAGGTTGCAGGAGAGCGAGTCTCTGGAAAAAGATGTGACTGTGAAAATCCCTTCTGCTGACTTTTATTCAGATAAACTGCGAGTCCACTGCCATGGCAACTGAGCGCTTCCGCTGAGATACCGCAAGATACTTGGCTGGACCGGGATGACATTATGATTGACGGGCAGCTTAGCAAGTCAGAGGGAGGAGTGGCACAGGAAGTAGACCAGTGGCCTTGTGGGAAATGGAGTTTACCTAGACTGCCGTCGTGCAAGTGAGCAGAACTGACATCTGGCAGCTCCTCACTGGGAGCACAGGAAACTGTGCATTTAAAATAACGAGACAAACAAGGGGTCTGTATGTAACATCGAGCAGTGTGTTCTGGAATTCTGTTTGTCCTGAAGGTCTTTCGGCCTTAAATTATGCCTTTTAGTGATTTTCAGGACTTCCTATGTTTTAATCTCATTTTTGCTTGTTAAGCAAAGGACGCAAAAAAGCCCAAAATATCAGGTACCTGTAGGTTTCCTTCCTGTTCTGAAATTTTATTTCAGGAGTGAATTCAGTCACGTTCCCTGGGACCTGAAAACGAATTGAGATGTCACAGGTGTGGAGGTAAAGATACAGGTGTTTCTCCAGTGTAGGAGAGGAGATCTCACACGTGTGGAGGTAAAGACTTTTCCTGTAGTATAAACACTTACTTTGGTTCTGCTAACTTCATCAGGCTCATCTCCCACAGACAGTGAGCCCCCAGTCTCAGGTGCCCCAGGTGAATATTCCTCAGCTGCTGGACCTGTTGAAAGAAAGAGCTGAGCACCACAGAGTGACAGGCGTGAGTCTGTCTCAGTATCTCAGGTGCTACAAACTGTTGAATACAGCTGTCTGATCTTCTGAGACAACCTGACTGCTGTTTTGACACCATCATCATGATAATGGGCTCGTTATGGATCTGGTGTGATGCTGCTCACTGTGTTTAGAGTCCACTGTGTTTCTCGCGCTGGTGCAGACATCTGGGTTCCTCTGCGTGTTCAGGATCCCTCTGTTTCCTGTATTTTAGAATATTTACTTCATATCGAAGTCTAATCACACTCCTAGAGAAAGTGTGGATCATCCTGGATCAGAAGGGACAGTCAGTGAATCCGAGCGAACTCTCTTCCTGTTGTGAACTTGTGACTCGCACTAATATTCTTACAGGACCTTGAGAGAGAGGGTCAGTGATGTAGGAGAGAGAGCCGTGTGTCAGTGTGCCGTACAGACAGAGGGTCAGTGATGTAGGAGAGAGAGAGCTGTGTGTCAGTGTGTCGTACAGACAGAGGGTCAGTGATGTAGGAGAGAGAGCTGTGTGTCAGTGTGCCGTACAGACAGAGGGTCAGTGATGTAGGAGAGAGAGAGTTGTGTGTCAGTATGCCGTACAGACAGAGGGTCAGTGATGTAGGAGAGAGAGCCGTGTGTCAGTGTGTCGTACAGAGAGGGTCAGTGATGTAGGAGAGAGAGAGCTGTGTGTCAGTGTGTCGTACAGTACAGACAGAAGGTCAGTGATGTAGGAGACAGAGCTGTGTGTCAGTGTGTCATACAGACAGAGGGTCAGTGATGTAGGAGAGAGACTTTCGGTGTGATCAGGACTTACAGTTTGGGGGCTCCATCTCTTTACTGTGTCTCCTCCTGACAGGCACTCTTCCAGCTCCTCTCTCTTCCTCCTCTTCTACATCGACCACTTTCTTGGCTGACTTCCTCTTCTTTATCTTCTGCAGAAGTTTTCTGTCCATCATGTAAGGAAAGACACTCATTTCTGCCACCATGTCCTCTATCTTTTCCAGCAGCTCTGTGACCTGAGTGCGTTCGCCCCTGTTCTTGTTGTTGAGAACATGATACCTGTTCCCACACTTCTCCACCAGCCACTGGAGCTCCTGTCCTCCTCTCTCAATGTGCTGCTCAATGTTTGTGTCTGTCAGCTCATCCCCCCAGGTGAACAGCAGTATTGTGTGTCTCCAGACTCTCTCACTGAGAAGCTCCAGATGCTCCTTCACTGATCTCCTCTGTTTCTCTCTCAGTGTGATGAGAGGGATCACCAGGAGGAGAGCGTGGGGTCCTGGGGGACACAGAGACACGCTATACACAGTCTCTTGTTTGACCTGCTCTGAGGTGGACTTTATATTATCCCACTCCCAGCCTGGAGTGTCGACCACAGTGATCTGCCTCCCAGCTACTTCACCCTGTCTCTTCTCACACTCCTCAGTTCCTCCCTCAGCGTCAAACTCCTCTCTGCCCAGGATGGTGTTTCCTGCTGAGCTCTTCCCAGCCTTTTCACACCCCAGAAGCACAATGTTCAGCTTCGACAGACGAGGAGCTGCTGAGATCTCTGGACGGGGAGTTTCTCCTGGGCTTCTCCCTGGATCAGCAACCAAACAAGACAACATCAGTGTTAGAGCTTGTAGTGTTTCAGGGCACAAGAACTAAATCATTTTTTCAGCTGTTCTGCCACTCTAGTACTTAGAGGGGATGAAACAAACTCTGCTGTGTGCTTAATTGAAACAAACATGTCAATAAAACAAGCAGATTCTGGGATCTGAGTGCAGAAGGTTAAAGTTCCCTTATGTTGACTCAAAACATCAAAAACTACAGCTTTTGGAGTTTAAAAGACATAAACCAAGATGAAGAGAAATGTTATGACAAAAAAGAAAGCAAAGTGAAGAAGAAAGAAATTCAAATAAGAACCACTGCATAGAGACAAAATAAAAATCACAAGATGCAAGACCTCTCTTCAATCTTGACACGATTGCATGTATGCAGTCCAAACTATACAATTCTCTGGAATTTGCAGTTTTACCTCTTAAACTGGGCATCTACCTCCTGCCTTCCTGCTGGGGTACAGTACTTACTCTGACCCGGCTCCAGGCTCTGAGGCTGGGAGGACTCCTGCAGCTCCTTCACTCTCCTCTGCAGCTCCCCTTCCCACCTCTCCTGGATCTCCGCCTCCTTTCTCTGCAGCCTCCTGTCGTACTCCTCTCTCAGCCCTTCCTCCCACTGCCTCCTCAGCTCCTCCGTCCTGCTCCTCTCCTCCTGCGCCTCTCGCTGCTGCTCCCTGTATCTCTCCTCCAGCTCCTGCTCTCTCTGACGGTGCTCCCTCTCTAACTGCTGCCTCAGCTCCTCTGCCCTCCTCCTCTGCTCATCCTCCAGTTCCTGCCTCAGCTCTGCCTCCCTCTGCTGCTGCCTCAGTTTCAGCTCCTCCGTCTGCCTCTGCAGCTCCTGCCTGCCCTGCTCTCTCATCCTCTCCTTGTAGTGGAGTCTGAGCTCTGCCAGTCTGCTCTGCTCCTCCAGTGAGTATCTCTGCTCCAGCTCCTCCACTCTCCTGAGCTCCTCAGCCCTCCTCAGCTCCAGCTCCTGCTCCCTCTGCCTGCGATCCTCCTCCAGCTGCCTCCTTAGTTCCTCCTCTCTCTTCCTCTGCTCCTCCTCCTGCTCCTCCCTCTTCTCCTCCATCTCCCTCTGCTGCTGCTGCTCCAGCTCCTGAACTCTCCCCTGCAGTCTCTCTTCATACAGCTGCTTGATCTCGTCCACCTTCCTCCACAGCTCTGCTTCACACCTCTGCTGGGCCTCCCCGCGGTCTTGGCCTCTGTGCTGCTGCCTCAGCTCCTCTATCTTCCTCTCCTGCTCTTCTTCAAGCTCCCTCTTCACGGCCTCCATCCTCTCCCTCAGTCTCTCTGCACACTGGGTCCTGGTCTCCTCCACCTTCCTCAGCTGCTCCTCAGTGAGTTTCAGGATGGTCTCCTGCACCCTCCTGTGCTGCTCCTGGTATCTGAGCTCCATCTGCTCAGCTCTGCTGCGCTGCTCCTCCTCGTACCTGCGCAGGAGCTCCTGGTGCTGCGTCCTGTAGCGGAGCTTGATCTCCTCCGTCTTCTCACACTGCTCCTGCTCCAGCCTCTGGCTCTGCTCCTGGTACTGCAGCTGCAGCTCCTGCTCCTTCCTGCGCAGTGTCTCCTCCTGCTCTCTCCTGAGAGCCTCCAGCTGCCTGCGCTGCTCCTCTCCCTGCCTGCGTCTCAGCTCATCCAGCTGGTGCCTCTGCTGCGCCTCGTGCTCCTCCTTCAGCTGCTCCGCTCTCCTCCTCTGCTCTTCCTCACTCCTGCGTCTCAGTTCCTCCGTCTTCTGATGCAGTTCTGCCTCGTACTCTTCTCTCAGCTCCTGCACTTTCTTCAGAAACTCCTCCTTCTTCTTCCTGCCCTCCTCCTCCTCTCTGTATCTATTCTCTCTTTCTCTCAGCCTCTCCTCTGCATCCTGGTCCACTAAGAAGCCCAGACTTTTTCCTGCCACCATGTCCTCGATCTTGTCCAGCAGCTGTGTGACCTGAGTGCGGTCGCCCGTGTCCATATTGTTGAGAACATGATACCTGTTCCCACAGCTCTCTAAGAGCTGCTGCAGATCTCTCCCCTGTGTGTCAACGTACTGCTGCACTGTCTCCTGTCCCAGACTGTCCCCGTGGGTGAAGAGGATGAGAGTGTGATTCAGGACAGCTTCCCCGAACACCTCGGTCATGGTCAGCAGGGCTCCCTTCTCCTCGTCTGTGAAGCGTCTGGCCCGCAGCACCAGCAGGAAAGCGTGGGGTCCTGGAGAGGACAGCAGCAGGCACCTCCGGACCTCCAGACACACGTCCCTCTGGCACCCCCTGCTGTCCAGGAGGTCTGGCGTGTCGATGACAGAGAGCTGCCTCCCAGCAGCCTCCCCCCTGCGTCTCTCGCAGGTCTGGGTGACCGCGGACAGGCTGGGCCGGGAGGGGAACTGTGTGCTGCCCAGGATGGTGTTTCCTGCTGCGCTCTTCCCAGCACCAGTCCTGCCCAGCAGCACCAGTCTCAGCTCAGAGGGGCGGGGCTGGAGTCTGGGTTTGACTGCAGGGTCCCCTTCACTCACTGCAACAGGAGGAGAGACAGGAGCATCAGGGAGGTTAGACATGAGAGGAGACCAACCTCTCCACAGGTAAGAGGAGTACAATTTGCTCAAGTCATTTCTTGACAAACGTAACTTAAAAGTCATAATAATAATAATAATAATGATAATTACTTACACTTCTATAGCGCTTTTCTGGACACTCCACTCAAAGCGCTTTACAGGTAATGGGGATCCCACCACCGCCACCAGTGTGCAGCTCTTTACAGGTAATGGGAATCCCCTCCACCACCACCAGTGTGCAGCCCCACCTGGATGATGCTCCAGTCCTCTCACACACACCAGCTCTCAGTGGGGAGGAGAGCAGAATGATGAAGCCAGTTCAGAGATGGAGGTTATTAGGAGGCCATGATGGGTAAAGACCAGGGGGTAATTTGGCCAGGACACTGGGGTAACACACCTACTCTTCTCGAGAGACACCCTGGGATTGTTAATGACCACAGAGAGTCAGGACCTCGGTTTGACATCTCATCCGCAGGACGGCGCCTGTTTACAGTCCAGTGTCCCCGTCACTATACTGGGGCATCAGGACCCACACAGACCGCAGGGTGAGAGCGCCCCCTGCTGGACCCACTCACACCTCTCCCAGCAGCAGCCTCAGTGTTTTCCCAGGAGTCTCCCCTCCAGGTACTGGCCAGGCTCACCCCTGCTGGGCTCCAGTGGGGCTGCCAGCTGTGAGTTGCAGGGTGATAGGGCTGCTGGCCATTTTGAAAGAAATTTACATCTGGGAATTATTCTTGGGCATCATGCTCAGTCGGCACAAGTACATACTCCACCCTGACTCTGAACATTAGTGTTCCCCAGCGCTGCAAACTCAGCCCTCTCCTCTGCTCCCTGTTCACCCACGACTGCGTCTCCAGGAACAACACAAACTCCCTCATCACGTTTGCGGACGATACAACGATCATCAGCTTGATCACGAACGGTGATGAGTCCGCCTACAGGGAGGAGGTAGAAACGCTGACAGCATGGTGTCAGGACAGCAGCCTCTCTCTGAACACCAGCAGAACTAAGGAGCTGATGATGGACCACAGGAACAGACCAGGCACCCGTTCACATCAGTGGGTCCGCAGTGGTCCAGATTCTCAAATTCCTAGGTGTCAACATCACAGGTGACCTGACCTGGACCCACCACACCAACTCCGTAGACAAGACAGCGCCTGTTCTTTCTCCCCAGACTGAAGAAGTTCAGCCTGCCTTCACACATCCTGACCAGCTTCTACAGCTGCACCACTGAGAGCATCCTAACCGGCTGCACCACTGCCTGGTCTGGTAACTGCTCCGCCCACGAGCTCAGGGTCCTCCAGAGGGTGGTGACACTGGCTCAGAACACTAACGGCTGCGCTACTGAACACAGGGGATATCTACTGTGTTAATGCCTCAAGAAGGCCAGGTCCATCCTCAGGGACCCCAGTCACCCTAAACACAACTTGCTCTCTCTACTACCATCTGGAAAACGGTACTGAAGTATCAGACCAAGACCACCAGGTGTCAGAACAGCCTCTTGCCCCAGGCAGTAAGACTGCTGAACAGCCAACCACAGCAGACACCTGCAGTTACCTCCTTGAACTGACAGGGGGCACTGGCACTCTCAGGACACCTACGAAGAGCACGAAATACCTCCTACCCTGTACCCTACCACTGTCAGGACACCTAAATACCTCCTTCCCTGTACCCTACTACTGTCAGGACACCTAAATACCTCCTATCCTTGTGTTGGTTCCACACAATCTGTGAATTGTAATTCTGTAATCTGTTGTATCCCAATGTTAACCCCTATAAATTCCTGTCCTCCAACTCTTCCATCCCTCTTAACGAGCCTTTAACGAGCTCGCAGATTTCAATGCTGACAACACCGCTGTGTGCTGTACTGTTCGTGCATCGATCAATAAACCTTGATTGATTGAGTGTTGGTCCGACAGACTTGAGGAACAGATTACAGAGACTGAGCTGCTGTGTGATGGATTAAATCTAATCTCCCTGAGAGAAAACAGTTCAATTACAGCACAGAGGATTTAAACAGACACAGATCTGTGTGCCACTGTGTTAGTAACACAGTACAGAGCGGAGCACAGTATGATTTTAATTCCTAACAGGACACAAGATGGTTGAATCTCTCAGTTTGGTGACCAGTTAGATCAGTGACTCAGTAATACAGCATCAATCACACTCACTGTTGAGAGGGTTGAGGTCTTTACTGTTCCTCCTCTTGACAGGCAGTCTGGGCTCCTCTGTCTCTTTCTCCAGCTCCTCTTCCTTCAGTGTCTTTCTCATCTTCTCCTTCAGCTCCTCTTCTCTCCTGCTCCACTCCTCCTCCAACCTCTGTCTGAGCTCCTCTTCTCTCTCTCTCTCCCTTCTTTCATACTTCTGTCTCAGCTCCTCTGTCTCTCTCTGTCTCTTCTCCTCCCTCTGTCTGATATATTTCTCCAGTTCAGTGTTTATTTCTTTGATGTCAGTGGTGAAGTACAGCCCATAGTTTCCTGCCACCATGTCCTCTATCTTCTTCAGCAGCTCTGTGACCTGAGTGCGGTCTGCCCTGTTCTTGTTGTTGAGAACATGATACCTGTTCCCACACTTCTCCACCAGACACTGGAGCTCCTTCCTTCTTCTCTCAATGGTTGTGTCTCTCAGTCTGTCCCCCCAGGTGAACAGCACTATTGTGTGTCTCCAGACTCTCTCACTGAGAAGCTCCAGATGTTCCTTCACTGATCTCCAGTCTGTGATTGAGTCCAGATTAATCACCAGGAGGAGAGTGTGGGGTCCTGGGGGACACAGAGACACACTGCGCACAACCTCCTGTCTGATCTGCTGTGGATCATTGCCTATCAGCCACTCATCCCAGCCTGGAGTGTCAACCACAGTGATCTGCCTCCCAGCTACTTCTCCCTGTCTCTTCACACACTCCTCAGTTACTCCCTCCGTGTCAAACTCCTCTGAGCCCAGGATGGTGTTTCCTGCTGAGCTCTTCCCAGTGCCAGTCCTGCCCAGCAGCACCAGTCTCAGCTCAGAGGGGCGGGACTGGAGTCTGGGTTCGACTTCACTCACTGCAACAGGAGGAGAGACAGGAGCATCAGGCAGGTTAGACATGAGAGGAGACCAACCTCTGCACAGATAAGAAGGGTTCAGTTTGCTCAAGAGAAAACTAAAAAAGTCAGTATGAAGGAGACTTACAGAATGAACATCTGGGAATTAACCTTGAGTATCAACTAACTACATAGTTTTACCTGCTGTTCATGATTTTTCCTTGTGTCAGATCTATTTTTTCAAAGTGACTCAAGTTTCATCTGAAAAGTCTGTTTATATACTGGCCTCAAGCAACAACAGTCATGCTGCAGTACTGTACTGTTACAGGGGCAGAGTGTAGAAAGACATTAATTGAAGGAGAGAGAATCTCTTCACCCCAGTGAAGAACAGCACTCTAGGAGAGTGTGCAGTCCAGTGCAATCATCCGGCTGGTATTTCACTCTGAAACTGACCACCCCCAGACTCAGAGTCCACTGTGTCTTTATCAGAGGATGACAAGAGAGAAACAGGCTTAATGCTTCTCAGCACCTGTCAGTGGAATAAACTCCACCTCATGTTCCTGGTACCACATCCCCACTGCTGGGCTGAGCTGCAGTGATTCAGTGTCTGTGGGTCAGGAACTGTCCCTTCAACCCTGAGACCAGCAGTCTTGACCACTTTGTTAACAAAGCAGAATTCAGACTCCAGGCTGTTCAGTAATTCTCCATCTCACCCTGTTTGACACAGATTCTACAACAGGCTGCTGCTGTTCACTCACAGACTCGCTGATCTGTAGACAAGCTGTGACGAGTCTTTCAGACTGATGTACAGAAACAGCTCTTGTCTGGGGTTCTAATGATCTGCTGATGGGCTCTTTCACCCACTCCTGTCTTGCAGGACTTCAGAGCTGCCTCTGACACTAACAGATCAACTGAGGAGCCCATCCCTGAGAGACGCTGTGGTGCCTCATGGGCATCAGCCTGTCCCTCCCCTGTCAGAGAGAAAGATCACAGATTATTTACATGATAAAGTTCTCATCACAGATATCTTCACTCTTCATCCCATTTCAAATTTACGATAAAAACTTCTCTATATCTTTTCTATTGTCCCTGCCCTGTGGGAGAGGAAAAACACAGATTGAGGTTCATTTTATGTGTATTCTCTGTGGTATACAAAAATGTTCTGTTAATGTTAGGTAATCAGACTGTATTCTTACAACATTCTTATTCTGTATTCTTACAATTTATATAATATATACAGTATATATTTTTAACTGTTCTCTCAATAGTACGTTTATTTTTCATCAGGATTTTTTTTCTTAGAATAATTTAACCTCACTGAAAGGTCAGATATCTCTCATCTGATAAACAACACAGACATTTTTTCCAATGTCTTCCTTGCTCATCTTTACCAAGGGCGCCAATACTTCTGGAGGGCCCTGTAGAGTCCCACTAACACTCTGAGTGTCCAGTGGCAGTTCAGACACATATGGGACTCCTGTGTTCAGAATGAACCTTTATACCACCTTATTTTAAAATAAATGTAAAAAACTGTAAAATCATTCAGTCCGTCCTGATTCTTCAGTAGTGAGTCTAAAATGTCACATTTCATAAAGAAATGTTTAGGACTCAGCCACCTGGCTGGGAAATCTCTGTGTTGTATAGTTTCAAATCGCTTAGAAACTATCTACTGTGATCCACACTGAAGAGAACGAGCATGATGTTAGTTTAAAAACAGTGAAACTGACAAGCTGGAGGAACTGAGTCTCTTTAGTCTGAAGGGAGTGTCCCACACTGTTAGGTTGGAGGAACTGAGTCTCTTTAGTCTGAAGGGAGTGTCCCACACTGACAGGGTGAAGATAGTGAACCATAAATATATACAAAATATTCAACATCCTCAGTGACAGTCAGTCATCATTAAAGACCAGTTAGATATTGACACCTCAAAGTTCCTCAGAATTAACACTGAAACTGAAACTCAAAGCAACAATAAGACTTAAAATCAGGAGTGGGAGGCTCTACTGTACACAGAGGGGGGGGGGAGAGGGGAACAAGCTGATACCCTGGCTTCTCTCCAGACACAGCTGGATGAGCTCCTCCAGTCAGGACATGGGGCTCTACTGTACACAGAGAGGGGTTGAGGGAAGAAACAAGCTGCCCAGTCAAGACAGTAGAAACAGCTGCATGAGACCCTGGAATCATTACTAATTATGGGCCAAATAAATTCCTCTGTTGTTCATCTGTACTGATTCCTCTCTGGTATTATCAGCTGTACAATAAACACCGCCTCTGAGCAACAAACAGGAAACGATCATATCTGAGCGTGTCTGAGCATCATGAATACTAACAGTGTGAATTCAATACCATCAGCACACAGTCAGGTTTAACATCAATCATTTTACCTTAAATAAACACCTTATTAAAATATTTATTACATTCCAAACAGCTTGAGTTTACACTACCGATCTCTGATCGCTGACAAGAGAAAGTGAAAGTAAAACAGTTCCTGTTTCTCTCTCCTAGTTCAGACCCCGTGTGTCTGACAGACAGAACACACTCTCAGCAGACAGGAAGACACTTCTCCAGCTGCTGCTGTGCTCTGTGACAGAGAAGAGACCCTCAGTGACTCCCTTACTGACACTCTGACAGGTAGAACAAGAGAAAACTCACCAGGGCTGAGCGCTGAGCTACACGCTGCCATCTCTCTCTCTCCTTCTCTTCCTGGTGATCTGAAGGGCAGGACTTTGTCCTCTCAGTGGCCCTTGATAAATTTACTGGGTTCAGTTAATGATTAACTCATCAGGGCAGAATGAAGTCTTGGACGCCGCCTGCTATGAATGTTTCTGGTATATCTAATCACTTAGGAATTTAAAAAATACTTTTAAAATTATTTTTCATAAGCAAACTCTCTTGTTTGCGTTTCTGGGAACTATCTAAAAGGATCTCCAAAGCACTTTACAGTCAAGGAACCCACTCCATCCCACCTGCAAACAATTGAGGAGAGGGAATTTGGGGAGTACAGACCGAACCCCGACTAAGCACCCCTGACCAGCAGTCGGGACACTGGGGTCCACACCCCTACTCTCACACACAGTGTCCTGATCTGTACTGACCAGCAGTCGGGACACTGGGGTCACACCCCTACTCTCACACACAGTGTCCTGGATCTGTACTGACCAGCAGTCGGGACACTGGGGTCCACACCCATCTGGATCTATGAAGTCAATGAGGCGCTTCAGCACTGCCAGGGGGAGACAAGGCACCAGAAGTCAGAGGCCGGAGCTGAACTGATACAGATCGGGGAAACAGCAGACCAGAGAGAGCAGGAGAGCAGACAGGAATCAGACAGTAGATAACGGACCTGAGCAGCTCATCGGCTTGTTCGCCCCTCCCTCAGCTCTGTCTGGAGAGAAGCCAGGGTTTCGGCTTGTTCCCCCTCCCACCCCTCTCTGTGTACAGTAGAGCCTCCTGTCCTGACTGGAGGAGCTCACCCAGCTGTCTGGAGAGAAGCCAAGGTATCAGCTTCAACAACAAGGCTGGGCAGCTTGTTTCCCACCCCTACCCCTCTCTGCGTACAGACCCCCTCTTAACCGCAGATGCCTGAGCGCTGATTGACCCCGACCTCCTGCAGCGTCAATCCCTCCCCCAGAACAAACACAAACACAAACCACACCGCTGCTTCTCCGTTTTTATTCATCTGTTCAGGGAGTGAAACACGCGTCGTTCCCCGCCCACCCCACGATCATTTCACTCGCTGTCATCGATCGATCGATTATACAACGACAAATCATGGAGAACCGTTCCAGTTCCTCACGGTGAAGGAAGAGTAGCACCACCTCCACTCTCACTGAAATACTCTCCATCAATAAGACGCACGAGTCTCTCCGTCAATAAGATAGATAAATAAATAAGCCACGCAGGAAATCAATCAATAAACAAACAGAGCGATAAGGCGCCACGGGCGTCTCCGCCCACGAGTCCCGGACTCCCCTCTCCGGGCGGCAGCGGTCCGGGTCCGAGCTCGGGTTCGGGTCCGGCTGGCCGGTATGGGTATCGGTATCGGGCCGGACTCGAGGGCCTCTCCCGTCACGGTCGGACTCCACCCAGAAGGGGGGCGGGGGGGGTTACAGGTCACAGGTCACAGGTCACAGGCAGGAAATCAATCAATAAACAAACAGTCCCGGACTCCCCTCTCCGGGCGGCAGCGGTCCGGGTATCCGTATCGGGTCACAGCGCCGGTTCACACCCGGACTCCTCGGAGGCGTAGATCTGGAGACACAGCGCGGCCACCAGCAGCAGGAGCAGGAGGGGGCGCTTCTGCACCTGGAGGGGAAGAGAAAGAGAGGTCAGGGTCAGGGTCAGGGGGTCACGCTCGCTGGGGTTCGAGCTGCATGATATTAACACTATTAACACTATATTAACACTGATTAACACTGATATTAACACATGATATTAACACTATTACAACTCAGAGCTCTTACAGGTCATGGGGATCCCTCTACCACCACCAGTGTGCAGCTCTTTACAGGTCCTGGGGATCCCACTACCGCCACCAGTGTGCAGCCCCACCTGGATGACACCCCAGTCCTCTCCCCACCCACCAGCTCTCAGTGGGGAAGAGAGCAGAGTGATGAAGCCAATTCATAGATGGGGATTATTAGGAGGCCATGACTGGTAAGGGCCAATGGGAAATTTGACCAGGACGCTGGTGTAAAATCCCTACTCTTCTCGAGAGACACCCTGGGATTGTTAATGACCACAGAGAGTCAGGACCTCGGTTTGACGTCTCATCTGCAGGACGACGCCTGTTTACAGTCCAGTGTCCCCGTCACTATACTGGGGCATCAGGACCCACACAGAGCGCAGGGTGAGAGCGCCCCCTGCTGGCCCCACTCACACCTCTCCCAGCAGCAGCCTCAGTGTTTTCCCAGCAGTCTTCCCTCCAGGTACTGGCCAGGCTCACACTGCTGGGCTCCAGTGGGGCTGCCAGCTGGGAGTTGCAGGGTGATAGGGCTGCTGGCCATTATGAATGCAACTTACAGAATGAACATCTGGGAATTATTCTTGGGCATCATGCACTGATAACAATAGTACTACTACTACTAACACTAATACTACTACTACTAACACTAATATGACAACTGACAACAATAGTACTACTACTAACACTACTAATACTACTGATAACAATGATAATACCAGTAATAATACTGATACTACTACTAATAGTAATAACACTACTAATAATACTACTCATACTAGTAACAATCTCCTTCACACAAGAACTGCACACACGGTGTACAAATCAGCTGACTGGAGAGTAATTTCCGACGGTGATAAACACAAGGAATAGAACTGACCTTGTTGGTTTCTCTAAAAACACTACAAGTCCTGTCAAATACTACTACTGATAACAATAGTACTACTACTAATACTACTGATAACAATAGTACTACTACTAATACTACTAATACTACTGATAACAATAGTACCACTACTAATACTACTATTACTAATACTAATAATACTACTACTACTACTGCTGACAACACTAATAATACTACTAATACTATTCTACTGATAATAGTACTACTACTAACACTACTACTAGTACTGATAATAATACTAATAATAAAACTACTGCTACTACTACTACTACTGCTGACAACACTACTACTACTAATAATAATAATCTACTAATACTACTGATAATGATAATACTAGTAATAATACTAATACTAATAGTAATAACACTACTAATACCAGTAACAATCTCCTTCATACAAGAACTGCACACACGGTGTACAAATCAGCTGACTGGAGAGTAATTTCCGACGGTGATAAACACAAGGAATAGAACTGACCTTGTTGGTTTCTCTAAAAACACTACAAGTCCTGTCAAAGACAGGATATGCTCCACTAGAATTGTTGTCTCTGACCGGTGAGAAATTTCGTTTGTTGTGCGAAGGACTCAGCAAGAAGAGATGTGTCAATTCAGGTGCAGTTGTTTATCGTGAGGGAAAGCACAGATAATATGGGCTTTAATGAATTAACAGTGAAAGTGTAGCAGGGGGCCTCGTATGGACTGCGGTTGTGTCTAGTTTTTGTCATTTGCATTTAAAGATTTTGCTTGTCTTTTGCAAACAAAATCTAAGCTAAGACTTCTACATGAAACATAATGCAGGAGTAGCTGCAGCCTAGGTAGACGTGCAGAAAACCACGTTACGTTGTTATTATTTACTTTATTATTTATTATTTCTCACTGAACACTAGCGCCCCTCTATGATCACACACTCAACACACTACTGTCCCACTGTGATCACACAGTGAACACACTACTGTCCCACTGTGATCACATAGTGAAAACAGTACTGTGCCACTCTGATCGAACACTGAACACAGAACTGTGCCACTGTGATCACACACTGAACACAGTACTGTCCCATTTTAGTTGAAACACTGAACGCAGTACTGTCCCCCACTGATGACACACCGAACACAGTACTGTCCCCCTCTGATGACACACTGAACACAGTACTGTGCCACTGCGCTGTAAAGCGCTTTGAGGAGCCACCTTTAAAGGCACCATATACAATAAAGTTCATTATTATTACTATTGTTAATTTGCTGGACAGAGAGGTGAACATTATTACGCAGAAGACAAAGAAAGCGATTTACGTTGCATTGTGCATTGTGCTGCTGTAATACAGTTTTAAATAATTAAAAGTCTAAACAGTATCAGCTTTATTTATGGGTTTTAAATAAAGGCGATTTAAACGTGATTTAAATCAATATAAATGTTTATATTGTTACGCCTAGCTGACTATTCATTGTTATTAAAATGACTTAAATTCGAACATGTTGTGATATTTAGAAATATAAATTTGTTTGGTGTGTCATGGAAATATAACTATCAAGGAAGCCACAAGAGAGAGTTCTCACCTGAGTAAGGTCTTTATTTCAATATTGCAATATTGGGAGCCCTGCTGCCACTTCGCCAAGTGCAACCAGAGACTCAATTTGTTACAAGCAGTACAGGGTTTTTATAAGACGTTGCGCTGTAAAAAAGTTCAGCACTTGGTCCCTTCTAAAACTTCCCCTTTCTCTAAGAGAAAACAGATTACATCATAGAGCGAGAGAAGAAAAACTAGATTTGTTATTCAAAGCTTATCAGTTACTTTCAGCTAATTCTAATGACCCAGACAGCATATATTGTTTTGGTACATTGTCTTCTAAACTAACCTAAACAGTGTACTTTGTTGACGAACTGTTTTCTAAAATTCTGCACGTACTGTAGCATAGCAGTTATATCCTTGAAATATTATCTAAAAGCACCAATATATTTTTTTGCAAAGCTCTCTACATTTTTAAGAATCAATTAACTCATTAGATTTCCACTACAATTCCCTCCTTTTTATTCTTGAAAATGATTAAAAGTTAGATTCTTCATATGGACTCCCAGGAGGCTCCCATACTTCGGATTCTTGCGTTCTTACCAGAACATACTGATGTGCAAACATATTCATTACCATATTTCAAAGCATTGGAATAATATATTTTGTACAGCAACACAAAAACAGAAAGACAAGTATCACAGCTACAGTACTATAATCGGTGTTAGTAACTTAAAGAAAAACATTCCCCCTGGCCCAAACAGTGATTCTAACCAGGAGAGAAATGGGCGAGGCTGTAGAATGAGGCATTAAAGCACATACATAACAAGATGCATTAAATTTCTTTAACTTTACAGTATGATTTATAAATTTGTACCACAAATTACTCATATCCCCCTCATTATCAGTTTCATTCAGCCAGTTTGTATACAAAGAGGCTTCGCGTTTAGATTCTTCCTCTTTCTGGGTGGTGACAGGCTTCCACATAAAAAGGAAAAAGGCTGTGCACATCAGTCCCAAGCAGGTTATCCCCATTTATCCCTGTGGAGACATCACTCCTGCGCTTTGCTCAGTTCGTTTGTGACCTTTTTACAGTGGGAAGCATGAATTCAGGGCACCTGGCACGGCCCCCTCCACCTGAGCGAACACCACCTCTTTTTCCTGTCTTTCACCAGAATCCAGTCTCCTTATTCACGCATTAGTTCTTACAGCACAGGTAAATCCCTGTGGGCTGGAGCCCAGCATTTTTCTTAGGGGTTTTTTACAAGATTGGTCAACAGCTGGGTAATAACTCTTAGAAAAATCTACACATTGTTCCACTGCCTCAGCTGTGCCGTTTTGCAGAACAATTCTAGCTGAAGTTGTAAAATTTCTCTTTGGTCCGTTCCTGCAAAACACCTTATTATAAACAAACAAACCATAATAATAATGTGCATCTATGGGAATCACTCCCAAGGGTAACCCCCCTTAAAACTATATTGTTCTACCCATCAGGTTCTGCCACAAGATAAGAGAACCTTTCCCATGAAGTCATTTTTTGACCTTCATGATCCCTTCAGGGCGTACAATTAGCACAGAAGCAGCAGCTTTAGTCCACATGTTTTTCAAGCAGGATATTAACAGTATGATCATAACGAATAATACCAGACACACAAATATGTATTGAACCAGAGACCCTCTCCAGGTTCCTAGCACAGACTGTAGCCATGCACCAATGCCCCAATTATCTGGATTATAATTATGATATATATTTTCCTTCATCATAGATGTGCTTTGCTAAGTCATTCATTTGCTAATAATTGTCTAGAATACAAGTACTGTTAAGTCTTTGCTCACCTAAACAGCTGTCTATCACCCTAATAGAGAATGGCCTAAAACTGTGATTATAGCGAGGAGCATACAGTTATTTCCATTTTAATATATCTGAGTTACACTCAGACTAAAAGCAGGGCTATTTACCCATGCCAATAAACCTAAATAATCACCTCTATCAAAGGGGATTACTCCCATGAGCATCTTTTATAGCAATACAATCCCAACATGAGCTCTGATTATTATTTGTGGCTGACTGATAAAGTATTGATTCCATATCCCCATTTTATCAAAGTAAAACTCATTACACTTAACAGGTACACTGTCGCCCCCCCTCAGGAAGCTCAACAAACACAGAAACAGTTACAATATAATAATTAATGTTCACTCAGTCTCTGGTGCAGTGGTTCGGTGTCGGCGCAATGCGTAGATCCAGCGATCTCGTCCTATCACTAAGAGTCGATAGTCAGTTGCACTTGATATGGTCCTTCCCAGCAGGGTTGCAACATCTGGCAGGGTATATCTTCCTCACCACACCCACTCGCCAGGTATCAGGTCGTGTCTTCCCTCTACTGGAGGTCACCAAGCGTCCAGCACCTGTTCACCAGCCCCATGCACCACTTCAATTAACAACCTACAATACTACAATAGAGAATTAGCAAATTCAACAATCCATTAGCCAAATTCATCCCTCCAGGAAGTTTTGTTGATTGGCTTGTGATGATATCAAACAGGCTCTATTACACAGTTCTGTTTGATCCAGCCCGCATACCATGGCGTTCCTTCAGTCTGATGTCTAGTCGATCTTTTAGAGTTCTGTTCCTTCATTCCACTGTTCCAGCAGACTGAGGGTGATCTCAGTCCATCTCACCCCGAATAATCCAGCCACAGCCTATCCCTTGATCATAATACAAGCGGTAGGTCAGTGCCCACCGAGGGCTTATCTCCATCATCAAGTGTTTGGTAGACACAGAGGCAGTGACAGCAACCCACTGGGAAAACAGATTATAAGAGCCAAGGTTTCCCTTTACAAATGTAAATTGTAAACATTTGCTACTGCATGAAAGGTTTCTCAGGAGCAGGCCTTTTGAGCTGTAGCACCTGCACCTGAACTGTAGTTGAGTTCCTTTGATAAGCATCACATTGAGATACCACATAAGTGGCTACTGCTTCAAACACGGTCCCCACCCAGGTTTGGGTAACCAGCACACCATTTGACTCACACCCAGGTGTCCGACAGAGTGCATTTGTCGAGCTACAAAGGGCATTAGGCTGTGAGGGCATGCAGAGCGTCCAGTGTGCTGGCAGCACCACACTCTTTTCTAACCATGTCCTTTTCTCTGCTTTAGAGGCCTCAGCCTGAATATCCTGTAGCTGTCCCCTTTTCACCAACAGAGGACTCACAGGGGTCTCAGACTCCTGTTCTACAAGTACTGCTCACCTGACAGCTACATCTGCAAAGTTGTTCCCTCGAGTTACTGGAAACATTTCTTTATTATGTGATTTACACTTTACCACAGCTACTTCAGTCAGCAGCTGCAAAGCTTCTAACAGTTCAGAGACAAACCCAGCATTCTTAACTGGAGTCCCTGCCATGTTGGGGAAATCCCTATTCCTTCACTGCCATCCAAAATTGTGGCATACACCAAATGTATATATACAGTCTATATAAATTGCTACAATTTTCCATTTAGCATATTTACAAGTTTCAATTAAATCTTTTCATTCGGTCTGCTAGTTCTACACCAGATTATTCACAGTTTATACAGCCAGGCAGGTAGCCTGCACAACACATAAACACGGCCCCTTGGCCACCGCATCAAGGGGTCCTGAATAATAATAACCCACCAGACGATGCCTATCTCCATGCCTCCTGCACCAGCACAACAGCTCACGATCCATTTCTTTCACTTACACACAGATTACATACAGATGATCCGTCTGAGGGAATCCTGTCCAGAGCCAGTGCCTGCAAGAAAGCTTGTTTCAAAACATCAAAAACAGTTTCTGCTGCAGGGGTCAAGGCAATTTTGTCTTTAGACTGCACTACCCCCCTTAAACCAATACGTCACTAGACAAGCTCTTTCTGAGAAGGCATTCACCCTGGCTTTATCATGTAGTTGGTTTTATACTCCTTTTTCTTCCTCTCAAGATGCAATACTTGGAGTAGCCCGGCCTTATGGATTCCCTCATTAGGTAAAACAATCACAATATCACATAACCCTTTCGAGGTAGTTCACATAAATGCTATTTCATACAGAAATTCCTTATAAAATGCTGCAGTCTGGGCCTAAAATAGGTCTGGGGTGTCCCCCACCCACATCAGTAGTTGAAACTGTACATATTTTCCCAAGCAGACTGTGACAGCTTATATTTGCTTTAAACACAACCCTTGCACTCCTTCTCCTGTAGCCTCCTGTTACCTGTTAGAAAACGTTATATCACATCTTTATGCTGTTTTAGTCTAAAAACAGGACAGCTGTGCTCCTGTGCCCCACAGTTACTGCACACTGTAAGATTATTTCACTTTTATTTAAATCCTGAGATAAATTTAGGAAGGCTACAGAGGGGTTTACTAGATTAAAACTGTTAGTTCACACACGGCTCTCATTTCAGCTTCTGACAAGTTCTTTAATTGTGAAATCAAGCCTCTTTCTTACAATTTCTCCAAAAAACGATTTTTTTTTTAGTAACTGCACACCAGCTTATTAGTAGTTTTGTCTTTGAGGTTTTATATCTCGGTATAACATTAAAGTCGCACAATAATTTCGACAAACTGGCGGCTCCCTTTTCTCCTCCTTGGGAGTCTTTTTACCTCCCATTTGCAGCGCTCGCACTTCTGCATGCATGCTTCGCGAGTTATTAAATCACATCTGTCTCTGTTCGTAATATCAGGAAAGCATAGTTGCACATTCTTGGCAACATCAGGTTTTAACCCACTCAAGTAAATGTGTTTTATTACTGTGGAAGTATCTTCATTCACTTCCTTTTCATCGGCTAACCCCGAGTATACTATCCATAAAGCTATAAACCTTTCTGTAAAATCTGAAAACATCCTCACTTCCTTCTGCTGACATGCTGTTACTTTTCTCTAATCAGTTTTCGGTGGGTAATGCTCTTTCAAAAATCTCCACACTAATTCCCACCCTTCTCCCAGATTCTCTCTTAAGGCGTTCTATTTCTTCTTTTGCTTTTTCTTTTTCTACATATACAACTTCGTTTCGTTCAGCCATTGCTTTTAGCTTTTCCATCAGGGATTTTTCCGTCTCATCTATGATATTCTGTTGAATTCTCAAATATTCCTTTAAATATTTTTATCCAAAGGTTCATACACTTTTCTACATTCCTGTTCAGCCTAAATTCCGTCTGACAGTCAATATTTCTTTTAAATTTCACTTTGGATTAATCAAACTTTTTTTTTTCCCTTCACACCAAACCATTTTCACGTCTCCCACGCGCCCCGCGGAATCCCCCAGTCGAGACAAACTGACAAACTATCACAATTCGGGAACACGGACCAGGTTCCAAATCCTGGCTTTAAACACACAGTTGAATCGAGTTACCATTTTCGGCTCTTCTGCGAGTACAGTTCTAGTTACTACCTTCAGCCGTACTGCAGTCGTGTACCAGGATGCAACACCTGGATTTTTTCGCACGGGCAGGGCGAGATGCTATTCCTTCAGCAATCCCTCCTTTTCTACCCCACCTTCACAAAACAGGCATCTAAAACACATACACCATTAACTCATTTTTCTGTTGTACTCGCTTCAGCTTCAGGAAAACCCTGAACCCACCACAGCAACATGGAGAGGACAAGGGACTTTTTAGAAAAGAGGAGTCCTTACCTCTTTTTAGAAGCGGCCGCCTAACTTTTCCTCTCCATGTCCGTGTGGTTTAATTTAGATGGATACTTCTTCATCATTTGGGTCACGTATCCACCAATCTGCCTCCTCCTTTTTAGAGGACATTGTAAACCTTTAGGAACAATATGATCTAGCAACAAGGTTATGTCACTGTAATTAGGCTTAAGACAATCAAGAACAAGGCGCTTGCCTTTCTTCTAAATTCTTTACGATCATCAGGCAATTAAGGAAAAGACTTAACTAATGCAAATAATTCACTAGGAGACCAATGTCAATGTACTGTACATATGCTGGAGTTCCTTCTGGACCTGGAAAAGTGCACATTGGTATTTCACAAACAAGTTGCTCCGGACCGCTTTCTAATTTCGGTGGAGACTTTTTCTTTTGAGTACGCATGGCCATGACTTTAGCTGCAGCTTGCTGTTCTTTAGTTTCAAGACTAGTCTTTTTTTAAGCTTCCCATTATTTCTGTGATTCCTCTTTCCATTAAATAAGTTTTCCAATTCATTTTCTTTCATTTCTTCTCCTTCTCTTCTAAGTTTCCCCTTCTTCAGGAAACTTCTTTTTCCTAATTCAACTTTCCTCTGTCCATTCTGATTCACTTACAAAGATCCTTCATAGTTATGGGCCCCTAATTATCATATATAAATTATGTGCAAGTTCCCTTACACCTATTACCCTAGCTTTACAGTTCATGAACATATTTTTTTTTCCCTAACCCAGGCTATAATTGTTTCTCCGAATTTGTCGTACATGTACTTTTGCTGGACTGCTCGGTCCCATTTTCGTCTTTGAATTTTAATTTCCCATTTTTACCGATCGGTGCCTTACTTAGAACCTTATCACATTAACTACTCCGCAGAGCAAAAACCACACGTCTGTGTTAAGATAAGTTCTTTATATGAGTCCCAGACTCATCAAACCCGCGTGAGAACACCCCTGTGGCTCGCTTCTCAAACTATTAATTTTAAAGGATCACTTACTGACGTCAGACAGCTGCCAATTCTCCAGACGCGTCTCTGGAAGGATAAACAGTTTATCCTCCGAGGTTCGTCCAATTTGCTAAAATTGTCCGGGTCCGGATGGAGTTTCAGCAGCCGTTCGCGTTCAGGTTTGTGATCCCGGACGAGCCCCCAAACTGTCGTGGAAATTTAACTATCAAGGAAGCCACAAGAGAGAGTTCTCACCTGAGTAAGGTCTTTATTTCAATATTGCAATATTGGGAGCCCTGCTGCCACTTCGCCAAGTGCAACCAGAGACTCAATTTGTTACAAGCAGTACAGGGTTTTTATAAGACGTTGCGCTGTAAAAAAGTTCAGCACTTGGTCCCTTCTAAAACTTCCCCTTTCTCTAAGAGAAAACAGATTACATCATAGAGCGAGAGAAGAAAAACTAGATTTGTTATTCAAAGCTTATCAGTTACTTTCAGCTAATTCTAATGACCCAGACAGCATATATTGTTTTGGTACATTGTCTTCTAAACTAACCTAAACAGTGTACTTTGTTGACGAACTGTTTTCTAAAATTCTGCACGTACTGTAGCATAGCAGTTATATCCTTGAAATATTATCTAAAAGCACCAATATATTTTTTTGCAAAGCTCTCTACATTTTTAAGAATCAATTAACTCATTAGATTTCCACTACAGGTGCGAGTGAGGTTTTTTTCCCCCCCAACAACCTTCCAGAGGAGCTATAAATATTTTAATTGCTCATAAGGTCTGCTATTTGAGGTCCAGTTATTTAGATGCATACATCTTATTTTATCTCAGCTTTTCAGCTGAGATACACAGATCATACATAAACAATGCAGTAAAAAAATGTCTCATCAAGTATTTAATCATTAGGTATAACAGTTTCCCTTTAGGCCTCTGAAAACACCACCTTCTACCTTGTGAATACCAGTACCTCCTAATTGTCTAAAGGCTTTATTGAAAAAATTTAAAAAAAAAACTGATGTGCTGAAACAGTACAATTAAACACGCTCTGCAGAAAAGGGGATGGTTGTTAGGTCAACTTCAGTTTTACATGTACAGTACACATTTGATTTCATTAAAATTATGAGGTACCTGTATCTGCAGGACTCAAGAGGCTCTCAGTCATGTCACTTTGCAGTTGATGTCTCCTAGAGGTTCCTAGATTCTTATTGTAAATAAAAGGAACAGCATACAGTGGGACTTTTTCAAAAACGGGGAACAAATTTCAACATCCGACTGCACTGAGCACATAAATATTGGTTCTAGGCTCCTGAATCACCTTTGGTCCCTGGATCATTGCTTTTAACCATTTACACAAGGTTTTTACTGTAAAGCACTTTCACAGCTCAACATAAATGGACCTTCTGGGGCACAGGCTTTAAAGGAGCGTTTTAAAAAAACAGACTTTGCATTTCCTGTTATAAGCTATTCTTTTAGCATATGACAAGCATGCCCTTATTATGGCGATATCCTCCTAAACATTGGAGAAATAACTCTAGAAGTTCAATTAAAACAGAAATGCTTCAAATCACTTGGGATACAACAAAAAAGTGGTGTATTATAAAGTGTGTTAAAAATGTAGCTAGTTTGTTTTCATACCTTAGATTATAATAAAACCTCACCATTTAACACCAACAGGTGTTTTCTTGAAGTCTGCTAGCTTCAAAGTTTATGGTTTGGCTTTTGTGTATAATGATAGTGAACTGCATTGGAAAACTTAAAATCTCTCGCATTAAATTGGCTACAAATGCAAGAATTCAACCAGATATTCTTACTTGTAAAATGTCTACTGTTGCATTGCAGTTAGTTAATGTAGTTAGTCCATAGTCAGCAATCTAAACTTTATTGTTAAGCTTTAATGATTGATGTTGTACCAGTAACCTTTAGAAATACTATAGTACTTCACAAATGCTTTGTGTGTTTGGAAATCTTTTGAGTAAAAGCCTTATAAAATTAGATTTAGTTTTCACAGGACATCACAAAGAAATAGGATGGTATAATTCTTATAATTGCTTAGTGATTGTATTTGGAAGATTATGGACTAAACAGACTTCAGGGATGCCAGTGGATCATTGTGCTATTTGGAATTATTCCAAAAATCAAGTGACCTCTTTGCTGTAGTATCTTTAGTATTATTTATTTAGTATTAATAAAGAATAGATTTATTAAAGTCGTGCGATGTGTAAGCGGGATATGTAAAATAATGTATAATAAAGTTTTTTATTATTGTTATAGAGAAACATGATCAGATTTTCCCTGGTTCAGAAAAAAGACGATTAAAATCTGTAATCTTTCCACTTGTATGTCATCGGACATTAACGAGTACAACCCCCTCTCTGCCGGAGTGCTGGCTGTGACGAATTAAACCGGTTTCACAGGTATTTTCAAAGTAGGAAGTACAGTGTTAACTGGTAGCTGGGCTCCTCAATGAAATCGCTTTAACATGCTAATGCGTTGGTGTAACAGTCCGGGAGTGGCAAGCTTCTAATGTCAACTCGACTCGATTGGAAGACAATGAACATATTCTAGCCCTAAATGAATTAATAGCAAACATGGTTTACATAAAATACATTTTTCCAAGAAAGTTTATAATAATACGATCTATAGTTGAAATCTGAGCCTAAATATAAAGGAAAAGCATTTTCAGAGAGCAATCACGCTGTGTTTATGTAGAAAAAGCGATCAGGTTTATGAGCAATCTAATAACCTATTCGCTTAAAACGCTATATAAAATAAAGTTTATTTAGAGATGAATGATAAGTGTCACAGTTTAAATAATTTTCGTAGGAGGGCTTGGACAGATTCCAAGTGCATTTTTGCAATTTACGTTGCATTGTCCAATGTGCTGTTGTAATACAGTTTAGAATACAGTTAGTCTAAACTGTATCAGCTTTATTTATGGGTTGCAATTTAGAAAAAGTCAAAAACCGCACTCAAAATGCAATTTAGAGCTTTCTGGCAAGAGGAGAGACACAAATTATAATGTAACATGCCACTGTTTGTGCATGAATAAAGTTATACTGCAATTTTCCTTAGATACGCGATTAAAAAAAATTTTTTGTTGAATCCCCGGCGGAACACATTCCATAAGAATCAGCGCTTTTATACAGTATATCGCCTTTAAACACATATTTAAACACGCGTTTACGATTTAAATCAAAACGCGATTCAAATCAATATAAATGTTTATTTTGTAACGCATAGGTGACTATTCATTGTTATTAAAAAGACTTAAATTCGATCATGTTGTGATATTTAGAAATATAAATTTGTTTGGTGCGAGTGAGGTTTTATTTAATCTCTGACCAAGGGAAACGTTTCATTTTTTCAAAGATATGTTTGTTAAAAAATAAAGTCATAGTTCCATGGGATTCAATCACAGACCATGTGACATGGGAGTCAGGAAACTAACACACAGCGCCACCAGATTTGACAACGCTATAAAAACGCTATAAAATAATGTGACTAGGCACAGAACAAGTTTACAGCACAGTACAATAATAAATGCTGACCATGACTTTAGAAGCATAAATTACCTTACACTCAATTTAAACACAAGCTGTCTTTAGCCCTCTAAGCTGGTTCATACAGAAATGTAGAGATCCAGGCTCAGAACACACAGCTTCATTAGCGAATACATATGCAGGACAACTAGAGAAGACGTTTTACAGAGGATGGATTTTTAGAAACATCCCATCAGTGACATCACTGAAGTCAACTCCTAGGTACTGTAACTGTCGTGTGGATAGTTTCACAAGAATCAGACAAAGGTTTAAGCATCGCTTGTTCTAGATAAAACTGCAAAAAAAACAAAACAACAACCCATAATGTACTTCTTTGCGGCTCTGTTTGCCCAAATCATATATTCACAACGTGAAATCTAGAAAATAATATTACGTAACCAAAATCTGCAATATGGAAACAGAACCTGTGTAATTGTTGATAGATGATGTACTCGTAACATTTTTACAAGACGAACTACAACATTTAAAAAATGACTTGTATGTACTTGATATCTCTAATCAATCCACGGGGACATTGTTAAAAGCAGAGTCCCAGCACAAAACGAAACTAAAACGCATACCGTTTCGCGCTTATTAGTTGCTCAAAAGTAATTTGACCGTATGAAATGCATAATATAAACCTAGAAACATATACGTGAGCAGTATTTACGCACTGTAGTGTCGGTGTTAAGACATACCTCTCAAATACTGTAAATCAAGTTAAAAATATCTCAAGACTGATTCTGGTCATAATGAAACCATGTTTCGTGTATGTTTTCTTTAAAGTACCGAGACCAGCCATATACTGTATGTTTATGTTCCAAAATTAATATCGTTTATGGCCTTCACACGCGTTGCAGTATGCTCCTATTCTTTTTATGCTCAGCTACTAAGATTTCCCTTCAGTGGTAAAATTAGATATGAATATTCAATACTTAAACGGGCACAGTTAAGACATTAAATATACATATACATACTGTATACAGTACAGTTTGCATACGGTAATATGTTTATGTTACGCAATTAAAAAATAAATAAATAAAAATGAAAAGTCCAGCACCAGCTGGATTCAAACACACAACCTGCCAGTTGGTAGTCACACACCTAGACCAGTAGGCTACAAGACAGCTCGCATGAACAGGCAGGCGAAACAGCCCTACACAGCCCTGTCGCAGCACACGAATTCTTTAGATACGCGATTCCATATTATATTAGCAGAAAAGCTTAAAACTACCACTTTTTCACACGCTATTTCACATGCTAGTTAAATACTTCGATGCTTAAAATCGTTAGGGAGAAATGGAATACCGGTGTGTATTTTTCCTTTAAAGTGCCGATTCCTGGAATCTGACTGGCTGACACCCCTCTGAAGTGGTTCCATAAAATCTGGTATACGGAAAAGAAAGCGTTGATAAATACAAGTGTCTTTTAATACACTCTTTGCTGTGCTCTTGAGGATCCTTTTGATATTTTAAGCTCTAGTTGAATGATAGGTGTCGCATTTTAAATCATTTTCGTAGTTAGAAATTATGAAACGCCCTGTTAAAAGCAAGGAAGTTTTTATGCCCGTTGAAGTAAAACAAAATGCCTGACAAAGTATGGCTTGGACAGATTCCAAGTGCTTGTACAAATGTGCTAAAGAAATTATACTTTGAATATACAGCTTGTCCAAAGTCATCCATTATTAATACTATTAGTAATATCTTCAGTAAAGGCTTTGATGCATAAATATTTCTGATAAAGGTAGGTTGTGTACTTTTGTCCAACTGAGCAATCTTGCTTTCATAAAATATACCAACATTTGAATGACTGATGATTAACATGCTGTAATACACAGTTCAAAATTAAAGGCTCAAATGCTGTACATGAGAGGTTAAGCTCCCCCTGGCGGTTTTACAAGGCGACGCCGGATAGTTAGCCACGTGACACACGTGAACTGCGTGATACCGCGACACGCCCACCGGGGTATGCCGCGAAATACCTCACCCATTTTGAATGGCTGCATCTGTAGATCACTTATCCTATATAAACACAGCGTAATTGCCCTCCGAAAATCCTCTTTTTCTTGTTCGTTTTAGAGACCTTGATCGAAACTGATTTTAGATGTCAGAAAGGATTTATTTTCTCTGTATTTCCTACATTGCTTTGTCGAGACTTTAACTTTATATCTAACTTTATATCTAGGCTCAGATTTCAACTATAAATCGTACAGTAATTAATAGCAGTAAATACTGATGTTTTGCGCCCTCTTACCACAAAAATATATATGTTTTGTAGCTGGGATGAACTTTATTTCATACACGTAGCTACTGCGATTCGGACAAGGACGGTTAAACATAGCGGCAAATCAGACACCCAGAGAGGGGGGGGGGGGCGTCTTCTCGCCTCCATAACTAAAATGCCAAATAGGAGTGGCTTAAGCGACATACACAGTCGTGTAACTGACAGTTTTAGGTAGCCTATCGTGTAAATTTCGCTTTGTTGCTGATAGGTTAAGCTTTCGAAACTCTGCCCCAAAGTCATGTGACTGATTTTTCACCCTGTTTCGTTGGTTAAACGCAATGATCACAAGCACCACCATGGTAACTGGGATGTGTAGTTTTTAATTCCGTTTGAATTATAACTGTACGTACTGTCTTCATATTTGGCCAGGGCTTTAAAGAGAAGGCGCGCCCAAAAATTTCGGTGCCGTCGTCTCTGCTTTAAAGGTACCCCCGTGCTGGAAGAATTTGACCTCGGAACGTTTGCCCAGCGTAATGATATTAATAATAACTCCTTACACTACTATAGCTCTTTTCTGGACACTCCACTCAGAGCTCTTTACAGGTCCTGGGGATCCCACTACCAGTGTGCAGCTCTTTACTGGTCATGGGGATCCCACTACCACCACCAGTGTGCAGCCCCACCTGGATGACGCCCCAGTCCTCTCCCCACACACCAGCTCTCAGTGGGGAGGAGAGCAGAGTGATGAAGCCAATTCATAGATGGGGATTATTAGGAGGCCATTACTGGTAAGGGCCAATAGGAAATTTGACCAGGACGCTGGTGTAAAACCCCTACTCTTCTCGAGAGACACCCTGGGATTGTTAATGACCACAGAGAGTCAGGACCTCGGTTTGACGTCTCATCTGCAGGACGACGCCTGTTTACAGTCCAGTGTCCCCGTCACTATACTGGGGCATCAGGACCCACACAGAGCGCAGGGTGAGAGCGCCCCCTGCTGGCCCCACTCACACCTCTCCCAGCAGCAGCCTCAGTGTTTTCCCAGCAGTCTTCCCTCCAGGTACTGGCCAGGCTCACACTGCTGGGCTCCAGTGGGGCTGCCAGCTGGGAGTTGCAGGGTGATAGGGCTGCTGGCCATTATGAATGCAACTTACAGAATGAACATCTGGGAATTATTCTTGGGCATCATGCACTGATAACAATAGTAAAAACAGCTAAGAATTGTTTGGCTTGATGATCTCAAATACTTAAATGTACAGGATATAGTATTAGTCCCCACTAGCAAGGCTTGGTAAAACCAGACTGCACAGTGGAGACGCGCCGAGCCGGTACTCACCGCGTCGGAGTACAGCACACGCAGGGACGGCCGGCACCCTCAGCGGTTGTGCGAATTTCCGCCGATTCACTGCTGCCGCGTGGCGCTCGAGGGTTCAGAGAACTGTGTTTGTTTCTAGGAAAAAACAGGCCGCTGCTCCCCGGGAGGAACTACTGATAATAATACTACTACTGATAACAATAGTACTACTACTAACACTAATACTACTACTGATAACAATAGTACTACTACTAATACTACTAATACTACTGATAACAATAGTACTACTACTAATACTACTATTACTAATACTAATAATACTACTACTACTACTGCTGACAACACTAATAATACTACTAATACTATTCTACTGATAATAGTACTACTAGTACTACTACAAACACTACTACTAGTACTGATAATAATACTAATAATAATACTACTGCTACTACTACTACTACTGCTGACAACACTACTACTACTAATAATAATAATCTACTAATACTACTGATAATGATAATACTAGTAATAATACTAATACTAATAGTAATAACACTACTAATACCAGTAACAATCTCCTTCACACAAGAACTGCACACACGGTGTACAAATCAGCTGACTGGAGAGTAATTTCCGACGGTGATAAACACAAGGAATAGAACTGACCTTGTTGGTTTCTCTAAAAACACTACAAGTCCTGTCAAAGACAGGATATGCTCCACTAGAATTGTTGTCTCTGACCGGTGAGAAATTTCGTTTGTTGTGCGAAGGACTCAGCAAGAAGAGATGTGTCAATTCAGGTGCAGTTGTTTATCGTGAGGGAAAGCACAGATAATATGGGCTTTAATGAATTAACAGTGAAAGTGTAGCAGGGGGCCTCGTATGGACTGCGGTTGTGTCTAGTTTTTGTCATTTGCATTTAAAGATTTTATAATAATAATAATAATAATTGCTCCACTCAAAGCGCTTTACAGGTAATGGGGACTTCCCTCCACCACCACCAATGTGCAGCACCCACCTGGATGATGCGACGGCAGCCATAGTGCGCCAGAACGCTCACCACACATCAGCTATCAGTGGGGAGGAGAGCAGAGTAATGTAGCCAATTCATAGAGGGGGATTATTAGGAGGCCATGATTGGTAAGGGCCAATGGGAAATTTGGCCAGGACACCGGGGTTACACCCCTACTCTTTTCGAGAAGCGCCCTGGGATTTTTAATGACCACAGAGAGTCAGGACCTCGGTTTTACATCTCATCCGAAGGACGGCGCCTGTTTACAGTATAGTGTCCCCATCACTATACTGGGGCATTAGGACCCACATGGACTACAGGGTGAGCGTCCCCTGCTGGCCCCACTAACACCTCTTCCAGCAGCAACCTTAGTTTTTCCCAGGAGGTCTCCCATCCAGGTACTGACCAGGCTCACACCTGCTTAGCTTCAGTGGGTTGCCAGTTGTGAGTTGCAGGGTGATATGGCTGCTGGCTATTTTGCTTGTCTTTTGCAAACAAAAAGCTAAGACTTCTACATGAAACATAATGCAGGAGTAGCTGCAGCCTAGGTAGACGTGCAGAAAACCACGTTACGTTGTTATTATTTACTTTATTATTCATTATTTCTCACTGAACACTAGCGCCCCTCTATGATCACACACTCAACACACTACTGTCCCACTGTGATCACACAGTGAACACACTACTGTCCCACTGTGATCACATAGTGAAAACAGTACTGTGCCACTCTGATCGAACACTGAACACAGAACTGTGCCACTGTGATCAAACACTGAACACAGTACTGTCCCATTTTAGTTGAAACACTGAACGCAGTACTGTCCCCCACTGATGACACACCGAACACAGTACTGTCCCCCTCTGATGACACACTGAACACAGTACTGTGCCACTGGGATCACACACCGAACACAATACTGTGCCACTGTGATGACACACCGAACACAGTACTGTGCCACTGTGATCACACACTGAACACAGTACTTTGCCACTGTGATCACACACTGAACACAGTACTTTGCCACTGTGATCACACACTGAGCACAGTACTGTGCCACTCTGAGCACACACTGAGCACAGTACTGTGCCACTCTGAGCACACACTGAGCACAGTACTGTGACACTGTAATTGCTCAATGAACACAGTTCTGTCCAACTGTGATCACACACCGAACACACTACTGTCCTACTGTGTTCAGACACCAAACACAGTACTGTCCTACTGGTAACACACAGAACACAGTACTGTGCCACTGTGATTATGCACCGAACACAGTACTGTCCCCCTGTGATCTCACACCGAACACACTACTGTCCTACTGTGTTCAGACACCAAACACAGTACTGTCCTACTGGTAACACACAGAACACAGTAATGTGCCACTGTGATCACGCACTGAACACAGCACTGTGCCACTGGGATCACACACTGAACACTGTACCACTGTGATCACACACTGAACACAGTACTGTGCCACTGGGATCACACACCGAAAAGGGTACTGTGCTACTGTGACAACATGCTGAACACAGTACTGTCCAACTGTAGTAACACGCTGAACACAGTACTGTCCAACTGTAGTTACACGCTGAACACTGTACTGTCCCACTGTGATTACTCACCGAACACAGTACTGTGCCACTGGGATCACACACCGAACACAGTACTGTGCCACTCTGATGACACACTGAACACAGTACTGTGCCACTGTGATGACACACTGAACACTAGCATCCCACTCTGATCACAGTACTGTCCCACTGTGACAACACGCTGATCACAGTACTGTCCCACTGTGACAACACGCTGATCACAGTACTGTGCCACTCTGATCACACACTGAACACAGTACTGTTGCACTGTGTCTGTATGAACCCCTCTCTCTCTCAGTGCAGTGTTCATGTACTGGAGTGTCCAGTCAGTGTGTCTGTATGAACCCCTCTCTCTCTCGGTGCAGTGTTCATGTACTGGAGTGTCCAGTCAGTGTGTCTGTGTGAACCCCTCTCTCTCTCAGTGCAGTGTCCATGTACTGGAGTGTCCAGTCAGTGTGTGTGTATGAACCCCTCTCTCTCTCAGTGCAGTGTTCATGTACTGGAGTGTCCAGTCAGTGTGTGTGTATGAACCCCCCTCTCTCTCAGTGCAGTGTTCATGTACTGGAGTGTCCAGTCAGTGTGTCTGTATGAACCCCTCTCTCTCTCACAGTGCAGTGTTCATGTACTGGAGTGTACAGTCAGTGTGTCTGTATGAACCCCTCTCTCTCTCAGTGCAGTGTTCATGTACTGGAGTGTCCAGTCAGTGTGTGTGTGTATGAACCCCTCTCTCTCTCAGTGCAGTGTTAATGTACTGGAGTGTCCAGTCAGTGTGTCTGTATGAACCCCTCTCTCTCTCAGTGCAGTGTTCATGTACTGGAGTGTCCAGTCAGTGTGTCTGTATGAACCCCCCTCTCTCTCAGTGCAGTGCTCATGTACTGGAGTGTCCAGTCAGTGTGTCTGTATGAACCCCTCTCTCTCAGTGCAGTGTTCATGTACTGGAGTGTCCAGTCAGTGTGTCTGTATGAACCCCTCTCTCTCTCAGTGCAGTGTTCATGTACTGGAGTGTCCAGTCAGTGTGTCTGTATGAACCCCTCTCTCTCTCAGTGTTAATATGAGATCTCCCACGCCCCTGGACTGAGGTCACTGCAGCTGGGGTGACCTCCTGCTACAGCATTGCCTGAGCATTGGGGGTACCCTCTGATGTGGGGGCGTTCGGGGTGACCCTGTGCGTCTCTGTGTGTGGGTGCGTTCTGGGTGACCCTGTGTGTCTGTGTGTGGGGGTGTTGGGGGCGACCCTGTGTGTCTGTGTGTGGGGGTGTTGGGGGTGACCCCATGTGTCTGTGTCCCCAGGGGAAGTTCACCACAGCCAGCGATGTGTGGGCATTCGGGGTGACCCTCTGGGAGATGCTGAGGCTGTGTAAGGAGCAGCCCTACGCCTCCATGACAGATGAGCTGGTGATCGAGAACGCTGGAGAGTTCTTCAGAGACCAGGGCAAGCAGGTAACAGCCACACCTGGCCAGGAGTACCTGTACCTGTCTCTCTCCTGTTCAAGAGGCTTTATTAGCATGACCGATGGGTACAATCAGTGTTGCCAAAGCAAATAAAAATAATAAAATTAACATGGAACAAAACAAAAACTAGAAGTAAAATAAAACCTACAGACATGTCACAGACATTTACAACAAAGAGATATGATAAAATATTGACATATACTGTAGCGACTGGAGCATTATTGGGAGACAGACTCACTGTTCCTCAGGCTGTGACAGGAGATCACATACTGGGCTGCCAGATCAACTGAGTTCCCTCCTCCCTCTCCCAGTAGGATGGGGACCCGTTGTGACTCTGGCAAGTGTGGGAACTCTGGGATTAGATTTCTGAATTTCGGGAAATGTTTCTCTAATCCCAGAGTATCTGTCACAGTGCAGTAGGAAGTGCACCTCTGTCTCTCTTTCTCCCCGCTGGCAGTGGGAGCACAGCCTGTCCTCTCTGGGCAGCCAGGTCTGCCTGTGTCGCCCAGTTTCTATGGCCAGGTTGTGGTCACTGAGCCTGTACTTCGTCAGGGTCTGTTTCTGTTTGTTATTTTTTATTTTGGTCAAATATTCAGCTAGTGTGTATTGTCTGTTTAGGGTTCTGTAGCATTCCAGTTTATATTGTGTTTGTGTGTGTGTGTCCCAGTGTGTGAGATATTGCTGTTTGATCTGTGCTGTGATGTGGTTGAGTCTGGGTTGTGGTACTCTAGCAGTGCTGTCCTGAGGCTGGTTAGGATTGGTGTGGCTCAGGTCGGTGAGCCTCAGGCCCAGCTGGCTCAGGGGGCTCTGTTTTGGGCTCAGCTCTTGACTCAGCAGGGCTTTGTGGTGGTAGGAATTTTGGTCGCTGTTTTTTAGGTGTAGCCAATACTTTAATATTCTTTTCTGTATGTTTATCAATAGTGGGTACTGGCCTTATTCGGCCCTGCACCCGTTGTTAGGAGTTTTTCTCTGCACACGGAGGATGATTCTACAGATCTCCATGTGCAGAGTTTCTGTGGGGTGTTTGTCCCATTGGGTGTAATCCTGGTCTGTGAGGGGACCCCACACTTCACTGCCATATAGGGCAATGGGTTGGATTACACTTTCAAATATTTGGAGCCAGATTCTTGTTGGTGGGCTGATGTTGAAGAGCCTCCTTCTTATTGCGTAGAAAGCCCTGAGTGCCTTCTCCCTCAGAGCCTTCACTGCCAAGTCAAAACTCCCGGAAGAGCTGATGGTGAGACCGAGATATGTGTAGCTGGATGTGTGCTCCAATGTGTTGTTGTTCAGTGTGAATTTGTACCTGTTTCCCTGAGGTCTGGCTTTCTTCTAGAAAACCATAACTCTGGTCTTGTCTCTCTCTCAAGGGCAGGACTTTGTCCTCTCAGTGGCCCTGGGTTCAGTTAATGATTAACTCACCAGGGCAGAATGAAGTCTTGGACGCCGCCTGATATGAACGTTTCTGGTATATCTCATCACTTAGGAATTTAAAAATATATATAAAAATACTTTTAAAATTGTTTTTCATAAGCAAACTCTCTTGTTTGGGGTTCTGGAAAGTTGATCTAAAAGGATCTCCAAAGCACTTTACAGTCAGGGACCCCACTTCATCCCACCTGCAAACAACTGAGGAGAGGGAATTTGGGGAGTACAGACCGAACCCCGACTAAGCAGCACCCCTGACCAGCAGTCGGGTCACTGGGGTCACTGGGGTCACACCCCTGCTCTCACACACTGTAAGGACATTGTTGTTGTCATTCTGTAAATCGCTTTGAGAAGACACCTTTAAAGGTGCTATATAAAATAGTTTTTTTTTTAATTATTACTTCAAATGAGATCTGCTGAAAATCAAGAGTTGATTTTATTGTTGGACATGTGCAGCTATATAGAATCTGTTGATGTATTAATCACTCTTGCCATTAGTAATCAATTAATTTAAAACAATGAAATATGGCTATAATCTGTTAGGTTTTGCACCAATTGAATGATTTTTGTAAAGTTCTTTTAGAACAGCATGACGTGACCTCGATAGTACTGACCTGTGACAAGACTGTGAAAGTGAAAACGTTTTTGAAGTTGATTAGATTATTCTTTATTGCCAATAGTTGGTGGAATTTGCTAATAGTACAGCAAACAACACAGATGAGTCACACATACAACATATACAGTACAAATTTACATAGAACAGAAGACAAACATTGTCACATACAGCACATATGTAAACAACTTTCCATGTTAAACAATAAATTATACAAGGAAGTCAGAGTTCAAGGTGAATTCAGAGGTCGCATGGCAGAGGGGAGGAGTCTGAGGTTGAATCAGACCGTCCTTGATTGGGAGGATCTGAAACTTGTTCCAGAAGCATGAAGCTGAAAGAGATTATGAGCTGGGGGAGAGGGGTCGGAGATGATTTTCTGGGCACAACTGGAGGTGCAGCTTGAGTACAGAGATGAGATACTCTGGCTTCCTTGAAGAAACAGCCAGATTTGATCTTCTGATCATTTTAACTACTAAATACTCTTTTCTGTGTCCTGTCTTCTGTTGTTATTGTGTGGAAAACAGCTCCGTGCTGTTATAGACAGAACAGTGAAAACTGCCTCTGAGAAACACACAGGTAAAAACCATGTCTGATCAAGTCTGCTGCTGTCATTAACACGCATGAAAATACTATTGGTGAAAAAGAACCTAATACCTCGTCAGTGATTTTTTACATAAACATTTTTATATAAAAACAGTAAAACCAGGAACATGTTTATTAAATGTTTATTAAATTCCAAACAGTTTGATAGATCTCTGATCGCTGACAAGAGAAAGTGAAAGTAAATCAGCTCCTATCTCTGAGCTGCTGTGTGATGGACTAAATCTAATCTCCCTGAGAGAAAACAGTTCAAGTACAGCACAGAGGATTTAAACAGACACAGGTCTGTCTGCCACTGTGTTAATAACGCAGTACAGAGCGGAGCACAGTATGATTTTAATTCCTAACAGGACACAAGATGGTTGAATCTCTCAGTCTGATGACCAGTAAGATCAGTGAATCAGTAATACAGCATCAATCACACTCACTGTTGGGAGGTTTAAGACCTTTACTGTTCCTCCTCTTGACAGGCAGTCTGGGCCCCTCTTCTCTCTCTCTCTCCCTTCTTTCATACTTCTGTCTCAGCTCCTCTGTCTCTCTCTGTTTCTCCTCCTCCCTCTGTCTCAGCTCCTCTGTCTCTCTGTATCAGCTCCTCTGTCTCTCCTCCTCCCTCTGTCTCAGCTCCTCTGTCTCTCTCTGTCTCTCCTCCTCCCTCTGTCTCAGCTCCTCTGTCTCTCTCTGTCTCTCCTCCTCCAACCTCTGTCTCAGCTCCTGTCTCTCTCTGTCTCTCCTCCTCCCTCTGTCTCGGCTCCTCTATCTCTCGTTCAGTGTTTATTTCTTTGATGTCAGTGGTGAAGTACAGCCCATAGTTTCCTGCCACCATGTCCTCTATCTTCTCCAGCAGCTCTGTGACCTGAGTGCGGTCGCCCCTGTTCTTGTTGTTGAGAACATGATACCTGTTCCCACACTTCTCCACCAGATACTGGAGCTTCTTCCCTTCTCTCTCAATGTGCTGCTCAATGGTTATGTCTCTCAGTGTGTCCCCCCAGGTGAACAGCACTATTGTGTGTCTCCAGACTCTCTCACTGAGAAGCTCCAGATATTTCTTCACTGATCTCCAGTCTGTGGCTGAGTCCAGATCAATCACCAGGAGGAGAGCGTGGGGTCCTGGGGGACACAGAGACACACTGCGCACAACCTCCTCTCTGACATGCTGTGGATCAGTCCTTATTATACGTGGAAAAGAGGAGTACCCTGGAGTGTCGACCACAGTGATCTGCCTCCCAGCTACTTCTCCCTGTCTCTTCTTACACTCCTCAGTTTCTCCCTCAGTGACAAACTCCTCTCTGCCCAGGATGGTGTTTCCTGCTGAGCTCTTCTCAGACAATCTCTGGCCCAGCAGCACGATCCTGATCTCTGAGAGACGCTGTGGTGCCTCATGGGCATCAGCCTGTCCCTCCCCTGTCAGAGAGAAAGATCACAGATTATTTACATGATAAAGTTCTCATCACAGATATCTTCACCACTCATCCCATTTAAAATTCACAATAAAAACTTTTCTATATCTTTTCTATTGTCCCTGCCCTGTGACAGAGGAAAATCACAGATTATTGAGATTAATTTTCTGTGTATTCTCTGTGGTATACAAAAATGTTCTGTTAATGTTAGGTAATCAGACTGTATTCTTACAACATTCTTATTCTGTATTCTTGCAATTTATGTAATATATATATATATTTAACTGTTCTCTCAATAGTACATGTTTATTTTTCATCACAATTTTTTTTCTTAGAATAATTTAACCTCACTGAAAGTTTAGATTTCTCTCATCTGATAAATCGACATTTTTCCCAACTCCTTCCTTGCTCATCTTTACCAAGGGCACCAATACTTCTGGAGGGCCCTGTAGAGTCCCCCTAACACTGAGTATCCAATGGCAGTTCAGACACATATGGGACTCCTGTGTTCAGAATGAACCTTTATACCACCTTATTTTAAAAATACATGTAAAAAAACTGTAAAATCATTCAGTCTGTCCTGATTCTTCACTAGCGAGTCTAAAATGTCACATTTCATAAAGACATGTTTGGGACTCAGCCACCTGGCTGGGAAATCTGTGTGTTGTATAGTTTCAAACCGCTTAGAAACTATCTACTGTGATCCACACTGAAGAGAACTAGCATGATGTTAGTTTAAAAACAGTGAAACTGACAAGCTGGAGGAACTGAGTCTCTTTAGTCTGAAGGGAGTGTCCCACACTGACAGGGTGAAGATAGTGAACCATATATATATATACAAAATATTCAACATCCTCAGTGACAGTCAGTCATCATTAAAGACCAGTTAGATATTGACACCTCAGAGTTCCTCAGAATTAACACTGAAACTCAAAGCAACACTAAGACTTAAAATCAGGAGTGGGAGGCTCTCCTGTACACAGAGAGAGGTGGGAGAGGGGAACAGGCTGATACCCTGGCTTCTCTCCAGACATAGCTGGGTGAGCTCCTCCAGTCAGGACAGGAGGCTCTACTGTACACAGAGAGGGGTGGGAGAGGGGAACAAGCTGCCCAGTCAGGACAGGAGAACCTGGAATCACTACTAATTATGGGCCAAATAAATTCCTCTGTTGTTCATCTGTACTGATTCCTCTCTGGTATTATCAGCTGTACAACAAACACAACCTCTGAGCAACAAACAGGAAACGATCATATCTGAGCGTGTCTGAGCATCATGAATACTAACAGTGTGAATCCAATACCATCAGCACACGGTCAGGTTTTACATCAATCATTTTACCTTAAATAAACACCTTATTAAAATATTTAGTACATTCCAAACAGCTTGAGTTGACAGTACTGATCCCTGATCTCTGACAAGAGAAAGTGAAAGTACATCAGCTCCTGTCTCTATCTCCAAGTTCAGACCCTGTGTGTCTGACAGACAGAACACACTCTCAGCAGACAGGAAGACACTTCTCCAGCTGCTGCTGTGCTCTGTGACAGAGAAGAGACCCTCAGTGACTCCCTTTATGACACTCTGACAGGCAGAACAAGAGAAAACTCACCAGGGCTGAGCGCTGAGCTCCTACACGCTGCCATCTCTCTCTCTCCTTCTCTTCCTGCTGATCTGAAGGGCAGGACTATGTCCTCTCAGTGGCCCTTGATAAAATATTTAGTGGGTTCAGTTAATGATTAACTCACCAGGGCAGAATGAAGTCTTGGGCGCCGCCTGATATGAACGTTTCTGGTATATCTCATCACTTAGGAATTTAAAAAAACTTTAAAAATTATTTTTCATAAGCAAACTCTCTTGTTTGGGGTTCTGGAAAGTTGATCTAAAAGGATCTCCAAAGCACTTTACAGTCAGGGACCCCACTTCATCCCACCTACAATCAACTGAGGAGAGGGAATTTGGGGAGTACAGACCGAACCCCGACTAAGCAACACCCCTGACCAGCAGTCGGGACACTGGGGTCCACACCCGTCTGGATCAATGAAGTTAATGAGGCGCTGTCCCCGCCAGGGGGAGACAAGGCACCAGAAGTCAGAGGCCAGAGCTGAACTGCTTCAGGAGAGAGACAGATCGGGGAAACAGCAGACCAGAGAGAGCATGAGAGCAGACAGGAGTCAGACAGTAGATAACGGACCTGAGCAGCTCATCGGCTTGTTCGCCCCTCCCCCAGCTCTGTCTGGAGAGAAGCCAGGGTATCAGGTTGTTCCCTCCTCCCACCCCTCTCTGCGTACAGACCCCCTCTTAACCGCAGATGCCTGAGCGCTGATTGACCTCCTGCAGCGTCAATCCCTCCCCCAGAACAAACACAAACCACACCGCTGCTTCTCCGTTTTTATTCATCTGTTCATGGAGTGAAACACGCGCCGTTCCCCACCCACCCCACGATCATTTCGCTCACTGTCATCGACCGATCGATTATACAACGACAAATCATGGAGAACCGTTCCAGTTCCTCACGGTGAAGGAAGAGTAGCACCACCTCCACTCTCACTGAAATACTCTCCATCAATAAGACGCACGAGTCTCTCCGTCAATAAGATAGATAAATAAATAAGCCACGCAGGAAATCAATAAATAAACAAATAGAGCGATAAGGCGCCACGGGCGTCTCCGCCCACGAGTCCCGGACTCCCCTCTCCGGGCGGCAGCGGTCCGGGTCCGAGCTCGGGTTCGGGTCCGGCTGGCCGGTATGGGTATCGGTATCGGGCCGGACTCGAGGGCCTCTCCCGTCACGGTCGGACTCCACCCAGAAGGGGGGCGGGGGGGGGTTACAGGTCACAGGTCACAGGTCACAGGTCGGAGCTGATGCTAAGGTACTGAGAGACGCCGACCAGGAGCAGCACCTCCCCGGTCTTCGTCGCCTCGGCCGCCGCCCCCTCTTCCTCCCCCGCCAGGAGGGGCGATGGCAGTGTGGGTGGGTGGGGCAACAGCAGCCCCTGCCATTCCTCCTGCCCCCCCTGCCCCTGCCCCTCGGGGGGGCAGCTGGCGGCGGGCAGCGCCGGTTCACACCCGGGCTCCTCGGAGGAGTAGATCTGGAGACACAGCGCGGCCACCAGCAGCAGGAACAGCGGTTCTGCACCTGGGGGAGAGAGAGGTCAGGGTCAGGGAGTCACGCTCGCTGGGGTTCGGGCTGCATGATATTAATAATAATAATACACTTCTATAGCTCTTTCCTGGACACTCCACTCAGAGCTCTTTACAGGTCATGGGGATCCCACTACCACCACCAGTGTGCAGCTCTTTACAGGTCCTGGGGATCCCACTACCGCCACCAGTGTGCAGCTCTTTACAGGTCATGGGGATCCCACTACCGCCACCAGTGTGCAGCTCTTTACAGGTCACGGGGATCCCACTACCGCCACCAGTGTGCAGCCCCACCTGGATGATGCTCCAGTCCTCTCCCCACACACCAGCTCTCAGTGGGGAGGAGAGCAGAGGGATGAAGCCAGTTCAGAGAGGGGGGTTATTAGGAGGCCATGACTGGTAAGGGCCAATGGGGAATTTGACACATCTATGTAGAACAGAGGGACAGTTATTCCTCAGTAATATCCATTAGCATGCATGTCTTTTTATTGTTTAGCCTCTAATCTTCTTGAAAGAAGCCCTGGGATTTTTAATGACACAGAGAGTCACAACCTCAGTTTCACATCTTGAAGGATAGAGCCTGTTTACAGTATAGTGTCCCCCTCACTATACTGGGGTATTAGCACCCCCTGCTGACCCCACTAACACCTCTTCAAGCAGCAACCTTAGTTTTTCCTAGGAGGTCTCCCATCCAGGTACCGACCAGGCTCACCTCCGTTCAGCTTTAGTGGGTTGCCACTTGTGAGTTGCAGAGTGATATGGCTGCTGGCAAGAAACTAGAGCGCCTGGAGGAAACTTATGCGAACATGGGGAGAAACCACTCAGCTCTATTCAAGGACAATTTTTATCTTCCACCTTCCTTGGAAGATGTCAAACCACAGACCCTGTGCTGCGCTTCAGTGCCGGCTGTAGTGGACATCCTGTTGAACATAAAAAGGGCTCCTTGGACTTGAAATTACCAGATAAAAGCCATTTTTCGTCACTTTCTCAGTGAGCAGGCTCAGCGCAAACAGAACGCCGGTTCTCATAGCGGTGTGTCCAGGTGACTGTAAAAGGGCAGTGCCGCAGCTTAGCTGGTTAACGTGCCTGTCTAGTAAACCGGTGATCCTGGATTGAAATCCCACCGGTGCCTTTCTTTCTCTCTTGTCGTGTAGAGTTTATCATTATGGACATCAGCAGGCGTCTGCCTTAAGTTTAATGTAAGTGTTCATTTCTGGAACAACTTGTTTTTCAAAAACTGCACACAAATTGCGATAGATAAAATACTAATCTCCCCTGTCAGTGCAGAAGAATTACTACCAGCTGGCAAGAAAATGAAAACTATTTTTTTGTCTTTAGCCTTAAACCTATGAATGTAGAAGAAAAGATGATATAGAAGATAACCCTTAGATGTTCATCGAAAGCTCAGTAAACAATAAAGCAGAGGCTCATGTTCTGAATTCTGATCTGATCTGATTGTCTTGCTTCGACCTTTAAATTGTACAGTGTGTAGACGTGTCACTCTTCCTAACACAATTAAAGAGCCGCAGGCAAAAGTGCCTGTCAGGAGTTCAGTTCAGTGGCAGAGCACTTGCATCGCGTGTATAAGGCTTTGTTTTCTATCGTCACTCTGGATTTCTTTTTAAACGCGATATCTTATCTGTGATTATCTTTCGTGTGACTTCCCCCGTAAGAGTTGATCTGGGTATTCTGGTGTTTTATTTTGCTCTTACTGATGAACCTGTTCAGGTGGTGATTAACTTTATGAATCCACACTAGGTGGCGCCAGAGCAGCGTCACAGCGAGGACAGGAAACCCGCCACCTCACATCAGCAGGAAGAGAAGGAGAGAGAAAGAGATGGCAGCGTGTAGGAGCTCAGCGCTCAGCCCTGGTGAGTTTTTTCTTGTTCTGCCTGTCAGAGTGTCAGTAAGGGAGTCACTGAGGGTCTCTTCTCTGTCACAGAGCACAGCAGCAGCTGGAGAAGTGTCTTCCTGTCTGCTGAGAGTGTGTTCTGTCTCTCAGACACATAGGGTCTGAACTCGGAGAGAGACAGGAGCTGATGTACTTTCACTTTCTCTTGTTAGCGATCAGAGATCAGCTCAAGCTGTTTGGAATTCACTAAATATTTTAATAAGGTGTTTATTAAAGGTAAAATGATTGATGTTAAACCTGACTGTTGGCTGATGGTATTGGATTCACAGTGTTAGTATTCATGATGCTCAGACACGCTCAGGTATGAACATTTCCTGTTTGTTGCTCGGAGGCCTTGTTCATTGTACAGCTGATAATACCAGAGAGGAATCAGTACAGATGAACAACAGAGGAATTTATTTGGCCCATAATTAGTAGTGATTCCAGGTTCTCCTGTCCTGACTGGGCAGCTTGTTCCCCCCTCCTGCCCCTCTCTGTGTACAGTAGAGTCCCATGTCCTGACTGGAGGAGCTCATCCAGCTGTGTCTGGAGAGAAGCCAGGGTATCATCTTCAACAACAGGGCTGGGCAGCTTGTTCCCCTCTCCCACCCCCCTCTGTGTACAGTAGAGCCTCCCACTCCTGATTTTAAGTCTTAGTGTTGCTTTGAGCCTCAGTTTTAATTCTGAGGAACTTTGAGGTGTCAATATCTAACTGGTCTTTAATGATGACTGACTGTCACTGAGGATGTTGAATATTTTCTTTGTACGTGGTTCCCTATCTTCACCCTGTCAGTGTGGGACACTCCCTTCAGACTAAAGAGACTCAGTTCCTCCAGCTTGTCAGTTTCACTGTTTTTAAACTAACATCATGCTAATTCTCTTAAGTGAGGATCACAGTAGATAGTTTCTAAGCGGTTTGAAACTATACAACACACGGATTTCCCAGCCAGGTGGCTGAGTCCTAAACATGTCTTTATGAAATGTGATATTTTAGACTCACTATTGAAGAATCAGGACAGACTGAATGATTTTACAGTTTTTTACATGTATTTTTAAAATAAGGTGGTATAAAGGTTCATTCTGAACACAGGAGTCCCATATGTGTCTGAACTGCCATTGGACACTCAGAGTGTTAGTGGGGCTCTCCAGGGCCCTCCAGAAGTATTGGCGCCCTTGGTAAAGATGAGCAAGGAAGACATTGGAAAAATGTCTGTGTTGTTTATCAGATGAGAGAAATCTGACCTTTCAGTGAGGTTAAATTATTCTAAGAAACAAAATTCACATGTACTATTGAGAGAACAGTTAAAAATAAAAAATATATATATTTTATATAAATTGTAAGAATACAGAATAAGAATGTTGTAAGAATACAGTTTGACTAACATTAACAGAATATGTTTGTATACCACAGAGAAAATACAGAAAAATAATCTCAATAATCTGTGATTTTCCTCTCTCACAGGGCAGGGACAATAGGAAAGATATAGAGATATAGATGTTTTTATCATAAATTTTAAATGGGATGAGTAGTGAAGATATTTGTGATGAGAACTTTATCATGTAAATAATCTGTGATCTTTCTCTCTGACAGGGGAGGGACAGGCAGATTCCCATGAGGCACCACAACGTCTCTCAGAGACCAGGATCGTGCTGCTGGGGGAGAGAAGGTCTGGGAAGAGCTCAGCAGTAAACACCATCCTGGGCAGAGAGGAGTTTGACACTGAGGGAGTAACTGAGGAGTGTGAGAAGAGACAGGGTGAAGTAGCTGGGAGGCAGATCACTGTGGTCGACACTCCAGGGTACTCCTCTTTTCCATGGATAATAAGGACTGATCCACAGCGTGTCAGACAGGAGGTTGTGTACAGCGTGTCTCTGTGCCCCCCAGGACCCCACGCTCTCCTCCTGGTGATCCCTCTCATCACACTGAGAGAGAAACAGAGGAGAGTAGAGAAGGAGCATCTTGAGCTTCTCAGTGAGAGAGTCTGGAGACACACAATAGTGCTGTTCACCTGGGGGGATGAGCTGACAGACACAACCATTGAGCAGCTCATTGAGAGAGGAGGAGAGGAGCTCCAGTGGCTGCTGGAGAAGTGTGGGAACAGGTATCATGTTCTCAACAACAAGAACAGGGGCGACCGCACTCAGGTCACAGAGCTGCTGGAGAAGATAGAGGACATGGTGAGAGGAAACTATGGGCTGTACTTCACTACTGACATTGACCAAGTATATACTGAACTGGAGACATACAATAGAGAGATAGAGAAGCTGAGACAGAGGTTGAAGGAGAGACAGAGAGAGACAGAGGAGCTGAGACAGAGGTTGAAGGAGAGACAGAGAGAGACAGAGGAGCTGAGACAGAGGTTGAAGGAGAGACAGAGAGAGACAGAGGAGCTGAGACAGAGGTTGGAGGAGAGACAGAGAGAGACGGAGGAGCCGAGACAGAGGGAGGAGGAGAGACAGAGAGAGACAGAGGAGCTGAGACAGAGGGAGGAGGAGAGACAGAGAGAGACAGAGGAGCTGAGACAGAGGTTGAAGGAGAGACAGAGAGAGACAGAGGAGCTGAGACAGAGGTTGGAGGAGAGACAGAGAGAGACGGAGGAGCCGAGACAGAGGGAGGAGGAGAGACAGAGAGAGACAGAGGAGCTGAGACAGAGGGAGGAGGAGAGACAGAGAGAGACAGAGGAGCTGAGACAGAGGTTGAAGGAGAGACAGAGAGAGACAGAGGAGCTGAGACAGAGGTTGGAGGAGAGACAGAGAGAGACGGAGGAGCCGAGACAGAGGGAGGAGGAGAGACAGAGAGAGACAGAGGAGCTGAGACAGAGGGAGGAGGAGAGACAGAGAGAGACAGAGGAGCTGAGACAGAGGTTGGAGGAGAGACAGAGAGAGACAGAGGAGCTGAGACAGAGGTTGGAGGAGAGACAGAGAGAGACAGAGGAGCTGAGACAGAGGGAGGAGGAGAGACAGAGAGAGACAGAGGAGCTGAGACAGAGGTTGGAGGACAGACAGAGAGAGACAGAGGAGCTGAGACAGAGGGAGGAGGAGAGACAGAGAGAGACAGAGGAGCTGAGACAGAGGTTGGAGGAGAGACAGAGAGAGACAGAGGAGCTGAGACAGAGGTTGGAGGACAGACAGAGAGAGACAGAGGAGCTGAGACAGAAGTATGAAAGAAGGGAGAGAGAGAGAGAAGAGGAGCTCAGACAGAGGTTGGAGGAGGAGTTGAGCAGGAGAGAAGAGGAGCTGAAGGAGAAGATGAGAAAGACACTGGAGGAAGAGGACCTGGAGAAAGAGACAGAGGAGCCCAGACTGCCTGTCAAGAGGAGGAACAGTAAAGAACTTGAACCTCCCGAGAGTGAGTGTGATTGATGCTGTATTACTGAGTCACTGATCTTACTGGTCATCAAACTGAAAGATTCAACCGATTACACAATTGCAATTCACAGATTGTGTGGAACTAACACAAGGTACATGGTAGGAGGTATTGAGGTGTCCTGACAGTAGTACGGTACAGAGTAGGAGGTATTTAGGTGTCCTGACAGTAGTAGGGTACAGGGTTGGGAGGTATTTAGGTGTCCTGACAGTAGTAGGGTACAGGGTAGGAGGTACTGAGGTTTCCTGACAGTAGTAGGGTACAGGGTAAGAGGTATTGAGGTGTCCTGACAGTAGTAGGGTACAGGGTAGGAGGTATTGAGGTGTCCTGACAGTGGTAGGGTACAGGGAAGGAGGTATTTAGTGCTCTTCGTAGGTGTCCTGAGAGTGCCAGTGCCCCCTGTCAGTTCAAGGAGGTAACTGCAGGTGTCTGCTGTGGTTGGCTGCTCAGCAGTCTTACTGCCTGGGGGAAGAAGCTGTTCTGACACCTGGTGGTCTTGGTCTGATACTTCAGTACCGTTTTCCAGATGGTAGTAGAGAGAGCAGGTTGTGTTGAGGGTGACTAGGGTCCCTGAGGATGGACCTGGCCTTCTTGAGGCATTAACACAGTAGATATCCTGTGTGTTCAGTAGCGCAGCCGGTAGTGTTCTGACCCAGTGTCACCACCCTCTGGAGGACCCTGAGCTCGTGGGCGGAGCAGTTACCACGCCAGGCAGTGGTGCAGCCGGTTAGGATGCTCTCAGTGGTGCAGCTGTAGAAGCTGGTCAGGATGTGTGAAGGCAGGCTGAACTTCTTCAGTCTGGGGAGAGAGAACAGGCGCTGTCTTGTCTACGGGGTTGGTGTGGTGGGTCCAGGTCAGGTCGCCTGTGATGTTGACACCTAGGAATTTGACAATCTGGACCACTGCGGACCCACTGATGTGAATGGGTGCCTGGTCTGTTCCTGTGGTCCACCATCAGCTCCTTAGTTCTGCTGGTGTTCAGAGAGGGGCTGCTGTCCTGACACCATGCTGTCAGCGTTTCTACCTCCTCCCTGTAGGCAGACTCATCACCGTTCGTGATCAAGCTGATGATCGTTGTATCGTCCGCAAACGTGATGAGGGAGTTTGTCTTGTTCCTGGAGACGCAGTCGTGGGTGAACAGGGAACAGAGGAGAGGGCTGAGTTTGCAGCGCTGGGGAACGCTGATGCAGAAAGGGGAGCTCAGTCCTGGGTCCCGGAGCTTGGTGATGAGCCTTGAGGGTACGATGGTGTTGAATGCTGAGCTGTAATCAACAACAACATTCACACATACGTTTCTCTCTTGTCCAGGTGTGAGAGGGCAGTGTGTAGATCAGGGGCGATGGCCTCCTCAGTTGATCTGTTAGTGTCAAAGGCAGCTCTGAAGTCCAGCAGGACAGGAGTGGGTGAAAGAGCCCATCAGCAGATCATTAGAACCCCAGACAATAGCTGTTTCTGTACATCAGTCTGAAGGACTCGTCACAGCTTGTCTGCAGATCAGTGAGTCTGACTGAACAGCAGCAGCCTGTTGTAGAATCTGTGTCAAACAGGGTGAGATGGAGAATTACTGAACAGAGTGAAATACCAGCAGGATGATTGCACTGGACTGCACTCTCCTAGAGTGCTGTTCTTCACTGGAGTGAAGAGATTATCTCTCCTTCTTCAATTAACGTCCTTCTACACTCTGCCCCTGTAACAGTACAGTACTGCAGCATGACTGTTGTTGCTTGAGGCCAGTATATAAACACAGACTTTTCAGATGAAACTTGAGTCACTTTGAAAAAATAGATCTGACACAAGGAAAAATCATGAACATCAGGTAAAACTATGTAGTTAGTTGATACTCAAGGTTAATTCCCAGATGTTCATTCTGTAAGATTCCTTCATAATGACTTTTAAGTTTTGTCTCTTGAGCAAACTGAACCCTTCTTATCTGTGGAGAGCTTGGTCTCCTCTCATGTGTCACCTCCCTGATGCTCCTGTCTCTCCTCCTGTTGCAGTGAGTGAAGTCAAACCCAGACTCCAGCCCCACCCCTCTGAGCTGAGACTGGTGCTGCTGGGCAGGACTGGTGCTGGGAAGAGTGCAGCAGGAAACACCCTCCTGGGCTCAGAGGAGTTTCCCTCTGAAGCCAGCAGCTCCGCGGTCACTCAGGAGAGCCGGAAGAGGACAGGACAAGTGTCCGGGAGACGGGTGACTGTGGTGGACACTCCAGACTGGCTCCACGCTGGACTGTCTGAGGGGGACAGGAGACGGGATGTGGGGCTCTGTGTTAACCTGTCTGCCCCGGGACCCCACGCCTTCCTCCTGGTGACCCCGCTGGGCCGATCCTCAGGGGAGGAGAGGAGGACACTGGAGACAGTCCTGGAGATATTCGGGGAGAGGGCCCTGGGACACACCATGGTCCTGCTCACCCACGCTGATGAGCTGGCCAGCAGGACGCTGGAGGAGTTTGTGCACACAGGCAGCAGGGAGCTCCAGTGGCTGGTGGAGAAGTGTGGGAACAGGTATCACGCCCTCAACAACAAGGACAGGGGCAGCACTCAGGTCACAGAGCTGCTGGAGAAGATAGAGGAGCTGGTAGCAGGAAACAAGGGCAGCTACTACAGCACTGAGACGTACCAGGAGGCCGAGTCCCAGATCAGACAGAGGCAACTGCAGATCCTGAGGGACAGAGAGGAGAGCAAACAGAGGGAGGAGGAGAGACTGAGGGAGAAGCACCAGAAGGAGCTGCAGAACCACCTCCGCAGGATGGAGGAGGAGATCCAGATACGAGAGGAGAAGATCAGAGCGCTGGAGGAGCAGATAGCAGAGCTGGAGGAGAGGCTGAGGGAGGAGAGGGATGAGGGGAGGAGGAGAGAGCTGGAGGAGGAGCTGAGGAGAGAGAGAGGGGAGAGAGAGAGGCTGCAGAGAGAGATGGAGGAGGTGAGAGAGGATCAGGAGAGGGAGAGGAGAGAGAGAGAGGAGACACACAGAAGGGAGATGGAGGAGCTCAGGCAGCGGTATGAGGAAAAGGCCAGAGAGGAGGCAGAGAGACACCTGGACCTGGTGAAGCCGCACTTCAGCACAGGAGCAGTGATACTGGGAGCAGGACTGGGGGCAGCAATAGGGGCCCTAGCAGGGGCCCTGAGGGGCCCAACAGGAGCAGCAGCAGGAACAGTGATAGGAGCTGCAGTAGGAGCTCAGATAGGAGCTTTACTGGGAGGAGAAACCAGAGCAGCACAGACTCGCACACAAGAGCGCACACAGCCCGCAGACACACTAGAGCACACAGACAGGAGAGAGAAACAGGAGATCGAGGAGTTGAGAGAGAGCTGAAGACACTGAGACAGGAGCAGGAGAGGGAGAGGAGGAGCTCAGGCAGTGTTATCGGAGTGACAGAGAGACACAGAGACACTGCTGCAGGTCAGTCACTGATCCACACAGTCTTTCCCAGCGGGAGAGGAAGACCGGATACTTCCTGGACACAGAGTGAGGACTTTCCACTGAAACACTGATCTCTTCCTCGTAAGAGATCCGACTCACTGAAAACCAGCCCTTAGTGTCCCATGTGAAGAAAACTAATTTTAAATTAATGTTTTATTTTGATCATGTTTGTATTTTGGTATTCTTTGTATATATATAAATGTCATGAATACTTTTGGATATAATTCTGACATTGTATATGTGTGTGTAACAGAATATATGTGTATAATTGTAACAGTGGAACAGTGAGTTTGTATCCAGCTGTGGGTCTGGCGGTGTCCCACCCGGTATAAGAGCACAGTGTCGCTGGCCGGGACTCCGCGGTGGGAAAGTGGCCGGTTGTGGCCGAGATGGCGAGCAGCTGTTTCCGGCGGGCGCCAGGCAGGGTGGGCCAGGACAGGCGTGAGGCGGCCGGGCTGTGTCTGCGGTCCCAGCGGGGGCGTGTGCCTCCTTCTCACAGCGTGTCTGGTGTGGGTGTCCGAGGGGCTGCTCATGAGGGGTCTTGAGGAAGAGACAGAGGCGCTTCAGCGCGACGGTCAGCCACACTGCGCGCATCAGGCCGGCCGCTCGCTCGGACACACAGACCTTTCTGGAAGAGAAGCGCGTTTTCACCTCCTTCAGCCGGAGTGCAGCTGCAGAAACACACCGCTCGCTTGTGCAGAAGGACGTTGAAGCGCCGCTGGAAAACCGACGTGATGATGAAAGACGTCGTTTCATTACGGCGCCCAGACCCGCTGCCGGCTCGTCCGGCAACTGGGACTTTATATCTCGCAACGGCGACTTACAATCTCAGAATCGCGACTTTATTTCTGGTCATTGGGACTTTATATCTCGCAACGGCGACTTACAATCTCAGAATCGCGACTTTATTTCTGGTCATTGGGACTTTATATCTCGCAACGGCGATTTACAATCTCAGAATCACGACTTTATTTCTGGTCATTGGGACTTTATATCTCGCAACGGCGACTTACAATCTCAGAATCACGACTTTATTTCTGGTCATTGGGACTTTATATCTCGCAATTCCCGAGTCAGAAAAGTCATAATTTCGAGATCTAAAGCCGAAACGGCGAGAAACCGCGGCGCGTTTTTTTTTCTTTCCACTCCCTGGCGGACACGGCTTCCACAGAGTAGGGAGAGAAATGGACTTTTATGTTTTTATATCGACTTTATTCTCCTGAGCCGATCATCAGAGAGCAGAACTGGCGCCAAAACCCGCTTCCGGCTCGTCCTCCGGGTGCCGCTGCGGCGCCGGTTGCTAAGCGACGCTCCGAGCCCGAGCGCTCGAGCTCCTCTCGGGGCGGTTTTATTCCCAGCTGAGGAGCCGCTCCTGTCCTGGAAATCCCGGGAAGGACTGGGAATCCCCTCCTGTGGGCTGGGAGGCTCTTCCCGGGTGTTTCCGCAGACGAGGGGAGTCCTGGTGTCCTGGGAAAAGGCCCCCTGTGCTGCGGGCGTCTCCGAGAGAAACGGGCTGTTTGTGTGGGAAGATGCTCTTTCCTCAGGAGGGGAAGAGCCGAGCGGGAAGGAAAGTTCTGGAAGTGCGTCTCCTCTCCGGCTGCTCCAGTCCCAGTGACGGCGACACCGGGACAGGACAGGAGGGACGAGCGGGTCCTCTTTCCCACACGGGGGATTAGTGGGGTTTGTTAGGACACAGGACAGAGAGAGAGAAAAGGACACCAGTGGGAGAGAGTCCTGAAGCTCTCAGGTCTGGTTTTGATCCGGGTTGGTCCCAGTCCCAGTTTACACTGGTTTACAATGTGGGACTTCTGCCCTGACACGACCCCACAGGTGTCTCCACAGGAGACGGGAGTCCTGTAACGTGTAACCCTACAATATTTGATCTCCTGACTGTCTGTTATTCTCCCCAGTATAATCCTCCCAGTCTGGTATGAAATACCAGCTCCTGTCAGTCAGCTCTGTTACAACAGGCAGGATCCCTTTAGTCCTGCAGGGCTTGATTCCGATTTTTATTCAACTACTGCTCTCATAATCACCTTTGTTTTCCAACAGCGTTTCTGTATCATTCTAAAGACGCGAACAATAGGTTTCTACTGCTGTACTTCAGCTGGAAGGAGGTAAAAACACACGTTCCTGTTTCTCTTCAATACCTGGTCCTCTAGGCTGGTCCTCTGTCACATCAGCTAAAAAGTCACTTTTTAGGTTGAGTCCTGAAACTGCTGGACGAATCTCTGTTCTCATCACATCGCAAACTGGAACCACAGCACCTCCAGCGAGCCTGTCGAAGCCAATACCGCCCTGCTCCTCAGAGAAAGAGTCTCTCTTTTCCCCAGTGACTCACTGTCGGTGCTGCTCTTTCCCTGAATCTGTCATCACTCGTCCCCTGAGCCGAGCGGCGAGGACGAACAAGTGAAACTGCGTCGGAGGAGCGGGTGTGGAGTCTGTGTGTTCCTGCTGTGGGTCGCTGGTGCTGGTGTCTGTGTGTGTGGAGTCTGCGTGTTCCTGCTGGGGGGGGTCGCTGGCGCTGGTGTCTGTGTGTGTGGAGTCTGCGTGTTCCTGCTGGGGGTCGCTGGTGTCTGTGTGTGTGGAGTCTGTGTGTTCCTGCTGGGGGTCGCTGGTGCTGGTGTCTGTGTGTGGAGTCTGCGTGTTCCTGCTGGGGGTCTCTGGTGTCTGTGTGTGTGGAGTCTGCGTGTTCCTGCCGGGGGTTGCTGGTGCTGGTGTCTGTGTGTGTGGAGTCTGCGTGTTCCTGCTGGGGGGTCGCTGGTGCTGGTGTCTGTGTGTGTGGAGTCTGTGTGTTCCTGCTGGGGGTCGCTGGTGTCTGTGTGTGTGGAGTCTGTGTGTTCCTGCTGGGGGTCGCTGGTGCTGGTGTCTGTGTGTGTGGAGTCTGTGTGTTCCTGCTGGGGGTCACTGGTGTCTGTGTGTGTGGAGTCTGCGTGTTCCTGCTGGGGGTCACTGGTGTCTGTGTGTGTGGAGTCTGCGTGTTCCTGCTGGGGGTCACTGGTGTCTGTGTGTGTGGAGTCTTTGTGTTCCTGCTGGGGGTCGCTGGTGCTGGTGTCTGTGTGTGTGGAGTCTGCGTGTTCCTGCTGGGGGTCGCTGGTGTCTGTGTGTGTGGAGTCTGCGTGTTCCTGATGGGGGTGGCTGGTACTGGTGTCTGTGTGAAATGACCGCTGTCCTTCCTGACGGTTTGAGATCAACAGCGCAGCCTGACGGTCCTGCTGTCTCGACCCGGTCCACTCTGTCGGTACCGAACCAGGGAGCCACGAGCTGGATCGGCCAGATTTAAGCCAGGTCAGAACCGGGTCACTGTTCCTGAAAGCGCACACAGTATGTGGGCAGAGACGGGGGGGTCAGGTGTCATTTTTCTGAGGGGGGATATGTTGGGAATGACACCCACAGGGTTCAACTCGCTCGTTAATTAGTTGGTCGTTAATTGATCCCGGCTTCGTCAGCAGTTTCCTGAGGGGAGCCAGGGTATCGGCTTGTTCCCCCCTCCCACCCCTCTCTGTGTACAGTAGAGCCTCCTGGGCAGCTTGTGAACCCTGGGTCAGTCACTCAGAGGGCTTATAACAGCCCTGTCCGGGGAGGAGGGCTCCCGAGAGCGTCACTCGAGTGTCCCTTAAGCCCATTGGAGGAGAGGGCTGAGGCGGGACGTCACTCCACCGTGGTGGAAGCCCATTGGCTGAGAGGGGACAGGGGGGCGGTCCCTGCGAGAACGTTTGAAGTTTGAATTCCTAACGGTCGCGCTTCCCGCCTTTCCCGCCGTGAGGGCTCCTGCTCCGCCGCGGTTTCCCGAGTTTGAACTTATTTTATCATTAATAATTGGTTTTAGTCAGCTTTTTATTAGAATATACAAGCTTTCTTCTTTCCCGCCCTCATGGACGCCGTGTCTCTGCGTCGCCGAGCTGAAGCCACAGGTCAACCGCGGTTTGAACACGTTTCTATCACTCAATTCGTGTGTTTTTTTAAATATAATGTCGTCTAGAGCAGCAGTTTGTTCTTCACGGACGTAGATATCGGCGTCAAAGGAGTGGAAAAGTGTGCGTTTGCGTCAGTGTCATCAATATCATATGATATCAGTATTGTAACGCTAATATAATATAATACTGCGTCAGTATAATCGGTCTGACAGTTTTCGCCAGGCTGGGGCTCTTCAGCACGTTTATACACCTGTTAAACTTGACTGAGTCCAAAGTCAACGCGTTTCTGGACGTTTCTGCGCACCGAGAGGACGTTTGCTGTTCGTGTTGGAGACGGAAGATGTTTCCCGGGCTGTGGCGGTGAGTGGCGACTTGTCCCTCCGTTTCTTCATTGAAATCGTTCAGTCCTCAGGCTGATGAGAAAACAGTCATAGGAGTGAGAAAATGTCTGTGGCGAAATTGTGTAAAAGTGTGTCTTTATCATTGAGCTCGACGGGTTTGAGGTAAAATTGGGTCAAAAGTGTCGGTTTATCATTGAGCTCGACGGGTTTGAGGTAAAATTGTGTCAAAAGTGTCGGTTTATCATTGAGCTCGACGGGTTTGAGGTAAAATTGTGTCAAAAGTGTCGGTTTATCACTGAGCTCGACGGGTTTGAGGTAAAATTGTGTAAAATGTCGTTTTATCATTGTGCTCAGGGAGGGTTTGTGGTGAAATTGTGTAGAAGTCTTTTTATGATTGTGCTTATGGGGTTGTGGAGAAATTGTGGTTTTTGGGTGTAAAAGTCTTATTGTTCACACGTTGCTGCTGTGATGTGGCCTTTCGCCTATAGGTGGTGCTCTCTCCAGTCATTTTTAAATGTACCAGCCCTGATGGATGACTGTACACATCCTCAGTCAAGGGGAATATCTAATTAGTTACTCTCCAAATAGCATTTTTGTATGAAACATTTAAAGAAATCGACAACCGCTTTTCAAAACGCACAATAACACAGACTGGCATGTTTGACAACGAGTAAATAAGAGAAAGGCGAAACGAGAATTCACCATCACTTTCTGCATGTTTACCGTGACCTGTCGTGATCATGAGAAGTCTCAGACGCGTCTCTTCACCAGACAGTTTAATACAGCAGTTCTACATGGGACCGGTGTGAGAGTATGTGGGTAACAGTGATGGCTCTCTCTGCTGTACTGCTGTGGCCCTCCCTCCTGATGACACAATCGTCTCACACTTCACCTTCACAGACACAAGCTCCATGTGTTTGTGGTGAAATTGTGGGTCTGTTGGTGTAAAAGTTTATTATTGAGCTCACTGAACTGATCTCGAAGGCCACTTTAATTTCAGTTGGCTTCTGACATTTTGAGTGAAATGGTAGTTTTGTTGGTTTAAATGTGCTGTTTCTTTGACTTGCCGGCTTGTTTAGCTGATATTTGTATTTCCTCCTCCTGAAGGAAAGATATCAAGTGTTTTTTTAATGAAATTGTAGGATACCGGTGTGTCGAAGTGGCTCCGGTTTCGCTGTGGCTTATGTCAGATCCAGGGCTGATAGAAACAGTTTGATCAATAAATGAACTAAAAACCGGGATTCACACATTTGCTGCACTTCAGCTGAACAGAGACGACATTTTCAAACCGTCTATATTGGAGGTCTGCATCACCGCTGCTAAAATCGACAATGTCGTAAAAACGTGTTTTCGAGGTTTGCTTCAGTTCAGATGACACCTCAAATACAGTAATACAGTATAAAAATAAGTGACAAGAAATACGCTGTGCTGAAGCTCTGTATGATGACGTGTTCTTGCAGGTTTATTTGAGTTCAGGTAAAGAGAAATGAAAGTTTTATAAACACTTATTTCGGAGGCGTGTTTCACTCCAGGGGAAGTGAGCAGAAACTAAACCAAAGAAATGCAAGAACAGGGCGTACAGATGCGTTATGAAAGGGTGTTCTGGATGTGTGACTCACAAAAACTATATAAAAACTGAAAACGGGAGATCTGCAGGTTGTCTGTTAAACCTTGAAGTTTATTAAGTAGTGATCAGCAGTAACTTACTGGTTTGCCCCGGTTCTTGTCTTCCAGTTCAGGACTTGTGCTGGGGAGTGAGTGTGGTCTGTGGGCTCTGGCGGGAACAGTCACACTGTGGGGACGGGGGTATCCTGTTCCTGCTCTGATGTTCTCTCCTGGAACCTCCATTAACATGTGATCTCAAGAAAAGAGAGTGATTGATTGGCTTTGAGTGCCTTGTGAAATTCTCGGGGCTCGACCCCGTGTCTCGGCTGCGATGCCGTCGAGCGATCATCTGCTGTGAGTTCCCTTGTGGTGTCCCCATGTGACTGCGTGTGCCCGTGTCACTGCTGTGTGTGACAGTGGATTCCTCTCCGTCGCCCCTCAGGCGTTCCTGGGTCTCCTCTCCGTGGTACAGCTGGACTGTAAAGAGTGCGCTGGAGAGGATTGAGCTGCTGAGTGAAGGAGTGTGAGATGTGCTGAGTGTGAGACTGACGAGCGCAGGCGAGCGGCGGCTCTCACCTTCCTCCCGAACTTCGGTCTGAAACCTCATGAACGCTCTCGGCAAGGTCAGTCGGTCGGTGTCCTTAAATGTTTTGATCACCTGTTATTCCTCTCATCGTCCAGGCAGGGGTGTTGAGTTCCGCCCGTCTTCGGCACGTTCAGAGAGACCGACCCTGTGAGCGCACACGGTGGAGAGAGAGAGGAGGAGCAGGCCCCACTTCCAGCCTCCCGCTCTTTCACAGCCCCGTACCTGAGGACCAGAGCGTCTCTCGTCAGCAGGGCCTCGCGCCTGCAGGTGACTGAAGTGTGCTTTTATATACAGGTGAGAGAGAGTGCCCAAGAATCGTCAGAAGTCAACACAGTCCGTTAGAGATGGATGATGTCCAAGGTCACCCAGAAATAGAGCACGACAGGTCACTCAGAGGAAAGGTATTTTTCATTTTTCACAGGCGTATGGATCTACCAAGTACAGACGCCAGACAAAAAACATTGAAATGCGATTTGAAATTCACACTGGCGTGTTGAGAACTGTTCCTTAGAAGCGTTTGATCTGTGTTCAGATCTTCTGCTAAGGAGATGTGGTCAAGAAGGGCAGCGACTCCTTCTCTCGTCTGACAGCATGAGAGAGAGGCCAACATCAGTCTGGCTGGAGGTCTGGTGAAAGGAAAGCTTTGAATTTAGAGAATTTAAAATGATTTTTGTAGATTTTAAAACTAAGGGATTGAGTAAAACTAAGTTATTATTTTATTTCAGTTGAACTATTAGGAACAGTTATTTTATGAGTCATCCATAAAAATTTGGATGACTCAAAACTTCCTTCATCTTAACTGTGACAAGACTGAAGTCATGCTTATTGGCACCCCCCATCAACTTCGTAAAGCCAGTCCTGTAACCCTGTCTGTAGATGGCTCTGTACTTGAGCTCCAATCAAAATTGAAAAACCTTGGGGTTATATTCGATTCTGGCTTAACATTCGTCCCACATGTACAGCATACTGTCAAAACATCTTTTTTTCACCTTAGAAATATCGCAAGACTACGCCCTATGCTATCATTAACTGTGGCTGAAAAGCTGATCAACATATTTGTATTCTCTCGAATTGACTACTGCAATGCTCTGCTCCCTGGGGTATCTAAATCTACTCTGAACAAGCTGCAGTATGTCCAAAATTCAGCAGCCAGAATCCTGACCAGATCTAGTGCAAGTGTTCACATTACTCCTATCCTGGAGTCCTTGCACTGGCTTCCGGTCAAATTCCGCGTAGACTTTAAAATCCTCATGCTCACCTACAAGGCTTTACATGGCTTGGCACCTCAATACCTGTCTGAACTTTTATCGCCCTACTCCCCACCTCGCAACCTCCGCTCTTCAAATTCTGCCCTCCTTACTGTCCCCCAAGCCCGTCTACATTGTATGGGCGACAGGGCCTTCTGCTGCTATGTCCCCAAGCTCTGGAACTCCTTGCCCAAGGATATTAGAGAGTCACCTTCTCTAAACTCCTTCAAATCCAGACTCAAAACCCTCCTTTTCAGAAAAGCCTTTACTTAACTGCTTCCATTCTTCACCCCTCTGCTCTTCTTAATACCATCTTCCACGGTCTCCTCTATTGTTATTGTTGTATTGTTGTAATTATAATTGTGTCCTGTCTTGTGAAATTTTCTTATTTATTGTTGTAGTCTTCTTATTTATTGTTATTGTCATCCTGTAAAGCGCTTTGAGAAGCCACCTTTAAAGGCACTATATAAAATAAAGTTTATTATTATTATTATTATTATTATTATGAAAGCCGAACATTGTTCTGTGTTTTGGTTTTGTTTACTCGAGATTTAACGCAAGATGGAGTTTCCTGCAGGAGTTGTCGGGCGGTGCGGAACGTGTTCAGTGTCCTGCAGGAGTTGTCGGGCGGTGCGGAACGTGTTCAGTGTCCTGCAGGAGTTCTCGGGCGGTGTGGAACGTGTTCAGTGTCCTGCAGGAGTTCTCGGGCGGTGTGGAACGTGTTCAGTGTTCTGCAGGAGTTCTCGGGCGGTGTGGAACGTGTTCAGTGTCCTGCAGGAGTTCTCGGGCGGTGTGGAACGTGTTCAGTGTCCTGCAGTCCAGGCTCTCACTACGGAGCTCGCCAGTTTGACGTCTTGAGCGATTTTCCTCAGCCTCTGGTTTCTCTCCCTCACGATACTGCGCTCCTCTGACAGCAGTTTCTCATTGTTGGCGATCTTGGCGAGGATCTCGGCGTGCTGTCTCATCTTGCGCAGCTCGGCGATGCGGTCCTCGAAGTCCAGAGATTGGGAAGGAAACATCCTGAATGGCACGAAACCAGACAGTTGTTGCAGTTTGTTGAGAGATGCTTGGTGTTCTTCCGTTTTGGGACCAGCTCCTCGATCTCCGTGTTGAAGTTCTTGTTCTGCTCCATGTTGGCCTGTTCGTTTTCCAGACATGCCCTGATCTTCTTCATTTCGCTCAGCTTCGCCAGCCCGGCTGAGATCTGAGGCAGCAGCCTCACCATCGCCGTCTCCAGCCTCTCGCGGTCCTCCAGGACTTTCTTCGTCAGCGCCAAGTCCTTCCCCTCCGTCTTCTCCAGGGTTTGGAAAAACCTCTTCAGCTGCTTCACGTGGTTCGTCCAGACGATTTTCTCCAGCTTGTTCTCGTCCTCTTCGTCATTGTCCCTGAGCCCTCCCTCCCCTCTCGTTTTGTGTGTAAAGGGCGGAATTGTTAAATTCGAAGTGCGTCGCTTTGCCCTTCCGGTTCTTGCGGCAGAGCAGGCCCGCGTCCTTCCCGTCCACAAACGTGACGAGGATGTTCTCGGCGATGTCCTTCCCGAAGATGGAGAGGATGGAGTCAAAGACGTACTGCTGGATGGAGGTCAGCCGTGCCAGAGACGCCTGAACCACGAAGCACACGGTGTCGATGTGGTCCACGCTGCCGGGGCTGGTAAAGAAGCGCTTCACCTGCTCTGTGATCAGCTTGTCCCGAGAGAGTCCCCGCGTGTCTCCGAACCCCGGGGTGTCAATGACCGTGAGGGAGTAGGGGACGACGAATCCCTTCTGGTTGTGGAGCTCGTAGGACGTCACGATGGAGGTCTGACTCTCCGCCTGCGAGTGGTTGGTCTCCTCGTGGATCAGCTTGAATCGAAACCGGTCCTCCCACTGCACGCCCAGGATGTAATTGATCATCGCGTTGATGAGGGTGGTCTTCCCTGCCCCCGTGGCCCCCAGAAGGATGATGACCTTATTGTTCCCTTCTACTTTCCTGCCCAACGTGAAGCGCTGGAAATGCTGCTCGTCGGTGGGCTCCTGTTCCAGCGACAGCCTGTATAAGGAAGGCTGCCTGCGCTCTATCAAAGTGGAGAAGTTTAGGAAGTGGTCGCTCTGTACTTTAACACGACTGACGTCCCCTGACTTGACTCTGCTGTCCTTCGGGATTGTTATTGGAGTCTCGGGGCTCGGTGGACTCTTGCCTTCTTTGCCACAGTCGGAATAAACCCAGACGATGTAGGAATTTCCTTCCCCTTAGGTTCTCCAGAGTGCACACCCTCCCTCTGGCTTTGAGCTTCGTCCATGTTTTGCTGTCTTGCTCGTCCGTTGCCCCCTTGAAGACCTCTCTGTATTCAGCTTCGTAGGAAGTAACGCTGACTCCCTGTCCCACAGAGGTGGGCATGTCCCAGGTGACCGTCATGGAGTTTGGTCCTGTTGATTTCTGCTGAGGAGCTCCGGGGGGGGCTGAAGGAAGCGTCTTGCAGGAAGGAGTTGCGTCGCTGGTACAGCCGACTCCGGGTTTGCAAACCGCCCGACAGCCGAATCGATACGAAGCGTTCAGGTCCAGCCCCGACACGGTGAACTCTGGCTTGTTGTCATCGGTGTCCACTTCCCCCCAAGCTGAGTCGCCCGGCTTCTGGTACAGAACCCGATACCTCACGATCTCGCCGGCGCCGTACTTCGGCGGGCGGAACGCCAGCTGGACGGAGTCGTGCAGAGTTGTCAGCACGGCCGGTACCCCCGGCTGGGAAGGCAGCTCGAAGTGCTTGCTGGCCAGAGCCCCCCTTTCGAAGAGGTAAACGGAAGATCCGGTGTGGACCTCGTCGTCGATTGACGCCACACAGAACTTCACGTTCGGTCTGCCTTTGTTCTCTCTCTTGAAGTCTAGGAATAGTCTGATGTTCTCCCGCGTCAGGGCTGTGACTTCCCCTGACCTGAACCATTTTCCCCGTCTTCCCTCTGGCTCGAGATCAGGAGCTACCTCTTCCCCCGTCCCTCGTTTGGAGGAGGTCAGATAGCTTTCCAAGATGTTTAGGTATTGCTCCCTTTGCTTCAGCGATGTAAACGCAAAGCACACCACGTACTCGTTCGCCGAATCGCACACGACTTGGTCCAGGTCACTGCTGGAGGGGGCCACGGTGACGTCGCTCGTGATCTGCAGGTAAGATCTCAGCACGTTCAGCTCCCGCTCCTTGTCTTCCAGGAACTGCGCGAGCAGGGCGTTTCGGAAGGGGGAGCGCTCTCTTCTGCTCAGGTCGAACTAACCCGATGCTGACGATTGTGGCAGCCTGGGAGTCCAGTTTTGTCAGTGGGTAAAGCCAGACTGTCATGGGCACGGCGTGCTCTCTCTTTTCCAAGGAGGTGTGGGAGAGATGAATAGACCTTGATCCGGTCTTGGTATGTCACCGGATTCTTTTCAAGAGTAAAATCCCCGTAGAATTTGCAGTTGAACTTGTCCGCCTGCTGGCGTTCCTCGTCCGTCATTCTGAGGGATGCTTCGCCTTCGATCGACACACACGGGATCATCTTTATCACCACGTGCAGACTGCCCTGGACGTCTTTCTGCTTCTCCTCTGCCGAAACCTCCCGGACGAAGATGAAGAAGGCCTGCGCGCATTCAGAGCAGACGCCTTGTCCTCAATGATCTGGAAATCTGTGTTCGGCTGAGGACGCACGTCGATGTCTTTCTGCAGCATCTCGGCGTCCCATAACGTGATTCCTGCAGGGAGACAAGAAATAGAAGAGGTGTTAATGGGGCTTTGCAAGCTTGTCGCACTACAGGGAGTGATCTTTCAGCTGTGCTGTCAAGTGTAGCTGTAGCGTCCCTGGTGGTCTAGTGGTCAGGATTCGGCGCTCTCACCGCCACGGCCCGGGATCGATTCCCGGTCAGGGAATGTCAATACTCTTCTGGGGCGGAGTGATGGCTCTGTGGCTCAGGATCTGTTCCTGTGGCTGGAAGGTTGCCGGTTCAAATCCCGCAGCCAGCAGAGGAATCTGACTCCATTGGGTCCCTGAGCAAGGCCCTTAACCCCAACTGCTCCAGGGGCGCTTTACAATGGCTGACTCCTGACCCTGCACTCTCACCCCCAGCTTCTCTCCCTGTCTGTGTGTCTGCCTCCTGGAGAGCAAGCTGGGGTCTGTGAAAAGACACATTCCTAATGCAAGAAATTGTATAGGGCCAATAAAGCAACATTATCAACATGATCACATTATTATAAATCGTAATCAATGCGACAGAGATATAAGCGCAGGGCGAGGCATCCTGACCACGAGGATGAGGCTGAAGCCCCACCACTGATGCAGCCCTCCAGTGAGAGATTTTGGTTCAACAGGCCTGTTGGGTTATTCACAAGCATTTAATCACTGATCACTGATCGAGGGTGTGATGAGAGAGTCTGAGATTCACATTCCCTGAAGGGCAGACGGGAGATTTGGGCTGCCCGGCGCCAGACATAGGAACAGATGCTTGCTGGTTCCACGTGGTGAACAGAAGGATTTAATAGCGGGTGATAAGAATGAGGAACTCGGAGCAGTTTCAGTGGGATCGGGCTTCAATGCAAGCGTCCAGTTCTTCTGGTCCTTTTGTCACGACTGAAACAACGAGGATGAAAAACAAACACCGGCCAGAGCGATGGGAGCCTGTCGGAGTTTCCACTGTGGGTTAACGCTAGGGGACGACACTGCACTAGACTGGAGCCAGATGGGTATGACTGGAAGCTGGGGAGGAAGTGACCTCATCATTGACACTCTGTCTCAGGGAACACCAAGGACTGTGAACGTGGGGGTACAGTGCCTGACGACGCAAGAGGAGCTCAGTTGTGCCAGGCCTCCAGGGAGGGACAAAGTCCTAGGAAGGAGCCAGACTACCAGGCAGCATGGCAACCAATAGGATTCAGTAGCGTTCTGCAGAGTGTGGAGAGGGAGACATTGAAGGAGCTGCGTCTTTGATGTGTAGAGAAAACTTATCAGAATCTAAAGAGGGCTCATACAGCTCAGCTCAGTATAGCTCTCACCTGGAATCTGTCATAGAGCTGAAAGACAGTTCACCTCAGTGTGAATCTCTCACCTGGAATCAGTGTCTCTGTCAAGGTCATACAGCTGGAGACAGGTCACCTCAGTGTGAATCTCTCACCTGGAATCAGTGTGTCTCTGTCAGGGTCATACAGCTGGAGACAGGTCACCTCAGTGTGAATCTCTCACCTGGAATCAGTGTCTCTGTCAGGGTCGTACAGCTGGAGACAGGTCACCTCAGTGTGAGTCTCTCACCTGGAATCAGTGTCTCTGTCAGGGTCGTACAGCTGGAGACAGGTCACCTCAGTGTGAATCTCTCACCTGGGATCAGTGTGTCTGTCAGGGTCATACAGCTGGAGACAGGTCACCTCAGTGTGAATCTCTCACCTGGAATCAGTGTGTCTGTCAGGGTCATACAACTGGAGACAGGTCACCTCAGTGTGAGTCTCTCACCTGGAATCAGTGTGTCTCTGTCAGGGTCATACAGAATCCCCAGCTGGATCAAACGAGGGCATGACCCCAAACTGTCTGGATAGGTTCTGTAAAAACGTTTTCTAAACCTTGGAGTTGTACAGTTTTAGACGCTTTGTGATTGTGCTATCATAAATTACAGGAATTAGAGCCATGATCGGATCAAGGATAGGATCGGAGCCACGCTCCTCGCCAGCTCTCCCTCCTCTGTACCCAGCCAGTGTTGAAGCTGATACCGGAGGCACTGCTGTACACAGAGAGGGGAGGGAGGGGGGAACAAGCTGATACCCTGGGTGAGCTCCCCCGGTCAGGACAGGAGGCTCTACTGTACACAGAGAGGGGCGGGGGTGGGGAACAAGCCGCACAGCCCTGTTGTTGAAGCCGATACCCTTTAACTGATGACTTCCAGGCAGCAGCAGGGGCAGTCGATCACTCGGGATGCAGAAAGCAGAACAGGACACCTAGTTATCTGAAAATGTTACTTTATTAAAACTTCTACAAAAAGATTCACGACAAGAACCAGACGAACCCGAGAGCCTTCGACACGCCAGCGCCGCCCAGAGGCAGCGCGAGGACCGCAGACGGGGAACGCACCAACGTCTCCATATATTAGTGTAACAATCTGTCCCGTACGCTATGTACAACATTAGTAGTCGGCGAAGAAGAAGGAAAAAAACACAGACATCCAGTGTGTCACGACAGCAGTACCTACAGCGCCCACGCCCCTGGGGTAGTATTCACCCACCTGCCCCGCCGCCCTCACCCCTAACCCTCAACGCTGGCCGGCCGAGCCCCCTGTCCCCCAGAACACCCTGGACTGACTCCACCTGCTTCTGTCCTGCTCTGCACAGCAGCGCCCCCTGTGGCCAGAGGTGTGACGCAGCAGGGCTGAACCCCAACCCCCCCTCCCTCCCTTCCCCACCCCCTGCTCAGCACAGCTCCGCCCTCTCTCAAACTGGTGGGGCAAAACTGTAGCTGGAGGTGCGATACAAAAAACCCCATTTTAAGAATTAAGAAAAAATAAATAAAAATAAAATGAAAAAAATAAAAAAATAAAAATAAATAAAATCATAATTGGAATAAAACTCTTATTTACAGTCCGGACATTTCCAAAACACCAAAGCTTTTCAAATGTTCCGAGGTCATTATGAGATTTATCAAACAAAAATTCTAACGATATCCTGCTCTTCACCAACCCTTCAAACATCCTCACCAAGTCTACAGACCCGGAACCAGAGATCTTATTTTTCCGAGTCTTGTAGATGGTGAGTTTGGCCTGGCCCAGCAGAAAATTGGCGAGGAGGGTCTGAGTTTTTCCGTTTTTTTGTACGATCCACCCCAAACACGAAAATAACATCGTTGAAGGCCAGGCCAAGGTTGGTGAAAAGCCGGATCAGTACGGCAAACATGGGCGACAGGCGGGGGCAGGCGCTGTATCAGTGGAACACCGTCTCCCTCTGAGCGCAGAAGGGACAGGCGTCAGACACAGCCGGGTCCAGAACCGACACAAATGAGTTGACCCCAAGGATGGTGTGCAGGACCCTCCATTGCAGATCACCAGCCCTCTTGTTAAGGGGAAATCTGTAGAGGCTACCCCAGGCAGGCCGGACGTCATCCGGCACTCCCAGACAAACCTGTCTACACACCGCCATGAGTGTAGTCCCTGCGCGTCACACGCCCACTCCACGCTGCGCCAGTAGCCCTGATCCACGTCCAGCAGGTGGTGGAGCTGTGTGACGTTGGCGTGGACCAGTCTGCTGGTATAGTCCAAGGAGCGGCCCGGTTCTATGTCCATTCGTGGATTGTGTATTAACGGTTCTCTGAGTGTCCAGTATAGACTGGGCCGCTCCTCTTCTCTCTGCACGCGCAGATGCCGCCAGGCCTCCAGGAGACTGCGCTGGAAAGGCGGCAGTGGAGACAGGTCAACCCTGCTGGTGTCCATCAGGAAGAGCACACAGTCGAGCCCGAGGTGTCCTGCTCGACGCAGCAGGGTGAAGGTCAGCTCCCTCCAGCACAGCGAGGCCGGGCCGAACAGCAGCTTCTGCACTGCCTGCAAGCGAAAGGCGTCCACCCAAGTCCGGATGTCGATGAGTCCTTGCCCTCCGTCCTCTCTGGGCAGATAGAGAACGCCCCTCCGCAGCCAGTGCAGTCCGTCCCAGAAGAAGTCGAGGAGCGTGGCCTGCAGCTCCTCGACCAGTCCGGCTGGTGGCTCCAGACACACCAAGCGATGCCAAAACATCAAAGCCACCAGGGTGTTGACAATCAGAACCCGGCCTCTGTAGGAGATCACGCTGGCCTCATGCCCCAGGTGCACCCCCAGGTATTTGAGTCCCCCTCTGGTCCAGCTGAGCCTCTCTGGCAAGACTGGGGGACCCATCTCGCTCCACTCCCCCAGGAGTAGGACGCTACTCTTGGCCCAGTTTACTTTGGCTGATGATAGCCGCTGGAAATCATTCAAAGTTGTCTGTAGCGCCCTGACATCCTGTTCTCCTCTGACCACGACCATGATGTCATCAGCGTACGCCGAGATTTTGACAGTGGAATCGGGGCAGCCCGGGATGGACAGGCCCCTGATGACCCGGCGCAGCTGATGTAGCAGAGGCTCAATGGCAAGGGAGTAGAGCATTCCTGAGAGTGCACAGCCCTGCCTGACTCCCCTCCGCACTGGAAACGGAGCACTCAGCCCTCCGTTGACCTTTAGCACACTGAAGATGTCACTGTACAGCACCTGAATCATGGCAACAAAGACGGGGCTGAACCCAAAGGACCTCATGGTCCTCCACAAATACTGATGTTCAACCCTATCAAAGGCCTTTTCCTGGTCTAACGAAATGAGACCAGTATCTAAACCCAATAGTCTGGAGGTGGCCAAAACATCTCGAATCAGAAATATGTTATCAAAGATTGACCTTCCGGGCACGCAGTACGATTGGTCGGAGTGCACCACAGACCCCAGCACCACCTTCAGCCTGTTGGCCAGAGCCTTGGACAGGATTTTATAATCCACACACAGCAGGGCAACAGGTCTCCAGTTCTTAATGTCACACAGGTCCCCTTTCTTAGGCAGCAGGGTGACAACAGCTCTCCTGCAGCTCAGTGGCAGGTCCCCCTGCTCCAGACTTTCCAAATATACATCGAGCAGGTCAGGTCCCAGCACAGCCCAGAAGGCACGATAGAATTCGGCCGGCAGGCCATCGAGACCAGGGGTCTTGCCATTGCTCAAGCCACTGAGTGCGGTGGAGAGCTCCTCCAGGGAGAGAGGCCTTTCCAGCCCTGCCCTCTCCTCTTCGGGGACCTGTGGAAGGTCATCAAGGAACCTGCGTGTGCGGACCGAGTCCTCACTAGCCTCGATGGAGAAGAGCACTTTGTAGAACTGCATGGTCCTCTCCTGGATCTGCCCGGCCTCGTGCAGCTCCTGCCCTGTCTCCGAGCGCAGGCAGTGGATTTGTCGGCTCTGGCCCGGTTTCTTCTCTAGGCCGAAGAAGTAGCGAGTCGGGGCGTCTACCTGTGATGCACTCTGAACCCTAGAATTTAGAGCTCCTTGTACTTTTGTGTCCAGAAGGCCAATGAGTGATTGTTTTTGGGTGTGGAGGTCATCAATTAGCCTCCTGTCTGCACGACACTCCAGAGCCTTGTGGAGCTCCAGAATGTCTCTCTCCAGAGCCTTCATGGACTCACGGATACCTCTCGTGACACTTCCGGTGTACTGCTGGCAGAACTGGCGAATCTGCACCTTGCCAATATCCCACTACTGGCTCAGGGAGACAAAGTGGGCTTTCTGACTCCTCCATTGCTGCCAGAAGAACACGAGGCAGTCACAGAAGTGAGCATTGTCAAGCAGTTGGGTATTAAAGTGCCAGTAGGCACTGCGGGACCTCACTGATGGCACAGCGACTGTGCAGACAGTGAGGCAGTGGTCCGACAGGCCCACTGGACAGATGGAGCACTGCTTGATGATGCTGTAATGAGTAGAATCGGTATAGCCTGGCCAGAGAGAGGGTATTCCCCTTGACCTGAGCCCAGGTGTACTGCCTCGTGTCCCCGTGACATCTCCTCCAGATGTCAGTGAGGTCAGACTTGATGAGGATCCTGCGCAGCTCCCTGGCCGACGGGCCATGTGGCTCTGCGTGATTCCTGTCCAGTGTGCTGCTCTCTGTGCAGTTAAAATCACCCCCCAGGAAGACCAGCTCTTCAGGCTGGCAGGTCCCCAGTGCAGTCTCAAGCTTCCTGAAGAGGGTGACCCTCTCCCCGCCGTTGGTGGGTGCGTAAACGTTAATAAAAACAAAGGTTTTCTTCCCGAGAACTACTAGCACGAGTAGCAGGCAACCCTTCACCACCTCCTGGACGGCGATAGAGAGGGGCTTGAACCCCACAGAGAACAGCACCGCGACCCCCGGGCTCACAGGGGACCCATGACTGTACACGATGTCCCCCTGCCATTCCCGCTGCCAGGCGACGATGTTGGAGCTGTCGGTGTGGGTCTCCTGCAGGAAAGTCACCTGCAGGCTCTTTTCTTTGATAATCTCCAACACCGCAGCTCGCTTCAAAGCTCTCCGGCACCCATTGGTGTTCAAACCCCCTCTTCTAATGTCGCCCATGTTTGCGGAAAAGAAAAAAAGAAAAAACATAAAACACGAACAGACATGTAGCACGCAGAAGGATAGTGATGTGATGTGAGGGACAGGACTCATTCGTGCTGAGGTGCGTTTCGCGGTCCTGCCTTGATCTTACCTAAAAGGCTCTTCAGGCGCCATCTCTCCTGATCGCTGAAGTAATTCGCACCCGAGCCCCTCTTCAGATGGCGCGTCGCGGAGAGGACAAAGAGCTCGGTGTCGGGGAAAAAAGTCCTCGACCACAGTTCCCCTCTTACCTTTAGTTTTCTCTAAGAACTCCCTGATGCTCTGGAAACTGTAGCCTCCTCTGCAGCTCCGCCGGGCCGAGGAGCCCGAGGCGAGAGAGGAGTCGGTGAAACCGCCCTCGTCGTCGCTCCCGGACTCCGAGGAGCTCCGGGCGGCGGCGGCGGTGGCGGCAAGGACACTCCAGCGCGTCCTCACTCTCCCGGTGTCGGAGTCACACAGAGCTGCCCTCCACCGAGCTCTCTGTGCTGCGCTTCTTCTGCACCGCACTCTGCACAGATTTTTTCGTGCGCTTTCTCCGCGGCGTCTTAAAACCATCGTCTATTTTTTCAGATGATAATTCATTTCCTCCCCACACCGTGTCTATAGTTTTCGCTGGCGCTTGAGACGCGTTTTCCCCTGTCGGTGTCACTACCTGCTCTCTCTCTCCCTGACTCTCCTGAGCAGCGGGGCTCTGCCGCTCCCCTGCTCCGCCAGCGCTCGTCTCTTGCTCTCCGGTGTGGGGGGCTCCCTGCTCTTCTGAGGGCTGCGGTGGTCCACTCTTTACTGTCTGCTCTCCTGCTTGGGATGCCACCGGCTCGGGCTCACCTGCTCCCTCCAGCGATCTCCTCTCCTGCACCCCGGCCGTGGGCTCTGACTCCCCGCTGCCTCCCTGCGCTGCTCCGCTCCCCGCTGCCTGACGCTGTCGGCTAGCCTCCTGTGCGCCCTGGGGCTGAGGCTCCCTGCCCGTCTCTTCCTCCACCTCCGGGCAGTTCTTCACCACTTGCCCCTCGCTCCCGCACCTGAAGCACTTCATCGATTCCGAAGTCACGAATACAACGTAGTCACAGCTGTCAATCCGAAATTTAAGGGCCACATTGATCTCTTCTGTGGGGTTTTTTAAGATGAAGTGCTTCAGCTGCGGTGCCCTGCAGCCCAGAGGGACCCTCCTGATCGGGGAGACCACCTGTCCGTACCGGGACAGCTCCCTCTCCAGCAGCTCGTTCCTCATGAACAGAGGCACGTTGGAGAAGGTGATCTTTCGAGCCGGGGCCGCGAGAGGCAGTACCGGGGTGATGGTGCCGTCCAGGACGACTCCCTTCTCCACCAGGGTGTTTGCCAGATCGGTAGATTGCAGGAAAAAGACTATACCTCGACTCCTGCGGGAAGCGGACCTGATGTTCCTGCAGCCCACGACCTCCCCAACCGCAAGAACGCACCTCTCAAGCGGACAGAACTCCGCAGGGGAGATTTTCACACCATGGCGTCGAGTTAGTTTCTCAAAGGAGAGGTCTGGAGGATCAGAGCCTCCAGAACCGGCCATGATGAGAAAATAAACCCCGCTTTTCCCCCAAAAAGACAGAAAAACACAAAACTAGTGAAGAAACACCGCCACACGATCAAACCCACCGAAGCTCCGCCCACTCACTCACTCAGTCTCGCGAGAAACACAGAGAACGATAGAGAGAGAGAGAGACCTGAGAGAGAGAGGGGTTCATACAGACACAGTGGGACAGTACTGTGTTTAGCGTGTTGTCACAGTGGGACAGTACTGTGATCAGCGTGGGGCGCTAGTGTTCAGTGTGTCATCAGAGTGGCACAGTACTGTGTTCGGTGTGTCATCAGAGTGGCACAGTACTGTGTTCGGTGTGTCATCACAGGGGGACAGTACTGTGCTCGGTGTGTCATCACAGGGGGACAGTACTGTGTTCGGTGTGTAACTACAGTAGGACAGGACGGTGTTCAGTGTGTCATCACAGGGGGACAGGACGGTGTTCAGTGCGTCATCACAGGGGGACAGGAATGTGTTCAGTGCGTGATCCCAGTGGCACAGGACTGTGTTCGGCGAGTGATCCCAGTGGCAGAGGACTGTGTTCGGCGAGTGATCCCAGTGGCACAGGACTGTGTTCGGCGAGTGATCCCAGTGGCACAGGACTGTGTTCGGCGTGTGATCCCAGTGGCACAGGACTGTGTTCGGCGTGTGATCCCAGTGGCACAGGACTGTGTTCGGCGTGTGATCCCAGTGGCACAGGACTGTGTTGAGTGAGTAATCACAGTGGCACTGTAGTGTGTTCACTGTGAATACACAGTGGGACAGTAGTGTGTTCACTGTGTGATCACAGTGGGACAGTAGTGTGTTCACTGTGTGATCACAGTGGGACAGTACTGTGTTCACTGTGTGATCACAGTGGGACAGTATTGTGATCAGAGTGGGACGCTAGTGTTCAGTGAGTAATCACAGTGGCACAGTACTGTGTTCAGTGTGTCATCACTTGGGGACAGTACTGTGTTCGGTGTGACATCAGAGGGGGACAGTACTGTGTTCGGTGTGACATCAGAGGGGGACAGTAGTGTGTTCAGTGAGTAACTACAGTAGGACAGTACTGTGTTCAGTGTGTGATCACAGTGGCAAGTACTGTGTTCGGTGTCTGATCACAGTGCGACAGTAGTGTGTTCAGTGAGAAATCAGTGGGACACTACTGTGTTCAGTTAGTAATCACAGTGGCACAGTACTTTGCTTAGTGTGTGATCATAGAGGGGCGCTAGTGTTCAGTGAGAAATAATAAATAATAAAGTAAATAATAACAACGTAACGTGGTTTGCGGCACGTCTACCTAGGCTGCAGCTACTCCTGCATTATGTTTCATGTAAAAGTCTTAGCTTAGATTTTGTTTGCAAAAGACGAGCAAAATCTTTAAATGCAAATAACAAAAACTAGACACAACCGCAGTCCATACGAGGCCCCCTGCTACACTTTCACTGTTAATTCATTAAAGCCCATATTATCTGTGCTTTCCCTCACGATAAACAACTGCACCTGAATTGACACCTCTCTTCTTGCTGAGTCCTTCGCACAACAAACGAAATTTCTCACCGGTTAGAGACAACAATTCTAGTGGAGCATATCCTGTCTTTGACAGGACTTGTAGTGTTTTTAGAGAAACCAACAAGGTCAGTTCTATTTCTTGTGTTTATCACCGTCGGAAATTACTCTCCAGTTATCTGATTTGTACACCGTGTGTGCAGTTCTTGTGTGAAGGAGATTGTTACTAGTATTATTAGTGTTATCAGTAGTAGTATTAGTGTTAGTAGTAGTACTATTGGTATCAGTAGTAGTATCGGCGGTTCCTCCCGGGGAGCAGCGGCCTGTTTGTACTTGTGCTGACTCTGGGCATGATGCCCAAGAATAATTCCCAGATGTTCATTCTGTAAGTTGCTTTCATAATGGCCAGCAGCCCTATCACCCTGCAACTCCCAGCTGGCAGCCCCAACTGGAGCCCAGCAGGTGTGAGCCTGGCCAGTACCTGGAGGTGAGACTGCTGGGAAAACACTGAGGCTGCTGCTGGGAGAGGTGTGAGTGGGGCCAGCAGGGGGCGCTCTCACCCTGCAGTCTGTGTGGGTCCTGATGCCCCAGTATAGTGACGGGGACACTGGACTGTAAACAGGCGCCGTCCTGCGGATGAGACGTCAAACCGAGGTCCTGACTCTCTGTGGTCATTAACAATCCCAGGGTGTCTCTCGAGAAGAGAGGGGAGTCCGGGACTCGTGGGCAGAGACGCCCGTGTCGCCTTATCGCTCTGTTTGTTTATTGATTGATTTCCTGCATGGCTTATTTATTTATCTATCTTATTGACGGAGAGACTCGTGCGTCTTATTGATGGAGAGTATTTCAGTGAGAGCGGAGGTGGTGCTACTCTTCCTTCACCGTGAGGAACTGGAACGGTTCTCCATGATTTTCGATCGGTTGATTCCTGTTGCTCTCTTGTGTGGGAATGGCAGGCAATGTTTCTGCGTCGCTCAAGCAGACTCCCACGGACACGCCTGTGAGGTCGCGGGTCGTCTTCATTTTTAACCTTCTTGCGTTCATCGTGAGTGAGGGGGGAGGGGGGGACGGTTTCTCCTCTGAAACCGACTGAGGTCTTTGTTTGTGTTTTCTAAGTCTTTATTTCAACAGCAGAGATGCCCCCAAAAACATGCTTTAAAAAAAAAGAGAATTTATTTCAATAAAAAAGCGAATTTGACCTTAAAAGCAGGACAGGAGGGAGTATTTCGCCACAGTAACACCCAGAGGACTAAGACCACCCCTTGGTCCGAAATCCCCAGACCCCACCGGATCGCTCTCCTTTCTCCGCCTGGCCGTGGCCTGGGGTTCCTCATGAGGGAGGGAGCCCCCGGTCTCTGTGTGTTCTGTGAACAGATGAATAAAGACGGAGAAGCAGCGGTGTGGTTTGTGTTTGTTCTGGGGAGGGATTGACGCTGCAGAAGAGCCGACTGAGAGTCTGCGTTGGAGCCGGTGCAAGAGAGGAGATTGTCCTCAAACTGTACTCGTCCCCAGACCGTCACGGGCTCTGGGGGGGCAGCTCAGACAAGGGGGGAGGGGAGGGGAGGGGAGGTCGGGGTCAATCTGCGCTCAGGCATCTGCGGTTATCTGCGGGGGTCTGTACACAGAGAGGGGTAGGGGTGGGGAACAAGCTGCCCAGGCGTGTTGTTGAAGCTGAGACCCTGGCTTCTCTCCAGACCCAGCTGGGTGAGCTCCTCCAGTCAGGACAGGAGGCTCTACTGTACACAGAGAGGGGTGGGAGGGGGGAACAAGCTGATACCCTGGCTTCTCTCCAGACACAGCTGGGTGAGCTCCTCCAGTCAGGACAGGAGGCTCTACTGTACACAGAGAGGGGTGGGAGGGGGGAAGAAGCCGATACCCTGGCTTCTCTCCAGACACAGCTGGGGGAGGGGCGAACAAGCCGATGAGCTGCTCAGGTCCGTTATCTACTGTCTGACTCCTGTCTGCTCTCCTGCTCTCTCTGGTCCTCTGTTTCCCCGATCTGTCTCTCTCCTGAAGCAGTTCAGCTCTGGCCTCTGACTTCTGGTGCCTTGTCTCCCCCTGGCGGGGACAGCGCAGTACTGCAGCGCCTCATTGACTTCATAGATCCAGACGGGTGTGGACCCCAGTGTCCCGACCGCTGGTCAGTACAGATCAGGACACTGTGTGTGAGAGTAGGGGTGTGGACCCCAGTGTCCCGACTGCTGGTCAGTACAGATCCAGGACACTGTGTGTGAGAGTAGGGGTGTGACCCCAGTGTCCCGACTGCTGGTCAGTACAGATCAGGACACTGTGTGTGAGAGTAGGGGTGTGGACCCCAGTGTCCCGACTGCTGGTCGGTACAGATCAGGACACTGTGTGTGAGAGTAGGGGTGTGGACCCCAGTGTCCCGACTGCTGGTCAGTACAGATCAGGACACTGTGTGTGAGAGTAGGGGTGTGGATCCCAGTGTCCCGACTGCTGGTCAGTACAGATCCAGTACACTGTGTGTGAGAGTAGGGGTGTGACCCCAGTGTCCCAACTGCTGGTCAGTACAGATCCGGGACACTGTGTGTGAGAGTAGGGGTGTGGACCTCAGTGTACAAGGATACTGGTAAGAGTTGATCTGGGTATTCTGGTGTTTTATTTTGCTCTTACTGATGAACCTGTTCAGTTGGTGATTAACTTTATGAATCCACTAGGTGGCGCCAGAGCAGCGTCACAGTGAGGACAGGAAACCCGCCACCTCACATCAGCAGGAAGAGAAGGAGAGAGAGAGAGAGATGGCAGCGTGTAGGAGCTCAGCGCTCAGCCCTGGTGAGTTTTCTCTTGTTCTGCCTGTCAGAGTGTCATAAAGGGAGTCACTGAGGGTCTCTTCTCTGTCACAGAGCACAGCAGCAGCTGGAGAAGTGTCTTCCTGTCTGCTGAGAGTGTGTTCTGTCTGTCAGACACACAGGGTCTGAACTTGGAGATAGAGACAGAAACTGTTTTACTTTCACTTTCTCTTGACAGTGATCAGAGATCGGTACTGTCAACTCAAGCTGTTTGGAATGTACTAAATATTTTAATCAGGTGTTTATTTAAGGTAGAATGATTGATGTAAAACCTGACTGTGTGCTGATGGTATTGGATTCACACTGTTAGTATTCATGATGCTCAGACACGCTCAGATATGATCGTTTCCTGTTTGTTGCTCAGAGGCCGTGTTTATTGTACAGCTGATAATACCAGAGAGGAATCAGTACAGATGAACAACAGAGGAATTTATTTGGCCCATAATTAGTAGTGATTCCAGGTTCTCGTGCAGCTGTTTCTCCTGTCCTGACTGGGCAGCTTGTTCCCCCCTCTCGCCCCTCTCTGTGTACAGTAGAGCCCCATGTCCTGACTGGAGGAGCTCATCCAGCTGTGTCTGGAGAGAAGCCAGGGTATCATCTTCAACAACAGGGCTGGGCAGCTTGTTCCCCTCTCCCACCCCCCTCTGTGTACAGTAGAGCCTCCCACTCCTGATTTTAAGTCTTATTGTTGCTTTGAGTTTCAGTTTCAGTGTTAATTCTGAGGAACTTTGAGGTGTCAATATCTAACTGGTCTTTAATGATGACTGACTGTCACTGAGGATGTTGAATATTTTGTATATATTTATGGTTCACTATCTTCACCCTGTCAGTGTGGGACACTCCCTTCAGACTAAAGAGACTCAGTTCCTCCAACCTAACAGTGTGGGACACTCCCTTCAGACTAAAGAGACTCAGTTCCTCCAGCTTGTCAGTTTCACTGTTTTTAAACTAACATCATGCTAGTTCTCTTCAGTGTGGATCACAGTAGATAGTTTCTAAGCGATTTGAAACTATACAACACAGAGATTTCCCAGCCAGGTGGCTGAGTCCTAAACATTTCTTTATGAAATGTGACATTTTAGACTCACTACTGAAGAATCAGGACGGAATGAATGATTTTACAGTTTTTTACATTTATTTTAAAATAAGGTGGTATAAAGGTTCATTCTGAACACAGGAGTCCCATATGTGTCTGAACTGCCATTGGACACTCAGAGTGTTAGTGGGACTCTACAGGGTCCTCCAGAAGTATTGGCGCCCTTGGTAAAGATGAGCAAGGAAGACATTGGAAAAATGTCTGTGTTGTTTATCAGATGAGAGAAATCTAACCTTTCAGTGAGGTTAAATTATTCTAAGAAAAAAAATCCTGATGAAAAATAAACGTACTATTGAGAGAACAGTTAAAAATATATATACTGTATATATTATATAAATTGTAAGAATACAGAATAAGAATGTTGTAAGAATACAGTCTGATTACCTAACATTAAGAGAACATTTTTGTATACCACAGAGAATACACAGAAATATAATCTCAATAATCTGTGATTTTCCTCTCCCACAGGGCAGGGACAATAGAAAAGATATAGAGAAGTTTTTATCGTAAATTTGAAATGGGATGAAGAGTGAAGATATCTGTGATGAGAACTTTATCATGTAAATAATCTGTGATCTTTCTCTCTGACAGGGGAGGGACAGGCTGATGCCCATGAGGCACCACAGCGTCTCTCAGGGATGGGCTCCTCAGTTGATCTGTTAGTGTCAAAGGCAGCTCTGAAGTCCTGCAAGACAGGAGTGGGTGAAAGAGCCCATCAGCAGATCATTAGAACCCCAGACAAGAGCTGTTTCTGTACATCAGTCTGAAAGACTCGTCACAGCTTGTCTACAGATCAGTGAGTCTGTGACTGAACAGCAGCAGCCTGTTGTAGAATCTGTGTCAAACAGGGTGAGATGGAGAATTACTGAACAGCCTGGAGTCTGAATTCTGCTTTGTTAACAAAGTGGTCAAGACTGCAGGTCTCAGGGTTGAAGGGACAGTTCCTGACCGACAGACACTGAATCACTGCAGCTCAGCCCAGCAGTGGGGATGTGGTACCAGGAACATGAGGTGGAGTTTATTCCACTGACAGGTGTTGAGAAGCATTAAGCCTGTTTCTCTCTTGTCATCCTCTGATAAAGACACAGTGGACTCTGACTCTGGACTCTGGGTGTGGTCAGTTTCAGAGTGAAATACCAGCAGGATGATTGCACTGGACTGCACTCTCCTAGAGTGCTGTTCTTCACTGGGGTGAAGAGATTCTCTCTCCTTCAATTAATGTCTTTCTACACTCTGCCCCTGTAACAGTACAGTACTGCAGCATGACTGTTGTTGCTTGAGGCCAGTATATAAACACAGACTTTTCAGATGAAACTTGAGTCACTTTGAAAAAATAGATCTGACACAAGGAAAATTCATGAACAGCAGGTAAAACTATGTAGTTAGTTGATACTCAAGGTTAATTCCCAGATGTTCATTCTGTAAGTCTCCTTCATACTGACTTTTTTAGTTTTCTCTTGAGCAAACTGAACCCTTCTTATCTGTGCAGAGGTTGGTCTCCTCTCATGTCTAACCTGCCTGATGCTCCTGTCTCTCCTCCTGTTGCAGTGAGTGAAGTCGAACCCAGACTCCAGTCCCGCCCCTCTGAGCTGAGACTGGTGCTGCTGGGCAGGACTGGCGCTGGGAAGAGCTCAGCAGGAAACACCATCCTGGGCTCAGAGGAGTTTGACACGGAGGGAGTAACTGAGGAGTGTGTGAAGAGACAGGGTGAAGTAGCTGGGAGGCAGATCACTGTGGTCGACACTCCAGGCTGGGATGAGTGGCTGATGAGGAATGATCCTCAGCAGATCAGACAGGAGGTTGTGCGCAGTGTGTCTCTGTGTCCCCCAGGACCCCACACTCTCCTCCTGGTGATTAATCTGGACTCAATCACAGACTGGAGATTTGTGAAGGAACATCTGGAGCTTCTCAGTGAGAGAGTCTGGAGACACACAATAGTGCTGTTCACCTGGGGGGACAGACTGAGAGACACAACCATTGAGAGAAGAAGGAAGGAGCTCCAGTGTCTGATGGAGAAGTGTGGGAACAGGTATCATGTTCTCAACAACAAGAACAGGGCAGACCGCACTCAGGTCACAGAGCTGCTGGAGAAGATAGAGGACATGGTGGCAGGAAACTATGGGCTGTACTTCACCACTGACATCAAAGAAATAAACACTGAACTGGAGAAATATATCAGACAGAGGGAGGAGAAGAGACAGAGAGAGACAGAGGAGCTGAGACAGAGGTTGGAGGAGAGACAGAGAGAGACAGAGGAGCTGAGACAGAAGTATGAAAGAAGGGAGAGAGAGAGAGAAGAGGAGCTCAGACAGAGGTTGGAGGAGGAGTGGAGCAGGAGAGAAGAGGAGCTGAAGGAGAAGATGAGAAAGACACTGAAGGAAGAGGAGCTGGAGAAAGAGACAGAGGAGCCCAGACTGCCTGTCAAGAGGAGGAACAGTAAAGACCTCAACCCTCTCAACAGTGAGTGTGATTGATGCTGTATTACTGAGTCACTGATCTAACTGGTCACCAAACTGAGAGATTCAACCATCTTGTGTCCTGTTAGGAATTAAAATCATACTGTGCAGTGTACTGCGTTACTAACACAGTGGCACAAAGATCTGTGTCTGTTTAAATCCTCTGTGCTGTAATTGAACTGTTTTCTCTCAGGGAGATGAGATTTAATCCATCACACAGCAGCTCAGTCTCTGTAATCTGTTCCTCAAGACTGTCAGACCAACACTCAATCAATCAAGGTTTATTGATCGATGCACGAACAGTACAGCACACAGCGGTGTTGTCAGCATTGAAATCTGCGAGCTCGTTAAAGGCTCGTTAAGAAGGATAGAAGAGTTGGAGGACAGGAATTTATAGGGGTTAACATTGGGATACAACAGATTACACAACTGCAATTCACAGATTGTGTGGAACCAACACAAGGATAGGAGGTATTTAGGTGTCCTGACAGTAGTAAGGTACAGGGTAGGAGGTATTGAGGTATTTAGGTGTCCTGACAGTGGTAGGGTACAGGGTAGGAGGTATTTAGGTGTCCTGACAGTGGTAGGGTACAGGGTAGGAGGTATTTAGTGCTCTTCGTAGGTGTCCTGAGAGTGCCAGTGCCCCCTGTCAGTTCAAGGAGGTAACTGCAGGTGTCTGCTGTGGTTGGCTGTTCAGCAGTCTTACTGCCCGGGGGAAGAAGCTGTTCTGACACCTGGTGGTCTTGGTCTGATACTTCAGTACCGTTTTCCAGATGGTAGTAGAGAGAGCAAGTTGTGTTTAGGGTGACTGGGGTCCCTGAGGATGGACCTGGCCTTCTTGAGGCATCTAACACAATAGATATCCTCTGTGTTCAGTAGTGCAGCCGGTAGTGTTCTGAGCCAGTGTCACCACCCTCTGGAGGACCCTGAGCTCGTGGGCGGAGCAGTTACCACACCAGGCAGTGGTGCAGCCGGTTAGGATGCTCTCAGTGGTGCAGCTGTAGAAGCTGGTCAGGATGTGTGAAGGCAGGCTGAACTTCTTCAGTCTGGGGAGAGAGAACAGGCGCTGTCTTGTCTACGGGGTTGGTGTGGTGGGTCCAGGTCAGGTCGCCTGTGATGTTGACACCTAGGAATTTGACAATCTGGACCACTGCGGACCCACTGTTGTGAATGGGTGCCTGGTCTGTTCCTGTGGTCCACCATCAGCTCCTTAGTTCTGCTGGTGTTCAGAGAGGGGCTGCTGTCCTGACACCATGCTGTCAGCGTTTCTACCTCCTCCCTGTAGGCGGACTCATCACCGTTCGTGATCAAGCTGATGATCGTTGTATCGTCCGCAAACGTGATGATGGAGTTTGTCTTGTTCCTGGAGACGCAGTCATGGGTGAGCAGGGAGCAGAGGAGAGGGCTGAGTTTGCAGCGCTGGGGAACACTGATGTTCAGGGTCAGGGTGGAGGATGAGTGGGGCCAGCAGGGGGCGCTCTCACCCTGCGGTCTGTGTGGGTCCTGATGCCCCAGTATAGTGACGGGGACACTGGATTGTAAACAAGCGCCGTCCTTCGGATGAGACGTCAAACCGAGGTCCTGACTCTCTGTGGTCATTAACAATCCCATGGTGTCTCTCGAGAAGAGTAGGGGTGTTACCCCAGTGTCCTGGCTAAATTACCCCCCTGGTCTTTACCCATCATGGCCTCCTAATAACCCCCCTCTCTGAACTTCATCCCTCTGCTCTCCTCACCACTGAGAGCTAGTGTGTGGGGAGAGGACTGGAGCATCACCCAGGTGGGGCTGCACACTGGTGGCAGTATTGGGATCCCCATGACCTGTAAAGAGCTGCACACTGGTGGCGGTAGTGGGATCCCCAGGACCTGTAAAGAGCTGCACACTGGTGGCGGTAGTGGGATCCCCAGGACCTGTAAAGAGCTGCACACTGGTGGTGGTGGAGGGGATCCCCATGACCTGTAAAGAGCTGCACACTGGTGGCGGTAGTGGGATCCCCAGGACCTGTAAAGCGCTTTGAGTGGAGTGTCCAGAAAAGCACTATAGAAGTGTAAGCAATTATTATTATTATTATAATGACTTTTAAGTTAAGTTTGTCAAGAAATGACTTGAGCAAATTGTACTCCTCTTACCTGTGGAGAGGTTGGTCTCCTCTCATGTCTAACCTCCCTGATACTCCTGTCTCTGCTCCTGTTGCAGTGAGTGAAGGGGACCCTGCAGTCAAACCCTGACTCCAGCCCCGTCCCTCTGAGCTGAGACTGGTGCTGCTGGGCAGGACTGGTGCTGGGAAGAGCGCAGCAGGAAACACCCTCCTGGGCAGCACACAGTTCCCCTCCCGGCCCAGCCTGTCCGCGGTCACCCAGACCTGCGAGAGACGCAGGGGGGAGGCTGCTGGGAGGCAGCTCTCCGTCATCGACACACCAGACCTCCTGGACAGCAGGGGGCGCCAGAGGGACGTGTGTCTGGAGGTCCGGAGGTGCCTGCTGCTGTCCTCCCCAGGACCCCACGCTTTCCTGCTGGTGCTGCGGGCCAGACGCTTCACGGACGAGGAGAAGGGAGCCCTGCTGACCGTGACCGAGGTGTTCGGGGAGGCTGTCCTGAATCACACTGTCGTCCTCTTCACCCACGGGGACAGTCTGGGACAGGAGACAGTGGAACAGTACGTTGACACACAGGGGAGAGATCTGCAGCAGCTCTTAGAGAAGTGTGGGAACAGGTATCATGTTCTCAACAATATGGACACAGGCGACCGCACTCAGGTCACACAGCTGCTGGAGAAGATCGAGGACATGGTGGCAGGAAACAGTCTGGGCTTCTTTGTGGACCAGGATGCAGAGGAGAGGCTGAGAGAAAGAGAGAACAGATACAGGGAGGAGGAGGAGGGCAGGAAGAAGAAGGAGGAGTTTCTGAAGAAAGTGCAGGAGCTGAGAGAGGAGTACGAGGCAGAACTGCATCAGAAGACGGAGGAACTGAGACGCAGGAGTGAGGAAGAGCAGAGGAGGAGAGCGGAGCAGCTGAAGGAGGAGCACGAGGCGCAGCAGAGGCACCAGCTGGAGGAGCTGAGATGCAGGCAGGGAGAGGAGCAGCGCAGGCAGCTGGAGGCTCTCAGGAGAGAGCAGGAGGAGACACTGCGCAGGAAGGAGCAGGAGCTGCAGCTGCAGTACCAGGAGCAGAGGCAGAGGCTGGAGCAGGAGCAGTGTGAGAAGACAGGAGCAGTGTGAGAAGATCAAGCTCCGCTACAGGACGCAGCACCAGGAGCTCCTGCGCAGGTACGAGGAGGAGCAGCGCAGCAGAGCTGAGCAGATGGAGCTCAGATACCAGGAGCAGCACAGGAGGGTGCAGGAGACCATCCTGAAACTCACTGAGGAGCAGCTGAGGAAGGTGGAGGAGACCAGGACCCAGTGTGCAGAGAGACTGAGGGAGAGGATGGAGGCCGTGAAGAGGGAGCTTGAAGAAGAGCAGGAGAGGAAGATAGAGGAGCTGAGGCAGCAGCACAGAGGCCAAGACCGCGGGGAGGCCCAGCAGAGGTGTGAAGCAGAGCTGTGGAGGAAGGTGGACGAGATCAAGCAGCTGTATGAAGAGAGACTGCAGGGGAGAGTTCAGGAGCTGGAGCAGCAGCAGCAGAGGGAGATGGAGGAGAAGAGGGAGGAGCAGGAGGAGGAGCAGAGGAAGAGAGAGGAGGAGCTGAGGAGGCAGCTGGAGGAGGATCGCAGGCAGAGGGAGCAGGAGCTGGAGCTGAGGAAGGCTGAGGAGCTCAGGAGAGTGGAGGAGCTGGAGCAGAGATACGCACAGGAGGAGCAGAGCAGACTGGCAGAGCTCAGACTCCACGAGGAGAGGATGAGAGAGCAGGGCAGGCAGGAGCTGCAGAGGCAGACGGAGGAGCTGAAACTGAGGCAGCAGCAGAGGGAGGCAGAGCTGAGGCAGGAACTGGAGGACGAGCAGAGGAGGAGGGCGGAGGAGCTGAGGCAGCAGTGGGAGGAAGGGCTGAGAGAGGAGTACGACAGGAGGCTGCAGAGAAAGGAGGCGGAGATCCAGGAGAGGTGGGAAGGGGAGCTGCAGAGGAGAGTGAAGGAGCTGCAGGAGTCCTCCCAGCCTCAGAGCCTGGAGCCGGGTCAGAGTAAGTACCCCAGCAGTGGTGGATGCCCAGTCAGGGTGGGGTAAATTCCATGGGGCAACTTCCAGAGAGACAGATCTTTCTCCTGACACAGGAGTGAATCAGTTTAGTATTGGGACCATGAGGGGCGATATGTGCTTTTTGCCGAGTACTGTTGGAATTTGTTTTTGACACAAAAGAACAGAATATGATTGCACATTAAATATGAGTCTCTAGCACAGACGGCCGGCATTTCCACAGTTAAACTTTGTCAGACAAGACTTTCTGTGTTCAGTCCCCCCAGTTTCAGGTCAGCAGCAGTGAAGTGAATCAGAGTTACTTGGTCACACGTCTCTTACACGACTTTCAGTCTGCGACTCCTCGACGCCCCCAGACCCCTGATATGATCCTGTGAGCCACGTTCGGCGGCTCTCCGTCTGCGGGTGTTTCTGGGTGTCATTTCCTCTGCAGCTCAAAGGGGCTCAAACGCTCAGGAGTTTCCACTTCTTCTCCCTGACAACAGCCCATGAGAGTTGTGCATCTTGCACTGTTGCCCCTGTAGGTCTCCTCTCTAGGTCTCTGGCGTATTGGATGGAGGTGTTTTCACCTCAGACCTGTGGAGGGTGTCTGCAGTCTGATGGCTATCTCAGTTTCCTCACTGCTCTCAGGAGTTTTCTCATCTGTCTTGAACCACTGCTGATTTCCCATGGCTGACTCCTCCAGTCGCGTCTTTTTCAAGACATGACGTGTTGTTGATATTGTGGTGCCCGGTCTCTCTCCAGCGTTTACAGTGCCACCTGGACTTTGATGGGCTCTGATCTTCACAGCTGCTTGCTCTTCTGTCACAGGCAGCTCTCTGGTCTTCATCCTGACTCGACAGCCAGACCCAGACACTCAAGACTGGAACCAAGGCTGCAGTCTGACAGCTCTCGTTTTCACAGTTAGTACAACAGAAACACCTGAGCAACTAGAGTCGCCTGTCAGCCATTTTCCCGATTAACTCTGCTCACCTGACACTGGGGGTTGAACACAACAGACGACACTGTTGTTACATGACTTATCGTGTCTAGAAAATCATTTCCACAGACAGATGCTGCAGTTCTGTGCTTTTGCTCAAATTTAACCCTTTGATCTGAAAATCACATTTCAATAGTACACATCAAAATAAATATCACATTTAATTTAATTTTGTACAAATCAAAAATGACTAATTTTACTTATAGCTGTGGTTCAGGTCCGGTCCTGTTAGACCAGGAGGACAGCTGGTCCAGTGGTTCAGGTCCGGTCCTGTTACACCAGGAGGACAGCTGGTCCAGAGGTTCAGGTCCGGTCCTGTTAGACCAGGAGGACAGCTGGTCCAGTCATGTTGGAGGACAACAGGTTTGAGGATGCTGTACCAGGAGAACAGTGTTGAAGTTCTGTGATTTTACAGACATGATGTTCTTTCGTTAGAGGTTTTGCTGCAGCAGGTGTTGGTGTCGAACTTTACTGTTTCAGTCCCACCAATGGACTGTGAGCTGTTACAGAAGCCCCTGTCTATACGGAGGAGAAACACAACTTCTACCAAGAATGAGGAATAGGTCAAGTTTATATCCTAACAAGTTTGGTGTTGTTCCTGAGTTGTACAGTTGTACGTTTAAGGACTGAGCAGATGAAGGTCTGTTTTACCCAGAGTGGTGGGTGTCTTGTACAGACTGCTCTGCTGTACTGTTGAAATTTTATATCCTTCAGAAATCAGCTGGATAAAGAAATGAGATTCATCATCGTTGATCTCTAGCTTGTTTGGTAGGGAGTAGTAAATGTGTCACTTGTGACCTCCCTTCCTGTCTCTCCTCCTGTTGCAGTGAGTGAAGGAGACCCTGCAGTCGAACCCGGACTCCAGACCCGCCCCTCTGAGCTGAGACTGGTGCCGCTGGGGGCAGCAATAGGGGCCCTAGCAGGAGCCCTGAGGGGCCCAACAGGAGCAGCAGCAGGAACAGTGATAGGAGCTGCAGTAGGAGCTCAGATAGGAGCTTTACTGGGAGGAGAACCCAGAGCAGCACAGACTCACACACAAGAGCACACACAGCCCGCAGACACACAAGAGCGTACACAGCCCGCAGACACACAAGAGCACACACAGCCTGCAGACACACAAGGGCACCCACAGCCCGCAGACACACAAGGGCACCCACAGCCCGCAGACACACGAGAGCACACACAGCCCGCAGACACACAAGAGCGCACACAGCCCGCAGACACACAAGAGGGCACACAGCCCACAGACAAACAAGAGCACACACAGCCCACAGACACACAGCCCGCAGACACACGAGAGCGCACATAGCCCGTAGACACACAAGAGCACACACAGCCCGCAGACACACAAGGGCACCCACAGCCCGCAGACACACGAGAGCGCACACAGCCCGCAGACACACAAGGGCACCCACAGCCCGCAGACACACGAGAGCACACACAGCCCGCAGACACACAAGAGCGCACACAGCCCACAGACAAACAAGAGCACACACAGCCCACAGACACACCAGAGGACACACAGCCCGCAGACACACGAGAGCGCACATAGCCCGTAGACACACAAGAGCGCACACAGCCCACAGACAAACAAGAGCGCACGCAGCCCGCAGACACACGAGAGCGCACACGGCCCACACAGACACACCAGAACACACACAGCCCACAGACACACACAGCCCGCAGACACAATGAGCAGACACACACAGCCCACAGACAGGAGAGAGGAACAGACAGGAGATCGAGGAGCTGAGAGAGAGCTGAAGACACTGAGACAGGAGCAGGAGAGGGAGAGGAGGAGCTCAGGCAGTGTTATCGGAGTGACAGAGAGACACAGAGACACTGCCGCAGGTCAGTCACTGATCCACACAGTCTTTCCCAGCAGGAGAGGAAGACCGGATACTTCCTGGACACAGAGTGAGGACTCTCCACTGAAACACTGATCTCCTCCTTGTAAGAGATCCGACTCACTGAAAACCTGCCCTTAGTGTCCCATGTGAAGAAAAACTCATTTTAAATTAACGTTTTATTTTGATCATGTTTGTATTTTGGTATTCTTTGTGTATATATATATATAAATGTTATAAATTATTTTTGGATATAATTCTGACATTGTATATGTGTGTGTAACAGAATATATTGTAGCATTTACAGGTTCTTCTCAGGACAAAGGACCAGTGGAGACGCGATAAACGAACCAGGCTTTATTCTTTATCAACCACAGAATATACACACACATGACTTACAATCTCAGAATCACGACTTTATTTCTGGTCATTGGGACTTTATAACTCGTAACGGCGACTTACAATCTCAGAATCACGACTTTATTTCTGGTCATTGGGACTTTATATCCCGCAACGGCGATTTACAATCTCAGAATCACGACTTTATTTCTGGTCATTGGGACTTTATATCTCGCAACGGCGACTTACAATCTCAGAATCACGACTTTATTTCGGGTCATTGGGACTTTATATCTCGCAATTCCGAGTCAGAAAAGTCATAATTTCGAGATCTAAAGCCAAAACGGCGAGAAACCGCGGCGCGTTTTTTTTTTCTTTCCACTCCCTGGCGGACACGGCTTCCACAGAGTAGGGAGAGAAATGGACTTTTATGTTTTTATATCGACTTTATTCTCCTGAGCCGATCATCAGAGAGCAGAACTGGCGCCAAAACCCGCTTCCGGCTCGTCCTCCGGGTGCCGCTGCGGCGCCGGTTGCTAAGCGACGCTCCGAGCCCGAGCGCTCGAGCTCCTCTCGGGGCGGTTTTATTCCCAGCTGAGGAGCCGCTCCTGTCCTGGAAATCCCGGGAAGGACTGGGACTCCCCTCCTGTGGGCTGGGAGGCTCTTCCCGGGTGTTTCCGCAGACGAGGGGAGTCCTGGTGTCCTGGGAAAAGGCCCCCTGTGCTGCGGGCGTCTCCGAGAGAAACGGGCTGTTTGTGTGGGAAGATGCTCTTTCCTCAGGAGGGGAAGAGCCGAGCGGGAAGGAAAGTTCTGGAAGTGCGTCTCCTCTCCGGCTGCTCCAGTCCCAGTGACGGCGACACCGGGACAGGACAGGAGGGACGAGCGGGTCCTCTTTCCCACACGGGGGATTAGTGGGGTTTGTTAGGACACAGGACAGAGAGATAGTGCTTCTAGATAGAGTGCTTCTGTACTTGTAATAATAATAATAATAATAATAATAATAATGCTATACGTCTCTCTCACCCGTGTCCTCCGGTCCTGAGGAGTTTTAGAAACTGTCCCATTAAGACCTACAGCAGAGAACATTCTTACTGGGAAGCATCTTCCCAAATTGTCCTGTACGTGCTGGTAAATCACCGAGTCATGAATCAGTGTTACTGAAGCACATATAGAGATGTTCTTGATAAGCGCCGAAGAGCGTGTGATGAAAACTAAGAGGAAACACTGAGTCTGAGACGCTGAGGTGAGAAGCGGAGAGATACAGTGTGAAGAGTGTGACTTCCAGATCCAAATGTTATAATAATAATAATAATAATAATAATAATAATAATAATAATAATACATTTGAATGATCTCGCTGCTTCGGCGGACCGGCGCGCGCCGGCTGTTCGATTCTTAACGGTCGCCCGGAGCTCCGCGCGAGCGCGCCATTAAAAAACAAATAAAATAAAAATAAAACCAACTCCAAGCCGTGAATCTGCATCGTCTTCCTCTTCCAGCTCCTCCTCTCCTGAGGGGAAAGAGCGGCCTGCTGTCGACAGGAGTGTGGACACAGACGGGCCCGCTCCCGGAGAGACTCGGAGTGAAAGACCGTCTCTCAGAGAGACTCCAACTCCCCGGACCGGTGGACACGGGTGAGAGAGACGGCCGGGGTCGTCATTATTATTATTATTATTAGACCAGCAGGGGAGGGCAGTCGCGGGCAGTTCGGTCGGTCCGGTTTCCATGACCACGGGGCCGCTGACGATCCGGATTCATTCCGCTTCAGCCCGACAGCAGGTTCGACAGGTCCAGTTCGTGTGGGTCTGCGGGTCGAGCTGAGGACAGGAGACAGCTGTCGGTGCAGAAGCACATGGGAGTGCAAGAGCTGACATGAAAGCGCCGGGTCGTGTTTCTGTGAGTTTTATTATAATAATAATAATAATCTACTTTATTTTATTTTATTTTATATAGCACCTTAAAAAGTGGGTTCTCAAAGCACTTTACTGAATGACAACAATAAATACAATATATAAATATACTGTATACAAGATAAAACAAGTAACAGGTTTCAGGTGTGAAGAAGACTCCACGGCCGAAACGTGTTTTCTTTCTTTCTTCTTTCAGCCTGGAACAAACCTATTACTTGTTCTTTTATGAAATCGAGACTGTATTAAATGTGAGTGAACTTCATTATTGTGAACTGTTTTCTCATGTCACTTCCAGCTTTTCAAAGCTTCTTTGAGCCTGTAGTTTATATATAAATATTTATTAATACCGTAACGCTATGGGGTTCAGGCAGGCGCCCTTGGCACATCAGGTCAGCCCCACACCGTCGGGGGCTCGAACCCAGGACTCTGGCGTCGCTCACCAGGGACCCAGCTTGTTGAGCTAAAGAGAGATCTCTCCACACCCCAGTGGCTGTGGTCCTGCTATCACAGGGAAGGGTGGTGATGTCACCGCTCTGGTACGCCGGCTCTTACACAGTGGCTGGCGGCCGTATGTGTTACAATACCTTATATGGTACTCCAGTCCCACAGCAGTTATATGAGCCTGGTAGTTCACTGTAATCACTCCAGTAAAATGTCCACAGTTGGGTAGAAATACAAGATTATTTGAATAGAAATATATCCAAACATAATGTATAACCTGTGTGTAGCGTGGATAATGATTATGAGCCCAGTCTGGACTGGTCAGATAAGCACAAGGACAGAAGAACAGGGGTTAACAGCACTGAGCTGGTCTGTATCACCTGATAGTGCCCAGTGTAGAGTCTCACTGCCCCTGACTCTGGAGTCCAGCTTCTCTGATGAGTCTCTATCTGGCTTTACAGACTGCTGGGGTTAACAGCACTGAGCTGGTCTGATAGTGCCCAGTGTAGAGTCTCACTGCCCCTGACACTGGAGTCCAGCCTCTCTGATGAGTCTCTATCAGGCTTTACAGACTGCTGGGGTTAACAGCCCTGAGCTGGTCTGTATCACCTGATAGTGCCCAGTGTAGAGTCTCACTGCCCCTGACACTGGAGTCCAGCCTCTCTGATGAGTCTCTTAAGAATATTGGTCCATTAAACTGATGAGGTATAAAAACAGGAGAAAGATCTTTATACACAAATACTGTTTGATACACAGTGAAACATCTCAATAGTTTCTTCCAATTACTGTATATATACATTAAATCTCAACATTTCAATGCAGCACATAAAGTAACACTATTGTACTGTCCCTTTTCTTGGTAATGTTCATCTCCCAACAGAGGATGATAAAGCTGGAATTCAGTTGACTAAAGTTAATAGAAAAACCTTCATCTGTAAACGTTCAAGGCACTTGGCAACTCAACAATCACATGTCATTACACAATAATGCTGGCAAAAGGAGCCTTCTTCAAGAGAAGTATTGAGATAAGATACCATCTCCACCATGTTGGAGTCTCCACAGGAACAGGAAGTGGGATGAGGGATGAAGGAGGGGCTTCAGATGGGAGGCTGCTGTGATTGGATACAAGCTGGGATGGAGCAAAGCTGCTGTTATTGTTCTCTTTAAACATAATTCATTTCATTTAGGTTAAATACATCAGTAAGATATACATTCATATGATTAGAGAATGTTTTAAGTGAGCAACACCTTCTCTCAATCATCTTCTGTGGCCTCTCTCTCTTGTGCTGCTTCAGCTTCTCATTCACACTCCTGTATCTCTTGTATGTCTCTTCTGCTTCGGGGGACTGAAATACCAAACTACTTTACTGTATCTGTCTACAACTGAATTGAGTCTCTCTACTGCCTCTCTCAGCTCCTCGATCTCCCTCCTGCAGCTCCTGTGCTCCTGTCCTGCTGGAGTGAACTGTGTTGTCGACACACTGACCTGCTGGAGAGTCTCTCCGTGTCTCTCTGCCTCCTCTCTGGCCTTTTCCTCATAGTGCTGCCTGAGCCCCTCCATCTCCCTCCTGTGTGTCTCCTCTCTCTCTCTCCTCTCCCTCTCCTGATCGTCTCTCACTCCCTCCATCTCTCTCTGCAGCCTCTCTCTCTCCCCAGCTCCTCCTCCAGCTCTCTCCTCCTCCCCTCATCCCTCTCCTCCCTCAGCCTCTCCTCCAGCTCTGCTATCTGCTCCTCCAGTGCTCCGATCTTCTCCTCTCGTGCCTGGATCTCCTCCTCCATCCTGCGGAGGTGGTTCTGCAGCTCCTTCTGGTGCTTCTCCCTCAGTCTCTGCGGAGGTTCGGTACCTTTTCAAATCCAGTGATCACATCTGCTGATTGGCTGCGACATCATCAGGTGTAGCTCTTCAGGCTCCTCATTGGCTGTTCATCTTTCAGATGTTTGATCGGTTACCCCCAGCTAGAGCTCAACTCCAGAGGAGACCCGTCACCCCACCAGCATGGGTCCACATGAGTATTTCCTGTCACGGGAGATGTCAAAATGGACCCCCTGGTTTGTGTTATGGGTCAGGACCTTGTGCTCATCAGAGAAACCCACCTCGGACAGACTCCCAGGGGCTGGACTGTTGTTCACTCAAGGGCAGAGATTATTGGTAAATGTTTATGATACGCCTTGGTGCTACAGAAGTTTCATCTGAAGTGCAGCACCTCCAACAGCACAGTGTCACAGAGCTCCTGAGGGAACAGCGCCACCTGCTGGTCCACAACCTCCACACACAGCAGCAGCGTCCTGGTTTCCTTACAGTCTCCCAGCCTTGCTGAGCTCCGAGCTCTGAGGGCATCAGGCTACAGAGTGGCAGCTCTGCTGTGTTCATGGGCTGGATCAGTGCAGGCTCAGAGGAGCCTGTGTGACCTTTGTCATGGAAATATAACTATCAAGGAAGCCACAAGAGAGAGTTCTCACCTGAGTAAGGTCTTTATTTCAATATTGCAATATTGGGAGCCCTGCTGCCACTTCGCCAAGTGCAACCAGAGACTCAATTTGTTACAAGCAGTACAGGGTTTTTATAAGACGTTGCGCTGTAAAAAAGTTCAGCACTTGGTCCCTTCTAAAACTTCCCCTTTCTCTAAGAGAAAACAGATTACATCATAGAGCGAGAGAAGAAAAACTAGATTTGTTATTCAAAGCTTATCAGTTACTTTCAGCTAATTCTAACGACCCAGACAGCATACAGATGCAGCCATTCAAAATGGGTGAGGTATTTCGCGGCATACCCCGGTGGGCGTGTCACAGTATCACGCAGTATCACGCGGTATCACGTGTGTCACGTGTGTCACGTGACTAACTATCCGGCGTCGCCTTGTAAAACCGCCAGGGGGAGCTTAACCTCTCATGTACAGCATTTGAGCCTTTAATTTGGAACTGTGTATTACAGCATGTTAATCATCAGTCATTAAAATGTTGGTATATATTATGAAAGCAAGATTGCTCAGTTGGACAGAAGTACACAACCTACCTTTATCAGAAATATTTATGCATCAAAGCCTTTACTGAAGATATTACTAATAGTATTAATAATGGATGACTTTGGACAAGCTGTATACTCAAAGTATAATTTCTTTAGCACATTTGTACAAGCACTTGGAATCTGTCCAAGCCATACTTTGTCAGGCATTTTGTTTTACTTCAACGGGGCATAAAAACTTCCTTGCTTTTAACAGGGCGTTTCATAATTTCTAGCTACGAAAATGATTTAAAATGCGACACCTATCATTCAACTAGAGCTTAAAATATCACAAGGAAAAATACACACCGGTATTCCATTTCTCCCTAAACATTGTAAGCTTCGAAGTCTTTAACTAAGGTTTGTTCTTCACACCTGAAACATTTTCTCTGAAAGGATTTTCTTCGAAGTTTAACCGATCTTGTTACAGCATGTTACAGTTTACTATTATTAACCATATTACTTTTAAGTGCTTAATGTAAAATCTTGTAAAAATATATTTTCATTGTTCAAATATACATTAATATACATTAAGTCTGACTATCATATAATAAGTTAAATACAAAACTAAAGAAAAAATAGGGTTAAATATAATTCAAAATATTTTGCTAACAATGTTAACTGTTTATGAATAATAAAATGTATTAACTAAGGAGTAGGATGGCACAGTTGTTAGTATGTTTTTTGTTTTGTTTCTTTTTCATAAATACAACAGTAGTACCTGATGTCTCAGTGGCTTTCAAAATTAAATTATGCATGCAAACCTGTGAACTAGAAAGATAACTAAGATTTTAATACTAATTAAATGACCGCGGGCACTTCCCACCCCCCCCCCCCTACATTCTCAGAGTAGAACAGACTAACCTTCTAATGAAAGACGGTCCACCACCCACGGACAGGAAAAGTGCCCACAGGCACTTAAACTTAATATGGTCAGTAACGGTAAACAGTAACATGGTAAGAAGGAGCACGTACAAACGTTTTCGAAATAACCACATGTAAGACTCTGATCCTAAAAATGTTTAGGGAGAAAGTGGAATACTGGTGTGCTTCCAGAAGAATCAGTATGGCTCAGAGATTAAATAAAACTTCACAGACATTAACGAAGAGCATAACGCGTGTACTGTATACACTGCAAGTACAACCCAACTCTCTGCAGGAGTGCTGGCTGTGACGAATTGAACCGGTTTCACGGGTATTTTCAAAGTAGGAGGCGAGATTTCCAGCGAAAGACACCCCCCCCCCCCCTCAAAAACCCAGTAAATACAGTACTTACTAGTTAAAGGCTAGGCTCTCGACTACGGCGAAAGGAACCCTTCTTTCATTAGAAGACAATGAACATATTTTAGCCCTGAATGAATTAATAGCAAACATGGTTTACATAAAAGACATTTTTCCAAGAAAGTTTAGCCTTTGTCACTAATGAAACCACTAAATAAAGACATAAATAGAAAAATCTTAAGATTTTTAAAATACATGACTTTGCTAAAATTTATTTGAAAATAAAAACAATTACAACCGCCAGGGGAGAGAGAGAACAGGGGAGGGATGTTGGTTTTGCATAAGGGGCGGGGCTATGGAAAGTAGGTATGTTTGGGAATGTGTAGTTACATGTTCTGGCTGTTTGTGAATTATCGTTGTTGAGTATGGAGTGTTGAGGTATTGATTTTGTGTAATGCTTTATGTTGAAAATTGAGGTGGATTTTGTTTATGATAAACAGGATAAACTGGGATGGGAGGAAGGTTTGGTTTTGCATAAGGGGCGGGATTATGATAATTGGATGACTTTGCGAGTGTAAAATGGTTTGATTATTTGATTTTGTATTGTGGTTGTTATCTATGTTTTTGGTTGGTATTATGTTTATATGGTTGTTTTTGTTGGTTGGTTGTTATTATGGTTATTAATAATACGATCTATAGTTGAAATCTGAGCCTAAATAAAAAGAAAAAGCAAGTGATTAGGTTTATGAGCAATCTAATTACTTATTCGTTTAAAAAGCTATATAAAATAAAGTTTATTATTAATTTGCTGGACAGAGCGGTGAACATTATTATGCATGAGACAAAGATAACGATCCTGATCAGTTTAGAAATCTGTGTACGCTGTAAGGTTTTTACTTCTTAAACTTTTAAAATACACGTTTTGAATGGAAAGAATCCTCTTCCTGGTATAGCACACCAGCACGTCTTTTTTCTCCAATCAGAGGGGTGTCAGATGGTGTCAGCCAATCACCATTCTGCGTTGGGTAGCAACGGGTGACTGTTCTCAGGCGGAAGATGTAAGCAGCTTAATGTTCGTGTTAAATATGTTTTTTAAATTCAATTAAACGGGCACAGTTAAGACATTAAATATACATATACATACTGTATACAGTACAGTTTGCATACGGTAATATGTTTATGTTACGCGATTAAAAAATAAATAAATAAAAATGAAAAGTCCAGTACCAGCTGGATTCGAACACCCAACCTACCAGCTGGTGGTCACGCACCTAGACCAGTAGGCTACAAGACAGCTCACATGATCAGGCAGGCGAAACAGCCCTACATAGCTCTGCCGCAGTACACGGATATAATCATACCGTTATTAAATTATTGAGATACGCGATTCCATATTATATTCCCTTTTAATCAAATTCTAAAAGTATGCTTGTTGACTCCGGTATCACGTTAGTTAAAGACTTCGAAGCTTACAATGTTTAGGGAGAAATGGAATACTGGTGCGTATTTTTTTCTTTAAAGTACCAAGACCAGCCATATACTGTATGTTTACGTTCCAAAATTAATATCGTTTATGGCCTTCACACGCGTTACAGTATGCTCCTATTCTTTTTATGCTCAGCTACTAAGATTTCCCTTCAGTGGTAAAATTCAATATCTACAACGGGCACAGTAAAGACGTTTACAGTACAGTAAGTCTTTCTACGACAGACCAACGGACCACGAGTGCCCCTGTCGGTCAACCAATCACGCACCGCGGTATCGCGTGTCATCTTACCTGCGGTATCTGTACTGCGGTGTCTTTACCGCGCACTTTGAATGGCTGCATCTGTATATTGTTTTGGTACATTGTCTTCTAAACTAACCTAAACAGTGTACTTTGTTGACGAACTGTTTTCTAAAATTCTGCACGTACTGTAGCACAGCAGTTACATCCTTGAAATATATTATCTAAAAGCACCAATATATTTTTTTCAAAGCTCTCTACATTTTTAAGAATCAATTTACTTATTAGATTTCCACTTCAGCTTCCTCACGCTCTCTGTGTGGCTCAGGGGCGTTGCTGTGAGCCAAGAGAGGACGACTGTGTGTCCCTCAGGAGTGACTCCCTCATGGTGAAACACTGTAGTCCTACAGGGTGTCCTAACGCTCCTTCTCTATCTCAGCTGCTCCACAAAGGGCTTCAGTAATCCTTGTATCACTGGGTCGTTCCGAGGAATGCTGGCCATGGCTTCCTTAACGACGTGAACAGACACCTCCGTTCCGAAGTGGGAGACGATCCTGTGGGCCAGGTCCTGCTTCTCGGTGTCTTCAAGTGTACCCCGGGGCATCCCCTTCTGGTGCAGAATGTTCTTCAGCTTCTTGTACTCGTTTGCTTCCAGCTCCTCGATCACTTCATTCAAGGCTCCTGCCCACCCTTCGCTGCTGGTGAGCGCGATTCCTGAAACAAACACAGACACCCTTCTACTGGCTGCTCCTACACAACCAGCTGAGGAACCAGCTCTAGATACTCAAAGAGGACAGAGGGACTCACTCTGAGGGGCAGAAGTATTTGGGGTCCTGGTCTCAACAGCAGGGACTGCAGAGAGAGAAAGAGACAGAGCCATGTTCACCCTGACCAGCACAGCACCCACAGGACACAGTATAAAGACACTACTCACCCACAGGACACACAAGATGCATCTCAAGTCAGCTATTGCCTGGCATGATTGTCACACTCACTAGCAGGCCATACTGACCTCTAACCCACCATGTTCTCAGTAGATCTGTTACCTGGCAGCTGCACAATGCGGCTCCACACCCTCTTTTCTCCATCCTTTGTGGCGCATTTCAGCAACACCAGGTCCAGTCTCATCGCACCGTGGGCCAGGAACACCTCGAATGTGGGGTGGAAATTCGGGCCATAACTGCAGTAAAAGCACTCGGACTGGAAGAACAACAGTAACGCTGTGTTAAAAAGCTAGCAGTCTGTCACGCAGGCAAATCCTTTTTGAGCATGAAGTCAGCTGGACTCCCTCTACAGACTCTGTGACTCTGCTTTCTGCTTCTCTCTCCACTATCCCAATTCTCCTTGACCTCTGACATGACTGGCCACATCCTCTTCCTGTCCTGGGTATTTCAGGTGCTGCTCTTGGCTGGTTCTCTTCTTGTCCCTTGAACTGCTCTTTCCAAGTGTCCTGGTGAGGCTCTGGCCTTCTCCCCCCCGGTGTTCTTCACGTGTCAGAACTCGGGCCCCTTCCTTTCTCTGTGTATCTGCTGGATGGGTCCACCTGTTTCATTGTTTTGATGATACTGATGATACTCAGATCATCCTTTCATGACCCGAGTCTTTCCTGCTTCTCTCTCTCTAGATCTTTCAGTCTCTCCCTCATGCTCTCTCAACAGTTTGGGTCATAAAGGCCAGTGATCTCCGTCTGTGTCACAGGCGAACCATTACCTCAGGCTGGATTATCTCAGTCTTCTTGCTGCTGCTGGACACTCTGTACGTCGCTTTCGGTGTCAGTTTACAGGTTGAGCTCGTCTGAATGAGGGAGCTCCTGCAGTCCTGCTGCTCGGTGACCTGTGGAGGAGAGGAGAGGACAGGGTGACACTGCTGGGAACGGGGGAACAGAAACATGCCACGACGTTGTGCTGGAGAAACAGACGGACAGAGACAGGAAGTGCTGGAGAGACAGACAGAGGGACAGGAAGTGCTGGAGAGGTAGACAGGCATAGAGACGGGAAGTGTTGGGAGAGAAAGACAAATAGAGACAAGAAGTGCTGGAGAGGTAGACAGGCAGAGAGACGGGAAGTGTTGGGGAGGTAGACAGACAGAGAGACAGGAAGTCCCCTGTACCTGGCTGAGAAGTACGTTCTCAGGGAGCACAAACACATTCAACTTGGGCAGCAGGTCCACGCCATCCCCCGGCCTCAGGAACAGCAGCACCTGTCCCTTGACATTGAATCTGAACACGCTCTTCACGAGGCCCCACAGGGACAGGCCGGCGATGGACACCCTCACATGGGTCTGTGTCACCTCCAGGGGCGACAGCACCTCAAGATTACCACAGCTCACATGGGCCACCGACAGGAAGTCACTCCTGCCTGCAGGAAGACACTGAGTGAGTCATGATTCCTTTGGCTGTTTGTTGTAAGACTGCTCACATCTTCACAGCTTCCATTCCAGTAGGAGAGCCCCACGATTCAGTTACACCCCTAGACTCCACCCCAGCTGTTCCCTGTTTGTTCCAAGGACTCATCCCTCTCAGCTATAAGACTTTGGGCTCAGAGCAGTGGGTGCAGCACCTTTGTGGAGTTGGACCACCTTCGGTTCCGACTTGGTTAGTATTTTCCAGTTAGGCCTCAAGTGCCGAGTCAGCGAGATGGGTTTGTAAACCAGAGACCATCAACTCAATGCTGGAGGAGCTTGTCTTGGTTAAACCTGAGTACGTTGGCTCCAGTGTGATTCGACAATCAGTCACGTCCACAGTAGAGGACTGCCGGAATGGAGAGGCTCACAAAGCTCTGCTCCTCATTGACTTCCATTCCAGCTCATCTTTCAACCTAGTGACATGACACGACACTTAGGGCTGAAGATCACTGATTATTTCTGTTAACGATGTGACATGGCCTTCGGTGGTCATGAATAACTGAATTAAAGTAATGAAGTCTTTAACTGAGATTAATTAAGGGCCAGTAATGAAGCCCTGGGATTGAGGTTCAGTAATGGATTGGAACAGATTCCAGAGGCTGGAGAGAGGGATGAGTCCAGCATATCCCAGAAGCAACCTCATCTTCATTCACACTGTTACACAGAGGGCAAACTGTCACCAGACTCTGTGGTAGAGGGTAGTCTCCTGCTGTAGCTGAGCTGAAGCTGTACTCACTGTCAATACAGAAACTGTTAACATCGCCTGAGACTCACGGCCATCGATCTCGCAGTGAGGTAGCTGCAGTTCCGTCAGCGCCCCCTGGGGGCAGTGTATGTCAAACAGGGGTCCTGCAGGATGCTGGCCAGTGGGGGACAGGAGCGCCATGTCCCAGTGTGTGGTCTGATACTCCAGTTCGCCCCCCGACGCCATCACAAACACCAGCCCAGTGACACGGCACCAGAACTGACCCGCGGACGGGCAGAGATACCTGCACAGGACAGCACACTGTCAACACACTGCACAGAGACAGAGGACACCACACTTTCAACACTCCACAGAGACAGGGGACACCACAGACATCAGGGCATTGACACTGGAGACAAAATAAAGAAATTCTACGCTTGCAGTACAGTGACACAAAGAGAGAACTGAGGGAGGACTGTGTGACAAAGACACAGCACTGACACTGGAGACACAGAAATATAGAGGTTCCACACTTCCCTACTGCAGTCTGGCATGTTTATCCTTATTATTATTATTATTATTATTATTATTGCTTACACTTATATAGCGCTTTTCTGGACACTCCACTCAAAGCACTTTACAGGTAATGGGGACTCCCCTCCACCACCACCAATGTGCAGCCCCACCTGGATGATGCGACGGCAGCCATAGTGCGCCAGAACGCTCACCACACATCGGCTCTCAGTGGGGAGGAGAGCAGAGTGATGTACTGTAGCCAATTCATAGATGGGGATTATTAGGAGGCCATGATTAGTAAGGGCCAATGGGAAATCTGGCCAGGATGCCGGGGTAACACCCCTACTCTTTTCGAGAAACACCCTGGGATTTTTAATGACCACGGAGAGTCAGGACCTCGGTTTTACGTCTCATTCGAAGGACGGCGCCTGTTTACAGTATAGTGTCCCTGTCACTATAGTTGGGGATTAGGACCCACATGGACCACAGGGTGAGAGCACCCCCTGCTGGCCCCACTAACACCTCTTCCTTAGCTAAGAAGAAGCTACTGAATTCCTCTCGTTATTGTTTTAAGGACTAATGATACGTGATATGAGTGCTCCGAGTGTTTAAGTTTCAGTCTGGTGTGAAAGTACACAGGAGACCGTAGTGATGGGCGAGACTGAAGCAATGTATCTATTTTAGTGTCATTTCTCCGTGAAGCTGTCAGGTTGCAGGAGAGCGAGTCTCTGGAAAAAGATGTGACTGTGAAAATCCCTTCTGCTGACTTTTATTCAGTCCACTGCCATGGCAACTGAGCGCTTCCGCTGAGATACCGCAAGATACTTGGCTGGACCGGGATGACATTATGATTGACGGGCAGCTTAGCAAGTCAGAGGGAGGAGTGGCACAGGAAGTAGACCAGTGGCCTTGTGGGAAATGGAGTTTACCTAGACTGCTGTCGTGCAAGTGAGCAGAACTGACATCTGGCAGCTCCTCACTGGGAGCACAGGAAACTGTGCATTTAAAATAACGAGACAAACAAGGGGTCTGTATGTAACATCGAGCAGTGTGTTCTGGAATTCTGTTTGTACTGAAGGTCTTTCGGCCTCAAATTATGCCTTTTAGTGATGTTCAGGACTTCCTATGTTTTAATCTCATTTTTGCTTGTTAAGCAAAGGACGGCAAAAAAGCCCAAAATATCAGGTACCTGTAGGTTTCCTTCCTGTTCTGAAATTTTATTTCAGGAGTGAATTCAGTCACGTTCCCCGGGACCTGAAAACGAATAGAGATGTCACAGGTGTGGAGGTAAAGATACAGGTGTTTCTCCAGTGTAGGAGAGGAGATGTCACAGGTGTGAAGGTAAAGACTCAGAGGTGTTTCTCCAGTGTAGGAGAGGAGATCTCACACGTGTGGAGGTAAAGACTTTTCCTGTAGTATAAACACTTACTTTGGTTCTGCTAACTTCATCAGGCTCATCTCCCACAGACAGTGAGCCCCCAGTCTCAGGTGCCCAAGGTGAATATTCCTCAGCTGCTGGACCTGTTGAAAGAAAGAGCTGAGCACCACAGAGTGACAGGCGTGAGTCTGTCTCAGTATCTCAGTTGCTAAAAACTGTTGAATACAGCTGTCTGATCTTCTGAGACAACCTGACTGCTGTTTTGACACCATCATCACGATGGGCTCGTTATGGATCTGGTGTGATGCTGCTCACTGTGTTTAGAGTCCACTGTGTTTCTCGCGCTGGTGCAGACATCTGGGTTCCTCTGCGTGTTCAGGATCCCTCTGTTTCCTGTATTTTAGAATATTTATTTCATATCGTAGTCTAATCGCACTCCTAGAGAAAGTGTGGATCATCCTGGATCAGAAGGGACAGTCAGTGAATCCGAGCGAACTCTCTTCCTGATGTGAACTCGTGACTCGCACTAATATTCTTACAGGACCTTGAGAGAGAGGGTCAGTAATGTAGGAGAGAGAGCTGTGTGTCAGTGTGTCGTACAGACAGAGGGTCAGTGATGTAGGAGAGAGAACTGTGTGTCAGTGTGTCGTACAGACAGAGGGTCAGTGATGTAGGAGAGAGAACTGTGTGTCAGTGTGTCGTACAGACAGAGGGTCAGTGATATAGGAGAGAGCTGTGTGTCAGTGTGCCGTACAGACAGAGGGTCAGTGATGTAGGAGAGAGAGCTGTGCGTCAGTGTGTCGTACAGAGAGAGGGTCAGTGATGTAGGAGAGAGAGCTGTGTGTCAGTGTGTCGTACAGACAGAGGGTCAGTGATGTAGGAGAGAGAGCTGTGTGTCAGTGTCGTACAGACAGAGGATCAGTGATGTAGGAGAGAGAGCCATGTGTCAGTGTGTCGTACAGAGAGAGGGTCAGTGATGTAGGAGAGAGAGCTGTGTGTCAGTGTGTCGTACAGACAGAGGGTCAGTGATGTAGGAGAGAGAGCTGTGTATCAGTGTGTCGTAGAGACAGAGGGTCAGTGATGTAGGAGAGAGAGAGCTGTGTGTCAGTGTGTCGTACAGACAGAGGATCAGTGATGTAGGAGAGAGAGAGCTGTGTGTCAGTGTGTCGTACAGAGAGGATCAGTGATGTAGGAGAGAGAGCTGTGTGTCAGTGTGTCGTACAGACAGAGGGTCAGTGATGTAGGAGAGAGAGCTGTGTGTCAGTGTGTCGTACAGACAGAGGGTCAGTGATGTAGGAGAGAGAGCTGTGTGTCAGTGTGCCGTACAGACAGAGGATCAGTGATGTAGGAGAGAGAGAGCTGTGTGTCAGTGTCGTACAGACAGAGGGTCAGTGATGTAGGAGAGAGAGCTGTGTGTCAGTGTGCCGTACAGAGAGAGGGTCAGTGATGTAGGAGAGAGAGAGCTGTGTGTCAGTGTGTCGTACAGACAGAGGATCAGTGATGTAGGAGAGAGAGAGCTGTGTGTCAGTGTGTCATACAGAGAGAGGGTCAGTGATGTAGGAGAGAGAGCTGTGTGTCAGTGTGTCGTACAGACAGAGTGTCAGTGATGTAGGAGAGAGAGCTGTGTGTCAGTGTGTCGTACAGACAGAGGGTCAGTGATGTAGGAGAGAGAGCTCTGTGTCAGTGTGTCATACAGACAGAGGGTCAGTGATGTAGGAGAGAGAGAGCTGTGTGTCAGTGTGTCGTACAGACAGAGGGTCAGTGATGTAGGAGAGAGAGCTGTGTGTCAGTGTGTCGTACAGAGAGGGTCAGTGATGTAGGAGAGAGAGAGCCGTGTGTCAGTGTGTCGTACAGACAGAGGGTCAGTGATGTAGGAGAGAGAGCTGTGTGTCAGTGTGTCGTACAGACAGAGGGTCAGTGATGTAGGAGAGAGCTGTGTGTCAGTGTGCCGTACAGACAGAGGATCAGTGATGTAGGAGAGAGAGCCGTGTGTCAGTGTGTCGTACAGACAGAGGGTCAGTGATGTAGGAGAGAGAGCTGTGTGTCAGTGTGTCGTACAGACAGAGGGTCAGTGATGTAGGAGAGAGAGCTGTGTGTCAGTGTGCCGTACAGAGAGGGTCAGTGATGTAGGAGAGAGCTGTGTATCAGTGTGTCGTAGAGACAGAGGATCAGTGATGTAGGAGAGAGAGAGCCGTGTGTCAGTGTGTCGTACAGAGAGAGGGTCAGTGATGTAGGAGAGAGAGAGCTGTGTGTCAGTGTGCCGTACAGACAGAGGGTCAGTGATGTAGGAGAGAGAGCTGTGTGTCAGTGTGCCGTACAGACAGAGGGTCAGTGATGTAGGAGAGAGAGCTGTGTGTCAGTGTGTCGTACAGAGAGGATCAGTGATGTAGGAGAGAGAGCTGTGTGTCAGTGTGCTGTACAGAGAGAGGGTCAGTGATGTAGGAGAGAGAGCTGTGTGTCAGTGTGCCGTACAGACAGAGGGTCAGTGATGTAGGAGAGAGAGAGCTGTGTGTCAGTGTGTCGTACAGAGAGGATCAGTGATGTAGGAGAGAGAGAGCTGTGTGTCAGTGTGTCTTACAGACAGAGGATCAGTGATGTAGGAGAGAGAGAGCTGTGTGTCAGTGTGTCGTACAGACAGAGGGTCAGTGATGTAGGAGAGAGAGCTGTGTGTCAGTGTGTCGTACAGACAGAGGGTCAGTGATGTAGGAGAGAGAGAGCTGTGTGTCAGTGTGTCGTACAGACAGAGGGTCAGTGATGTAGGAGAGAGAGCTGTGTGTCAGTGTGTCGTACAGAGAGGGTCAGTGATGTAGGAGAGAGAGCTGTGTGTCAGTGTGTCGTACAGACAGAGGGTCAGTGATGTAGGAGAGAGAGCTGTGTGTCAGTGTGTCGTACAGACAGAGGGTCAGTGATGTAGGAGAGAGAGCTGTGTGTCAGTGTGTCGTACAGACAGAGGATCAGTGATGTAGGAGAGAGAGAGCTGTGTGTCAGTGTGTCGTACAGACAGAGGGTCAGTGATGTAGGAGAGAGAGAGCTGTGTGTCAGTGTGTCGTACAGACAGAGGATCAGTGATGTAGGAGAGAGAGCTGTGTGTCAGTGTGTCGTACAGACAGAGGGTCAGTGATGTAGGAGAGAGAGAGCTGTGTGTCAGTGTGTCGTACAGACAGAGGGTCAGTGATGTAGGAGAGAGAGAGCTGTGTGTCAGTGTGTCGTACAGACAGAGGATCAGTGATGTAGGAGAGAGAGCCGTGTGTCAGTGTGTCGTACAGAGAGAGGGTCAGTGATGTAGGAGAGAGAGAGCTGTGTGTCAGTGTGTCGTACAGACAGAGGGTCAGTGATGTAGGAGAGAGAGCTGTGTGTCAGTGTGTCGTACAGACAGAGGGTCAGTGATGTAGGAGAGAGAGAGTTGTGTGTCAGTGTGTCGTACAGACAGAGGGTCAGTGATGTAGGAGAGAGAGCTGTGTGTCAGTGTGTCATACAGACAGAGGGTCAGTGATGTAGGAGAGAGAGAGCTGTGTGTCAGTGTGTCGTACAGACAGAGGGTCAGTGATGAAGGAGAGAGAGAGCCGTGTGTCAGTGTGTCGTACAGACAGAGGGTCAGTGATGTAGAAGAGAGAGCTGTGTGTCAGTGTGTCGTACAGAGAGGGTCAGTGATGTAGGAGAGAGAGCTGTGTGTCAGTGTGTCGTACAGACAGAGGGTCAGTGATGTAGGAGAGAGAGAGCTGTGTGTCAGTGTGTCGTACAGACAGAGGGTCAGTGATGTAGAAGAGAGAGCTGTGTGTCAGTGTGTCGTACAGACAGAGGGTCAGTGATGTAGGAGAGAGAGCTGTGTGTCAGTGTGTCGTACAGAGAGGGTCAGTGATGTAGGAGAGAGAGAGCTGTGTCTCAGTGTGTCGTACAGAGAGGGTCAGTGATGTAGGAAAGAGAGAGCTGTGTGTCAGTGTGTCGTACAGACAGAGGGTCAGTGATGTAGAAGAGAGAGCTGTGTGTCAGTGTGTCGTACAGAGAGGGTCAGTGATGTAGGAGAGAGAGAGCTGTGTGTCAGTGTGTCGTACAGACAGAGGGTCAGTGATGTAGGAGAGAGAGCTGTGTGTCAGTGTGACTTACAGACAGAGGGTCAGTGATGTAGAAGAGAGAGCTGTGTGTCAGTGTGTCGTACAGAGAGGGTCAGTGATGTAGGAGAGAGAGAGCTGTGTGTCAGTGTGTCGTACAGACAGAGGGTCAGTGATGTAGAAGAGAGAGCTGTGTGTCAGTGTGTCGTACAGAGAGGGTCAGTGATGTAGGAGAGAGAGAGCTGTGTGTCAGTGTGTCGTACAGACAGAGGGTCAGTGATGTAGAAGAGAGAGCTGTGTGTCAGTGTGCCGTACAGACAGAGGGACAGTGATGTAGGAGAGAGAGAGCTGTGTGTCAGTGTGTCGTACAGACAGAGGGTCAGTGATGTAGGAGAGAGAGCTGTGTGTCAGTGTGTCGTACAGACAGAGGGTCAGTGATGTAGGAGAGAGAGCCGTGTGTCAGTGTGTCGTACAGACAGAGGGTCAGTGATGTAGGAGAGAGAGCTGTGTGTCAGTGTGTCGTACAGAGAGGATCAGTGATGTAGGAGAGAGCTGTGTGTCAGTGTGTCGTACAGAGAGTGAGTCAGTGATGTAGGAGAGAGAGAGCTGTGTGTCAGTGTGTCGTACAGACAGAGGTTCAGTGATGTAGGAGAGAGAGCTGTGTGTCAGTGTGTCGTACAGACAGAGAGTCAGTGATGTAGGAGAGAGAGCTGTGTATCAGTGCGTCGTACAGAGAGAGGGTCAGTGATGTAGGAGAGAGAGCTGTGTGTCAGTGTGTCGTACAGACAGAGTGTCAGTGATGTAGGAGAGAGAGAGCTGTGTGTCAGTGTGTCGTACAGACAGAGGGTCAGTGATGTAGGAGAGAGAGACTTGTGTGTCACTGTGTCGTACAGACAGAGGGTCAGTGATGTAGGAGAGAGAAAGCTGTGTGTCAGTGTGTCGTACAGACAGAGGGTCAGTGATGTAGGAGAGAGAGAGCTGTGTGTCAGTGTGTCGTACAGACAGAGGGTCAGTGATGTAGGAGAGAGAGCTGTGTGTCAGTGTGTCGTACAGACAGAGGGTCAGTGATGTAGGAGAGAGAGCTGTGTGTCAGTGTGTCGTACAGACAGGGGGTCAGTGATGTAGGAGAGAGAGCTGTGTGTCAGTGTGTCGTACAGAGGGAGGGTCAGTGATGTAGGAGAGAGAGCTGTGTGTCAGTGTGCTGTACAGAGAGTGAGTCAGTGATGTAGGAGAGAGCCGTGTGTCAGTGTGTCGTACAGAGAGAGGGTCAGTGATGTAGGAGAGAGAGCTGTGTGTCAGTGTGCCATACAGACAGAGGGTCAGTGATGTAGGAGAGAGAGAGCTGTGTGTCAGTGTGTCGTACAGAGAGGGTCAGTGATGTAGGAGAGAGAGAGAGCTGTGTGTCAGTGTGTCGTACAGACAGAGGGTCAGTGATGTAGGAGAGAGAGAGTTGTGTGTCAGTGTGTCGTACAGACAGAGGGTCAGTGATGTAGGAGAGAGAGCTGTGTGTCAGTGTGTCGTACAGACAGAGGGTCAGTGATGTAGGAGAGAGAGCTGTGTATCAGTGTGTCGTAGAGACAGAGGGTCAGTGATGTAGGAGAGAGAGCTGTGTGTCACTTTGTCGTACAGACAGAGGGTCAGTGATGTAGGAGAGAGAGCTGTGTATCAGTGTGTCGTAGAGACAGAGGGTCAGTGATGTAGGAGAGAGAGAGCTGTGTGTCAGTGTGCCGTACAGAGAGAGGGTCAGTGATGTAGGAGAGAGGGCTGTGTGTCAGTGTGTCGTACAGACAGAGGGTCAGTGATGTAGGAGAGAGAGCTGTGTGTCAGTGTGCCGTACAGACAGAGGGTCAGTGATGTAGGAGAGAGAGCTGTGTGTCAGTGTGTCGTACAGAGAGAGGGTCAGTGATGTAGGAGAGAGAGCTGTGTGTCAGTGTGTCGTACAGACAGAGGGTCAGTGATGTAGGAGAGAGAACTGTGTGTCAGTGTGTCGTACAGAGAGAGGGTCAGTGATGTAGGAGAGAGAGCTGTGTGTCAGTGTGCCGTACAGACAGAGGGTCAGTGATGTAGAAGAGAGAGCTGTGTGTCAGTGTGTCGTACAGACAGAGGGTCAGTGATGTAGGAGAGAGAGAGCTGTGTGTCAGTGTGCTGTAAAGACAGAGGATCAGTGATGTAGGAGAGAGAGCTGTGTGTCAGTGTGCTGTACAGACAGAGGATCAGTGACGAAGGAGAGAGAGCTGTGTGTCAGTGTGTCGTACAGAGAGAGGGTCAGTGATGTAGGAGAGAGAGAGCTGTGTGTCAGTGTGTCGTACAGACAGAGGATCAGTGATGTAGGAGAGAGAGAGCTGTGTGTCAGTGTGTCGTACAGACAGAGGGTCAGTGATGTAGGAGAGAGAGCTGTGTGTCAGTGTGCCGTACAGACAGAGGGTCAGTGATGTAGGAGAGAGAGCTGTGTGTCAGTGTGTCGTACAGACAGAGGGTCAGTGATGTAGGAGAGAGAGAGCTGTGTGTCAGTGTGTCGTACAGAGAGGATCAGTGATGTAGGAGAGAGAGAACTGTGTGTCAGTGTGTCGTACAGAGAGAGGGTCCTCACCATCAGCTCTTCCGGGAGTTTTGACCTGGCAGTGAAGGCACTGAGGGAGAAGGCACTCAGGGCTTTCTACGCAATAAGAAGGAGGCTCTTCAACATCAACCCACCAACAAGAATCTGGCTCCAAATATTTGAAAGTGTAATCCAACCCATTGCCCTATACGGCAGTGAAGTGTGGGGTCCCCTCACAGACCATGATTACACCCAATGGGACAAACACCCCACAGAAACTCTGCACATGGAGATCTGTAGAATCATACTCCGTGTGCAGAGAAAAACTCCTAACAACGGGTGCAGGGCCGAATTAGGCCAGTACCCACTATTGATAAACATACAGAAAAGAGTATTAAAGTATTGGCTACACCTAAAAAACAGCGACCAAAATTCCTACCACCACAAAGCCCTGCTGAGCCAAGAGCTGAGCCCAAAACAGAGCCCCCTGAGCCAGCTGGTCCTGAGGCTCACCGACCTGAGCCACACCAACATTAACCAGCCTCAGGACAGCACTGCTAGAGCACCACAACCAAGACTCAACCACATCACAGCACAGATCAAACAGCAATATCTCACACACTGGGACACACACACACAAACACAACATAAACTGGAATGCTACAGAACCTTAAACAGACAATACACACTATCTGAATATTTGACCAAAATAAAAATTAACAAACAGAAACAGACCCTGATGAAGTACAGGCTCAGTGACCACAACCTGGCCATAGAAACTGGGCGATACAGGCAGACCTGGCTGCCCAGAGAGGACAGGCTGTGCTCCAACTGCCAGCAGGGAGAAATAGAGACAGAGGTGCACTTCCTACTGCACTGTGACAGATACTCTGGGATTAGAGAAACATTCTTCCCGAAATTCAGAAATCTAATCCCAGAGTTCCCACACCTGCCAAAACCACAACAGGTCCCAATCCTACTGGGAGAGGGAGGAGGGAACTCAGTTGATCTGGCAGCCCAGTATGTGATCTCCTGTCACAGCCTGAGGAACAGTGAGTCCGTCTCCCAATAATGCTCCAGCTGCCTACAGTATATGTCAGTATTTTATAATATGTCTTTGTTGTAAATGTCTGTAACGTCTGTAGATTTTATTTTACTTCTATTTTTGTTTTGTTCTATGTTAATTTTATTATTTTTATTTGCTTTGGCAACACTGATTGTACCCATTGGTCATGCTAATAAAGCACCTTGAATTGAATTGAATTGAATTGGGTCAGTGATGTAGGAGAGAGAGCTGTGTGTCAGTGTGTCGTACAGACAGAGGGTCAGTGATGTAGGAGAGAGAGCTGTGTGTCAGTGTGTCGTACAGACAGAGGGTCAGTGATGTAGGAGAGAGAGCTGTGTGTCAGTGTGTCGTACAGAGAGGATCAGTGATGTAGGAGAGAGAGCTGTGTGTCAGTGTGCTGTACAGAGAGAGGGTCAGTGATGTAGGAGAGAGAGAGCTGTGTGTCAGTGTGCCGTACAGACAGAGGGTCAGTGATGTAGGAGAGAGAGCTGTGTGTCAGTGTGCCGTACAGACAGAGGGTCAGTGATGTAGGAGAGAGAGCTGTGTGTCAGTGTGTCGTACAGAGAGGATCAGTGATGTAGGAGAGAGAGCTGTGTGTCAGTGTGCTGTACAGAGAGAGGGTCAGTGATGTAGGAGAGAGAGCTGTGTGTCAGTGTGCCGTACAGACAGAGGGTCAGTGATGTAGGAGAGAGAGAGCTGTGTGTCAGTGTGTCGTACAGAGAGGATCAGTGATGTAGGAGAGAGAGAGCTGTGTGTCAGTGTGTCTTACAGACAGAGGATCAGTGATGTAGGAGAGAGAGAGCTGTGTGTCAGTGTGTCGTACAGACAGAGGGTCAGTGATGTAGGAGAGAGAGCTGTGTGTCAGTGTGTCGTACAGACAGAGGGTCAGTGATGTAGGAGAGAGAGAGCTGTGTGTCAGTGTGTCGTACAGACAGAGGGTCAGTGATGTAGGAGAGAGAGCTGTGTGTCAGTGTGTCGTACAGAGAGGGTCAGTGATGTAGGAGAGAGAGCTGTGTGTCAGTGTGTCGTACAGACAGAGGGTCAGTGATGTAGGAGAGAGAGCTGTGTGTCAGTGTGTCGTACAGACAGAGGGTCAGTGATGTAGGAGAGAGAGCTGTGTGTCAGTGTGTCGTACAGACAGAGGGTCAGTGATGTAGGAAAGAGAACTGTGTGTCAGTGTGTCATACAGACAGAGGATAGGTGATGTAGGAGAGAGAGAGCTGTGTGTCAGTGTGTCGTACAGACAGAGGGTCAGTGATGTAGGAGAGAGAGAGCTGTGTGTCAGTGTGTCGTACAGACAGAGGATCAGTGATGTAGGAGAGAGAGCTGTGTGTCAGTGTGTCGTACAGACAGAGGGTCAGTGATGTAGGAGAGAGAGAGCTGTGTGTCAGTGTGTCGTACAGACAGAGGGTCAGTGATGTAGGAGAGAGAGAGCTGTGTGTCAGTGTGTCGTACAGACAGAGGATCAGTGATGTAGGAGAGAGAGCCGTGTGTCAGTGTGTCGTACAGAGAGAGGGTCAGTGATGTAGGAGAGAGAGCTGTGTGTCAGTGTGTCGTACAGACAGAGGGTCAGTGATGTAGGAGAGAGAGAGTTGTGTGTCAGTGTGTCGTACAGACAGAGGGTCAGTGATGTAGGAGAGAGAGCTGTGTGTCAGTGTCATACAGACAGAGGGTCAGTGATGTAGGAGAGAGAGAGCTGTGTGTCAGTGTGTCGTACAGACAGAGGGTCAGTGATGAAGGAGAGAGAGAGCCGTGTGTCAGTGTGTCGTACAGACAGAGGGTCAGTGATGTAGAAGAGAGAGCTGTGTGTCAGTGTGTCGTACAGAGAGGGTCAGTGATGTAGGAGAGAGAGCTGTGTGTCAGTGTGTCGTACAGACAGAGGGTCAGTGATGTAGGAGAGAGAGAGCTGTGTGTCAGTGTGTCGTACAGACAGAGGGTCAGTGATGTAGAAGAGAGAGCTGTGTGTCAGTGTGTCGTACAGACAGAGGGTCAGTGATGTAGGAGAGAGAGCTGTGTGTCAGTGTGTCGTACAGAGAGGGTCAGTGATGTAGGAGAGAGAGAGCTGTGTCTCAGTGTGTCGTACAGAGAGGGTCAGTGATGTAGGAAAGAGAGAGCTGTGTGTCAGTGTGTCGTACAGACAGAGGGTCAGTGATGTAGAAGAGAGAGCTGTGTGTCAGTGTGTCGTACAGAGAGGGTCAGTGATGTAGGAGAGAGAGAGCTGTGTGTCAGTGTGTCGTACAGACAGAGGGTCAGTGATGTAGGAGAGAGAGCTGTGTGTCAGTGTGACTTACAGACAGAGGGTCAGTGATGTAGAAGAGAGAGCTGTGTGTCAGTGTGTCGTACAGAGAGGGTCAGTGATGTAGGAGAGAGAGAGCTGTGTGTCAGTGTGTCGTACAGACAGAGGGTCAGTGATGTAGAAGAGAGAGCTGTGTGTCAGTGTGTCGTACAGAGAGGGTCAGTGATGTAGGAGAGAGAGAGCTGTGTGTCAGTGTGTCGTACAGACAGAGGGTCAGTGATGTAGAAGAGAGAGCTGTGTGTCAGTGTGCCGTACAGACAGAGGGACAGTGATGTAGGAGAGAGAGAGCTGTGTGTCAGTGTGTCGTACAGACAGAGGGTCAGTGATGTAGGAGAGAGAGCTGTGTGTCAGTGTGTCGTACAGACAGAGGGTCAGTGATGTAGGAGAGAGAGCCGTGTGTCAGTGTGTCGTACAGACAGAGGGTCAGTGATGTAGGAGAGAGAGCTGTGTGTCAGTGTGTCGTACAGAGAGGATCAGTGATGTAGGAGAGAGCTGTGTGTCAGTGTGTCGTACAGAAAGAGGGTCAGTGATGTAGGAGAGAGCTGTGTGTCAGTGTGTCGTACAGAGAGTGAGTCAGTGATGTAGGAGAGAGAGAGCTGTGTGTCAGTGTGTCGTACAGACAGAGGTTCAGTGATGTAGGAGAGAGAGCTGTGTGTCAGTGTGTCGTACAGACAGAGAGTCAGTGATGTAGGAGAGAGAGCTGTGTATCAGTGCGTCGTACAGAGAGAGGGTCAGTGATGTAGGAGAGAGAGCTGTGTGTCAGTGTGTCGTACAGACAGAGTGTCAGTGATGTAGGAGAGAGAGAGCTGTGTGTCAGTGTGTCGTACAGACAGAGGGTCAGTGATGTAGGAGAGAGAGACTTGTGTGTCACTGTGTCGTACAGACAGAGGGTCAGTGATGTAGGAGAGAGAAAGCTGTGTGTCAGTGTGTCGTACAGACAGAGGGTCAGTGATGTAGGAGAGAGAGAGCTGTGTGTCAGTGTGTCGTACAGACAGAGGGTCAGTGATGTAGGAGAGAGAGCTGTGTGTCAGTGTGTCGTACAGACAGAGGGTCAGTGATGTAGGAGAGAGAGCTGTGTGTCAGTGTGTCGTACAGACAGGGGGTCAGTGATGTAGGAGAGAGAGCTGTGTGTCAGTGTGTCGTACAGAGGGAGGGTCAGTGATGTAGGAGAGAGAGCTGTGTGTCAGTGTGCTGTACAGAGAGTGAGTCAGTGATGTAGGAGAGAGCCGTGTGTCAGTGTGTCGTACAGAGAGAGGGTCAGTGATGTAGGAGAGAGAGCTGTGTGTCAGTGTGCCATACAGACAGAGGGTCAGTGATGTAGGAGAGAGAGAGCTGTGTGTCAGTGTGTCGTACAGAGAGGGTCAGTGATGTAGGAGAGAGAGAGAGCTGTGTGTCAGTGTGTCGTACAGACAGAGGGTCAGTGATGTAGGAGAGAGAGAGTTGTGTGTCAGTGTGTCGTACAGACAGAGGGTCAGTGATGTAGGAGAGAGAGCTGTGTGTCAGTGTGTCGTACAGACAGAGGGTCAGTGATGTAGGAGAGAGAGCTGTGTATCAGTGTGTCGTAGAGACAGAGGGTCAGTGATGTAGGAGAGAGAGCTGTGTGTCACTTTGTCGTACAGACAGAGGGTCAGTGATGTAGGAGAGAGAGCTGTGTATCAGTGTGTCGTAGAGACAGAGGGTCAGTGATGTAGGAGAGAGAGAGCTGTGTGTCAGTGTGCCGTACAGAGAGAGGGTCAGTGATGTAGGAGAGAGGGCTGTGTGTCAGTGTGTCGTACAGACAGAGGGTCAGTGATGTAGGAGAGAGAGCTGTGTGTCAGTGTGCCGTACAGACAGAGGGTCAGTGATGTAGGAGAGAGAGCTGTGTGTCAGTGTGTCGTACAGAGAGAGGGTCAGTGATGTAGGAGAGAGAGCTGTGTGTCAGTGTGTCGTACAGACAGAGGGTCAGTGATGTAGGAGAGAGAGAGCTGTGTGTCAGTGTGTCGTACAGAGAGTGAGTAAGTGATGTAGGAGAGAGAGCTGTGTGTCAGTGTGTCGTACAGACAGAGGGTCAGTGATGTAGGAGAGAGAACTGTGTGTCAGTGTGTCGTACAGAGAGAGGGTCAGTGATGTAGGAGAGAGAGCTGTGTGTCAGTGTGCCGTACAGACAGAGGGTCAGTGATGTAGAAGAGAGAGCTGTGTGTCAGTGTGTCGTACAGACAGAGGGTCAGTGATGTAGGAGAGAGAGAGCTGTGTGTCAGTGTGCTGTAAAGACAGAGGATCAGTGATGTAGGAGAGAGAGCTGTGTGTCAGTGTGCTGTACAGACAGAGGATCAGTGACGAAGGAGAGAGAGCTGTGTGTCAGTGTGTCGTACAGAGAGAGGGTCAGTGATGTAGGAGAGAGAGAGCTGTGTGTCAGTGTGTCGTACAGACAGAGGATCAGTGATGTAGGAGAGAGAGAGCTGTGTGTCAGTGTGTCGTACAGACAGAGGGTCAGTGATGTAGGAGAGAGAGCTGTGTGTCAGTGTGCCGTACAGACAGAGGGTCAGTGATGTAGGAGAGAGAGCTGTGTGTCAGTGTGTCGTACAGACAGAGGGTCAGTGATGTAGGAGAGAGAGAGCTGTGTGTCAGTGTGTCGTACAGAGAGGATCAGTGATGTAGGAGAGAGAGAACTGTGTGTCAGTGTGTCGTACAGAGAGAGGGTCCTCACCATCAGCTCTTCCGGGAGTTTTGACCTGGCAGTGAAGGCACTGAGGGAGAAGGCACTCAGGGCTTTCTACGCAATAAGAAGGAGGCTCTTCAACATCAACCCACCAACAAGAATCTGGCTCCAAATATTTGAAAGTGTAATCCAACCCATTGCCCTATACGGCAGTGAAGTGTGGGGTCCCCTCACAGACCATGATTACACCCAATGGGACAAACACCCCACAGAAACTCTGCACATGGAGATCTGTAGAATCATACTCCGTGTGCAGAGAAAAACTCCTAACAACGGGTGCAGGGCCGAATTAGGCCAGTACCCACTATTGATAAACATACAGAAAAGAGTATTAAAGTATTGGCTACACCTAAAAAACAGCGACCAAAATTCCTACCACCACAAAGCCCTGCTGAGCCAAGAGCTGAGCCCAAAACAGAGCCCCCTGAGCCAGCTGGTCCTGAGGCTCACCGACCTGAGCCACACCAACATTAACCAGCCTCAGGACAGCACTGCTAGAGCACCACAACCAAGACTCAACCACATCACAGCACAGATCAAACAGCAATATCTCACACACTGGGACACACACACACAAACACAACATAAACTGGAATGCTACAGAACCTTAAACAGACAATACACACTATCTGAATATTTGACCAAAATAAAAATTAACAAACAGAAACAGACCCTGATGAAGTACAGGCTCAGTGACCACAACCTGGCCATAGAAACTGGGCGATACAGGCAGACCTGGCTGCCCAGAGAGGACAGGCTGTGCTCCAACTGCCAGCAGGGAGAAATAGAGACAGAGGTGCACTTCCTACTGCACTGTGACAGATACTCTGGGATTAGAGAAACATTCTTCCCGAAATTCAGAAATCTAATCCCAGAGTTCCCACACCTGCCAAAACCACAACAGGTCCCAATCCTACTGGGAGAGGGAGGAGGGAACTCAGTTGATCTGGCAGCCCAGTATGTGATCTCCTGTCACAGCCTGAGGAACAGTGAGTCCGTCTCCCAATAATGCTCCAGCTGCCTACAGTATATGTCAGTATTTTATAATATGTCTTTGTTGTAAATGTCTGTAACGTCTGTAGATTTTATTTTACTTCTATTTTTGTTTTGTTCTATGTTAATTTTATTATTTTTATTTGCTTTGGCAACACTGATTGTACCCATTGGTCATGCTAATAAAGCACCTTGAATTGAATTGAATTGAATTGGGTCAGTGATGTAGGAGAGAGAGCTGTGTGTCAGTGTGTCGTACAGACAGAGGGTCAGTGATGTAGGAGAGAGAGCTGTGTGTCAGTGTGTCGTACAGACAGAGGGTCAGTGATGTAGGAGAGAGAGCTGTGTGTCAGTGTGTCGTACAGAGAGGATCAGTGATGTAGGAGAGAGAGCTGTGTGTCAGTGTGCTGTACAGAGAGAGGGTCAGTGATGTAGGAGAGAGAGAGCTGTGTGTCAGTGTGCCGTACAGACAGAGGGTCAGTGATGTAGGAGAGAGAGCTGTGTGTCAGTGTGCCGTACAGACAGAGGGTCAGTGATGTAGGAGAGAGAGCTGTGTGTCAGTGTGTCGTACAGAGAGGATCAGTGATGTAGGAGAGAGAGCTGTGTGTCAGTGTGCTGTACAGAGAGAGGGTCAGTGATGTAGGAGAGAGAGCTGTGTGTCAGTGTGCCGTACAGACAGAGGGTCAGTGATGTAGGAGAGAGAGAGCTGTGTGTCAGTGTGTCGTACAGAGAGGATCAGTGATGTAGGAGAGAGAGAGCTGTGTGTCAGTGTGTCTTACAGACAGAGGATCAGTGATGTAGGAGAGAGAGAGCTGTGTGTCAGTGTGTCGTACAGACAGAGGGTCAGTGATGTAGGAGAGAGAGCTGTGTGTCAGTGTGTCGTACAGACAGAGGGTCAGTGATGTAGGAGAGAGAGAGCTGTGTGTCAGTGTGTCGTACAGACAGAGGGTCAGTGATGTAGGAGAGAGAGCTGTGTGTCAGTGTGTCGTACAGAGAGGGTCAGTGATGTAGGAGAGAGAGCTGTGTGTCAGTGTGTCGTACAGACAGAGGGTCAGTGATGTAGGAGAGAGAGCTGTGTGTCAGTGTGTCGTACAGACAGAGGGTCAGTGATGTAGGAGAGAGAGCTGTGTGTCAGTGTGTCGTACAGACAGAGGGTCAGTGATGTAGGAAAGAGAACTGTGTGTCAGTGTGTCATACAGACAGAGGATCAGTGATGTAGGAGAGAGAGAGCTGTGTGTCAGTGTGTCGTACAGACAGAGGGTCAGTGATGTAGGAGAGAGAGAGCTGTGTGTCAGTGTGTCGTACAGACAGAGGATCAGTGATGTAGGAGAGAGAGCTGTGTGTCAGTGTGTCGTACAGACAGAGGGTCAGTGATGTAGGAGAGAGAGAGCTGTGTGTCAGTGTGTCGTACAGACAGAGGGTCAGTGATGTAGGAGAGAGAGAGCTGTGTGTCAGTGTGTCGTACAGACAGAGGATCAGTGATGTAGGAGAGAGAGCCGTGTGTCAGTGTGTCGTACAGAGAGAGGGTCAGTGATGTAGGAGAGAGAGCTGTGTGTCAGTGTGTCGTACAGACAGAGGGTCAGTGATGTAGGAGAGAGAGAGTTGTGTGTCAGTGTGTCGTACAGACAGAGGGTCAGTGATGTAGGAGAGAGAGCTGTGTGTCAGTGTCATACAGACAGAGGGTCAGTGATGTAGGAGAGAGAGAGCTGTGTGTCAGTGTGTCGTACAGACAGAGGGTCAGTGATGAAGGAGAGAGAGAGCCGTGTGTCAGTGTGTCGTACAGACAGAGGGTCAGTGATGTAGAAGAGAGAGCTGTGTGTCAGTGTGTCGTACAGAGAGGGTCAGTGATGTAGGAGAGAGAGCTGTGTGTCAGTGTGTCGTACAGACAGAGGGTCAGTGATGTAGGAGAGAGAGAGCTGTGTGTCAGTGTGTCGTACAGACAGAGGGTCAGTGATGTAGAAGAGAGAGCTGTGTGTCAGTGTGTCGTACAGACAGAGGGTCAGTGATGTAGGAGAGAGAGCTGTGTGTCAGTGTGTCGTACAGAGAGGGTCAGTGATGTAGGAGAGAGAGAGCTGTGTCTCAGTGTGTCGTACAGAGAGGGTCAGTGATGTAGGAAAGAGAGAGCTGTGTGTCAGTGTGTCGTACAGACAGAGGGTCAGTGATGTAGGAGAGAGAGAGTTGTGTGTCAGTGTGTCGTACAGAGAGAGGGTCCTCACCATCAGCTCTTCCGGGAGTTTTGACCTGGCAGTGAAGGCACTGAGGGAGAAGGCACTCAGGGCTTTCTACGCAATAAGAAGGAGGCTCTTCAACATCAACCCACCAACAAGAATCTGGCTCCAAATATTTGAAAGTGTAATCCAACCCATTGCCCTATACGGCAGTGAAGTGTGGGGTCCCCTCACAGACCATGATTACACCCAATGGGACAAACACCCCACAGAAACTCTGCACATGGAGATCTGTAGAATCATACTCCGTGTGCAGAGAAAAACTCCTAACAACGGGTGCAGGGCCGAATTAGGCCAGTACCCACTATTGATAAACATACAGAAAAGAGTATTAAAGTATTGGCTACACCTAAAAAACAGCGACCAAAATTCCTACCACCACAAAGCCCTGCTGAGCCAAGAGCTGAGCCCAAAACAGAGCCCCCTGAGCCAGCTGGTCCTGAGGCTCACCGACCTGAGCCACACCAACATTAACCAGCCTCAGGACAGCACTGCTAGAGCACCACAACCAAGACTCAACCACATCACAGCACAGATCAAACAGCAATATCTCACACACTGGGACACACACACACAAACACAACATAAACTGGAATGCTACAGAACCTTAAACAGACAATACACACTAGCTGAATATTTGACCAAAATAAAAATTAACAAACAGAAACAGACCCTGATGAAGTACAGGCTCAGTGACCACAACCTGGCCATAGAAACTGGGCGATACAGGCAGACCTGGCTGCCCAGAGAGGACAGGCTGTGCTCCCACTGCCAGCAGGGAGAAATAGAGACAGAGGTGCACTTCCTACTGCACTGTGACAGATACTCTGGGATTAGAGAAACATTCTTCCCGAAATTCAGAAATCTAATCCCAGAGTTCCCACACCTGCCAAAACCACAACAGGTCCCAATCCTACTGGGAGAGGGAGGAGGGAACTCAGTTGATCTGGCAGCCCAGTATGTGATCTCCTGTCACAGCCTGAGGAACAGTGAGTCCGTCTCCCAATAATGCTCCAGCTGCCTACAGTATATGTCAGTATTTTATAATATGTCTTTGTTGTAAATGTCTGTAACGTCTGTAGATTTTATTTTACTTCTATTTTTGTTTTGTTCTATGTTAATTTTATTATTTTTATTTGCTTTGGCAACACTGATTGTACCCATTGGTCATGCTAATAAAGCACCTTGAATTGAATTGAATTGAATTGGGTCAGTGATGTAGGAGAGAGAGCTGTGTGTCAGTGTGTCGTACAGACAGAGGGTCAGTGATGTAGGAGAGAGAGCTGTGTGTCAGTGTGCCGTACAGAGAGAGGGTCAGTGATGTAGGAGAGAGAGCTGTGTGTCAGTGTGTCTTACAGAGAGGATCAGTGATGTAGGAGAGAGAGAGCTGTGTGTCAGTGTGCCGTACAGAGAGAGGGTCAGTGATGTAGGAGAGAGAGAGCTGTGTGTCAGTGTGCCGTACAGAGAGAGGGTCAGTGATGTAGGAGAGAGAGCTGTGTGTCAGTGTGTCTTACAGAGAGGGTCAGTGATGTAGGAGAGAGAGCTGTGTGTCAGTGTGTCATACAAACAGAGGGTCAGTGATGTAGGAGAGAGAGCTGTGTGTCAGTGTGTCGTACAGAGAGGATCAGTGATGTAGGAGAGAGAGCTGTGTGTCAGTGTGTCGTACAGACAGAGGATCAGTGATGTAGGAGAGAGAGCTGTGTGTCAGTGTGTCGTACAGACAGAGGGTCAGTGATGTAGGAGAGAGAGAGCTGTGTGTCAGTGTGCCGTACAGACAGAGGATCAGTGATGTAGGAGAGAGAGCTGTGTGTCAGTGTGTCGTACAGACAGAGGGTCAGTGATGTAGGAGAGAGAGAGCTGTGTGTCAGTGTGTCGTACAGACAGAGGGTCAGTGATGTAGGAGAGAGAGCTGTGTGTCAGTGTGCCGTACAGACAGAGGGTCAGTGATGTAGGAGAGAGAGCTGTGTGTCAGTGTGCCGTACAGACAGAGGATCAGTGATGTAGGAGAGAGCCGTGTGTCAGTGTGTCGTACAGACAGAGGGTCAGTGATGTAGGAGAGAGAGCTGTGTGTCAGTGTGCCGTACAGACAGAGGATCAGTGATGTAGGAGAGAGCCGTGTGTCAGTGTGTCGTACAGACAGAGGGTCAGTGATGTAGGAGAGAGAGCTGTGTGTCAGTGTGTCGTACAGACAGAGGGTCAGTGATGTAGGAGAGAGAGCTGTGTGTCAGTGTGCCGTACAGACAGAGGGTCAGTGATGTAGGAGAGAGAGAGCTGTGTGTCAGTGTGCCGTACAGACAGAGGATCAGTGATGTAGGAGAGAGCCGTGTGTCAGTGTGTCGTACAGACAGAGGGTCAGTGATGTAGGAGAGAGAGCTGTGTGTCAGTGTGCCGTACAGACAGAGGATCAGTGATGTAGGAGAGAGCCGTGTGTCAGTGTGTCGTACAGACAGAGGGTCAGTGATGTAGGAGAGAGAGCTGTGTGTCAGTGTGTCATACAAACAGAGGGTCAGTGATGTAGGAGAGAGAGCTGTGTGTCAGTGTGCCGTACAGACAGAGGGTCAGTGATGTAGGAGAGAGAGCTGTGTGTCAGTGTGCCGTACAGAGAGAGGGTCAGTGATGTAGGAGAGAGAGAGCTGTGTGTCAGTGTGTCGTACAGAGAGGATCAGTGATGTAGGAGAGAGAGAGCTGTGTGTCAGTGTGTCGTACAGACAGAGTGTCAGTGATGTAGGAGAGAGAGCTGTGTGTCAGTGTGCCGTACAGACAGAGGATCAGTGATGTAGGAGAGAGAGAGCTGTGTGTCAGTGTGCCGTACAGACAGAGGGTCAGTGATGTAGGAGAGAGAGCTGTGTGTCAGTGTGTCGTACAGAGAGGGTCAGTGATGTAGGAGAGAGAGAGCTGTGTGTCAGTGTGCCGTACAGACAGAGGGTCAGTGATGTAGGAGAGAGAGCTGTGTGTCAGTGTGTCGTACAGACAGAGGGTCAGTGATGTAGGAGAGAGAGAGCCGTGTGTCAGTGTGTCGTACAGACAGAGGGTCAGTGATGTAGGAGAGAGAGAGCCGTGTGTCAGTGTGTCGTACAGAGAGGATCAGTGATGTAGGAGAGAGAGAGCCGTGTGTCAGTGTGCCGTACAGAGAGAGGGTCAGTGATGTAGGAGAGAGAGAGCCGTGTGTCAGTGTGCCGTACAGAGAGAGGGTCAGTGATGTAGGAGAGAGAGAGCTGTGTGTCAGTGTGCCGTACAGACAGAGGGTCAGTGATGTAGGAGAGAGAGAGCTGTGTGTCAGTGTGTCGTACAGACAGAGGGTCAGTGATGTAGGAGAGAGAGAGCTGTGTGTCAGTGTGTCGTACAGACAGAGGGTCAGTGATGTAGGAGAGAGAGCTGTGTGTCAGTGTGCCGTACAGACAGAGGATCAGTGATGTAGGAGAGAGCCGTGTGTCAGTGTGTCGTACAGACAGAGGGTCAGTGATGTAGGAGAGAGAGCTGTGTGTCAGTGTGCCGTACAGACAGAGGATCAGTGATGTAGGAGAGAGCCGTGTGTCAGTGTGTCGTACAGACAGAGGGTCAGTGATGTAGGAGAGAGAGCTGTGTGTCAGTGTGCCGGACAGACAGAGGATCAGTGATGTAGGAGAGAGAGCTGTGTGTCAGTGTGTCGTACAGACAGAGGTTCAGTGATGTAGGAGAGAGAGAGCTGTGTGTCAGTGTGTCGTACAGACAGAGGGTCAGTGATGTAGGAGAGAGAGCTGTGTGTCAGTGTGTCGTACAAACAGAGGGTCAGTGATGTAGGAGAGAGAGCTGTGTGTCAGTGTGCCGTACAGACAGAGGGTCAGTAATGTAGGAGAGAGAGCTGTGTGTCAGTGTGCCGTACAGAGAGAGGGTCAGTGATGTAGGAGAGAGAGAGCTGTGTGTCAGTGTGTCGTACAGAGAGGATCAGTGATGTAGGAGAGAGAGAGCTGTGTGTCAGTGTGTCGTACAAACAGAGGGTCAGTGATGTAGGAGAGAGAGCTGTGTGTCAGTGTGCCGTACAGAGAGAGGGTCAGTGATGTAGGAGAGAGAGCTGTGTGTCAGTGTGCCGTACAGACAGAGGATCAGTGATGTAGGAGAGAGCCGTGTGTCAGTGTGTCGTACAGACAGAGGGTCAGTGATGTAGGAGAGAGAGCTGTGTGTCAGTGTGCCGGACAGACAGAGGATCAGTGATGTAGGAGAGAGAGAGCTGTGTGTCAGTGTGTCGTACAGACAGAGGGTCAGTGATGTAGGAGAGAGAGCTGTGTGTCAGTGTGTCGTACAAACAGAGGGTCAGTGATGTAGGAGAGAGAGCTGTGTGTCAGTGTGCCGTACAGACAGAGGGTCAGTCATGTAGGAGAGAGAGCTGTGTGTCAGTGTGCCGTACAGAGAGAGGGTCAGTGATGTAGGAGAGAGAGAGCTGTGTGTCAGTGTGTCGTACAGAGAGGATCAGTGATGTAGGAGAGAGAGAGCTGTGTGTCAGTGTGTCGTACAGACAGAGTGTCAGTGATGTAGGAGAGAGAGCTGTGTGTCAGTGTGCCGTACAGACAGAGGATCAGTGATGTAGGAGAGAGAGAGCTGTGTGTCAGTGTGCCGTACAGACAGAGGGTCAGTGATGTAGGAGAGAGAGCTGTGTGTCAGTGTGTCGTACAGAGAGGGTCAGTGATGTAGGAGAGAGAGAGCTGTGTGTCAGTGTGCCGTACAGACAGAGGGTCAGTGATGTAGGAGAGAGAGCTGTGTGTCAGTGTGTCGTACAGACAGAGGGTCAGTGATGTAGGAGAGAGAGAGCCGTGTGTCAGTGTGTCGTACAGACAGAGGGTCAGTGATGTAGGAGAGAGAGAGCCGTGTGTCAGTGTGTCGTACAGAGAGGATCAGTGATGTAGGAGAGAGAGAGCCGTGTGTCAGTGTGCCGTACAGAGAGAGGGTCAGTGATGTAGGAGAGAGAGAGCCGTGTGTCAGTGTGCCGTACAGAGAGAGGGTCAGTGATGTAGGAGAGAGAGAGCTGTGTGTCAGTGTGCCGTACAGACAGAGGGTCAGTGATGTAGGAGAGAGAGAGCTGTGTGTCAGTGTGTCGTACAGACAGAGGGTCAGTGATGTAGGAGAGAGAGAGCTGTGTGTCAGTGTGTCGTACAGACAGAGGGTCAGTGATGTAGGAGAGAGAGCTGTGTGTCAGTGTGCCGTACAGACAGAGGATCAGTGATGTAGGAGAGAGCCGTGTGTCAGTGTGTCGTACAGACAGAGGGTCAGTGATGTAGGAGAGAGAGCTGTGTGTCAGTGTGCCGTACAGACAGAGGATCAGTGATGTAGGAGAGAGCCGTGTGTCAGTGTGTCGTACAGACAGAGGGTCAGTGATGTAGGAGAGAGAGCTGTGTGTCAGTGTGCCGGACAGACAGAGGATCAGTGATGTAGGAGAGAGAGCTGTGTGTCAGTGTGTCGTACAGACAGAGGTTCAGTGATGTAGGAGAGAGAGAGCTGTGTGTCAGTGTGTCGTACAGACAGAGGGTCAGTGATGTAGGAGAGAGAGCTGTGTGTCAGTGTGTCGTACAAACAGAGGGTCAGTGATGTAGGAGAGAGAGCTGTGTGTCAGTGTGCCGTACAGACAGAGGGTCAGTAATGTAGGAGAGAGAGCTGTGTGTCAGTGTGCCGTACAGAGAGAGGGTCAGTGATGTAGGAGAGAGAGAGCTGTGTGTCAGTGTGTCGTACAGAGAGGATCAGTGATGTAGGAGAGAGAGAGCTGTGTGTCAGTGTGTCGTACAAACAGAGGGTCAGTGATGTAGGAGAGAGAGCTGTGTGTCAGTGTGCCGTACAGAGAGAGGGTCAGTGATGTAGGAGAGAGAGCTGTGTGTCAGTGTGCCGTACAGACAGAGGATCAGTGATGTAGGAGAGAGCCGTGTGTCAGTGTGTCGTACAGACAGAGGGTCAGTGATGTAGGAGAGAGAGCTGTGTGTCAGTGTGCCGGACAGACAGAGGATCAGTGATGTAGGAGAGAGAGAGCTGTGTGTCAGTGTGTCGTACAGACAGAGGGTCAGTGATGTAGGAGAGAGAGCTGTGTGTCAGTGTGTCGTACAAACAGAGGGTCAGTGATGTAGGAGAGAGAGCTGTGTGTCAGTGTGCCGTACAGACAGAGGGTCAGTCATGTAGGAGAGAGAGCTGTGTGTCAGTGTGCCGTACAGAGAGAGGGTCAGTGATGTAGGAGAGAGAGAGCTGTGTGTCAGTGTGTCGTACAGAGAGGATCAGTGATGTAGGAGAGAGAGAGCTGTGTGTCAGTGTGTCGTACAGACAGAGTGTCAGTGATGTAGGAGAGAGAGCTGTGTGTCAGTGTGCCGTACAGACAGAGGGTCAGTGATGTAGGAGAGAGAGCTGTGTGTCAGTGTGTCGTACAGAGAGAGGGTCAGTGATCTCATAGATCCCAATACAAACTCACTATTCCATCAGATATCTTCTCACCTCCTCTGTGCCATCACCTCTAAATCCTTCTTATCAATCTCATAGCAACAGTCACTCTTTCCTGCCACCATGTCCTCTATCTTCTCCAGCAGCTCTGTGACCTTCGTGCGGTCGCCCCTGTTCTTGTTGTTGAGAACATGATACCTGTTCCCACACTTCTCCACCAGCCACTGGAGCTCCTCTCCTCCTCTCTTGATGCGCTGCTCAATGGTTGTGTCTGTCAGCTCATCCCCCCAGGTGAACAACACTATTGTGTGTCTCCACACTCTCTCACTGAGGAGCTGCAGATGTTCCTTCTCTACTCTCCTCTGTTTCTCTCTCAGTGTGATGAGAGGGATCACCAGGAGGAGAGCGTGTCCTGGGGGACACAGAGACACACTGCGCACAACCTCCTGTCTGACACGCTGTGGATCAGTCCTTATTATCCATGGAAAAGAGGAGAACCCTGGAGTGTCGACCACAGTGATCTGCCTCCCAGCTACTTCACCCTGTCTCTTCTCACACTCCTCAGTTCCTCCCTCAATGTCAAACTCCTCTGAGCCCAGGATGGTGTTTCCTACTGCACTCTTCCCAGCACCAGTCCTGCCCAGCAGCACCAGTCTTAGCTCAGAGGGACGGGGCTGGAGTCTGGGTTCGACTTCACTCAGTGCAACAGGAGGAGAGACAGGAGCATCAGGGAGGTGACACATGAGAGGAGACCAACCTCTCCACAGGTATGAGGAGTACAATTTGCTCAAGTCATTTCTTGACAAACGTAACTTAAAAGTCATTATAATAATAATAATAATAATAATAATAATAATAATAATAATTGCTTACACTTCCCCATGAACTGTAAAGCGCTTTGAGTGGAGTTTCTGGACACTCAAAGCGCTTTACAGTTCATGGGGATCCCACCACCGCCACCAGTGTGCAGCTCTTTACAGGTCCTGGGGATCCCACCACCGCCACCAGTGTGCAGGTCTTTACAGGTCCAGGGGATCCCACTACCGCCACCAGTGTGCAGCTCTTTACAGGTCCTGGGGATCCCACCACCGCCACCAGTGTGCAGCCCCACCTGGATGATGCTCCAGTCCTCTCCCCACACACAAGCTCTCAGTTCAGAAAGCCAGTTCAGAGAGGGGGGGTTATTAGGAGGCCATGATGGGTAAACACCAGGGGGGTAATTTGGCCAGGACACCAGGGTGACACCCCTAATCTTCTTAAGAGATACCCTGGGATTGTTAATGACCACAGAGAGTCAGGACCTCGGTTTGACGTCTCATCCGCAGGACGGCGCCTGTTTACAGTCCAGTGCCCCCGTCACTATACTGGGGCATCAGGACCCACACAGACCGCAGGGTGAGAGCGCCCCCTGCTGGCCCCACTCACACCTCTCCCAGCAGCAGCCTCAGTGTTTTCCCAGGAGTCTCCCTTCCAGGTACTGGCCAGGCTCACACCTGCTGGGCTCCAGTGGGGCTGCCAGCTGGGAGTTGCAGGGTGATAGGGCTGCTGGCCATTATGAAAGAAACTTACAGAATGAACATCTGGGAATTTTTCTCGGGCATCATGCCCAGAGTCGGCACAAGTACATCCTCCACCCTGACTCTGAACATCGGCGTTCCCCAGCGCTGCAAACTCAGCCCTCTCCTCTGCTCCCTGTTCACTCACAACTGCGTCTCCAGGAACAAGACAAACTCCATCATCACGTTTGCGGACGATACAACGATCATCAGCTTGATCACGAACAGTGATGAGTCCGCCTACAGGGAGGAGGTAGAAACGCTGACAGCATGGTGTCAGGACAGCAGCCCCTCTCTGAATACCACAGGAACAGACCAGGCACCCATTCACATCAGTGGGTCCACAGTGGTCCAGATTGTCAAATTCCTAGGTGTCAACATCACAGGCGACCTGACCCGGACCCACCACACCAACCCCGTAGACAAGACAGCGCCTGTTCTCTCTCCCCAGACTGAAGAAGTTCAGCCTGCCTTCACACATCCTGACCAGCTTCTACAGCTGCACCACTGAGAGCATCCTAACCGGCTGCACCACTGCCTGGTGTGGTAACTGCTCCGCCCACGAGCTCAGGGTCCTCCAGAGCGTGGTGACACTGGCTCAGAACACTACCGGCTGCGCTACTGAACACAGAGGATATCTACTGTGTTAATGCCTCAAGAAGGCCAGGTCCATCCTCAGGGACCCCAGTCACCCTAAACACAACTTGCTCTCTCTACTACCATCTGGAAAACGGTACTGAAGTATCAGACCAAGACCACCAGGTGTCAGAACAGCCTCTTGCCCCAGGCAGTAAGACTGCTGAACAGCCAACCACAGCAGACACCTGCAGTTACCTCCTTGAACTGACAGGGGGCACTGGCACTCTCAGGACACCTACGAAGAGCACGAAATACCTCCTACCCAGTACCCTACTACTGTCAGGACACCTCAATAGCTCCCTACCCTGTACCCTACTACTGTCAGGACACCTAAATACCTAAATACCTAAATACCTCCTATCCTTGTGTTACTTCTACACAATCTGTGAATTGCAATTGTGTAATCTGTTGTATCCCAATGTTAACCCCTATAAATTCCTGTCCTCCAACTCTTCCATCCCTCTTAACGAGCCTTTAACGAGCTCGCAGATTTCAATGCTGACAACACCGCTGTGTGCTGTACTGTTCGTGCATCGATCAATAAACCTTGATTGATTGAGTGTTGGTCCGACAGTCTTGAGAAACAGATTACAGAGACTGAGCTGCTGTGTGATGGATTAAATCTAATCTTCCTGAGAGAAAACAGTTCAATTACAGCACAGAGGATTTAAACAGACACAGGTCTGTGTGCCACTGTGTTAGTAACGCAGTACAGAGCAGAGCACAGTATGATTTTAATTCCTAACAGGACACAAGATGGTTGAATCTCTCAGTCTGATGACCAGTAAGATCAGTGACTCAGTAATACAGCATCAATCACACTCACTGTTGGGAGATTCAAGTTCTTTACTGTTCCTCCTCTTGACAGGCGGTCTGGGCTCCTCTGTCTCTTTCTCCAGCTCCTCTTCCTCCAGTGTCTTTCTCATCTTCTCCTTCAGCTCCTCTTCTCTCCTGCTCCACTCCTCCTCCAACCTCTGTCTGAGCTCCTCTTCTCTCTCTCTCTCCCTTCTTTCATACTTCTGTCTCAGCTCCTCTGTCTCTCCCTGTCTCTCCTCCAACCTCAGTCTCAGCTCCTCTGTCTCTCTCTGTCTCTGCTCTTCCCTCTGTCTGATATATTTCTCCAGTTCAGTGTTTATTTCTTTGATGTCAGTGGTGAAGTACAGCCCATAGTTTCCTGCCACCATGTGCTCTATCTTCTCCAGCAGCTCTGTGACCTGAGTGCGGTCGTCCCTGTTCTTGTCGTTGAGAACATGATACCTGTTCCCACACTTCTCCACCAGACACTGGAGCTCCTTCCCTTCTGTCTCAATGTGCTGCTCAATGGTTGTGTGTCTCAGTGTGTCCCCCCAGGTGAACAGCACTATTGTGTGTCTCCACACTCTCTCACTGAGAAGCTCCAGATGTTCCTTCACTGATCTACAGTCTGTGTCTGAGTCCAGATCAGTCACCAGGACGAGAGTGTGGGGTCCTGGGGGACACAGAGACACACTGCGCACAACCTCCTCTCTGACACGCTGTGGATCAGTCCTTATTATCCATGGAAAAGAGGAGTACCCTGGAGTGTCGACCACAGTGATCTGCCTCCCAGCTACTTCACCCTGTCTCTTCACACACTCCTGAGGTTCTCCCTCAGTGTCAAACTCCTCTCTGCCCAGGATAGTGTTTCCTGCTGAGCTCTTCCCAGACCCAAACTCCCCCAGCAGCACGATCCTGATCTCTGAGAGACGCTGTGGTGCCTCATGGGAATCAGCCTGTCCCTCCCCTGTCAGAGAGAAAGATCACAGATTATTCCTCTTCAGAAACTCAGCACTGAGATGAGCTGCAGTGAGTGAGGAGTCTCAGCAGAGCTCACAGTGTGACCCAGTGGTGACATGTTGCTCTACAGGGTAGATACCCCACAAGGGCTCTGTTTCCAACACAGCTGTGAGTCTTTTCCTGCAGAGCCCTGCTGTAGAACTGGGTATCCAGGACATCACATGAAGTTAACATTTATTACTTATCTCATTAAAAAATGAAAATATACGATTCATTTCAGACTTACTCAGACTTCTATCAAAAGCTTTAATACATGATAATATGACCCCATTTAATATCTGTATTAGACTGACTGTACTGAGGTGTGACCCCGATCAGAGAGAGAACATCAACTCACTCTTGGGAAGCAGTTGGGGTCCCAGTGTCTTCTGCAGAAGCTCTTCTATCCTCTGTCTCTCCTTTTTTGCCAAAGTCTTGAACTTCTCTTCCATCTCCTGTAAATCCTTCTCCTCAATCTCATAACAACAGTCACTCTTTCCTGCCACCATGTGCTCTATCTTCTCCAGCAGCTCTGTGACCTGAGTGCGGTCGCCCCTGTTCTTGTTGAGAACATGATACCTGTTCCCACACTTCTCCACCAGACGCTGGAGCTCCTCTCCTCCTCTCTCAATGTGCTGCTCAATGGTTGTGTCTGTCAGCTCATCCCCCCAGGTGAACAACACTATTGTGTGTCTCCACACTCTCTCACTGAGAAGCTCCAGATGTTCCTTTACTGATCTCCAGTCCGTGAATAAGTCCAGATCAAACACCAGGAGGAGAGCGTGGGGTCCTGGGGGACACAGAGACACACTGCGCACAACCTCCTGTCTGATCTGCTGTGGATCATTCCTCATCAGCCACACATCCCAGCCTGGAGTGTCGACCACAGTGATCTGCATCCCAGCTACTTCACCCTGTCTCTTCACACACTCCTGAGGTTCTCCCTCAGTGTCAAACTCCTCTCTGCCCAGGATAGTGTTTCCTGCTGAGCTCTTCCCAGACCCAAACTCCCCCAGCAGCACGATCCTGATCTCTGAGAGACGCTGTGGTGCCTCATGGGAATCAGCCTGTCCCTCCCCTGTCAGAGAGAAAGATCACAGATTATTCCTCTTCAGAAACTCAGCACTGAGATGAGCTGCAGTGAGTGAGGAGTCTCAGCAGAGCTCACAGTGTGACCCAGTGGTGACATGTTGCTCTACAGGGTAGATACCCCACAAGGGCTCTGTTTCCAACACAGCTGTGAGTCTTTTCCTGCAGAGCCCTGCTGTAGAACTGGGTATCCAGGACATCACATGAAGTTAACATTTATTACTTATCTCATTAAAAAATGAAAATATATGATTCATTTCAGAGCTACTCAGACTTCTATCAAAAGCTTTAATATATGATAACATGACCCCATTTAATATCTGTACAGTATTAGACTGACTGTACTGAGGTGTGACCCCTATCAGAGAGAGAACATCAACTCACTCTTGGGAAGCAGTTGGGGTCCCAGTGTCTTCTGCAGAAGCTCTTCTATCCTCTGTCTCTCCTTTTTTGCCAAAGTCTTGAACTTCTCTTCCATCTCCTGTAAATCCTTCTCCTCAATCTCATAACAACAGTCACTCTTTCCTGCCACCATGTCCTCTATCTTCTCCAGCAGCTCCGTGACCTGAGTGCGGTCGTCCCTGTTCTTGTTGTTGAGAACATGATACCTGTTCCCACACTTCTCCACCAGACACTGGAGCTCCTTCCCTCCTCTCTCAATGTGCTGCTCAATGGTTGTGTGTCTCAGTGTGTCCCCCCAGGTGAACAGCACTATTGTGTGTCTCCAGACTCTCTCACTGAGAAGCTCCAGATATTTCTTCACTGATCTCCAGTCTGTGTATGAGTTCACATTAATCACCAGGAGGAGAGCGTGGGGTCCTGGGGGACACAGAGAGACACTGTGCACAACCTCCTCTCTGACACGCTGTGGATCAGTCCTTATTATCCATGGAAAAGAGGAGTACCCTGGAGTGTCGACCACAGTGATCTGCCTCCCAGCTACTTCACCCTGTCTCTTCACACACTCCTTAGTTACTCCCTCAGTGTCAAACTCCTCTCTGCCCAGGATGGTGTTTCCTGCTGAGCTCCTCCCAGACCGTCTCTCCCCCAGCAGCACGATCCTGATCTCTGAGAGACGCTGTGGTGCCTCATGGGAATCAGCCCGTCTCCTCCCTGTCAGAGAGAAAGATCACAGATTATTTACATGATAAAGTTCTCATCACAGATATCTTCACTCTTCATCCCATTTAAAATTTATGATAAAAACGTCTCTATATCTTTCCTATTGTCCCTGCCCCGTGAGAGAGAAAAAATCACAGATTATTGAGATTATATTTCTGTGTATTCTCTGTGGTATACAAAAATGTTCTGTTAATGTTAGACAAACTGTATTCTTACAACATTCTTATTCTGTATTCTTACCATCTATATATATATTTTTATTTTTCACTGTTCTCTCAATAGTACATGTTTATTTTTCATCAGGATTTTTCTTAGAATACTTTAACTGAAAGGTTAGATTAGAGAGTTAGAGAGTCACCTTCTCTAAACTCTTTCAGATCCAGACTCCAAACCCTCTTCTTCAGAAAAGCCTTTACTGAACTGGTTCCATTCTTCACCCCTCTGCTCTTAGTACCACCATCCAAAGTCTCCTCTGTGTATTGTAATTGTGTTTTATCTTGTGTATAATCTTGTTTTATTGTTGTTGTCATTCTGTAAAGCGCTTTGAGAAGCCACCTTAAAAGGCGCTATATAAAATAAAGTTTATTATTATTATTATTCCACCTTATTTTAAAAATACATGTAAAAAACTGTAAAATCATTCAGTCTGTCCTGATTCTTCAGTAGTGAGTCTAAAATGTCACATTACATAAAGAAATGTTTGGGACTCAGCCACCTGGCTGGGAAATCTGTGTTGTATAGTTTCAAACTGCTTAGAAACTATCTACTGGGATCCACACTGAAGAGAACTAGCATGATGTTAGTTTAAAAACAGTGAAACTGACAAGCTGGAGGAACTGAGTCTCATAAGTCTGAAGGGAGTGTCCCACACTGACAGGGTGAAGATGGTGAACCACATATATACAAAATATTCAACATCCTCAGTGACAGTCAGTCATCATTAAAGACCAGTTAGATATTGACACCTCAGAGTTCCTCAGAATTAACACTGAAGCTCAAAGCAACACTAAGACTTAAAATCAGGAGTGGGAGGCTCTACTGTACACAGAGAAGGGTGGGAGAGGGGAACAAGCTGCCCAGTCAGGATAGGAGAAACAGCTGCACAAGAACCTGGAATCACTACTAATTATGGGCCAAATAAATTCCTCTGTTGTTCATCTGTACTGATTCCTCTCTGCTATTATCAGCTGTACAATAAACATGGCCTCTGAGCAACAAACAGGAAACGATCATATCTGAGCGTGTCTGAGCATCATGAACACTAACATTGTGAATCCAATACCATCAGCAAACAGTCAGGTTTAACATCAATCATTCTACCTTAAATAAACACCTGATTAAAATATTTAGTGAATTCCAAACAGCTTGAGTTTACAGTACCGATCCCTGATCTCTGACAAGAGAAAGTGAAAGTAAAATCAGTTCCTGTTTTTCTCTCCTAGTTCAGACCCTATGTGTCTGAGAGACAGAACACACTCTCAGCAGACAGGAAGACACTTCTCCAGCTGCTGCTGTGCTCTGTGACAGAGAAGAGTCCCTCAGTGACTCCCTTACTGACACTCTGACAGGCAGAACAAGAGAAAACTCACCAGGGCTGAGCGCTGAGCTCCTACACGCTGCCATCTCTCTCTCTCTCTGTCTCCGTCTCTTCCTGCTGATGTGAGGTGGGGGGGGGTTTCCTGTCCTCGCTGTGACGCTGCTCTGGCGCCACCTAGTGGATTCATAAAGTTAATCACCAACTGAACAGGTTCATCAGTAAGAGCAAAATAAAACACCAGAATACCCAGATCAACTCTTGCCAGCATCCTTGGACACTGGGGTCCACACCCCTACTCTCACACACAGTGTTGTTGTACTGAGCAGGACTTTTTTTATATTTATACATACTGTGTGCGTTATTGACGACACCTCTACTCTTACAGTGTCCTGTCTGTGTCTCTGGTTTGTAATCTCTCTTATGTTCAGACAGACAAGGGAGAGAAATGGACTTTTATGTTTTTATATCGACTTTATTCTCCTGAGCCGATCATCAAAGAGCAGAACTGGCGCCAAAACCCGCTTCCGGCTCGTCCTCCGGGTGCCGCTGCGGCGCCGGTTGCTAAGCGACGCTCCGAGCCCGAGCGCTCGAGCTCCTCTCGGGGCGGTTTTATTCCCAGCTGAGGAGCCGCTCCTGTCCTGGAAATCCCGGGAAGGACTGGGAATCCCCTCCTGTGGGCTGGGAGGCTCTTCCCGGGTGTTTCCGCAGACGAGGGGAGTCCTGGTGTCCTGGGAAAAGGCCCCCTGTGCTGCGGGCGTCTCCGAGAGAAACGGGCTGTTTGTGTGGGAAGATGCTCTTTCCTCAGGAGGGGAAGAGCCGAGCGGGAAGGAAAGTTCTGGAAGTGCGTCTCCTCTCCGGCTGCTCCAGTCCCAGTGACGGCGACACCGGGACAGGACAGGAGGGACGAGCGGGTCCTCTTTCCCACACGGGGGATTAGTGGGGTCTGTTAGGACACAGGACAGAGAGAGAGAAAAGGACACCAGTGGGAGAGAGTCCTGAAGCTCTCAGGTCTGGTCTTGATCTGGGTTGGTCCCAGTCCCAGTTTACACTGGTTTACAATGTGGGACTTCTGCCCTGACACGACCTTACAGGTGTCTCCACAGGAGACGGGAGTCCTGTAACGTGTAACCCTACAATATTTGATCTCCTGACTGTCTGTTATTCTCCCCAGTATAATCCTCTCAGTCTGGTATGAAATACCTACTGCTGTACTTCAGCTGGAAGGAGGTGTCACAAGAGTGAGTGTTGAGTCTGCGTGTTCCTGCTGGGGGTCGCTGGTACTGGTGTCTGTGTGTGTGGAGTCTGTGTGTTCCTGCTGGGGGTCGCTGGTGCTGGTGTCTGTGTGTGTGGAGTCTGTGTGTTCCTGCTGGGGGTCGCTGGTGTCTGTGTGTGTGGAGTCTGTGTGTTCCTGCTGGGGGTCGCTGGTGCTGGTGTCTGTGTGTGTGGAGTCTGTGTGTTCCTGCTGTGGGTCGCTGGTGCTGGTGTCTGTGTGTGTGGAGTCTGCGTGTTCCTGCTGGGGGTCGCTGGTGTGTGTGTGTGGAGTCTGCGTGTTCCTGCTGTGGGTCGCTGGTGCTGGTGTCTGTGTGTGTGGAGTCTGCGTGTTCCTGCTGGGGGTCGCTGGTGCTGGTGTCTGTGTGTGTGGAGTCTGTGTGTTCCTGCTGGGGGTCGCTGGTGTCTGTGTGTGTGGAGTCTGTGTGTTCCTGCTGTGGGTCACTGGTGTCTGTGTGTGTGGAGTCTGCGTGTTCCTGTTGGGGGTCGCTGGCGCTGGTGTCTGTGTGAAATGACTGCTATCCTTCCTGACGGTTATAGATCAACAGCGCAGCCTGACGGTCCTGCTGTCTCGACCCGGTCCACTCTGTCGGTACCGAACCAGGGAGCCACGAGCTGGATCGGCGAGATTTAAACTGGGTCTGAACCGGGTCACTGTTCCTGAAAGCACACACAGTAGGTGGCCAGAGACGGGGGGGTCAGGTGTCATTTTTCTGAGGGGGGATATGGGCCGTCACCTGCAGCCCTTCACCCCGCTGCTGGGCCACGCTGGGAATGACACCCACGGGGTTCAACTCGCTCGTTAATTAGTCGGTCGTTAATTGATCCCGGCTTCATCAGCAGTTTCCTGAGAGGAGCCAGGGTATTGGCTTGTTCCCCCCTCCCACCCCTCTCTGTGTACAGTAGAGCCTCCTGGGCAGCTTGTGAACCCTGGGTCAGTCACTCAGAGGGCTTATAACAGCCCTGCCCGAGGAGGGAGGGCTCCCGAGAGCGCCACTCGAGTGTCCCTTATGTCCATTGGAGGAGAGGGCTGAGGCGGGACGTCACTCCACCGTGGTGGAAGCCCATTGGCTGAGAGGGGACAGGGGGGGCGGTCCCTGCGAGAACTCGGGGCAGGTGCGCGTCTCGTTTGAAGTTTGAATTCCTAACGGTCGCGCTTCCCGCCTTTCTCGCCGTGAGGGCTCCTGCCCCGCCGCGGTTTCCCGAGTTTGACCTTATTTTATCATTAATAATTGGTTTTAGTCAGCTTTTTATTAGAATATACAAGCTTTCTTCTTTCCCGCCCTCATGGACGCCGTGTCTCTGCGTCGCCGAGCTGAAGCCACAGGTCAACCGCGGTTTGAATACGTTTCAACCAGTCACTTCGTGTGTTTTAAATATAATGTCGTCTAGAGCAGCAGTTTGTTCTTCACGAACGTAGATATCGGCGTCAAAGGAGTGGAAAAGTGTGCGTTTGCGTCAGGGTCATCAATATCATATGATATCAGTATTGTAACGCTAATATAATATAATACTGCGTCAGTATAATCGGTCTGACAGAGTTTTCGCCAGGCTGGGGCTCTTCAGCACGTTTATACACCTGTTAAACTTGACTGAGTCCAAAGTCAACGCGTTTCTGGACGTTTCTGCGCACCGAGAGGACGTTTGCTGTTCGTGTTGGAGACGGAAGATGTTTCCCGGGCTGTGGCGGTGAGTGGCGACTTGTCCCTCCGTTTCTTCATTGAAATCGTTCAGTCCTCAGGCTGATGAGAAAACAGTCATAGGAGTGAGAAAATGTCTGTGGTGAAATTGTGTAAAAGTGTGTCTTTATCATTGAGCTCGACGGGTTTGAGGTAAAATTGGGTCAAAAGTGTCGGGTTATCATTGAGCTCGACGGGCTTGAGGTAAAATTGTGTCAAAAGTGTCGGTTAATCATTGAGCTCGACGGGTTTGAGGTAAAATTGTGTCAAAAGTGTCGGTTGATCATTGAGCTCGACGGGTTTGAGGTAAAATTGTGTCAAAAGTGTCTGTTGATCATTGAGCTCGACGGGTTTGAGGTAAAATTGTATCAAAAGTGTCTGTTTATCATTGAGCTCGACGGGTTTGAGGTAAAATTGGGTCAAAAGTGTCTGTTTATCATTAAGCTCGACGGGTTTGAGGTAAAATTGGGTCAAAAGTGTCTGTTTATCATTGAGCTCGACGGGTTTGAGGTAAAATTGTCAAAAGTGTATTTTTCTAATTGTGCTCGACGGGTTTGAGGTAAAATTGTGTCAAAAGTGTCTGTTTATCATTGAGCTCGACGGGTTTGAGGTAAAATTGTGTCAAAAGTGTCTGTCTATCATTGAGCTCGTGGGGTTTGAGGTAAAATTGTGTAATAATAATTGCTTACACTCATATAGTGCTTTTCTGGACACTCCACTGTACACGCTTTACAGAATGAGGACTCCCCTCCACCAACACCGAGGTAAGTGTGTCTTTTTTTTTTGTAAGTGTGACGGGTTTGAGGTGAAATTGTGTAAAAGTGTCTTTTTATCATTGAGGTGAAATTGTGTAAAATTCTTTTATCATTGTTTGATAGAGGGTGTTTGATGCGCCGGCGGCTGTGTGGTGTGGCGGGGGGGCCGGCGGTTGTGTGGTGTGACGCAGTGGGGGTGTGTGTGAGGGTGGGGGAGTGTGTCTGGGGGTGTGTGTGCGGGTGGAACTGTGGTCCGGCCAAAAACTAAAACTCAGATACAGTCTAAGCAGATTAAAATGTGCACAGTAAAGAGATCAAATGATTAAATTTCCACAACCGACCAATGCACCACTAGAGCACCTGTCGGTCATTTTGGCCGGCCAATCACATACCGCGGTATGACGTAATGATTTGCGTGGCTGAATCTGTATATGGCGCCTTTCTGGACACTCCACTCAACGCGCTTTACAGGATACGAGGACTCCCCTCCACCAACACCGAGGTAAGTGTGTCTTTTTTTTTTGTAAGTGTGACGGGTTTGAGGTGAAATTGTGTAAAAGTGTCTTTTTATCATTGAGCTTGGAGGGTTTGAGGTAAAATTGTGTAAAAGTGTCTTTATCATTGAGTTCGGGGTGTTAAACTTGATTTTATATAGCGCCTTAAAGGTGGCTTCTCAAAGCGCTTTACAGGATGACAATAACAATAAATAAGAGGAATACACAAGATAAAACACAATTACAATACACAGAGGAGACTTTGGAAGGTGGTACTAAGAAGAGCAGAGGGGTGAAGAATGGAACCAGTTCAGTAAAGGCTTTTCTGAAGAAGAGAGTTTGGAGTCTGGATCTGAAGGAGTTTAGAGAAGGTGACTCTCTGATATCCTTGGGGAGAGAGTTCCAGAGCTTGGGGGCAGAACAGGAGAAGACCCTGTCACCCAAAGAGTGTAGAGGGGCTTGGGGGACAGTAAGGAGAGGAGAATTAGCAGAAAGAAGGTTGTGAGGTGGAGAGTAGGGCGATAATAGTTCAGACAGGTACTGAGGTGCCAAGCCATGCAGAGCCTTACAGGTGAGCGTGAGGATTTTAAAGTCCACACAGAATTTAACTGGATGCCAGTGCAGGGACTCCAGGATAGGAGTGATGTGGTCACTTGCACCAGACCTGGTCAGGATTCTGGCTGCTGAGGTTTGGACAGACTGCAGTTTGTTCAGAGTAGATTTTGATACCCCTGCGAGTAGAGCATTACAGTAGTCAATTTGAGAGAATACAAATGTGTTGATCAGCTTTTCAGCCACAGTTAGTGATAGCATAGGGGGTAGTCTAGCGATATTTCTAAGGTGAAAAAAACATGTTTTGACGATATGCTGCACATGTGGGTCGAATGTTAAGCCAGAATCGAATATAACTCCAAGGTTTTCAATTTCGATTGAAGCTCAAGTACAGAGCCATCTACAGACAGGGTTACAGGACTGGCTTTACGAAGTTGATGGGGGGTGCCAATAAGCATGACTTCAGTCTTGTCGCAGTTAAGATGAAGGACGCTTTGAGTCATCCAACTTTTTACATCAGAGATGCAATTAGAATAGAGACAGCCACATCAGTGTCGGGTTTGGTATGGATGTATAGTTGAGTATCATCAGCGTAAAAATGAAAGCTGAGGCCATGTGATCTTAAAAGCTGACCAAGTAGGAACATGTAAATGCTGAAGAGCAAGGGGCCCCGTATTGAGCCCTGAGGAACACCAGACTTGACAAGACCAATTTCAGACCTGTACCCATTGAGAGAGACAAAGTGACAGCGATCGGTGAGGTAAGATTTGAACCATTTGAGGGCAGTGTCAGAAACTCCAGACACAGTCTCAGGACGAGAAAGTAAGATGTCATGGTCAACAGTGTCAAAGGCAGCACTGAGATCAAGAAGGATGAGTATAGAGTGAGAACCAGAATCAGAAGCTATTAGATGATCAGTGGTGATGTAACTGGAATGTGACAGCACGTTCTAGACTTTTAGGAAGAAAGGATCAGTTGGAGATGGGGTGAAAATTAATATTGTCGAGAGCCATGTTAGGCTTTTTTGGCACGGGGGTAATGGCAGCAGTTTTGAGGACCGTTGGTATAACACCAATGCTCATGGATTCATATATAATATTGAGGACAATGGGACAGAAAGAAGAACAGGACTGGGATCTAAAATAGATGTGGTGGGTTTCATGCGTGTAACTAGTTTGTTGAGGGATGCTGAGTCAAGAAGAGAGAAGCTGAAGAGAAGGGAACCAGAGAAGTTGGATGAGGAGGGAGGAGGTATGGAAATGATATGTGCAGTGGAGAGAATGTGATGTGCGTGTTGAAGATAAAATTGTGCAAAAATCGTTTTATCCTTGAGCTCGGGGGGATTGAGGTGAAATTGTGTAAAAGTGTCTATCATTGGGCTCAGGGTGTTTGTGGTGAAATTGTGTGAAAGTGTCTATCATTGAGGTGAAATTGTGTAAAAGTGTCTGTTTATCATTGTGCTCGGGTGGTTTGTGATAAAGTTGTGTAAAAGTCTTTTTATCATCGTGTACAAGTGTGTTTTTATCATTGAGGTTGGGGGGGTTTGAGGTGAATTGTGTAAAAGTGTCTTGATCATTGAGCTCAGGGGGTTTGAGGTGAAATTGTGAAAAAGTGTCTTTTTATCATTGAGCTCGAGGGGGTTGTGGTGAAATTGTGTAAAAGTGTCTTTTTATTATTGTGCTCCAGGGGTTTGTGGTGAATTTGTGTAAAAGTCTTTCATTGAGCTCGGGCTGTTTGAGGTGAAATCGTGTAAAAGTGTCTATCAATGAGGTAAAATTGTGTAAAAGTGTCGTTTTATCACTGTGCTCGGGGGGGTTGTGGTGAAATTGTGTAAAAGTGTCTGCTTATTGTAAAATTGTGTAAAAGTGTCTATCATTGAGCTTGACGGGTTTGAGGTCAAATTGTGTAAAAAGCGTCTTTTTATCATTGAGCTCGATGTGTTTGAGGTCAGATTGTGTAAATGTGTGTTTTTGTCATTGTGCTCAGGGTGTTTGAGGTAAAATTGTATAAAAGTCTTTTTATCTTTGAACTTGGTGGGTTTCAGGTAAAATTCTGTATAAGTGTCTTTATCATTGAAGTAAAATTGTGTAAAAGTGTCTGTTTATCATTGAGCTTGTGGGGTTTGAGGTCAAATTGTGTAAAAAGCGTCTTTTTATCATTGAGCTCGATGTGTTTGAGGTCAGATTGTGTAAATGTGTGTTTTTGTCATTGTGCTCAGGGTGTTTGAGGTAAAATTGTATAAAAGTCTTTTTATCTTTGAACTTGGTGGGTTTCAGGTAAAATTCTGTATAAGTGTCTTTATCATTGAAGTAAAATTGTGTAAAAGTGTCTGTTTATCATTGAGCTTGTGGGGTTTGAGGTAAAATTGTGTAATAATTGCTTACACTTATATAGTGCTTTTCTGGACACTCCACTGTACGCGCTTTACAGATTGAGGACTCCCCTCCACCACCACCAAGGTAAGTGGTGATATAAGAGTGTCTGTTTATCATTGAGGTTAAAATTGTGTAAAAGTGTCTTTATCATTGAGCTCAGGGGGTTTGAGGTAAATTTGTGTAAAAGTGTCTTATTGTAATAGTGTCTTTTTATCATTGAGCTCAGGGGGTTTGAGGTGAAATTGTATAAAAGTCCTTGTCATTGTAAAAGTGTCTTTATCATTGAGCTCAGGGGGTTTGAGGTAAATTTGTGTAAAAGTGTCTTATTGTAATAGTGCCTTTTTATCATTGAGCTCGGGGGGGTTTGAGGTAAAATTGTGTAAAAGTATCGGTTTATCATTGAGCTCGACGGGTTTGAGAGAGAATTTTGTAAATGTGTCTTTATCTTTGAGTTTGGTGGGTTTCAGGTAAAATTGTGTGAAAGTGTCTATCATTGTGCTCGGGGGGTTTGTGATAAAGTTGTGTAAAAGTCTTTTTATCATTGTGTACAAGTGTGATTTTATCATTGAGGTTGGGGTGTTTGAGGTAAAATTGTGTAAAAGTGTCTTTTTATGATTGTGCTTATGGGGTTGTGGAGATATTGTGGTTTTTGGGTGTAAAAGTCTTATTGTTCACACGTTGCTGCTGTGATGTGGCCTTTCGCCTGTAGGTGGCACTCTCTCCAGTCATTTTTAAATGTACCAGTCCTGATGGATGACTGTACACATCCTCAGTCAAGGGGAATATCTAATTAGTTACTCTCCAAATAGCATTTTTGTATGAAACATTTAAAGAAATCGACAAACACTTTTCAAAACGCACAATAACACAGACTGGTATGTTTGACAACGAGTAAATAAGACACAGGCGAAATGAGAATTCACCATCACTTTCTGCATGTTTACTGTGACCTGTCCTGATCATGAGAAGTCTCAGACGCGTCTCTTCACCAGACAGTTTAATCCAGCAGTTCTACATGGGACCGGTGTGAGAGTATGTGGGTAACAGTGATGGCTCTCTCTGCTGTACTGCTGTGGCCCTCCCTCCTGATGACAGAATCGTCTCGCACTTCACCTTCACAGACACAAGCTCCATGTGTTTGTGGTGAAACTGTGGGTCTGTTGGTGTGAAAGTTTATTATTGAGCTCACTGAACTGATCTCGAAGGACACTTTAATTTCAGTTGGCGTCTGACATTTTGAGTGAAATTGTAGTTCTGTTCTGAAAAAAAGAAGAAAGAGAACACAACGTTTCGGCCGTGGAGCCTTCTTCAGGTGTGAGAGAGACAGGGCAGTAGGCAAAGGTAAAGTAGCGGGAGAACAAAGGTTGGGAGGGAGGAGGAGTGAGAGGCGGGAGCAGGGGACAGAAAGAGAGGCCAATCAAGAGGTGTGAAGTCAGAATGGGTGCAGAGAGGTGTGAAATGAAACTTCCAATGAATGGAGAAAATTTAAAAGAACAGTAATCGGTCGTTAAGGGAAGGGAGAATGTGTGATCCTAACTGCAGAATAATTTTAGTTTCGGTGGTCTTTCTGATGTATGAGTTCGGAAAACCGTCTTTGAGAACACAGACGGAGAGATTAGTGTGGTCGTGGCCGTCAGAGGTGAAATGAGAAACAATGGGCTTGGAGAGATCTTTAATCTTCACAGCCCTGACGTGTTCTCTGAAGCGGTCTCCGAGTCTCCTTCCTGTTTCTCCAATGTAGATGGCTGGGCATTTACTGCAAGAGATACAGTAAATAAGGTTGCTGGAGGTACAAGATGCTGTCTGGGTGATCCGGAATTGTCCTGAGGGGCCTTGAATGAGTGTGGTGGTGGCTGTGTACTTGCAGGTGATACAGCGAGCTCTGTTGCAAGGGAAAGTGCCTGGTGTGGATGGTTGTTGAGGGCGGTCAAGGGAGCTGTGAACAAGGAGGTTACGCAGATTAGGTGGTCGGCGATATGAGATGATAGGGCGATCAGAAAAGAGGGCCCCAATGGAGGGATCATCCTGTAGGATGGAAAAATTCTGGTTAATGGTCCTGGGGATAGGAAGTGTGTTAGGGTGGTAAGGAAGCACCAAGGGAATGCGGTTGTTACGGCGGGAGTTCCTGATCGGGTTGATGGTCCGGGGGGTGTTTTTGGCTCGGGCAAGGGCCCTGTCAATCACACTGCTGGGATATCCTCTGTTGATAAAAAATGAGTACATTTCGAGGGCTTGGTTCTCGAAGTCGATGTCGTCGCTGCATAGTCTTCGTAACCTAAGGAACTGTGAAAAAGGAAGAGAGTTTTTAGTGTGGTTGGGGTGAAATGAGCTGTACAGGAGGTAGCTGTGTGAATCCGTGGGTTTGTAATAAACTGAAGTGGAAAGTCGGGGGTAGTTGATAGACAAGTGGATGTCTAGAAACGGAAGAGTGGTGGAAGATATGTGAACTGTATATTTGAGGGACGGGTGGAAGTTGGTGAAATGTTGCAGGAAGAACTCGAGCTGATCGTTGGAGCATGTGGCGGCACCGACGCAATCATCAATATATCGTTTGTAGAGGTCAGGGACATAGCCAGTGTAGGAGGCGAAGAAGCGTTCTTCTACCCAGCCGACAAAAATGTTTGCATAGCTGGGTCCCATTCTGGTGCCCATGGTCTCGGAGACCGCTTCAGAGAACACGTCAGGGCTGTGAAGATTAAAGATCTCTCCAAGCCCATTGTTTCTCATTTCACCTCTGACGGCCACGACCACACTAATCTCTCCGTCTGTGTTCTCAAAGACGGTTTTCCGAACTCATACATCAGAAAGACCACCGAAACTAAAATTATTCTGCAGTTAGGATCACACATTCTCCCTTCCCTTAACGACAGATTACTGTTCTTTTAAATTTTCTCCATTCATTGGAAGTTTCATTTCACACCTCTCTGCACCCATTCTGACTTCACACCTCTTGATTGGCCTCTCTTTCTGTCCCCTGCTCCCGCCTCTCACTCCTCCTCCCTCCCAACCTTTGTTCTCCCGCTACTTTACCTTTGCCTACTGCCCTGTCTCTCTCACACCTGAAGAAGGCTCCACGGCCGAAACGTTGTGTTCTCTTTCTTCTTTTTTTCAGCATGGAATAAACCTATTACTTGTTCCTTTGCAGCCTACGCATGCTGACGCAGCTACCCACTTGTAGTTCTGTTGGTTTAAATGTGCTGTTTCTTTGACTAGCTGGCTTGTTTAGTTGATATTTGTATTTCCTCCTTCTGAAGTAAATATCAAGTGTTTTTTTAATGAAATTGTAGGATACCGGTGTGTCGAAGTGGCTCCGGTTTCGCTGCGGCTCATGTCAGATCCAGGGCTGATAGAAACAGTTTGATCAATAAATGAACTAAAAACCGATTCACACATTTGCTGCACTTCCGCTGAACAGAGACGACGTTTTCAAACCGTCTATATTGGAGGTTTGCATCAAAACTGCTAAAATCGACAGAAACAATGTCGAAAAAAAATGTTTTCGAGGTTTGCTTCGGTTCAGATGACACATCAAATACAGTAATATGGTATAAAAATAAGTGACAGGAAATACGCTGTGCTGAAGCTCTGTATGATGATGTATTCTTGAAGGTTTATTTGGGTTCAGGTAAAGAGAAATGAAAGTTTTATAAACACTTATTTCGGAGGCGTGTTTCACTCCAGGGGAAGTGAGCAGAAACTAAACCAAAGAAATGCAAGAACAGGGCGTACAGATGCGTTATGAAAGGGTGTTCTGGATGTGTGACTCACAAAAACGATATAAAAACTGAAAACAGGAGATCTGCAGGTTGTCTGTTAAACCTTGAAGTTTATTAAGTAGTGATCAGCAGTAACTTACTGGTTTGCCCCGGTTCTTGTTTTCCAGTTCAGGACTTGTGCTGGGGAATGAGTGTGGTCTGTGGGCTCTGGCGAGAACAGTCACACTGCGTGGACGGGGGTATCCTGTTCCTGCTCTGATGTTCTCTCCTGGAACCTCCATTAACATGTGATCTCAAGAAAAGAGAGAGATTGATTGGCTTTGAGTGCCTTGTGAAATTCTCGGGGCTCGACCCCGTGTTTCGGGTGCGATGCCGTCGAGCGATCATCTGCTGTGAGTTCCCTTGTGGTGTCCCCATGTGACTGCGTGTGCCCGTGTCACTGCTGTGTGTGACAGTGGATTCCTCTCCGTCGCCCCTCAGGCGTTCCTGGGTCTCCTCTCCGTGGTGCAGCTGGACTGTAAAGAGTGCGCTGGAGAGGATTGAGCTGCTGCGGTGGAGGAGTGTGAGATGTGCTGAGTGTGAGACTGACGAGCGCAGGCGAGCGGCGGCTCTCACCTTCCTCCCGCACTTCGGTTTGAAACCTCATGAACGCTCTCGGCAAGGTCAGTCGGTCGGTGTCCTTAAATGTTTTGATTGCCTGTTATTCCTCTCATTGTCCAGGCAGGGGTGTTGAGTTCCGCCCGTCTTCGGCACGTTCAGAGAGACCGACCCTGTGAGCGCACACGGGGGAGAGAGAGAGGAGGAGCAGGCCCCACTTCCAGCCTCTCGCTCTTTCACAGCCCCGTACCTGAGGACCAGAGCGTCTCTCGTCAGCAGGGCCTCGCGCCTGCAGGTGACTGAAGTGTGCTTTTATATACAGGTGAGAGAGAGTGCACAAGAATCGTCAGAAGTCAACACCGTTCGTTAGAGATGGATGATGTCCAAGGTCACCCAGAAATAGAGCACGACAGGTCACTCAGAGGAAAGGTATTTTTCATTTTTCACTGGCGTATGGATCTACCAAGTACAGAAGCCAGACAAAAAACATTGAAATGCGATTTGAAATTCACACTGACGTGTTGAGAGCTGTTCCTTAGAAGCGTTTGATCTGTGTTCAGATCTTCTGCTAAGGAGATGTGGTCAGGAAAGGCAGAGACGCCTTCTCTCGTCTGACCGTTGTGTCTGCAAACCCTGAGGTGTCCTGCGGTCTTTATAATCTATAACCACACTTTCCCCTGTGGACATGAAATTATCTCAATCATAGCAGGATGCTGATTGATTTGAAAGGCAGCTTTATCCCGACAGCATGAGAGAGAGGCCAACATCAGTCTGGCTGGAGGTCTGGTGGAAGGAAAGCTTTGAATTTAGAGAATTTAAAATGATTTTTGTAGATTTTAAAACTAAGGGATTGAGTAGAACTAAGTTAATATTTTATTTCAGTTGAACTATTAGGAACAGTTATTTTACGAAACCCGAACATTATTCTGTGTTTTGGTTTACTCGAGATTTAACGCAAGATGGAGTTTCCTGCTGGAGTTCTCGGGCGGTGTGGAACGTGTTCAGTGTCCTGCAGGAGTTCTCGGGCGGTGCGGAACATGTTCAGTGTCCTGCAGTCCAGGCTCTCATTACGGAGCTCGCCAGTTTGACGTCTTGAGCGATTTTTCTCAGCCTCTGGTTTCTCTCCCTCACGATCCTGCGCTCCTCTGGCAGCAGTTTCTCGTTGTTGGCGATCTTGGCGAGGATCTCGGCGTGCTGTTTCATCTTGCGCAGCTCGGCGATGCGGTCCTCGAAGCCCGGGCGGGCCTCCTCTTCCTCGTTGCGGATGAGGAGCTCGATGTAGGCGGCCGTGGACAGAGCGTTGGGCTTCAGGGCGATCTCCAGCCGCAGTTGGAGGACAGCCTGATGAGCTGCGTGATCCGGTCCTCAATCGTCTCGAAGTCCATTTCGATTTTCTCAAGCATCTCCTTCGTCGACATGAACTTGCCGGAAGCCTTAACAAAGTTGTCCTTGAGTTCTTTGACTGTTTTCATGACCTTGACCACCAAGCTCGCCTCCACATTCAAAGCGGACGCCTTGTCCTCCGTGGAGTCGGACGCAATGATCTGGAAATCTGTGTTCGGCTGAGGACGCACGTCGATGTCTTTCTGCAGCGTCTCGGCGTCCCATAACGTGATTCCTGCGGGGAGACAAGAAATAGAAGAGGTGTTCATGGGGCTTTGCAAGCTTGTCGCACTACAGGGAGTGATCTTTCAGCTGCGCAGTCAAGTGTCGCTGTAGCGTCCCTGGTGGTCTAGTGGTCAGGATTCGGCGCTCTCACCGCCGTGGCCCGGGTTCAATTCCCGATCAGGGAATGTCAATACTCTTCTGGGGCGGAGTGGTGGCTCTGTGGCTGAGGATCTGTTCCTGTGGCTGGAAGGTTGCTGGTTCAAATCCCGCAGCCAGCAGAGGAATCCTACTCCGTTGGGCCTCTGAGCAAGGCCCTTCACCCCAACTGCTCCAGGGGCGCTGTCCAATGTCTGATCCTGCACTCTGACGCCCAGCTTCCCTCCCTGTCTGTGTGTCTCATGGAGAGCAAGCTGGGGTCTGTGAAAAGACATTCCTAATGCAAGAAATTGTATAGGGCCAATATATCAACACGATCACATTATTATAAATCATAATCAATGCCACAGATATAAGCGCAAGGCGAGGCATCCTGACCACAAGGATGAGGGTGGAGCCCCACCACTGATGCAGCCCTCCAGTGAGAGATTTTGGTTCAACAGGCTCGTTGGGTTATTCACAAGCATTTAATCACTGATCACTGATCGAGGGTGTGATGGGAGCGTCTGAGATTCACATTCCCTGAAGGGCAGACGGGAGATTTGGACTGCCCGACACAAGACATAGGAACAGATGACGAGTGACTGCTTGCTGGTTCCACGTGGTGAACAGAAGGATTTAATAGCGAGTGATAAGAATGAGGAACTCGGAGCAGTTTCAGTGGGATCGGGCTTCAATGCAAGCGTCCGGTTCTTCTGGTCCTTTTGTCACGACTGAAACAACGAGGATGAGAAACAAACGCCGGCCAGAGCGATGGGAGCCAGATGGAGTGTCCACTGTGGGTTAACGCTAGGGGACGACACTGCACCAGACTGGAGCCAGATGGAGTGTCCACTGTGGGTTAATGCCAGGGGACAACACTGCACCAGACTGGAGCCAGATGGAGGTTCCAATGTGAGTTAACACTAGGGGATGACACTACACCAGACTGGAGCCAGATGGGTATGACTGGAAGCCAGGGAGGAAGTGATCTTATCATTGACACTCTGTCTCTGGGAACACCAAGGACTGTGAACGTGGGGGTACGGTGCCTGATGACGCAAGAGGAGCACAAGTCCTAGGAAGGAGCCAGACTATCAGGCAGCATGGCATCCAATAGGATTCAGTAGCGATCTGCAGTGTGGAGAGGGAGACATTGAAGGAGCTGCGTCTTTGATGTGTAGAGAAAACTTATCAGAATCTAAAGAGGGCTCATACAGCTCAGCTCAGTATAGCTCTCACCTGGAATCTGTCATAGAGCTGAAAGACAGGTCACCTCAGTGTGAGTCTCTCACCTGGAATCAGTGTGTCTGTCAGGGTCATACAGCTGGAGACAGGTCACCTCAGTGTGAATCTCTCACCTGGAATCAGTGTGTCTGTCAGGGTCATACAGCTGGAGACAGGTCACCTCAGTGTGAATCTCTCACCTGGAATCAGTGTGTCTCTGTCAGGGTCATACAGCTGGAGACAGGTCACCTCAGTGTGAATCTCTCACCTGGAATCAGTGTGTCTGTCAGGGTCATACAGCTGGAGACAGGTCACCTCAGTGTGAATCTCTCACCTGGAATCAGTGTGTCTGTCAGGGTCATACAGCTGGAGACAGGTCACCTCAGTGTGAGTCTCTCACCTGGAATCAGTGTGTCTGTCAGGGTCATACAGCTGGAGACAGGTCACCTCAGTGTGAATCTCTCACCTGGAATCAGTGTGTCTGTCAGGGTCATACAGCTGGAGACAGGTCACCTCAGTGTGAATCTCTCACCTGGAATCAGTGTGTCTGTCAGGGTCATACAGCTGGAGACAGGTCACCTCAGTGTGAATCTCTCACCTGGAATCAGTGTGTCTGTCAGGGTCATACAGAATCCCCAGCTGGATCAAACGAATGCATGACCCCAAACTGTCTGGATAGCTTCTGTAAAAACGTTTTCTAAACCTTAGAGTTGTACAGTTTTAGAAGCTTTGTGATTGTGCTCTCTCATAAATTACAGGAATTAGAGCCACGCTCCTCACCAGCTCTCCCTCCTCTGTACCCAGCCAGTGTTGAAGCTGATACCAGAGACACTGCTGTACACAGAGAGGGGCGGGAGGGGGGATCAAGCCGCACAGCCCTGTTGTTGAAGCCGATACCCTTTAACTGATGACTTCCAGTCAGCAGCAGGGGCAGTCGATCACTCGGGATGCAGAAAGCAGAACAGGACACCCAGTTATCTGAAAATGTTACTTTATTAAAACTTCTACAAAAAGATTCACGACAAGAACCAGACGAACCCGAGAGCCTTCGACACGCCAGCGCCGCCCAGAGGCAACGCGAGGACCGCAGACGGGGAACGCACCGACGTCTCCATATATTAGTGTAACAATCTGTCCCGTACGCTATGTACAACATTAGTAGTCGGCGAAGAAGAAGGAAAAAAACACAAAGACATCCAGTGTGTCACGACAGCAGTACCTACAGCGCCCACGCCCCTGGGGTAGTATTCACACCCCTGCCCCGCCGCCCTCACCCCTAAACCTCAAAGCTGGCTGGCCGAGCCCCCCGTCCCCCAGAACACCCTGGACTGACTCCACCTGCTCCTGTCCTGCTTTACACAGCAGCGCCCCCTGTAGCTGGAGGTGCGATACATCACAGCGGCGCCCCCTGTGGACGGTGTTTGACGCGTCTCTCCTGCACACCGGGGCGCAGAGACGAGGAGCTGGTACCCCAAAACTGTCCTCCTGGTCTAACAGGACCGGACCAGATAGACTGGACCTGAACCACCAGACCAGCTGTCCTCCTGGTCTAACAGGACTGGACAGTGTACTGACCTGGGCCAGTCACAGCGAATGGATCAGGAGTGATTGATCACATGGAGATACTGACCAGGGCTAGTCACAGCGAATTGATCAGGAGTGATTGATCACATGGAGATACTGACCAGGGCCAGTCACAGCGAATTGATCGTGAGCAATCGATCACATGGAGATACTGACCAGGGCCAGTCCCAGCGAATTGATCGTGAGCAATCGATCACATGGAGATACTGACCAGGGCCAGTCCCAGCGAATGGATCGTGAGCAATAGATCACATAGAGATACTGACCAGGGCCAGTCCCAGCGAATTGATCGTGAGCAATCGATCACATGGAGATACTGACCAGGGCCAGTCCCAGTGAGTCGATCGTGAGCAATCGATCACATGGAGATACTGACCAGGGCCAGTCCCAGTGAGTCGATCGTGAGCAATCGATCACATGGAGATACTGACCAGGGCCAGTCCCAGTGAGTCGATCGTGAGCAATCGATCACATGGAGATACTGACCAGGGCCAGTCCCAGTGAGTCGATCATGAGCAATCGATCTCAGGGGCAAAGTACCGGAGAATTCGAGCGAAGCCCCAGGCTGCTGGTGAAGTGGGCCTGGAAATGTGCAAGACTGCAAAGCAAACAGCAGACAGACCCCTCTCCCACACCCCAGCACGCAGCAGCAACAGAGCGTTTCCTCTCGGGGGTGGGGGGCCCCCTTGTAGGAAGGAGACCGAACCAGCAGTCCCCTGAACTCCGCCACACACCCCCCCCCTCCAAACACCGCCACCCCAGGAACCCCGAAAAACGAGAAGTAAAAGGAATACAGAAGTACCAGCCTCCCCCACCCCCCTAGTGTCCTTCCTCTTCCTCAGAGGCTGTCTGTCTCAACGCCACCAGGGGGCGCACAAGAGGCTCAGCCCTCAGAGCCGCCGCCCTCTGAGCCCACAGAGGACTTCCTGCCCCGCGAGAGTCCGCAGGCCGGAGCCGGTCCTGCTGCACCGTGTTCATGGCGTCCTCCAGCAGGAAGCGCTGGATTGCTGGGAAGGACGGCCGCTCCCTGGACTCCCGGCTCCAGCAGCTCAGCATCAGCTCGTACAGGCCCTGCGGACACACCTCCGGCCGGGACAGGTACACCTGGGGACAGGAGAGAGGAGAGAGACGGGTGAGTCTGTGAGACAGGAGAGAGACGGGTGAGTCTGCAGGACAGGAGACAGGAGAGAGAGGGACAGGTTAGCCTGCAGGACAGGAGAGAGAGAGACAGGTACAGGTACTCCTGGCCAGGTGTGGCTGTTACCTGCTTGCCCTGGTCTCTGAAGAACTCTCCAGCGTTCTCGATCACCAGCTCATCTGTCATGGAGGCGTAGGGCTGCTCCTTACACAGCCTCAGCATCTCCCAGAGGGTCACCCCGAACGCCCACACATCGCTGGCCGTGGTGAACTTCCCCTGGGGACACAGACACATGGGGTCACCCCCAACACCCCCACACAGACACACAGGTTTGCCCCCAACACACAGACACAGAGGGTCACCCTGAATGCCCCCACAAACAGATGCACATGGTCGCCCCCAACACACAGACGCACAGGGTCACCCTGAACGCCCCCACATCGGAGGGTACCCCTAATTCTCAGGCGATGCTGTAGCAGGAGGTCACCCCAGCAGCAGTGACCCCAGTCCGGGGGCGTGGGGGACCGCGACGGGAGACGTACCATGAGGATGCACTCCCAGGCCATCCAGCGGATGGGCAGCACCGCGCGGCCCTGGATGCGGTAGTAGTCACCGGCGTACAGGTTGCGGCTCATGCCGAAGTCGGCGATCTTGATGGCGCCGCCCTCCCCCACCAGGCAGTTCCGGGTCGCCAGGTCCCGGTGCACAAAGTTCAGGGAGGCCAGGAACTTCATCCCGGAGGAGATCTGGCAGGCCATGGAGATCAGAGAGGTGTAGCTGGAGAGAGAGACACATCTCATATTAACACTGAGAGAGAGAGAGGGGTTCATACAGACACACTGACTGGACACTCCAGTACATGAACACTGCACTGAGAGAGAGAGGGGTTCATACAGACACACTGACTGGACACTCCAGTACATAAAAACTGCACTGAGAGAGAGACAGACAGACAGTGTCCGGTGTGTGATCCCAGTTGGACAGTAGTGTGTCGAGTCTGTGATCATAGAGGGGCGCTAGTGTTCAGTGAGAAATAATAAATAATAAAGTAAATAATAACAACGTAACGTGGTTTTCGGCACGTCTACCTAGGCTGCAGCTGCTCCTGCATTATGTTTCATGTAAAAGTCTTAGCTTAGATTTTGTTTGCAAGAGACAAGCAAAATCTTTAAATGCAAATAACAAAGACTAGACACAACCGCAGTCCATACGAGGCCCCCTGCTACACTTTCACTGTTAATTCATTAAAGCCCATATTGTCTGTGCTTTCCCTCACGATAAACAACTGCACCTGAATTGACACATCTCTTCTTGCTGAGTCCTTCGCACAACAAACGAAATTTCTCACCGGTCAGAGACGACAATTCTAGTGGAGCATATCCTGTCTTTGACAGGACTTGTAGTGTTTTTAGAGAAACCAACAAGGTCAGTTCTATTCCTTGTGTTTATCACTGTCGGAAATTACTCTCCAGTCAGCTGATTTGTACACCGTGTGTGCAGTTCTTGTATGAAGGAGATTACTAGTATTAGTAGTATTATTACTATTAGTAGTAGTATTAGTATTATTACTAGTATTATCATTATCAGTAGTTTAAGTAGAGTATTAGTATTGTTAGTGTTATTATTAGTAGTATTAGTAATTTCAGTAATAGTAGTATTAGTAGTGTTAGTAGTAGTACTATTGTTAGCAGTAGTAGTATTATTATTATCAGTAGTTCCTCCCGGGGAGCAACGGCCTGTTTTTTCCTAGAAACAAACACAGTTCTCCGAACCCTCGGTTCAGCAGTAGCAGCGGCAGCAGTGAATCAGCGGAAATTCGCACAACCGCTGAGGGTGCCGGCCGTCCCTGCGCGTGCTGTACTCCGACGCGGTGAGTACCGGCTCGGCGCGTCTTGACTGTGTGGGTGCAGGTGTGTCTCCTGCCTGCTTTTCAATGTTCTTTTTGAAGTGTGACACTGAAACAGCCCCACTGGAGCCCAGCAGGGGTGAGCCTGGCCAGTACCTGGAGGGGAGACTGCTGGGAAAACACTGAGGCTGCTGCTGGGAGAGGTGTGAGTGGGGCCAGCAGGGGGCGCTCTCACCCTGCGGTCTGTGTGGGTCCTGATGCCCCAGTATAGTGACGGGGACACTGGACTGTAAACAGGCGCCATCCTGCGGATGAGATGTCAAACCGAGGTCCTGACTCTCTGTGGTCATTAACAATCCCAGGGTATCTCTTGAGAAGATTAGGGGTGTCACCCTGGTGTCCTGGCCAAATTTCTCATTGGCCCTTACCAATCATGGCCTCTTAATAACCCCCCTCTCTGAACTGGCTTCATCACTCTGCTCTCCTCCCCACTGAGAGCTGGTGTGTGGGGAGAGGACTGGGGCGTCATCCAGGTGGGGCTGCACACTGGTGGTGGTAGTGGGATCCCCAGGACCTGTAAAGAGCTGCACACTGGTGGCGCTAGTGGGATCCCCAGGACCTGTAAAGAGCTATAGTAGTGTAAGGAGTTATTATTAATATCATGCAGCTCGAACCCCAGCGAGCGTGACCCCCTGACCCTGACTTCTCTCTCCCCCAGGCAAAGAAGCGCCCCCCGGTGGCCGAGCCCCGCGGCTCCGCTCAGCGGCTGCTCCTGTGTCTCCAGATCTACGCCTCCGAGGAGCCCGGGTGCGAACCGGCACTGCCCGGTGCCAGCTGCCCCCCCGAGGGGCAGGGGTAGGTGGGGCAGGAGGGAGGGCTGGGGCTGCTGTTGCCGCCCCCACCCACACCGCTCCAGCTCCGACCTGTGACCTGTGACCTGTAACCGCCCCCCTTCTGGGTGGAGTCCGACCGTGACGGGAGAGGCCCTCGAGTCCGGCCCGATACCGATACCCATACCGGCCAGCCGGACCCGAACCCGAGCTCGGACCCGTACCGCTGCCGCCCGGAGAGGGAGTCTATTATTAGTATTATTATTGTTATCAGTAGAATTATTAGTGTTAGTAGTAGTACTATTGTTATCAGTAGTGTTATTAGTGTTGTCAGCAGTAGTAATAGTGTTATTAGTGTTAGTTGTATTAGTAGTATTATTAGTGTTATCAGCAGTAGTAATAGTGTTATTAGTGTTAGTAGTATTAGTAGTATTATTAGTGGGATCCCCATGACCTGTAAAGACCTGCACACTGGTGCTGGTAGTGGGATCCCCATGACCTGTCAAGAGCTCTGAGTGGAGTGTCCAGGAAAGAGCTATAGAAGTGTATTATTATTAATATCATCCAGCCCGAACCCCAGCGAGCATGACTCCCTGACCTCTCTCTCTCTCCCAGGTGCAGAAGCGCCCCTCGGCGGCCGAGCCCCGCGGCTCCTGCTGCTGGTGGCCGCGCTGTGTCTCTAGATCTATGCCTCTGAGGAGCCCCAGGTCCGAACCAGCGCTGCCTCCCGGAGAGGGGAGTCCGGGACTCGTGGGCAGAGACGCCCGTGGCGCCTTATCGCTCTGTTTGTTTATTGATTGATTTCCTGCGTGGCTTATTTATTTATCTATCTTATTGACGGAGAGACTCGTGCATCTTATTGATGGAGAGTATTTCAGTGAGAGCGGAGGTGGTGCTACTCTTCCTTCACCGTGAGGAACTGGAACGGTTCTCCTTGATTTGTCGTTGTATAATCGATCGGTCGATGACAGCGAGTGAAATGATCGTGGGGTGGGGGTGTTTCACTCCCTTGTCCCACCCCCACCCACAAAAACAACACCACCCACGCTCCCCGGCGAGAGACGGAGCCCTGGACTTCCGATTCCTGTTGCTCTCTTGTGTGGGAATGGCAGGCGAGCCCCAGGCGTGGACGTGTTTCTGCGTCGCTCAAGCAGACTCCCACGGACACGCCTGTGAGGTCGCGGGTCGTCTTCATTTTTAACCTTCTTGCGTTCATCGTGAGTGAGGGGAGGGGGGGGGGACAGTTTCTCCTCTGAAGCCGACTGAGGTCTTTGTTTGTGTTTCCTAAGTCCCTAAGTTTCCTAAGAGATTTTATGTCAATAAAAAAGGAAATTGGACCTTAAAAGCAGGACAGGAGGGAGTATTTCGCCACAGTAACGCCCAGAGCACTAAGACAGACCGCCCCTTGGTCCGAAATCCCCAGACCCCACCGGATCGCTCTCCTCTCCTTTCTCCGTCTGGCCGTGGCCTGGGGTTCCTCGTGAGGGAGGGAGCCCCCGGTCGCTGTATGTTCTGTGAACAGATGAATAAAAACGGAGAAGCAGCGTTGTGGTTCGTGTTTGTTCTGGGGAGGGATTGACGCTGCAGAAGAGCCGACTGAGAGTCTGCGTTGGAGGAGCTGGTGGAAGAGAGGAGATTGTCCTGAAACTGTACTCGTCCCCAGACCGTCACGGGCTCTGGGGGGGCGGCTCAGTCAAGGGGGGAGGGGAGGTCGGGGTCAATCAGCGCTCAGGCATCTGCGGTTAAGAGGGGGTCTATACGCAGAGAAGGGTAGGGGTGGGGAACAAGCTGACCAGGCGTGTGGTTGAAGCTGATACCCTTTTAGGTGTTTAGGCGGGATTCTGACTTAGAGGCGTTCAGTCATAATCCCACAGATGGTAGCTTCGCACCATTGGCTCCTCAGCCAAGCACACGCACCAAATGTCTGAACCTGCGGTTCCTCTCGTACTGAGCAGGATTACTATTGCAACAACACATCATCAGTAGGGTAAAACTAACCTGTCTCACGACAGTCTAACCCAGCTCACGTTCCCTATTAGTGGCTTCTCTCCAGACATGGCTGGGTGAGCTCTTCCAGTCAGGACAGGAGGCTCTACTGTACACAGAGAGGGGTGGGAGGGGGGAACAAGCCGATGAGATCCTCAGGTCCGTTATCTACTGTCTGCTCTCCTACTCTCTCTGGCCAAAAGCACCTGCTGTTTCCCCGATCTGTCTCTCTCCTGAAGCAGTTCAGCTCCGGCCTCTGACTTCTGGTGCCTTGTCTCCCCCTGGCGGGGACTGTGCTGTACTGCAGCGCCTCATTGACTTCATTGATCGAGACAGGTGTGGACCACTGTGTGTGAGAGTAGGGGTGTGGACACCAGTGTCCCGACTGCTGGTCAGTACAGATCAGGACACTGTGTGTCAGAGTAGGAGTGTGGACACCAGTGTCCAAGGATGCTGGTAAGAGTTGATCTGGGTATTCTAGTGTTTTATTTTGCTCTTACTGATGAACCTGTTCAGTTGGTGATTAACTTTATGAATCCACTAGGTGGTGCCAGAGCAGCGTCACAGCGAGGACAGGAAACCCCCACCTCACATTAGCAGGAAGAGAAGGAGAGAGAGAGAGATGGCAGCGTGTAGGAGCTCAGTGCTCAGCCCTGGTGAGTTTTCTCTTGTTCTGCCTGTCAGAGTGTCAGTAAGGGAGTCATTGAGGGTCTCTTCTCTGTCACAGAGCACAGCAGCAGCTGGAGAAGTGTCTTAGTGTCTCCTGAGAGTGTGTTCGGTCTGTCAGACACACAGGGTCTGAACTTGGAGAGAGAGACAGGAGCTGATGTACTTTCACTTTCTCTTGTCAGGGATCAGGGATCGGTACTGTAAACTCAAGCTGTTTGGAATTCACTAAATATTTTAATCAGGTGTTTATTTAAGGTAGAATGATTGATGTAAAATCTGACTATTTGCTGATGGTATTGGATTCACACTGTTAGTATTCATGATGCTCAGACACGCTCAGATATGATCGTTTCCTGTTTGTTGCTCAGGGGCCGTGTTTATTGTACAGCTGATAATACCAGAGAGGAATCAGTACAGATGAACAACAGAGGAATTTATTTGGCCCATAATTAGTAATGATTTCAGGGTCTCATGCAGCTGTTTCTCCTGTCCTTACTGGGCAGCTTGTTCCCCCCTCCCGCCCCTGTCTGTGTACAGTAGAGCCTCCTGTCCTGACTGGAGGAGCTCACCCAGCTATGTCTGGAGAGAAGCCAGGGTATCAGCCTGTTCCCCTCTCCCACCCCTCTCTGTGTACAGTAGAGCCTCCCACTCCTGATTTTAAGTCTTAGTGTTGCTTTGAGCTTCAGTGTTAATTCTGAGGAACTCTGAGGTGTCAATATCTAACTGGTCTTTAATGATGACTGACTGTCACTGAGGATGTTGAATATTTTGTATATATGTGGTTCACCATCTTCACCCTGTCAGTGTGGGACACTCCCTTCAGACTAAAGAGACTCAGTTCCTCCACCCTGTCAGTTTCACTGTTTTTAAACTAACATCATGCTAATTCTCTTCAGTGTGGATCACAGTAGATAGTTTCTAAGCAGTTTGGAACTATACAACACACAGATTTCCCAGCCAGGTGGCTGAGTCCCAAACATTTCTTTATGAAATGTGACATTTTAGACTCACTACTGAAGGATCAGGACAGACTGAATGATTTTACAGTTTTTTACATTTATTTTAAAATAAGGTGGTATAAAGGTTCATTCTGAACACAGGAGTCCCATATATGTCTGAACTGCCACTGGACACTGGGTGTTAGTGGGACTCTACAGGGCCCTCCAGAAGTATTGGGGCCCTTGGTAAAGATGAGCAAGGAAGACATTGGAAAAATGTCTGTGTTGTTTATCAGATGAGAGAAATCTGACCTTTCAGTGAGGTTAAATTATTCTAAGAAAAAAAATCGTGATGAAAAATAAACATGTACTATTGAGAGAACAGTTAAATATATATATATTATATAAAGTGTAAGAATACAGAATAAGAATGTTCTAAGAATACAGTTTTATTACCTAACATTAACAGAAGGTTTTTGTATACCACAGAGAATACACAGAAAATTAATCTCAATAATCTGTGTTTTTCCTCTCTCACAGGGCAGGGACAATAGGAAAGATATAGAGACGTTTTTATCATGAATTTGAAATGGGATGAAGAGTGAAAATATCTGTGATGAGAACTTTATCATGTAAATAATCTGTGATCTTTCTCTCTGACAGGGGAGGAACAGGCAGATTCCCATGAGACACCACAGCGTCTCTCAGAGATCAGGATCGTGCTGCTGGGGGAGAGACGGTCTGAGAAGAGCTCAGCAGGAAACACCATCCTGGGCAGAGAGGAGTTTGACACTGAGGTAGTAACTGAGGAGTGTGTGACGAGAGAGGGAGAAGTAGCTGGGAGGCAGATCACTGTGGTCGACACTCCAGGCTGGAATGTGTGGAGTTTCTCTTCTCCATGGATGAGAACTGATCCATGGTATGTCAGAGAGAAGGTTGTGCGCAGTGTGTCTCTGTGTCCCCCAGGACCCCACGCTCTCCTCCTGGTGATTGATCTGGACTTATTCACAGACTGGAGATCAGCGGAGGAACATCTGCAGCTCCTCAGTGAGAGAGTCTGGAGACACACAATACTGCTGTTCACCTGGGGGGACAGACTGAGAGACACAACCATTGAGCAGCACATTGAGAGAAGAAGGAAGGAGCTCCAGTATCTGGTGGAGAAGTGTGGGAACAGGTATCATGTTCTCAACAACAAGGATAGGGGCGGCACTCAGGTCACAGAGCTGCTGGAGAAGATAGAGGACATGGTGGCAGGAAACTATGGGCTGTACTTCACCACTGACATCGAAAAAATAAACACTGAACTAGAAAAATATATCAGACAGAGGTTGGAGGAGAGACAGAGAGAGACAGAGGAGCTGAGACAGAGGTTGGAGGAGAGACAGAGAGAGACGGAGGAGCTGAGACAGAGGGAGGAGGAGAGACAGAGAGAGACAGAAGAGCTGAGACAGAGGGAGGAGGAGGAGAGACAGAGAGAGACAGAGGAGCTGAGACAGAGGTTGGAGGAGGAGAGACAGAGAGAGACAGAGGAGCTGAGACAGAGGTTGGAGGAGGAGAGACAGAGAGAGACAGAGGAGCTGAGACAGAAGTTGGAGGAGAGACAGAGAGAGACAGAGGAGCTGAGACAGAGGGAGGAGGAGAGACAGAGAGAGACGGAGGAGCTGAGACAGAGGTTGGAGGAGAGACAGAGAGAGACAGAGGAGCTGAGACAGAAGTTGGAGGAGAGACAGAGAGAGACAGAGGAGCTGAGACAGAGGGAGGAGGAGAGACAGAGAGAGACAGAGGAGCTGAGACAGAGGGAGGAGGAGGAGAGACAGAGAGAGACAGAGGAGCTGAGACAGAGGTTGGAGGAGGAGAGACAGAGAGAGACAGAGGAGCTGAGACAGAAGTTGGAGGAGAGACAGAGAGAGACAGAGGAGCTGAGACAGAGGGAGGAGGAGAGACAGAGAGAGACGGAGGAGCTGAGACAGAGGTTGGAGGAGAGACAGAGAGAGACAGAGGAGCTGAGACAGAAGTTGGAGGAGAGACAGAGAGAGACAGAGGAGCTGAGACAGAGGGAGGAGGAGAGACAGAGAGAGACAGAGGAGCTGAGACAGAGGGAGGAGGAGGAGAGACAGAGAGAGACAGAGGAGCTGAGACAGAGGTTGGAGGAGGAGAGACAGAGAGAGACAGAGGAGCTGAGACAGAGGTTGGAGGAGGAGAGACAGAGAGAGACAGAGGAGCTGAGACAGAAGTTGGAGGAGAGACAGAGAGAGACAGAGGAGCTGAGACAGAGGGAGGAGGAGAGACAGAGAGAGACGGAGGAGCTGAGACAGAGGTTGGAGGAGAGACAGAGAGAGACAGAGGAGCTGAGACAGAAGTTGGAGGAGAGACAGAGAGAGACAGAGGAGCTGAGACAGAGGGAGGAGGAGAGACAGAGAGAGACAGAGGAGCTGAGACAGAGGGAGGAGGAGGAGAGACAGAGAGAGACAGAGGAGCTGAGACAGAGGTTGGAGGAGGAGAGACAGAGAGAGACAGAGGAGCTGAGACAGAAGTATGAAAGAAGGGAGAGAGAGAGAGAAGAGGAGCTCAGACAGAGGTTGGAGGAGGAGTGGAGCAGGAGAGAAGAGGAGCTGAAGGAGAAGATGAGAAAGACACTGAAGGAAGAGGAGCTGGAGAAAGAGACAGAGGAGCCCAGACTGCCTGTCAAGAGGAGGAACAGTAAAGACATCATCCCTCCTGCCAGTGAGTGTGATTGATGCTGTATTACTGAGTCACTGATCTTACTGCTCATCAGACTGAGAGATTCAACCATCTTGTGTCCTGTTAGGAATTAAAATCATACTGTGCTCCGCTCTGTACTGCGTTACTAACACAGTGGCACACAGATCTGTGTCTGTTTAAATCTTCTGTGCTGTAATTGAGCTGTTTTCTCTCAGGGAGATTAGATTTAATCCATTACACAGCAGCTCAGTCTCTGTAATCTGTTCCTCAAGACTGTCGGACCAACACTCAATCAATCAAGGTTTATTGATCGATGCACGAACGGTCACTTGCACTTAAAGGCTCGTTAAGAGGGATAGAAGAGTTGGAGGACAGGAATTTATAGGGGTTAACATTGGGATACAACAGATTACAGAATTACAATTCACAGATTGTGTGGAACCAACACAAGGATAGGAGGTATTTAGATGTCCTGACAGTAGTAAGGTACAGGGTAGGAGGTATTGAGGTATTTAGGTGTCCTGACAGTGGTAGGGTACAGGGTAGGAGGTATTTAGGTGTCCTGACAGTGGTAGGGTTCAGGGTAGGAGCTATTGAGGTGTCCTGACAGTAGTAGGGTTCAGGGTAGGAGGTATTGAGGTATTTAGGTGTCCTGACAGTGGTAGGGTACAGGGAAGGAGGTATTTAGTGCTCTTCGTAGGTGTCCTGAGAGTGCCAGTGCCCCCTGTCAGTTCAAGGAGGTAACTGCAGGTGTCTGCTGTGGTTGGCTGTTCAGCAGTCTTACTGCCTGGAGCAAGGAGCTGTTCTGACACCTGGTGGTCTTGGTCTGATACTTCAGTACCGTTTTCCAGATGGTAGTAGAGAGAGCAAGTTGTGTTTAGGGTGACTGGGGTCCCTGAGGATGGACCTGGCCTTCTTGAGGCATCTAACACAGTAGATATCCTCTGTGTTCAGTAGCGCAGCCGGTAGTGTTCTGAGCCAGTGTCACCACCCTCTGGAGGACCCTGAGCTCGTGGGCGGAGCAGTTACCACACCAGGCAGTGATGCAGCCGTTTAGGATGCTCTCAGTGGTGCAGCTGTAGAAGCTGGTCAGGATGTGTGAAGGCAGGCTGAACTTCTTCAGTCTGGGGAGAAAGAACAGGCGCTGTCTTATCTAAGGGGTTGGTGTGGTGGGTCCAGGTCAGGTCGCCTGTGATGTTGACACCTAGGAATTTGAGAATCTGGACCACTGCGGACCCACTGATGTGAACGGGTGCCTGGTCTGTTCCTGTGGTCCATCATCAGCTCCTTAGTTCTGCTGGTGTTCAGAGAGAGGCTGCTGTCCTGATACCATGCTGTCAGCGTTTCTACCTCCTCCCTGTAGGCGGACTCATCACCGTTCGTGATCAAGCTGATGATCGTTGTATCGTCCGCAAACGTGATGAGGGAGTTTGTCTTGTTCCTGGAGACTCAGTCGTGAGTGAACAGGGAGCAGAGGAGAGGGCTGAGTTTGCAGCGCTGGGGAACGCCGATGTTCAGAGTCTGGGTGGAGGATGTACTTGTGCCGACTCTGGGCATGATGCCCAAGAATAATTCCCAGATGTTCATTCTGTAAGTTTCTTTCATAATGGCCAGCAGCCCTATCACCCTGCAACTCCCAGCTGGCAGCCCCACTGGAGCCCAGCAGGTGTGAGCCTGGCCAGTACCTGCAGGGGAGACTCCTGGGAAAACACTGAGGCTGCTGATGGGAGAGGTGTGAGTGGGGCCAGCAGGGGGCGCTCTCACCCTGCAGTCTGTGTGGGTCCTGATGCCCCAGTATAGTGACGGGGACACTGGACTGTAAACAGGCGCCGTCCTGCGGATGAGACGTCAAACCGAGGTCCTGACTCTCTGTGGTCATTAACAATCCCAGGGTGTCTCTCGAGAAGAGTAGGGGTGTCACCCTGGTGTCCTGGCCAAATTACCCCCCTGGTCTTTACCCATCATGGCCTCCTAATAACCCCCCTCTCTGAACTGGCTTCATCCCTCTGCTCTCCTCCCCACTGAGAGCTGGTGTGTGGGGAGAGGACTGGAGCTTCATCCAGTTGGGGCTGCACACTGGTGGCTGTAGTGGGATCCCCATGACCTGCAAAGCGCTTTGAGTGGAGTGCCCAGAAAAGCACTATAGAAGTGTAAGCAATTATAATTATTATTATAATGACTTTTAAGTTACGTTTGTCAAGAAATGACTTGAGCAAATTGTACTCCTCTTACCTGTGGAGAGGTTGGTCTCCTCTCATGTCTCACCTCCCTGATGCTCCTGTCTCTCCTCCTGTTGCAGTGAGTGAAGTCGAACCCAGACTCCAGCCCCGCCCCTCTGAGCTGAGACTGGTGCTGCTGGGCAGGACTGGTTCTGGGAAGAGCTCAGCAGGAAACACCCTCCTGGGCAGCACACAGTTCCCCTCCCGGCCCAGCCTGTCCGCGGTCACCCAGACCTGCGAGAGACGCAGGGGGGAGGCTGCTGGGAGGCAGCTCTCCGTCATCGACACGGCAGACCTCCTGGACAGCAGGGGGCGCCAGAGGGACGTGTGTCTGGAGGTCCGGAGGTGCCTGCTGCTGTCCTCTCCAGGACCCCATGCTTTCCTGCTGGTGCTGCCGGCCAGACGTTTCACGGACGAGGAGAAGGGCGCCCTGCTGACCATGACCGAGGTGTTTGGGGAGGCTGTCCTGAATCACACTGTCGTCCTCTTCACCCACGGGGACAGTCTGGGACAGGAGACAGTGCAGCAGTACGTTGACACACAGGGGAGAGACCTGCAGCAGCTCTTAGAGAGCTGTGGGAACAGGTATCATGTTCTCAACAATATGGACACGGGCGACCGCACTCAGGTCACACAGCTGCTGGAGAAGATCGAGGACATGGTGGCAGGAAACAGTCTGGACTTCTTTGTGGACCAGGATGCAGAGGAGAGGCTGAGAGAAAGAGAGAACAGATACAGGGAGGAGGAGGAGGACAGGAAGGAGAGGGAGGAGCTGAGACGCAGGAGTGAGGAAGAGCAGAGGAGGAGAGCGGAGCAGCTGAAGGAGGAGCACGAGGCGCAGCAGAGGTGCCAGCTGGAGGAGCTGAGACGCAGGCAGGGAGAGGAGCAGCGCAGGCAGCTGGAGGCTCTCAGGAGAGAGCAGGAGGAGACACTGCGCAGGAAGGAGCAGGAGCTGCAGCTGCAGTACCAGGAGCAGAGGCAGAGGCTGGAGCAGGAGCAGTGTGAGAAGACGGAGGAGATCAAGCTCCGCTACAGGACGCAGCACCAGGAGCTCCTGCGCAGGTACGAGGAGGAGCAGCGCAGCAGAGCTGAGCAGATGGAGCTCAGATACCAGGAGCAGCACAGGAGGGTGCAGGAGACCATCCTGAAACTCACTGAGGAGCATCTGAGGAAGGTGGAGGAGACCAGGACCCAGTGTGCAGAGAGACTGAGGGAGAGGATGGAGGCCGTGAAGAGGGAGCTTGAAGAAGAGCAGGAGAGGAAGATAGAGGAGCTGAGGCAGCAGCACAGTGGCCAAGACCGCGGGGAGGCCCAGCAGAGGTGTGAAGCAGAGCTGTGGAGGAAGGTGGACGAGATCAAGCAGCTGTATGAAGAGAGACTGCAGGGGAGAGTTCAGGAGCTGGAGCAGCAGCAGCAGAGGGAGATGGAGGAGAAAAGGAAGGAGAAGGAGGAGGAGCAGAGGAAGAGAGAGGAGGAGCTGAAGAAGCAGCTGGAGGAGGATCGCAGGCAGAGGGAGCAGGAGCTGGAGCTGAGGAAGGCTGAGGAGCTCAGGAGAGTGGAGGAGCTGGAGCAGAGATACGCACAGGAGGAGCAGAGCAGACTGGCAGAGCTCAGACTCCACGAGGAAAGGATGAGAGAGCAGGGCAGGCAGGAGCTGCAGAGGCAGACGGAGGAGCTGAAACTGAGGCAGCAGCAGAGGGAGGCAGAGCTGAGGCAGGAACTGGAGGACGAGCAGAGGAGGAGGGCGGAGGAGCTGAGGCAGCAGTTGGAGAGGGAGCACCGTCAGAGAGAGCAGGAGCTGGAGGAGAGATACAGGGAGCAGCAGCGAGAGGCGCAGGAGGAGAGGAGCAGGACGGAGGAGCTGAGGAGGCAGTGGGAGGAAGGGCTGAGAGAGGAGTACGACAGGAGGCTGCAGAGAAAGGAGGCGGAGATCCAGGAGAGGTGGGAAGGGGAGCAGCAGAGGAGAGTGAAGGAGCTGCAGGAGTCCTCCCAGCCTCAGAGCCTGGAGCCGGGTCAGAGTAAGTACCCCAGCAGTGGTGGATGCCCAGTCAGGGTGGGGTAAGTTCTGCGGGGCAACTTCCAGAGAGACAGATCTGCTCACAAGGCTCCAGATCTTTCTCCTGACTCAGGAGTGAATCAGTTTAGTATTGGGACCATGAGGGGCAATATGTGCTTTTTGCCGAGTACTGTTGGAATTTGTTTTTGACACAAAAGAACAGAATATGATTGCATATAAAATATGAGTCTCTAGCACAGACGGCCAGCATTTCCACAGTTAAACGTTGTCAGACAAGACTTTCTGTGTTCAGTCCCCCCAGTTTCAGGTCAGCAGCAGTGAAGTGAATCAGAGTTACTTGGTCACACGTCTCTTACACGACTTTCAGTCTGCGACTCCTCGATGCCCCCAGACCCCAACAATGATCTCAACAGCCAGACCCAAACAGTCAAGACTGGAACCAAGGCTGCAGTCTGACAGCTCTCGTTTTCACAGTTAGTACAACAGAAACACCTGAGCAATTAGTCGCCTGTCAGCCATTTGCACGATTAACTCTGTTCACCTGACACTGGGGTTGAACACAACAGACGACACTGTTGTTACATGACTTATCGTGTCTAGAAAATCATTTCCACAGACAGATGCTGCAGTTCTGTGCTTTTGCTCAAATTTAACCCTTTGATCTGAAAATCACATTTCAATAGTACACATCAAAATAAATATCACATTTAATTTAATTTTGTACAAATCAAAAATGACTAATTTTACTTATAGCTGTGGTTCAGGTCCGGTCCTGTTAGACCAAGAGGACAGCTGGTCCAGAGGTTCAGGTCCGGTCCTGTTAGACCAGGAGGACAGCTGGTCCAGTCATGTTGGAGGACAGCAGGTGTGAGGATGCTGTACCAGGAGAACAGTGTTGAAGTTCTGTGATTTTACAGACATGATGTTCTTTCGTTAGAGGTTTTGCTGCAGCAGGTGTTGGTGTCAAACTTTACTGTGTTTCAGTCCCAACAATGGACTGCAGAGTCCCACTGTGAGCTGTTACAGAAGCCCCTGTCTATACGGAGGAGAAACACAACTTCTACAAAGAATGAGGAAGTTTATATCCTAACAAGTTTGGTGTTGTTCCTGAGTTGTACAGTTGTACATTTTAAGGACTGAGCACATGAAGGTCTGTTTTACCCAGAGTGGTGGGTGTCTTGTATAGACTGCTCTGCTGTACTGTTGAAATTTTATATCCTTCAGAAATCAGCTGGATAAAGAAATGAGATTCATCATCGTTGATCTCTAGCTTGTTTGATAGTGAGTAGTAAATGTGTCACTTGTGACCTCCCTTCCTGTCTCTCCTCCTGTTGCAGTGAGTGAAGGAGACCCTGCAGTCGAACCCAGACTCCAGCCCCGCCCCTCTGAGCTGAGACTGGTGTCGCTGGGAGCCGGACTGGGGGCAGCAATAGGGGCCCTAGCAGGAGCCCTGAGGGGCCCAACAGGAGCAGCAGCAGGAACAGTGATAGGAGCTGCAGTAGGAGCTCAGATAGGAGCTTTACTGGGAGGAGAAACCAGAGCAGCACAGACTCACACACAAGAGCGCACATAGCCCACAGATACACAAGAGCGCACACAGTAGTCACAACGTAGTCTCACACACAACCTGAAGGCACTCAAGAATACATAACCCTCAGACACATAGAGAACACACACAGCCCACAGACACACACAGCCCGCAGACACAATGAGCAGACACACAGCCTGCAGACACACAAGAGCGCACACAGCCCGCAGACGCACGAGAGCGCACACAGCCCGCAGACGCACGAGAGCGCACACAGCCCGCAGACGCACGAGAGCGCACACAGTAGTCACAACGTAGTCTCACACACAACCTGAAGGCACTCAAGAATACATAACCCTCAGACACATAGAGAACACACACAGCCCACAGACACAACGAGCAAACACACACAGCCCACAGACACAACGAGCAAACACACACAGCCCACAGACACAATGAGCAGACACACACAGCCCACAGACACAACCCTCAGACACACACAGCCCACAGACAGGAGAGAGAAACAGACAGGAGATCGAGGAGCTGAGAGAGAGCTGAAGACACTGAGACAGGAGCAGGAGAGGGAGAGGAGGAGCTCAGGCAGTGTTATCCGAGTGACAGAGAGACACAGAGACACTGCCGCAGGTCAGTCACTGATCCACACAGTCCTTCCCAGCGGGAGAGGAAGACCGGATACTTCCTGGACACAGAGTGAGGACTCTACACTGAAACACTGATCTCTTCCTCGTAAGAGATCCGACTCACTGAAAACCAGCCCTTAGTGTCCCATGTGAAGAAAAACTCATTTTAAATAATGTTCTATTTTGATCATGTTTGTATTTTGCTATTCTTTGTGTATATATATAAATGTCATGAATACTTTTTGGATATAATTCTGACATTGTATATTTGTATGTAACAGAATATATGTATATAATTGTAACAGTGGAACAGTGAGTTTGTATCCAGCTGTGGTCTGGCGGTGTCCCACCCGGTATAAGAGCACAGTGTCGCTGACCGGGACTCCGCGGTGGGAAAGTGGCCGGCCGATCGCTCGGACACACAGACCTTTCTGGAAGAGAAGCGCGTTTTCACCTCCTTCAGCCGGAGTGCAGCTGCAGAAACACACCGCTCGCTTGTGCAGAAGGACGTTGAAGCGCCGCTGGAAAACCGACGTGATGATGAAAGACGTCGCTTCATGACGGCGCCCAGACCCGCTGCCGGCTCGTCCGGCAACTGGGACTTTATATCTCGCAACGGCGACTTACAATCTCAGAATCACGACTTTATTTCTGGTCATTGGGACTTTATATCTCGCAACGGCGACTTACAATCTCAGAATCACGACTTTATTTCTGGTCATTGGGACTTTATATCTTGCAACGGCGACTTACAATCTCAGAATCGCGACTTTATTTCTGGTCATTGGGACTTTATATCTCGCAACGGCGACTTACAATCTCAGAATCACGACTTTATTTCTGGTCATTGGGGCTTTATATCTCGCAACGGCGACTTACAATCTCAGAATCACGACTTTATTTCTGGTCATTGGGACTTTATATCTCGCAACGGCGACTTACAATCTCAGAATCACGACTTTATTTCTGGTCATTGGGACTTTATATCTTGCAACGGCGACTTACAATCTCAGAATCGCGACTTTATTTCTGGTCATTGGGACTTTATATCTCGCAACGGCGACTTACAATCTCAGAATCAAGACTTTATTTCTGGTCATTGGGACTTTATATCTCGCAACGGCGACTTACAATCTCAGAATCGCGACTTTATTTCTGGTCATTGGGACTTTATATCTCGCAACGGCGACTTACAATCTCAGAATCACTCACGACTTTATTTCGGGTCATTGGGACTTTATATCTCGCAATGGCGACTTACAATCTCAGAATCGCGACTTTATTTCTGGTCATTGGGACTTTATATCTCGCAACGGCGACTTACAATCTCAGAATCAAGACTTTATTTCTGGTCATTGGGACTTTATATCTCGCAACGGCGACTTACAATCTCAGAATCGCGACTTTATTTCTGGTCATTGGGACTTTATATCTCGCAACGGCGACTTACAATCTCAGAATCACTCACGACTTTATTTCGGGTCATTGGGACTTTATATCTCGCAATGGCGACTTACAATCTCAGAATCACGACTTTATTTCTGGTCATTGGGACTTTATAACTCGCAATTCCGAGTCAGAAAAGTCATAATTTCGAGATCTAAAGCCGAAACGGCGAGAAACCGCGGCGCGTTTTTTTTCTTTCCACTCCCTGGCGGACACGGCTTCCACAGAGGAGGGAGAGAAATTGACTTTTATGTTTTTATATCGACTTTATTCTCCTGAGCCGATCATCAAGGAGCAGAACTGGCGCCAAAACCCACTTCCGGCTCGTCCTCCGGATGCCGCTGCGGCGCCGGTTGCTAAGCGACGCTCCAAGCCCGAGCGCTCGAGCTCCTCTCGGGGCGGTTTTATTCCCAGCTGAGGAGCCGCTCCTGTCCTGGAAATCCCGGGAAGGACTGGGACTCCCCTCCTGTGGGCTGGGAGGCTCTTCCCGGGTGTTTCCGCAGACGAGGGGAGTCCTGGTGTCCTGGGAAAAGGCCCCCTGTGCTGCGGGCGTCTCCGAGAGAAACGGGCTGTTTGTGTGGGAAGATGCTCTTTCCTCAGGAGGGGAAGAGCCGAGCGGGAAGGAAAGTTCTGGAAGTGCGTCTCCTCTCCGGCTGCTCCAGTCCCAGTGACGGCGACACCGGGACAGGACAGCAGGGACGAGCGGGTCCTCTTTCCCACACGGGGTGTTAGTGGGGTTTGTTAGGACACAGGACAGAGAGAGAGAAAAGGACACCAGTGGGAGAGAGTCCTGAAGCTCTCAGGTCTGGTCTTGATCCGGGTTGGTCCCAGTCCCAGTTTACACTGGTTTACAATGTGGGACTTCTGCCCTGACACGACCCCACAGGTGTCTCCACAGGAGACGGGAGTCCTGTAACGTGTAACCCTACAATATTTGATCTCCTGACTGTCTGTTATTCTCCCCAGTATAATCCTCTCAGTCTGGTATGAAATACCAGCTCCTGTCAGTCAGCTCTGTTACAACAGGCAGGATCCCTTTAGTCCTGCAGGGCTTGATTCCGATTTTTATTCAACTACTTCTCTCATAATCACCTTTGTTTTCCAACAGCGTTTCTGTATCATTCTAAAGAAGCGAACAATAGGTTTCTACTGCTGTACTTCAGCTGGAAGGAGGTAAAAACACACGTTCCTGTTTCTCTTCAATACCTGGTCCTCTAGGCTGGTCCTCTGTCACATCAGCTAAAAAGTCACTTTTTAGGTTGAGTCCTGAAACTGCTGGACGAATCTCTGTTCTCATCACATCGCAAACTGGAACCACAGCACCTCCAGCGAGCATGTCGAAGCCAATACCGCCCTGCTCCTCAGAGAAAGAGTCTCTCTTTTCCCCAGTGACTCACTGTCGGTGCTGCTCTTTCCCTGAATCTGTCCTCACTTGTCCCCTGAGCTGAGCGGCGAGGACAAGCGAGTGAAACTGTGTCAGAGGAGCGAGTGTGGAGTCTGCGTGTTCCTGCTGGGGGTCGCTGGTGCTGGTGTCTGTGTGTGTGTGGAGTCTGCGTGTTCCTGCTGGGGGTCACTGGTGCTGGTGTCTGTGTGTGTGGAGTCTGTGTGTTCCTGCTGGGGGTCTCTGGTGTCTGTGTGTGTGGAGTCTGCGTGTTCCTGCTGGGGGTCACTGGTGCTGGTGTCTGTGTGTGTGGAGTCTGTGTGTTCCTGCTGGGGGTCACTGGTGTCTGTGTGTGTGGAGTCTGCGTGTTCCTGCTGGGGGTCACTGGTGTCTGTGTGTGTGGAGTCTGCGTGTTCCTGCTGGGGGTCACTGGTGTCTGTGTGTGTGGAGTCTGCGTGTTCCTGCTGGGGGTCGCTGGGTCTGTGTGTGTGGAGTCTGCGTGTTCCTGCTGGGGGTCGCTGGTACTGGTGTCTGTGTGTGTGGAGTCTGCGTGTTCCTGCTGGGGGTCGCTGGTGTCTTTGTGTGTGGAGTCTGCGTGTTCCTGCTGGGGGTCGCTGGTGTCTGTGTGTGGAGTCTGCGTGTTTCTCCTGGGGGTCGCTGGTGCTGGTGTCTGTGTGAAATGACCGCTATCCTTCCTGACGGTTAGAGCTCAACTCCGCAGCCTGACGGTCCTGCTGTCTCGGCCCGGTCCACTCTGTCGGTTCCGAACCAGGGAGCCACGAGCTGGATCGGCCAGATTTAAACCGGGTCAGAACTGGGTCACTGTTCCTGAAAGCGCACACAGTATGTGGGCAGAGACGGGGGGGTCAGGTGTCATTTTTCTGAGGGGGGATATGGGGTGCCGCCACCTGCAACCCTTCACCCTGCTCCTGGGCCATGCTGGGAATGACACCCACAGGGTTCAACTCGCTCGTTAATTAGTTGGTCGTTAATTGATCCCGGCTTCGTCAGCAGTTTCCTGAGGGGAGCCAGGGTATCGGCTTGTTCCCCCCTCCCACCCCTCTCTGTGTACAGTAGAGCCTCCTGGGCAGCTTGTGAACCCTGGGTCAGTCACTCAGAGGGCTTATAACAGCCCTGCCCGGGGAGGAGGGCTCCCGAGAGCGTCACTCGAGTGTCCCTTAAGCCCATTGGAGGAGAGGGCTGAGGCGGGGCGTCACTCCACCGAGGTGGAAGCCCATTGGCTGAGAGGGGACAGGGGGGCGGTCCCTGCGAGAACTCGGGGCAGGTGCGCGTCTCGTTTGAAGTTTGAATTCCTAACGGTCGCGCTTCCCGCCTTTCCCGAGTTTGACCTTATTTTATCATTAATAATTGGTTTTAGTCAGCTTCTTATTAGAATACACAAGCTTTCCCGCCCTCATGGACGCCGTGTCTCTGCGTCGCCGAGCTGAAGCCACAGGTCAACCGCGGTTTGAACACGTTTCAACCAGTCAATTCGTGTGTTTTTTAAATATAATGTCGTCTAGAGCAGCAGTTTGTTCTTCACGACCGTAGATATCGGTGGAAAAGTGTGCGTTTGCGTCAGGGTAATCAATATCATATGCTATCAATGTTGTAACGCTAATATAATATAATACTGCGTCAGTATAATCGGTCTGACAGAGTTTTCGCCAGGCTGGGGCTCTTCAGCACGTTTATACACCTGTTAAACTTGACTGAGTCCAAAGTCAACGCGTTTCTGGACGTTTCTGCGCACCGAGAGGACGTTTGCTGTTCGTGTTGGAGACGGAAGATGTTTCCCGGGCTGTGGCGGTGAGTGGCGACTTGTCCCTCCGTTTCTTCATTGAAATCGTTCAGTCCTCAGGCTGATGAGAAAACAGTCATAGGAGTGAGAAAATGTCTGTGGTGAAATTGTGTCAAGTGTCGGTTTATCATTGAGCTCGACGGGTTTGAGGTGAAATTGTGTCAAAAGTGTCGGTTTATCATTGAGCTCGACGGGTTTGAGGTAAAATTGTGTCAAAAGTGTCGGTTTATCATTGAGCTCGACGGGTTTGAGGTAAAATTGTGTCAAAAGTGTCGGTTTATCATTGAGCTCGACGGGTTTGAGGTAAAATTGTGTCAAAAGTGTCGGTTTATCATTGAGCTCGACGGGTTTGTGATGAAATTGTTTAAAAGTGTCTTTATCATTGAGCTTGACGGGTTTGACGTAAAATTGTGTAATAATAATTGCTTACACTCATATAGTGCTTTTCTGGACACTCCACCAACACCGAGGTAATTTTGTGTAAAAGTGTCTTATTGTAGTAGTGTCTTTATCGTTGAGCTTGTGGGGGGTTTGAGGTAAAATTCTGTAAAAGTGTCTTATTGTAAAATTGTCTTTATCATTGTTAAATTGTGTAAAAGTGTTTTTTTTATCATTGAGGTGAAATTGTGTAAAATTCTTTTATCATTGTTTGATAGAGGGTGTTTGAGGTAAAAGTGTCTGTTTGATGCGCCGGCGGCTGTGTGGCGTGGCGCAGTGGGGGTGTGGGTGTGTGTGTGGGGTTGTGTGAGGGTGGGGGAGTGGGGGTGTGTGTAGGTGGGGCTGTGGGGGAGTGTGTGTGGGGGTGTGTGTGCTGGTGGGGCTGTGGGGGAGTGTGTGTGGGGGTGTGTGTGTGGGTGGGGCTGTGGCTGAGTGTGTGGGGGTGTGTGTGAGGATGGGGCTGTGGTTCTGCCAAAAACTAAAACTCAGATTCAGTCTAAGCAGATTAAAATGTGCACAGTAAAGAGATCAAATGATGAAATCTTTCCGCGACCGACCAACGCACCACGAGCGCCCCTGTCGGTCATTTTGGCCGGCCAATCACGTACCGCGGTATGACGTAATGATTTGCGTGGCTGAATCTGTATATGGCGCCTTTCTGGACACTCCACTCAACGCGCTTTACAGGATACGAGGACTCCCCTCCACCGACACCGAGGTAATTGGTGATGTAAGTGTGATGGGTTTGAGGTGAAATTGTGTAAAAGTCTGTTTATCATGGAGCTCGGGGTGTTAAACTTTATTTTATAATCCCTTTAAAGGTGGCTTCTCAAAGCGCTTTACAGGATGACAATAATAAATAAGAAGAATACACAAGATACAACACAATAACGGTGCACAGAGGAGACTTTGGAAGGTGGTACTAAGAAGAGCAGAGGGGTGAAGAATGGAACCAGTTCAGTAAAGGCTTTTCTGAAGAAGAGGGTTTGGAGTCTGGATCTGAAGGAGTTTAGAGAAGGTGACCCTCTGATATCCTTGGGGAGAGAGTTCCAGAGCTTGGGGGCAGAACAGGAGAAGGTCCTGTCACCCCAAGAATGTAGAGGGGCTTGGGGGACAGTAAGGAGAGCAGAATTAGCAGAGCGAAGGTTGTGAGGTGGGGAGTAGGGCGATAATAGTTCAGACAGGTACTGAGGTGCCAAGCCATGCAGAGCCTTACAGGTGAGCATGAGGATTTTAAAGTCCACACAGAATTTAACTGGATGCCAGTGCAGGGACTCCAGGATAGGAGTGATGTGGTCACTTGCACCAGACCTGGTCAGGATTCTGGCTGCTGAGGTTTGGACAGACTGCAGTTTGTTCAGAGTAGATTTTGATACCCCTGCAGGTAGAGCAGGTAGAGCATTACAGTAGTGAATTTGAGAGAATACAAATGTGTTGATCAGCTTTTCAGCCACAGTTAGTGGTAGCATAGTGGGTAGTCTAGCGATATTTCTAAGGTGAAAAAAAAATGTTTTGACGATATGCTGCACATGTGGGTCGAATGCTAAGCCAGAATCGAATATAACTCCAAGGTTTTCAATTTCGATTGAAGCTCAAGTACAGAGCCATCTACAGACAGGGTTACAGGACTGGCTTTATGAAGTTGATGGGGGGTGCCAATAAGCATGACTTCAGTCTTGTTGCAGTTAAGATGAAGGACGCTTTGAGTCATCCAACTTTTTACGTCAGAGATGCAATTAGAATAGAGACAGCCACATCAGTGTCGGGTTTGGTATGGATGGACAGTTGAGTATCATCAGCGTAAAAATGAAAGCTGAGGCCATGTGATCTTAAAAGCTGACCAAGTAGGAACATGTAAATGCTGAAGAGCAAGGGGCCCCGTATTGAGCCTTGAGGAACACCAGACTTGACAAGACCAATTTCAGACCTGTACCCATTGAGAGAGACAAAGTGACAGCGATCGGTGAGGTAAGATTTGAACCATTTGAGGGCAGTGTCAGAAACTCCAAACACAGTCTCAGGACGAGAAACTAAGATGTCATGGTCAACAGTGTCAGAAGCAGCACTGAGATCAAGAAGGATGAGTATAGAGTGAGAACCAGAATCAGAAGCTATTAGATGATCGGTGGTAATGTAACTGGAGTGTGACAGCACGTTCTAGACTTTTAGGAAGAAAGGGTCAGTTGGAGATGGGGTGAAAATTAAGATTGTCGAGAGCCATGTTAGGCTTTTTTGGCATGGGGGTAATGGCAGCAGTTTTGAGGACCGTTGGTATAACACCAGTGCTCATGGATTCATGTATAATATAGAGGACAATGGGACAGAGAGAAGAGAAACAGGACTGGAATAAAGTGGTGGGAATGGGATCTAAAATAGATGTGGTGGGTTCCATGCGTGTAACTAGTTTGTTGAAGGATGCTGAGTCAAGAAGAGAGAAGCTGGAGAGAAGGGAACCAGAGAAGTTGGATGAGGAGGGAGGAGGTATGGAAATGATATGTGCAGTGGAGAGAATGTGATGTGTGTGTTGAAGATAAAATTGTGCAAAAATCGATTTATCCTTGAGCTCGGGGGGTTTGAGGTGAAATTGTGTAAAAGTGTCTTTTTATCATTGTGCTCAGGTGGTTTGTGATAAAGTTGTGTAAAAGTCTTTATCATTGTGTACAAGTGTGTTTTTATCATTGAGGTTGGGGGTTTGAGGTGAAATTGTGTAAAAGTCTTTATCTTTGAGCTTGTGGTGTTTGAGGTGAAATCGTGTAAAACTGTCTATCATTGTGCTCGGGGTGTTTGAGGTAAAATTGTGGAAAAATGTCTTTTTATCATTGTGCTCGGGGGGTTTTGAGGTGAAATTGTGTGAAAGTGTCTTTATTATTGAGCTTGGGGTGTTTGAGGTAAAATTGTGTAAAAGTGTCTTTTTATCATTGGGCTTGGGGTGTTTGAGGTAAAATTGTGTAAAAGTGTCTTTTTATCATTGTGTTCGGGGGATTTGTTGTGAAATTGTGTAAAAGTGTCTTTATTATTGGGCTTGGGGTGTTTGAGGTAAAATTGTGTAAAAGTGTCTTTTTATCATTGGGCTTGGGGTGTTTGAGGTAAAATTGTGTAAAAGTGTCTTTTTATCATTGGGCTCGGTGGGTTTGAGGTCAAATTGTGTAAAAAGGGTCTATCATTGTAAAATTGTGGAAAAGCGTCTGTATCATCGATCTCGACGAGTTTGAGGTAAAATTGTGTAAAAGTGTCTATCATTGAGCTCGAGGGGTTTTTGATGAAATTGTTTAAAAGTGTCTTTTTATCATTGAGCTCGGCGGGTTTGTGGTGAAATTGTGTAAAAGTGTCTGTTTATCATTGAGCTCAGGGGGTTTGAGGTAAAAGTGTCTTATTGTAATAGTGTCTTTTTATCATTGTGCTCGGGGGGTTAAGGTAAAGTTGTGTAAAAGTCTTTATCATTAAGCTCAGGGGGTTTGTGGTGAAATTATGTAAAAGTGTCTATCTTTGAATTTGGGGGGTTTGAGGTGAAATTGTGTAAAAGTCGTTTATTGAGCTCGGGCTGTTTGAGGTGAAATCGTGTAAAAGTGTCTATCAATGAGGTAAAATTGTGTAAAAGTGTCGTTTTATCACTGTGCTCGGGGGATTTGAGTTGAAATTGTGTAAAAGTGTCGTTTTATCACTGTGCTCGGGGGATTTGAGTTGAAATTGTGTAAAAGTGTCTTTTTTCATTGTGCTCGGGGGGGTTAAGGTGAAATTGTGTAAAAGTGTCTATCATTGAGCTCGGGGGCTTTGTGGTGTAATTGTGTAAAAGTGTCTGTCATTGAGCTTGACGGGTTTGAGGTCAAATTGTGTAAAAGTGTCTGTTTATTATTGTGCTCCAGGGGTTTGTGGTGAATTTGTGTAAAAGTGTCTTTTATTGAGCTCGGGCTGTTTGAGGTGAAATTGTGTAAAAGTGTCTATCAATGAGCTCGGGGGGTTTGTGGTGAAATTGTGTAAAAGTATCTTTATCATTGTGCTCGAGGGGTTTGTGGTGAAATTGTGTAGAAGTGTCTTTTTATCATTGAGCTCGGGCTGTTTGAGGTGAAATCGTCCAAAAGTGTCTATTAATGAGCTCGGGGGGTTTGTGGTGAAATTGTATTTTTATCATTGAGCTCGGGGTGTTTGAGGTAAAATTGTGTAAAACTGTCTTTTTATTATTGTGCTCGAGGGGTTTAAGGTGAAATTGTGTAAAAGTGTTTTTATCATTGAGCTCGGGGGGTTTGAGGTGAAATTGTGTAAAAGTGTTTTTATCATTGAGCTCGGGGGTTTTGTGGAGAAATTGTGTAAAAGTGTTTTTATCATTGAGCTCGGGGGTTTTGTGGAGAAATTGTGTAAAAGTGTCTTTTTATTATTGAGCTCGGGGGGTTCGAGGTAAAATTGTGTTAAAGTGTCTATCATTGAGTTTGGGGGGATTTGTGGTAAAGTTGTGTAAGTGTCTTTTTCACTGTGCTCCAGGGGTTTGTGGTGAATTTGTGTAAAAGTGTCTTTTATTGAGCTCGGGCTGTTTGAGGTGAAATTGTGTAAAAGTGTCTATCAATGAGCTCGGGGGGTTTGTGGTGAAATTGTGTAAAAGTATCTTTATCATTGTGCTCGAGGGGTTTGTGGTGAAATTGTGTAGAAGTGTCTTTTTATCATTGAGCTCGGGCTGTTTGAGGTGAAATCGTCCAAAAGTGTCTATTAATGAGCTCGGGGGGTTTGTGGTGAAATTGTATTTTTATCATTGAGCTCGGGGTGTTTGAGGTAAAATTGTGTAAAACTGTCTTTTTATTATTGTGCTCGAGGGGTTTAAGGTGAAATTGTGTAAAAGTGTTTTTATCATTGAGCTCGGGGGGTTTGAGGTGAAATTGTGTAAAAGTGTTTTTATCATTGAGCTCGGGGGTTTTGTGGAGAAATTGTGTAAAAGTGTCTTTTTATTATTGAGCTCGGGGGGTTCGAGGTAAAATTGTGTTAAAGTGTCTATCATTGAGTTTGGGGGGATTTGTGGTAAAGTTGTGTAAGTGTCTTTTTCACTGTGCTCCAGGGGTTTGTGGTGAATTTGTGTAAAAGTGTCTTTTATTGAGCTCGGGCTGTTTGAGGTGAAATCGTGTAAAAGTGTCTATCAATGAGGTAAAATTGTGTAAAAGTTTCTTTTTATCATTGTGTTCGGGGGTTTTGTGGTGAAATTGTGTAAAAGTGTCTATCAATGAGCTCGGGGGGTTTGTGGTGAAATTGTGAAAAAGTGTCTTTTTTCATTGTGCTCGGGGGGCTTAGTGGTGAAATTGTGTAAAAGTGTCTATCATTGAGGTGAAATTGTGTAAATTGAGCTCCCGGTGTTTGAGGTAAAATTGTGTAAAAGTCTTTATCATTGAGCTCGGGGGGTTTGGGGTGAAATTGTGTAAAAGTGTCTTTATTATTGTGCTAGGGGTGTTTGAGGTAAAATTGTGTAAAATACTTTTTATCATTGAGCTCGGGGGGTTTTTGGAGAAATTGTGTTAAAGTGTCTATCATTGAGCTTGTGGGGGTTGTGGTGAAATTGTATACAACTGTATTTTTTATTATTGTGCTTGGGGGGGTTGTGGTAAAATTGTGTAAAAGTGTCTTTATCATTGTGCTCGGGTGGTTTGTGATAAAGTTGTGTAAGTCTTTTTATCATTGAGGTTGGGGGGTTTGAGGTGAAATTGTGTGAAAGTGTCTGTTTATAATTGTGCTCGGGGGGTTTGTTGTGAAATGGTGTAAAAGTGCCTTGATCATTGAGCTCAGGGTGTTTGTGGTGAAATTGTGTAAAAGTGTTTTTATCATTGAGCTCGGGCTGTTTGTGGTGAAATTGTGTAAAAGTGTCTATCATTAAGCTCGGGGGGTTTGTGGTAAAATTGTGTAAAAGTCTCTTTAATCATTGTGCTTATGGGGTTGTGGAGAAATTGTGGTTTTTGGGTGTAAAAGTCTTATTGTTCACACGTTGCTGCTGTGATGTGGCCTTTCGCCTGTAGGTGGCGCTCTGTCCAGTCATTTTTAAATGTACCAGTCCTGATGGATGACTGTACACATCCTCAGTCAAGGGGAATATCTAATTAGTTACTCTCCAGATAGCATTTTTGTATGAAACATTTAAAGAAATCGACAACCACTTTTCAAAACGCACAATAACACAGACTGGTATGTTTGACAACGAGTAAATAAGAGAAAGGCGAAACGAGAATTCACCATCACTTTCTGCATGTTTACCGTGACCTGTCGTGATCATGAGAAGTCTCAGACGCGTCTCTTCACCAGACAGTTTAATACAGCAGTTCTACATGGGACCGGTGTGAGAGTATGTGGGTAACAGTGATGGCTCTCTCTGCTGTACTGCTGTGGCCCTCCCTCCTGATGACACAATCGTCTCACACTTCACCTTCACAGACACAAGCTCCATGTGTTTGTGGTGAAATTGTGGGTCTGTTGGTGTAAAAGTTTATTATTGAGCTCACTGAACTGATCTCGAAGACCACTTTAATTTCAGTTGGCGTCTGACATTTTGAGTGAAATTGTAGTTTTGTTGGTTTAAATGTGCTGTTTCTTTGACTAGCTGGCTTGTTTCGCTGATATTTGTATTTCCTCCTCCTGAAGGAAAGATATCAAGTGTGTGTGACAGTGGATTCCTCTCCGTCGCCCCTCAGGCATTCCTGGGTCTCCTCTCTGTGGTGCAGCTGGACTGTAAAGAGTGCGCTGGAGAGGATTGAGCTGCTGCGGTGGAGGAGTGTGAGATGTGCCGAGTGTGAGACTGACGAGCGCAGGCGAGCGACGGCTCTCACCTTCCTCCTGAACTTCGGTCTGAAACCTCATGAACGCTCTCGGCAAGGTCAGTCGGTCGGTGTCCTTAAGTGTTTTGATTGCCTGTTATTCCTCTCATCGTCCAGGCAGGGGTGTTGAGTTCTGCCCGTCTTCGGCACGTTCAGAGAGACCGACCCTGTGAGCGCACACGGGGGAGAGAGAGAGGAGGAGCAGGCCCCACTTCCAGCCTCTCGCTCTATCACAGCCCCGTACCTGAGGACCAGAGCGTCTCTCGTCAGCAGGGCCTCGCGCCTGCAGGTGACTGAAGTGTGCTTTTATATACAGGTGAGAGAGAGTGCACAAGAATCGTCAGAAGTCAACACCGTTCGTTAGAGATGGATGATGTCCAAGGTCACCCAGAAATAGAGCACGACAGGTCACTCAGAGGAAAGGTATTTTTCATTTTTCACAGGCGTATGGATCTACCAAGTACAGACGCCAGACAAAAAACATTGAAATGCGATTTGAAATTCACACTGACGTGTTGAGAATTGTTCTTGAAGCGGCTGTTCCTTAGAAGCGTTTGATCTGTGTTCAGATCTTCTGCTAAGGAGATGTGGTCAGGAAGGGCAGAGACGCCTTCTCTCGTCTGACCGTTGTCTGCAAACCCTGAGGTGTCCTGTGGTCTTTATAATCTATAACCACACTTTCCCCTGTGGACGTTACATACTGTAGATCATCTGTCGCAGCAGGATGCCGATTGATTTGAAAGGCAGCTTTAGCCCGACAGCATGAGAGAGAGGCCAACATCAGTCTGGCTGGAGGTCTGGTGAAAGGAAAGCCTTGAATTTAGAGAATTAAAATTATTTTTGTAGATTTTAAAACTAAGTTATTTTATTTCAGTTGAACTATTAGTAGGCTGGGCAAACGATTTTTAAAAATTTTTAAAAAGAAATAAAAAATGAGATATAATGATGTGTTCCTGCTTAACTTAGACATTGCACGACTTTAAAACCTATAAAAATGGGTTACGAGAGTTAAAAACCACTTTTTATGCGCGAAAAATGGGTGATTTTTCTTCCTCGTGATCAGCTCAGAATCTCTGTGTACGCTGTAAGGTTTTTACTTCTTAATTAAACGTTTAAAATACACGAATTTCATAAAGACAACACACGTTTCGAAGAGAAAAAATCCAATTTTTTTCTCTTCCTGTTGTGTGAAACTCATCAGCAGGTCTTTTTTTCCCAATCAGAGGCTCTGAAAATAGCGTACCGCCCACTGCGCTCCGTCAGAGAGGGGCGCGGCACCGAGAGAGGGAGGAGGCGCGGAGCGCAGCAGCACAGAACGAACGTTCTACTGCCTGGAGCGCTTATGGCAGCGATCGCGTCTGCATTTATAACTTAGTTTTTAAAATTAATCAAGCAATATGAACCATCTCTTTTTACTTTTAAGTCACTTAATTATCATTAAGCACAGCTATCTCACCACCTAGACTACTTTTTTATACCATCCTTAGACATAGCAGAAACTTCTTGTTCTGTCTAATGACATTACAAGTGGAAAGATTACAGAATTTAATCGTCTTTAAATTTGTTACGTTATACATTTTAGAAACGTTTCATCCATACAAACACCACAAAACTATTCTCGATTGTATTTCTGAATGGTATGTTACACTTAGTTCACTGTTTTAATTACACCTAATTAAGAAAGTTAGGTGTTAGCATAAACTATTAGCAATCAATATTAAATTTAGCACTGTAATAAGTTGTTGCACTTTCCTATCCATTCATTGTCAGAAAGCTGCTTATTCCTTTTTAAGTAAAATTCCTTTTTAAGTAGGCTAACAATGTTAACTGTTTATAAATAATAAATTGTATTAACTAAAGAGTAGGATGGCACAGTTGTTAGTATGCTTTTTGTTTTGTTTCTTTTTCATAAATACAACAGTAGTACCTGATGTCTCAGCGCCTTTCAAAATTAAATTATGCATGCAAACCTGTGAACTAGAAAGATAACTAAGATATCCATCCATTTATAATGGTGGCAAAGTGGTTAGCATTGCTATCTTGGAGCACTGGGGTCCTAGATTCAATTCCTGCCATCCTGTGTGTGTGGGGTTTGCATGTTCTCTCTGGGTTACATGGTTTTTCTCCATATGTGTGATATGACTCCCTCTCGCACTCCAAAACATACTGGTAAGTTAATTGGTTTATGGGAAAACTGGCCCTGGTGTGTGTGTGTTTGTGTCTGTCTGTCCTGTGATGGACTGGCTGCCTTGTGTCCGTTGCTTACTGGGATAGGCTCCTAATCCTCTGTACTGGATAAAGAGATTAGAAATGGATGGAAGTAAAGGCACTGTGTGGATGGAACTATACACAGTGTTAGAAACCCACTATGAAATGGCAGCATCTCACTGAGAATAAAATATTTTATAGTGCTGGCTTAAGTAAACAGCCTTTCCACCTCTCTTGCACATCAGTATCCATACCTAGTTATTTAAACAAATTGCCTCTAATTATAAACATCTTAATATGCTGGCTCTGTGGATCCGCATCAGCGATGTTTGCCCATTCCTTCAATTCATGTGCATCCAACACACAGTTCAATGCTAGCAACTACACAAAATCTAAAATACAATCCTCATTTCAGTATCTATGTAAACATACAGTCTGTTAACTTCATCATCTTCATCAAAAGTATGCCTAACCCCTTTAGGAAGTGTTCTTGTTATCAGTGTATTCCTCAGCTATCCCAAAATTATCTTCTTACCAACATCTCTAGTTTTTTATCCTGCAATAACTCAGCCAACACTTAAATCTCGAAAAGCTGCTTGTGTTCATTTCTTTAAATCACAATATCATGTGTAAATACTGTCCATATAATACTCTGCATTGTGGAATAATAGTTTATTTTAAAGGGAACTAGAGAAACTAAGAACTAGAGAAATCAAGAAAGGCTTTTTTTTCTAGAATTAATAAATGCACATCCTGTTCACTGGGGAAATTAAATCCACACTGAGCAATCTTCAATATGTTCAGAATATGACAGCGAGAATCCTATCAGGGATGCATTACACCTGTTTTCAAGTCCTTGCATTGGTTACCTATCAGGTTTCGAGTCAACTTCAAAATCCTCATCCTCATTCAGTACCTACAGTATATGGCTTATTATCTGTCTACTTCCCACCTTTGTCCGTCTGACTCTGGTCTTCTAGCTGTCCTCAAGAACATCTACATTCTGTGGGTGACAGGGTCTTCTCTAGCTGCACCCCAGAGCTCTCAATTTGTATTCCCAGTGATATCAGTCACGTACCCTGAGTGCATTTAAATCTAACCTCAGAACCTTTCTTTTCAGAAGACTTAGTGTCTGTATCTGCTTCATTTTCTAATTTTGGTAGCACTTCTAACTGCTTGTCTTTCTTATATCTGTTTTTATATCTACTGTATTGCTTTGAGATGCCACTTTTAAAGGTGATATATAAAATAAAGTTTTTTATTATTGTTATAGAGAAACATGATCAGTTTTCCCTGGTTCAGATAAAAAGATCTAAAGCATACTAGTTTGTCACTCTTCTCATTCCCTTTGCTAAATAACTTTTCATACTAATCTGATCAATCTAACTGCCTGTTTTCTGTGCTTTCTCTATCCTGCTAGATTTGCAATTATTCTGAACATTTTCTTCTTGAAATAACTCATTTCTAAATACCTTTTTTCACTGTTAACATCTTGCAGCAAAGCTGCGACAAAATATACACTTAGCACAGTTCATCCTGCTACCAACATTGAATAACAAAATCTTAAGATTTCTATATTTATGTCTTTATTTAGTGGTTTCATTAGTGACAAAGGCTAAACTTTCTTGGAAAAATGTATTTTATGTGTTGCAGAAAAAACTGACTTGCTTTAACAAAGTATGTTTACAAATCCTTTCACCTGGCAATCTACCTGAATGCCCATCTGAGAAGCCCTCCATGAAACCATGGTCGCTATTAATTCATTTAGGGCTTATTGACAGAATTGCTGTTTTTTATGCATGCTAATTTTCTGATTCCTCACTCTGTTTCATGTTTATAGATAAGACTTTATTGATCGTGAAGGGAAATTGATGTACATGATGAACATGTTTGCATGTTCTTTTGTAACATACACCTTTTTGTGATTTGTTTTGTATATCTAAGCAAGTGTTCCTGCATCCCTCTTCTGCACTTTAGTCATGGCTTTTTTTCTGTTTGCTTATTTCAAAGCAACACCTGCTCCATTTCTAAAACTTTTTACTCATGTGCATTTTTGTATTTTTTACACCTCTAGCACTTTAACATCCTGAATTTTCATTTGCCTTAATTTGTAGAATGAACTTGAGTTTTAGCCTAAAGAAGTTTTCATTATCTTTTGTTTCTTGTCCTACAACTGTTATTATTGATCACCATGACTTCATTCAGCCTTTCCTGAACGTCTATGACAGGCAGAGAGAGTGCTGTTTCTGGTGCGATCTTTTGCAGCTGACATTTCACTGTTTTAAACGAACAAGAAATTAGATTGCTCATAGATCACTTATCCTATATAAACACAGCGTAATTGCCCTCCGAAAATCCTCTTTTTCTTGTTCGTTTTAGAGACCTTGATCGAAACTGATTTTAGATGTCAGAAAGGATTTCTTTTCTCTGTATTTCCTACATTGCTTTGTCGAGATTTTAACTTTATATCTAACTTTATATCTAGGCTCAGATTTCAACTATAAATCGTACAGTAATTAATAGCAGTAAATACTGATGTTTTGCGCCCTCTTACCACAAAAATATATATGTTTTGTAGCTGGGATGAACTTTATTTCATACGCGTAGCTACTGCGATTCGGACACGGACGGTTAAACATGGCGGCAAATCAGACACCCAGAGGGGGGGGGCGTCTTCTCGCCTCCATAACTAAAATGCCAAATAGGAGTGGCTTAAGCGACATACACAGTCGTGTAACTGACAGTTTGAGGTAGCCTATCGTGTAAATTTCGCTTTGTTGCTGATAGGTTAAGCTTTCGAAACTCTGCCCCAAAGTCATGTGACTGATTTTTCGCCCTGTTTCGTTGGTTAAACGCAATGATCACAAGCACCACCATGGTAACTGGGATGTGTAGTTTTTAATTCCGTTTGAATTATAACTGTACGTACTGTCTTCATATTTGGCCAGGGCTTTAAAGAGAAGGCGCGCCAAAAAATTTCGGTGCCGTCGTCTCCGCTTTAAAGGTACCCCCGTGCTGGAAGAATTTGACCTAGGAACGTTTGCCCAGCGTACTATTAGGAACAGTTATTTTACAAAACCCGAACATTGTTCTGTGTTTTGGTTTACTCGAGATTTAACACAATTGGAGTTTCCTGCAGGAGTTTTCGGCCGGTGTGGAACGTGTTTAGTGTCCTGCAGGAGTTCTTGGGCGGTGTGGAACATGTTCACTGTCCTGCAGTCCAGGCTCTCACTACGGAGCTCGCCAGTTTGACGTCTTGAGCGATTTTTCTCAGCCTCTGGTTTCTCTCCCTCACGATCCTGCGCTCCTCCGGCAGCAGTTTCTCGTTGTTGGCGATCTTGGCGAGGATCTCGGCGTGCTGTTTCATCTTGCGCAGCCTGGCGATGCGATCCTTGAAGCCCGGGCGGGCCTCCTCTTCCTCGTTGCGGATGAGCAGCTCGATGTAGGCGGCCGTGGACAGAGCTTTGGGCTTCAGGGCAATCTCCTCCAGCCGCGCCAGGCAGTTGGAGGACAGCCTGATCAGCTGCATGATCCGGTCCTCGATCGTCTCGAAGTCCATTTCGATTTTCTCGAGCATCTCCTTCGTAGACATGAACTTGCCGGAAGCCTTCACAAAGTTGTCCTTGAGTTCTTTGACTGTTTTCATGACCTTCACCACTTCGTACTCCCACATCGTCATCTGGGATATGTGAGCGGAGTAGTGGCAGTTATCTGGACAGATCACACAGAATCCAGCGTCATCCATGACAGCGCAGAGATTGATTTCTCCTGGCGTGGGAAGGAAACATCCTGAATGGCACGAAACCAGACAGTTGTTGCAGTTTGTTGATAGATGCTTGGTGTGTTCTTCCGTTTCGGGACCAGCTCCTCGATCTCCGTCTCAAGTTCTTGTTCTGCTCCATGTTGGCCTGCTCGTTTTCCAGACATGCCCTGATCTTCTTCATTTCGCTCAGCTTCGCCAGCCCGGCCGAGATCTGAGGCAGCAGGCTCGCCATCGCCATCTCCAGCCCCTCGCGCTCCTCCAGGAATTTCTTCGTCAGCGCCAAGTCCTTCCCCTCTGTCTTCTCCAACATTTGGAAAAACCTCTTCAGCTGCTTCATGTTGTTCGTCCAGACAATTTTCTCCAGCTTGTTGTCGTCCTCTTCCTCGTCGTCACTCCCGGAGCCCTCCCCGTTGGAATCGGTGTCGGGCCTCTCGTTTTGCGTGTAAAGGGCGGAGTTGTTAAATTCGAAGTGCGTCGCTTTGCCCTTCCGGTTCTTGCGGCAGGGCAGGCCCGCGGCTTCGATGGCGCCCAGGACGGGGATGTCCTTCCCGTCCACAAACGTGACGAGGACGAGGATGTTCTCAGCGATGTCCTTCCCGAGGATGGAGTCGAAGACGTACTGCTGGATGGAGGTCAGCCGCGCCAGAGACGCCTGGACCACGAAGCAGACGGCGTCGATGTGGTCCACGCTGCCGGGGCTGGTAAAGAAGCGCTTCACCTGCTCTGTGATCAGCTTGTCCCGAGAGAGTCCTAGGGTGTCGATGACCGTGAGGGAGTAGGGGACGACGAATCCCTTCTGGTTGTGGAGCTCGTAGGACGTCACGATGGAGGTCTGACTCTCCGCCTGCGAGCGGTTGGTCTCCTCGTGGATCAGCTTGAATCGAAACCGGTCCTCCCACTGCACGCCCAGGATGTAATTGATCATCGCGTTGATGAGGGTGGTCTTCCCTGCCCCCGTGGCCCCCAGAAGGATGATGACCTTATTGTTCCCTTCTTCAACTTTCCTGCTGAACGTGAAGCGCTGGAAATGCTGCTCGTCGGTGGGCTCCTGTTCCAGCGACAGCCTGTATAAGGAAAAAAGTTTAGGAAGTGGTCGCTCTGTACTTTAACACGACTGACGTCCCCTGACTTGACTCTGCTGTCCTTCGGGATTGTTATTGGAGTCTCGGGGCGCGGTGGACTCTTGCCTTCTTTGCCACAGTCAGAATAAACCCGGATGATGTAGGAACTTCCTTCCCCTTAGGCTCTCCAGAGTGCACACCCTCCCTCTGGCTTTGAGCTTCGTCCATGTTTTGCTGTCTTGCTCGTCCGTTGCCCCCTTGAGGACCTCTCTGTATTCAGCTTCGTAGGAAGTAACGCTGACTCCCTGTCCCACAGAGGTGGGCATGTCCCAGGTGACCGTCATGGAGTTTGGTCCTGTTGATTTCTGCTGAGGAGCTCCGGGGGGGCTGAAGGAAGCGTCTTGCAGGAAGGAGTTGCGTCGCTGGCACAGCCGACTCCGGGTTTGCAAACCGCCCGACAGCCGAATCGATACGAAGCGTTCAGGTCCAGCCCCGACACGGTGAACTCTGGCTTGTTGTCATCGGTGTTCACTTCCCCCCAAGCTGAGTTGCCCGGCTTCTGGTACAGAACCCGATACCTCACGATCTCGCCGGCGCCGTACTTCGGCGGGCGGAACGCCAGCTGGACGGAGTCGTGCAGAGTTGTCAGCACGGCCGGTATCTCCGGCTGGGAAGGCAGCTCGAAGTGCTTGCTGGCCAGAGCCCCCCTTTCGAAGAGGGAAACGGAAGATCCGATGTTTGACCTCGTCCTCGATTGACGCCACACAGAACTTCACGTTCGGTCTGCCTTTGTTCTCTCTCTTGAAGTCTAGGAATAGTCTGATGTTCTCCCGCGTCAGGGCTGTGACCCCTGACCTGAACCATTTTCCCCGTCTTCCCTCTGGCTCGAGATAAGGAGCTAGCTCTTCACCCGTCCCTCGTTCGGAGGAGGTCAGATAGCTTTCCAAGATGTTTAGGTATTGCTCCCTTTGCCTCAGCGATGTAAACGCAAAGCACACCACGTACTCGTTCGCCGAATCGAGCAGGACTTGGTCCAGGTCACTGCTGGAGGGGGCCACGGTGACGTCGCTCGTGATCTGCAGGTAAGATCTCAGCACGTTCAGCTCCCGCTCCTTGTCTTCCAGGAACTGCGCGAGCAGGGCGTTTCGGAAGGGGGAGCGCTCTCTTCCGCTCAGGTCGAACTAACCCGATGCTGACGATTGTGGCAGCCTGGGAGTCCAGTTTTGTCAGTGGGTAAAGCCAGACTGTCATGGGCACGGCGTACTCTCTGTCTTTTCCAAGCAAGTGTGGGAGAGATGAATAGACGTTGATGGCGTCTTGGTACGTCACCGGATTCTTTTCAAGAGTAAAATCCCCATAGAATTTGCAGTTGAACTTGTCCGCCTGCTGGCGTTCCTCGTCCGTCGCATTGGCGCATTCAGAGCAGACGCCTTGTCCTCAATGATCTGGAAATCTGTGTTCGGCTGAGGACGCACGTCGATGTCTTTCTGCAGCATCTCGGCGTCCCATAACGTGATTCCTACGGGGAGACAAGAAATAGAGGAGGTGTTAATGGGGCTTTGCAAGCTTGTCGCACTACAGGGAGTGATCTTTCAGCTGTGCTGTCAAGTGTAGCTGTAGCGTCCCTGGTGGTCTAGTGGTCAGGATTCGGCGCTCTCACCGCCACGGCCCGGGATCGATTCCCGGTGAGGGAATGTCAATACTCTTCTGGGGCGGAGCGGTGGCTCTGTGGCTGAGGATCTGCGCCTGTGGCTGGAAGGTTGCCGGTTCAAATCCCGCAGCCAGCAGAGGAATCTGACTCCGTTGGGTCCCTGAGCAAGGCCCTTAACCCCAGCTGCTCCAGGGGCGCTTTACAATGTCTGACCCTGCGCTCTGACCCCCAGCTTCTCTCCCTGTCTATCTGTCTCATGGAGAGCAAGCTAATGCAAGAAATTGTATAGGGGCAATAAAGCAACGTTATCAACATGATCACATTATTATAAATCATAATCAATGCGACAGATATAAGCGCAAGGCGAGGCATCCTGACCACAAGGATGAGGCTGAAGCCCCACCACTGATGCAGCCCTCCAGTGAGAGATTTTGGTTCATCAGGCCCGTTGGGTTATTCACAAGCATTTAATCACTGATCACTGATCGAGGGTGTGATGGGAGAGTCTGAGATTCACATTCCCTGAAGGGCAGACGGGAGATTTGGGCTGCCCGACGCCAGACATAGGAACAGATGACGAGTGACTGCTTGCTGGTTCCACGTGGTGAACAGAAGGATTTAATACCTAGTGATAAGAATGAGGAACTCGGAGCAGTTTCAGTGGGATCGGACTTCAATGCAAGCGTCCAGTTCTTCTGGTCCTTTTGTCACGACTGAATCAACGAGGATGAAAAACAAACGCCGGCCAGAGCGATGGGAGTCTGTCGGAGTTTCCACTGTGGGTTAACGCTAGGGGACGACACTGCACCAGACTGGAGCCAGATGGAGGCTCCACTGTGGGTTAACGCTAGGGGACGACACTGCACCAGACTGGAGCCAGATGGAGTGTCCACTGTGGGTTAACGCTAGGGGACGACACTGCACCAGACTGGAGCCAGATGGAGTTTCCACTGTGGGTTAACGCTAGGGGACGACACTGCACCAGACTGGAGCCAGATGGAGTGTCCACTGTGGGTTAACGCTAGGGGACGACACTGCACCAGACTGGAGCCAGATGGAGTGTCCACTGTGGGTTAACGCTAGGGGACGACACTGCACTAGACTGGAGCCAGATGGAGGTTCCACTGTGGGTTAACGCTAGGGGACGACACGGCACCAGACTGGAGCCAGATGGAGTTTCCACTATGGGTTAACGCTAGGGGACGACATGCCACCAGACTGGAGCCAGATGGAGTGTCCACTGTGGGTTAACGCTAGGGGACGACACTGCACCAGACTGGAGCCAGATGGAGTGTCCACTGTGGGTTAACGCTAGGGGACGACACTGCACCAGACTGGAGCCAGATGGAGTGTCCACTGTGGGTTAACGCTAGGGGGCGACACTGCACTAGACTGGAGCCAGATGGAGTGTCCACTGTGGGTTAACGCTAGGGGACGACACTGCACTAGACTGGAGCCAGAAGGAGGTTCCACTGTGGGTTAACGCTAGGGGACGACACTGCACCAGACTGGAGCCAGATGGAGTGTCCACTGTGGGTTAACGCTAGGGGACGACACTGCACTAGACTGGAGCCAGAAGGAGGTTCCACTGTGGGTTAACGCTAAGGGAACGACACGGCACCAGACTGGAGCCAGATGGAGTTTCCACTATGGGTTAACGCTAGGGGACGACATGCCACCAGACTGGAGCCAGATGGAGTGTCCACTGTGGGTTAACGCTAGGGGACGACATGCCACCAGACTGGAGCCAGATGGAGTGTCCACTGTGGGTTAACGCTAGGGGACGACACTGCACCAGAACGGACCTAGATAGAGGTTCCACTGTGGGTTAACGCTAGGGGACGACACTGCACCAGACTGGAACCAGATGGAGTGTCCACTGTGGGTTAACGCTAGGGGACGACACTGCACCAGACTGGAGCCAGATGGAGTGTCCACTGTGGGTTAACGCTAGGGGACGACACTGCACCAGACTGGAGCCAGATGGAGTTTCCACTGTAGGTTAACGCTAGGGGACGACACTACACCAGACTGGAGCCAGATGGGTATGACTGGAAGCTGGGGAGGAAGTGACCTTATCATTGACACTCTGTCTCTGGGAACACCAAGGACTGTGAACGTGGGGGTACAGTGCCTGATGACGCAAGAGGAGCACAAGTCCTAGGAAGGAGCCAGACTATCAGGCAGCATGGCAACCAATAGGATTCAGTAGCGTTCTGCAGAGTGTGGAGAGGGAGACATTGAAGGAGCTGCGTCTTTGATGTGTAGAGAAAACTTATCAGAATCTAAAGAGGGCTCATACAGCTCAGCTCAGTATAGCTCTCACCTGGAATCTGTCATAGAGCTGAAAGACAGGTCACCTCAGTGTGAATCTCTCACCTGGAATCAGTGTGTCTGTCAGGGTCATACAGCTGGAGACAGGTCACCTCAGTGTGAGTCTCTCACCTGGAATCAGTGTGTCTGTCAGAGTTATACAGCTGGAGACAGGTCACCTCAGTGTGAGTCTCTCACCTGGAATCAGTGTGTCTGTCAGGGTCATACAGCTGGAGACAGGTCACCTCAGTGTGAGTCTCTCACCTGGAATCAGTGTCTCTGTCAGGGTCATACAGCTGGAGACAGGTCACCTCAGTGTGAGTCTCTCACCTGGAATCAGTGTGTCTGTCAGGGTCATACAGCTGGAGACGGGTCACCTCAGTGTGAATCTCTCACCTGGAATCAGTGTGTCTGTCAGGGTCATACAGCTGGAGACGGGTCACCTCAGTGTGAGTCTCTCACCTGGAATCAGTGTGTCTGTCAGGGTCATACAGCTGGAGACAGGTCACCTCAGTGTGAGTCTCTCACCTGGAATCAGTGTGTCTGTCAGGGTCATACAGCTGGAGACAGGTCACCTCAGTGTGAGTCTCTCACCTGGAATCAGTGTGTCTGTCAGGGTCATACAGCTGGAGACGGGTCACCTCAGTGTGAATCTCTCACCTGGAATCAGTGTGTCTGTCAGGGTCATACAGCTGGAGACAGGTCACCTCAGTGTGAGTCTCTCACCTGGAATCAGTGTGTCTGTCAGGGTCGTACAGCTGGAGACAGGTCACCTCAGTGTGAGTCTCTCACCTGGAATCAGTGTGTCTGTCAGGGTCGTACAGCTGGAGACAGGTCACCTCAGTGTGAATCTCTCACCTGGAATCAGTGTGTCTGTCAGGGTCATACAGCTGGAGACAGGTCACCTCAGTGTGAGTCTCTCACCTGGAATCAGTGTGTCTGTCAGGGTCATACAGCTGGAGACAGGTCACCTCAGTGTGAGTCTCTCACCTGGAATCAGTGTGTCTGTCAGGGTCATACAGCTGGAGACAGGTCACCTCAGTGTGAGTCTCTCACCTGGAATCAGTGTGTCTGTCAGGGTTATACAGCTGGAGACAGATCACCTCAGTGTGAATCTCTCACCTGGAATCAGTGTGTCTGTCAGGGTCATACAGAATCCCCAGCTGGATCAAACGAACGCATGATCCCAAACTGTCTGGATAGCTTCTGTAAAAACGTTTTCTAAACCTTGGAGTTGTACAGTTTTAGACGCTTTGTGATTGTGCTCTCTCATAAATTACAGGAATTAGAGCCATGATCGGATCAAGGATAGGATCGGAGCCACGCTCCTCGCCAGCTCTCCCTCCTCTGTACCCAGCCAGTGTTGAAGCTGATACCGGAGACACTGCTGTACACAGAGAGGGGCGGGAGGGGGGATCAAGCCGCACAGCCCTGTTGTTGAAGCCGATACCCTTTAACTGATGACTTCCAGTCAGCAGCAGGGGCAGTCGATCACTCGGGATGCAGAAAGCAGAACAGGACACCCAGTTATCTGAAAATGTTACTTTATTAAAACTTCTACAAAAAGATTCACGACAAGAACCAGACGAACCCGAGAGCCTTCGACACGCCAGCGCCGCCCAGAGGCAGCGCGAGGACCGCAGACGGGGAACGCACCAACGTCTCCATATATTAGTGTAACAATCTGTCCCGTACGCTATGTACAACATTAGTAGTCGGCGAAGAAGAAGGAAAAAAACACAAAGACATCCAGTGTGTCACGACAGCAGTACCTACAGCGCCCACGCCCCTGGGGTAGTATTCACCCCCCTGCCCCGCCGCCCTCCCCCCTAAACCTCAACGCTGGCCGGCCGAGCCCCCCCGTCCCCCAGAACACCCTGGACTGACTCCACCTGCTCCTGTCCTGCTCTGCACAGCAGCGCCCCCTGTAGCTGGATGTGCGATACAGCACAGCGGCGCCCCCTGTGGACGGTGTTTGACGCGTCTCTCCTGCACACTCCTGTCCAGAGACAAGGAGCCGATACTCCAAAACTGTCCTCCTGGTCTAACAGGACTGGACAGTGTACTGACCTGGGCCAGTCACAGCGAATGGATCAGGAGTGATTGATCACATGGAGATACTGACCAGGGCCAGTGACAGCGAATTGATCAGGAGTGATTGATCACATGGAGATACTGACCAGGGCCAGTCACAGCGAATGGATCAGGAGTGATCGATCACATGGAGATACTGACCAGGGCCATCCCAGCGAATGGATCAGGAGTGATCGGTCACATGGAGATACTGACCAGGGCCAGTCACAGCGTATTGATCGTGAGCAATCGATCACATGGAGATAGTGACCAGGGCCAGTCACAGCGAATTGATCAGGAGTGATCGATCACATGGAGATACTGACCAGGGCCAGTCACAGCGAATGGATCAGGAGTGATCGATCACATGGAGATACTGACCAGGGCCAGTCCCAGTAAGTCGATCGTGAGCAATCGATCACATGGAGATACTGACCAGGGCCAGTCCCAGTGAGTCGATCGTGAGCAATCGATCACATGGAGATACTGACCAGGGCCAGTCCCAGTGAGTCGATCGTGAGAAATCGATCACATGGAGATACTGACCAGGGCCAGTCCCAGTGAGTTGATCGTGAGAAATCGATCACATGGAGATACTGACCAGGGCCAGTCCCAGTGAGTCGATCGTGAGAAATCGATCACATGGAGATACTGACCAGGGCCAGTCACAGTGAGTCGATCGTGAGAAATCGATCACATGGAGATACTGACCAGGGCCAGTCACAGTGAATCGATCAGGAGCGATCGATCTCAGGGGCAAAGTACCGGAGCAGATTCGAGCGAAGCCCCAGGCTGCTGGTGAAGTGGGCCTGGAAATGTGCAAGACTGCAAAGCAAACAGCAGACAGACCCCTCTCCCACACCCCAGCACGCAGCAGCAAGAGAGCGTTTCCTCTCGGGGGGGCCCTTGTAGGAAGGAGACCGAACCAGCAGTCCCCTGAACTCCGCCACACCCCCCCCCTCCAAACACCGCCACCCCAGGAACCCCGAAAAACGAGAAGTAAAAGGAATACAGAAGTACCAGCCTCCCCCACCCCCCTAGTGTCCTTCCTCTTCCTCAGAGGCTGTCTGTCTCAACGCCACCAGGGGGCGCACAAGAGGCTCAGCCCTCAGAGCCGCCGCCCTCCGAGCCCACAGAGGACATCCTGCCCCGCGAGAGTCCGCAGGCTGGAGCCGCTCCTGCTACACCATGTTCATGGCGTCCTCCAGCAGGAAGCGGTGGATTGCTGGGAAGGACGGCCGCTCCCTGGACTCCCGGCTCCAGCAGCTCAGCATCAGCTCGTACAGGCCCTGCGGACACACCTCCGGCCGGGACAGGTACACCTGGGGACAGGAGAGAGCAGAGAGAGGGGTGAGTCTGCAGGACAGGAGAGAGGAGAGAGAGAGAGAGAGAGAGAGAGATGGGTGAGCCTGCAGGACAGGAGAGAGAGAGACGGGTGAGCCTGCAGGACAGGAGAGAGAGAGACGGGTGAGCCTGCAGGACAGGAGAGAGAGAGAGAGAGATGGGTCAGCCTGCAGGACAGGAGAGAGAGCAGAGAGACGGGTCAGTCTACAGGACAGGAGAAAGGAGAGAGACGGGTGAGCCTGCAGGACAGGAGACAGGAGAGAGATGGGTGAGTCTGCAGGACAGGAGAGAGAGGGACAGGTTAGCCTGCAGGACAGGAGAGAGAGAGACAGGTACAGGTACTCCTGGCCAGGTGTGGCTGTTACCTGCTTGCCCTGGTCTCTGAAGAACTCTCCAGCGTTCTCGATCACCAGCTCATCTGTCATGGAGGCGTAGGGCTGCTCCTTACACAGCCTCAGCATCTCCCAGAGGGTCACCCCGAACGCCCACACATCGCTGGCCGTGGTGAACTTCCCCTGGGGACACAGACACATGGGGTCACCCCCAACACCCCCACACAGAGACACACAGGTTTGCCCCCAACACACAGACACAGAGGGTCACCCTGAATGCCCCCACAAACAGATGCACATGGTCGCCCCCAACACACAGACGCACAGGGCCACCCTGAACGCCCCCACATCGGAGGGTACCCCTAATTCTCAGGCGATGCTGTAGCAGGAGGTCACCCCAGCAGCAGTGACCCCAGTCCGGGGGCGTGGGGGACCCCGAACGGGAGACGTACCATGAGGATGCACTCCCAGGCCATCCAGCGGATGGGCAGCACCGCGCGGCCCTGGATGCGGTAGTAGTCGCCGGCGTACAGGTTGCGGCTCATGCCGAAGTCAGCGATCTTGATGGCGCCGCCCTCCCCCACCAGGCAGTTCCGGGTCGCCAGGTCCCGGTGCACAAAGTTCAGGGAGGCCAGGAACTTCATCCCGGAGGAGATCTGGCAGGCCATGGAGATCAGAGAGGTGTAGCTGGAGAGAGAGACACATCTCATATTAACACTGAGAGAGAGAGGGGTTCATACAGACACACTGACTGGACACTCCAGTACATGAACACTGCACTGAGAGAGAGAGGGGTTCATACAGACACACTGACTGGACACTCCAGTACATGAACACTGCACTGAGAGAGAGAGGGGTTCATACACACACACTGACTGGACACTCCAGTACATTAACACTGCACTGAGAGAGAGAGGGGTTCATACAGACACACTGACTGGACACTCCAGTACATGAACACTGCACTGAGAGAGAGAGGGGTTCATACAGACACACTGACTGGACACTCCAGTACATGAACACTGCACTGAGAGAGAGAGGGGTTCATACACACACACTGACTGGACACTCCAGTACATGAACACTGCACTGAGAGAGAGAGGGGTTCATACAGACACACTGACTGGACACTCCAGTACATGAACACTGCACTGAGAGAGAGAGGGGTTCATACACACACACTGACTGGACACTCCAGTACATGAACACTGCACTGAGAGAGAGGGGGGTTTGTACAGACACTGAGTGGACAGACCTGACGGTGGACTCCCCATGGCTGGCGGTGGCCTTGTCCTCCAGGCTGCGGTGGCTCAGGTACTGGTTGAGGTCTCCACTCTCCATGTACTCCGTCACCATGCACAGGGGGTCATCGCGCACGCAGACCCCCAGCAGGCGGATGATGTTGGGGTCCTTGAGCCGCCACAGGATCTTCACCTCCTTCAGGAAGTCATTCCTGGAGGGAGGAGTGGCTCAGTCAGCACTGGTGGTCAGGCCCACTGGTCCTGCTGGGGCGATCTGATCTCGCACACATGTAGACTCGCACACTCGCACAGACTCTCGGACATATGTAGACTCACACACAGACTCAGTCACACTCACACTCTCGCACACGTAGACACGCACAGACTTGCGCACATGTAGACTCGCACACAGACTCACTCAGACAGACTCGCACACATGTAGACTCGCAGTCACACTCGGACACTCTCGCACACACGTAGACTCGCAGTCACACTCGGACACTCTCGCACACACGTAGACTCGCAGTCACACTCGGACTCGCACACACGTACACTCGCAGTCACACTCGGACACTCTCGCACACATGTAGACTCGCAGTCACACTCGGACACTCTCGCACACGTACACTCGCAGTCACACTCGGACACTCGCACACGTACACTCGCAGTCACACTCGGACACTCTCGCACACGTACACTCGCAGTCACACTCGCACACATGTAGACTCGCAGACACTCAGAGATAGACTCAGGCGCACACGTACACTCGCACAAGTAGACTCGGGCACAGACTCGCAGTCACACTCAAGACACTCGCACACGCAGACTCGCAGTCGCACTCGCGCACACGCAGACTCGCGCACACGCAGACTCGGACACTCGCACGTACACTCGCACGCAGACTCGGACACTCTCGCACGTACACTCGCACGCAGACTCGGACACTCTCGCACGTACACTCGCACGCAGACTCGGACACTCGCAGTCACACTCTCGCACACGCAGACTCGCAGTCACACTCAGACACTCTCGCACACGCAGACTCGCACGCAGACTCGCGGGGACAGACTCGCACAGATGCACAGACTCTCGCACACATGTAGACTCGCAGTCACACTCGGACACTGGCACACGTAGACTCGCAGTCACACTCGGACACTGGCACACGTAGACTCGCAGTCACACTCGGACACTCGCGCACGCACACTCGCAGTCACACTCAGACACTCTCGCGCACGCAGACTCGCAGTCACACTCAGACACTCTCGCGCACGCAGACTCGCAGTCACACTCAGACACTCTCGCGCACGCAGACTCGCAGTCACACTCAGACACTCTCGCGCACGCAGACTCGCAGTCACACTCAGACACTCTCGCGCACGCAGACTCGCAGTCACACTCAGACACTCGCGCACGCAGACTCGCAGTCACACTCAGACACACTCGCACGCAGACTCAGACACTCTCGCACACGTACATTCGCACGCAGACTCGCGGGGACAGACTCGCACAGATGCACAGACTCGCACACATGTAGACTCGTAGTCACACTCGGACACTCGCACACATGTAGACTCGCAGTCACGTAGACTTGGGCACAGACTCGCAGTCACACTCAGACACACTCGCACGCAGACTCAGACTCTCTCGCACACGTACACTCGCAGTCACGCAGACTCGCGGGGACAGACTCGCACAGATGCGCAGACTCGCAGTCACACTCAGAGACACTCAGTCTCACTTGGACAGACTCTCGCACACATGTAGACTCGCAGTCACACTCAGACACTCTCGCACACAGACTCAGACTCTCTCGCACAAGTACACTCGCCCGCAGACTCACAGTCGCACTCAGACACTCTCGCACACGTACACTCGCACGCAGACTCAGACTCTCTCGCACACGTACACTCGCAGTCACGCAGACTCAGACTCTGGCGTGCAGACTCAGACTCTCTCGCGCGCAGACTCGCAGTCACGCAGACTCGCGGGGACAGACTCGCACAGATGCACAGACTCACAATCACACTCAGACACTCAGTCTCACTCGGACGCATGTAGACTTGCACAGACTCACAATCACACTCAGACACTCAGTCTCACTCGGACACATGTAGACTCGCACAGACTCACAATCACACTCAGACACTCAGTCTCACTCGGACAGACTCTTGCACACATGTAGGCTCGTTTAGGGTCCATGTAGGGTCCGGGGTTCAATACCAGACCTGGGGTTCTGTCTGTGTGAAGCAAGGCGGGGTACAGCCTTGATAGGACACCAGTCCATCACGGGACAGACAGACAGTCTCACACACACAGATAAACAATCATAGATAGACTCTCACACATTCACTGATACCCTGGCTTCTCTCCAGACACAGCTGGGTGAGCTCCTCCAGTCAGGACAGGAGGCTTTACACAGAGAGGGGTGGGAGGGGGGAACAAGCAGCACTTGCCTGGCGTTCTTGGTGGCATCGGCGCGCAGGATCTTGACGGCCACCAGAAGGGGGCGCCCTTTGCGGATGTTGAAGGGGAACTCCAGTCCGGGCAGCTCCTGTGGGCTGTGTATCTCGCACAGGTGGACCTGGGGACACAGACAGAGGGGTCACCCCAGGACACACGGGGGGGGCAGTGGGGTGAGTCTGGGTCACACTAACGGCGTTCCGGGCCCCGTGTGGGGGTAACTGCTCACCTCCCCGAACTGCCCCTCGCCCAGCTTCTCCCTGAAGACCAGGCAGGCGCGGGGTAGCTCGGCGGGGGCGCTGTCCTCGGCCGCCAGCGCGGGCACGGCGTACGCGTTGTTCCCGCTGACGCCCTGCAGGCTGACGATGTCGGCCTCCGCGTAGTGGGGCACGCTGGGAGGGGGCGGGGCCCCGGGGTACGGGGGCGGGGCCTCCTGCAGGGGCGGGGCCATAGCCTCGCTGTAGCCACGCCCACCTGCTGCTGGGGGAAGAGGGGGGGCTAGAATTAATTAACATGACTAATTAGATTGTTGACACAGGAAATGATGTCATGACAGACAGACAGACTGAACAAGGAAACAGGGAGAGATCGTGGGGCTCCAGGGCTGAACCCCAAAAACTGCCCTATGAAGGATAGATAGAACGGGTGTCCAGCGAACCCCTGTGTGTCTCAGTGTGAGAGAGAGACGGGGTGTCCAGTCTTGTGTGTGTCTCAGTCTTACCCTGCGTGTTGATGGGCTTGCTACCCTCGTCCCCAGCTGGGGTCAGGCTGTGAGACGACGGCAGGAGGAGGTTGCTCAGTGGCCGCGCTGGGGACAAGGGGCACAACAACACAGACACGACAACAGTCAGACACAGCCACAGAGACACAACACCCACGCTGACTCACAGGAACTAAACATACTGACAAAGACACAACTTTTTAACCCCCCTCTCTCAGTGCAGTGTTCATGTACTGGAGTGTCCAGTCAGTGTGTCTGTATGAACCCCTCTCTCTCTCAGTGCAGTGTTCATGTACTGGAGTGTCCAGTCAGTGTGTGTGTATGAACCCCTCTCTCTCTCAGTGCAGTGTTAATGTACTGGAGTGTCCAGTCAGTGTGTCTGTATGAACCCCTCTCTCTCAGTGCAGTGTTCATGTACTGGAGTGTCCAGTCAGTGTGTGTGTATTAACCCCTCTCTCTCTCAGTGCAGTGTTCATGTACTGGAGTGTCCAGTCAGTGTGTCTGTATGAACCCCTCTCTCTCTCAGTGCAGTGTTCATGTACTGGAGTGTCCAGTCAGTGTGTGTGTATTAACCCCTCTCTCTCTCAGTGCAGTGTTCATGTACTGGAGTGTCCAGTCAGTGTGTCTGTATGAACCCCTCTCTCTCAGTGCAGTGTTCATGTACTGGAGTGTCCAGTCAGTGTGTGTGTATTAACCCCTCTCTCTCTCAGTGCAGTGTTCATGTACTGGAGTGTCCAGTCAGTGTGTCTGTATGAACCCCTCTCTCTCTCAGTGCAGTGTTAATGTACTGGAGTGTCCAGTCAGTGTGTGTGTGTGAACCCCTCTCTCTCTCAGTGCAGTGTTCATGTACTGGAGTGTCCAGTCAGTGTGTGTGTATTAACCCCTCTCTCTCTCAGTGCAGTGTTCATGTACTGGAGTGTCCAGTCAGTGTGTCTGTATGAACCCCTCTCTCTCTCAGTGCAGTGTTCATGTACTGGAGTGTCCAGTCAGTGTGTCTGTATGAACCCCTCTCTCTCTCAGTGCAGTGTTCATGTACTGGAGTGTCCAGTCAGTGTGTGTGTATGAACCCCTCTCTCTCTCAGTGCAGTGTTCATGTACTGGAGTGTCCAGTCAGTGTGTCTGTATGAACCCCTCTCTCTCTCAGTGTAGTGTTCATGTACTGGAGTGTCCAGTCAGTGTGTCTGTATGAACCCCTCTCTCTCTCAGTGCAGTGTTCATGTACTGGAGTGTCCAGTCAGTGTGTCTGTATGAACCCCTCTCTCTCTCAGTGCAGTGTTCATGTACTGGAGTGTCCAGTCAGTGTGTCTGTATGAACCCCTCTCTCTCTCAGTGCAGTGTTCATGTACTGGAGTGTCCAGTCAGTGTGTCTGTATGAACCCCCCTCTCTCTCAGTGCAGTGTTCATGTACTGGAGTGTCCAGTCAGTGTGTCTGTATGAACCCCTCTCTCTCTCACCGGTGGCCTCTCTCTGCCTCAGCAGGACGCTGGGCTCCTGGTACTCCCCTGGACTGTGCTCCTCTCGGTCCGGCTCGCCGGCGCAGGACTGGATGCGCTGGTACCGGCTGCTGTATCGAGCCGAGCCCAGGGGGTTGTGGGTGTTGTTGATGACCACGGTGTCGCCGGGCACGGACAGGTGGACTCGCAGCTCCTCGTGGGACTGGCCCTGCGCCTGGACGCAGGGAGAGGACGGGTCAGCGCCGGCAGGAGGAGGCAGGGAGGCCCGGTCTGCTACTCCTAACCACGCCCCACTGCTGGTAAAGCAGTAGCAGACCAGGCCTCTCGCGGTGCCTCGGCTCCCACAGCGCCCTCTGGTGTCCCCTCCCTCTGTCCCAAGATCCCTCGCCAACAGGCCCTACGGTACAGAGGGGGTGCCCGCTCTGCACCTCACAGCAGGATCTCGAACCCAGGACCCCCAGTCCGGCAGGAGTTGAGCTCCACAGCCGAATACCTCCGGGAACGCAGGCCCTGGGACGACCTGTGATCGACTAACCTATTGATTGGGGATACGCAGCCGACAGCTCCCTTCCCCCTGAACCCCACAGGGCTCAATCAGGGGTTCGGGGGCTCCCCTCTGTGCTCCTGGGGTCTCACCTTGCCCAGCAGCTTCCTCCAGTGCTGCCGCCACAGGATGCTGGCGATGACCCCCAGCAGCAGCAGGATGATGGCCACCAGGCAGCCCACCAGGATGGAGGTGTGGCTGCTGTCGTCCTTGGCGACGGGAAGCCCCGCCTTCGGAGTCAGGACCACCCAATCCGCTCCTGGGAACAGAGCAGCCGAACTCCAGATTAGTGATCTCCTGCTCCTGCACTCTCCCTCCTCTCCCCTCTACTGCTCCTCCACTCTCCCTCCTCTCCCCTCTCCTGCTCCTGAACTCTTCCTCCTCTCCCCTCTCCTGCTCCTGAACTCTCCCTCCTCTCCTGCTCCTGCACTCTCCCTCCTCTCCCCTCTCCTGCTCCTGAACTCTCCCTCCTCTCCCCTCTCCTGCTCCTGCACTCTCTCTCCTCTCCCCTCTACTGCTCCTCCACTCTCCCTCCTCTCCCCTCTCCTGCTCCTGAACTCTCCCTCCTCTCCCCTCTCCTGCTCCTGAACTCTCCCTCCTCTCCTGCTCCTGCACTCTCCCTCCTCTCCCCTCTACTGCTCCTCCACTCTCCCTCCTCTCCCCTCTCCTGCTCCTGAACTCTCCCTCCTCTCCCCTCTCCTGCTCCTGAACTCTCCCTCCTCTCCTGCTCCTGCACTCTCCCTCCTCTCCCCTCTCCTGCTCCTGCACTCTCCCTCCTCTCCCCTCTCCTGCTCCTGCACTCTCTCTCCTCTCTCCTCTCCTGCTCCTGCACTCTCCCTCCTCTCTCCTCTCCTGCTCCTGCACTCTCCCTCCTCTCCCCTCTCCTGCTCCTGCACTCTCCCTCCTCTCTCCTCTCCTGCACTCTCCCTCCTCTCCCCTCTCCTGCTCCTGCACTCTCCCTCCTCTCTCCTCTCCTGCTCCTGCACTCTCTCTCCTCTCCTGCTCCTGCACTCTCTCCTCTCCTGCTCCTGCACTCTCTCTCCTCTCCTGCTCCTGCACTCTCCCTCCTCTCTCCTCTCCTGCTCCTGCACTCTCTCTCCTCTCCTGCTCCTGCACTCTCCCTCCTCTCTCCTCTCCTGCTCCTGCACTCTCTCTCCTCTCCTGCTCCTGCACTCTCTCCTCTCCTGCTCCTGCACTCTCTCTCCTCTCCTCTCCTGCTCCTGCACTCTCTCTCCTCTCCTCTCCTGCTCCTGCACTCTCCCTCCTCTCTCCTCTCCTGCTCCTGCACTCTCCCTCCTCTCTCCTCTCCTGCTCCTGCACTCTCCCTCCTCTCTCCTCTCCTGCTCCTGCACTCTCCCTCCGCTCTCCTCTCCTGCTCCTGCACTCTCTCTCCTCTCCTGCTCTCTCTCTCCTCTCCTGCTCCTGCACTCTCCCTCCTCTCTCCTCTCCTGCTCCTGCACTCTCCCTCCTCTCTCCTCTCCTGCTCCTGCACTCTCTCTCCTCTCCTGCTCCTGCACTCTCTCCTCTCCTGCTCCTGCACTCTCTCTCCTCTCCTCTCCTGCTCCTGCACTCTCTCTCCTCTCCTCTCCTGCTCCTGCACTCTCCCTCCTCTCTCCTCTCCTGCTCCTGCACTCTCCCTCCTCTCCCCTCTCCTGCTCCTGCACTCTCCCTCCTCTCCCCTCTCCTGCTCCTGCACTCTCTCTCCTCTCCTGCTCCTGCACTCTCTCTCCTCTCCTGCTCCTGCACTCTCTCTCCTCTCCTGCTCCTGCACTCTCTCTCCTCTCCTGCTCCTGCACTCTCCCTCCTCTCTCCTCTCCTGCTCCTGCACTCTCCCTCCTCTCTCCTCTCCTGCTCCTGCACTCTCTCTCCTCTCCTGCTCCTGCACTCTCTCTCCTCTCCTGCTCCTGCACTCTCCCTCCTCTCTCCTCTCCTGCTCCTGCACTCTCCCTCCTCTCTCCTCTCCTGCTCCTGCACTCTCCCTCCTCTCTCCTCTCCTGCTCCTGCACTCTCTCTCCTCTCCTGCTCCTGCACTCTCTCTCCTCTCTCCTCTTCTGCTCCTGCACTCTCCCTCCTCTCTCCTCTCTTGCTCCTGCACTCTCCCTCCTCTCCTGCTCCTGCACTCTCCCTCCTCTCTCCTCTCCTGCTCCTGCACTCTCTCTCCTCTCCTGCTCCTGCACTCTCTCTCCTCTCCTGCTCCTGCACTCTCCCTCCTCTCCCCTCTACTGCTCCTCCACTCTCTCTCCTCTCCTGCTCCTGCACTCTCACTCCTCTCTCTGCTCTCCTGCTCCTGCACTCTCCTCTCTCCCCTCAGTCCTTCCCCTGTGTCTCCCCCAGTCTTTACACAAAGCGCAACTCATGCAGAAGCTGTGCAGCACGAGAGGGTGCACCGCCCACTGTAGATGCAATGTAAGGTTTGAAAGGGGCGACAAAAGGAACATCAGATGCCCCAGGTCAGTTCAGCCAGTCTCATGCTCTGTTACAGGGTTACAGCCTCATGCAGTGCTGGGGTGCAGGGTTAGAGGTCACCCCCGTCACTCTCACCTGACAGTGTGCCGTTGGGGGCGTCCGTGTCTGTCGGGGAGAGATCGCTGGGGTCTGGGGAGGGATCGGTGAAGTGGAGGAGCAGAGATCAGGTGACTGAATACAGGTGTTTTTACCCTGATCTCACTGGGCTGTACTGCGCTGTCCTGTGTTTTTACCCTGATCTCACTGCGCTGTCCTGTGTTTTTACCCTGATCTCACTGCGCTGTCCTGTGTTTTTACCCTGATCTCACTGCGCTGTCCTGTGTTTTTACCCCGATCTCGCTGCGCTGTCCTGTGTTTTTACCCCGATCTCGCTGCGCTGTCCTGTGTTTTCACCCCGATCTCGCTGCGCTGTCCTGTGTTTTCACCCCGATCTCGCTGCGCTGTCCTGTGTTTTCACCCCGATCTCGCTGCGCTGTCCTGTGTTTTCACCCCGATCTCGCTGCGCTGTCCTGTGTTTTCACCCCGATCTCGCTGCGCTGTCCTGTGTTTTTACCCTGATCTCGCTGCGCTGTCCTGTGTTTTTACCCTGATCTCGCTGCGCTGTCCTGTGTTTTTACCCTGATCTCGCTGCGCTGTCCTGTGCTGTCCTGTGTTTTTACCCTGATCTCGCTGCGCTGTCCTGTGTTTTTACCCTGATCTCGCTGCGCTGTCCTGTGTTTTTACCCTGATCTCGCTGCGCTGTGCTGTGTTTTCACCCTGATCTCGCTGCGCTGTCCTGTGTTTTCACCCTGATCTCGCTGCACTGTCCTGTGTTTTCACCCTGATCTCGCTGCGCTGTCCTGTGTTTTCACCCTGATCTCGCTGCGCTGTCCTGTGTTTTTACCCTGATCTCGCTGCGCTGTCCTGTGTTTTTACCCTGATCTCGCTGGGCTGTCCTGTGTTTTTACCCTGATCTCGCTGGGCTGTCCTGTGTTTTTACCCTGATCTCGCTGGGCTGTACTGTGCTGTCCTGTGTTTTTACCCTGATCTCACTGGGCTGTCCTGTGCTGTCCTGTGCTGTCCTGTGTTTTTACCCTGATCTCACTCCGCTCTACTGTGTTTATACCCTAGTCTCACCATGTTTGGTGCTCAGTGCCCCAGCCAGCTGCTCACCTGGCAGTGTGGTGCTGTTCTCGGCGCCCCCTGGTGTCAGGGCAGTAGAGGTGCTGCCAGCGGTGGTAGAGGGAGGCGGAGGGTCTTCTGGGAGGGGCAGCTCCTCGGCCTCCTCTGGGGTGGATAGAGGGAGAGAGGATTGGGGACAGAAGCAGTGAGCACAGACAGCAGACCCACCACAATGTCCTTCAACCCCACCCCCTGTGTCACACTTAGCCCCGCCCCCAGTCTCCTGTCACACTCCGCTCCAGTCACATGTAGCCCCGCCCCCAGTCTCCTGTCACACTCCGCTCCAGTCACATGTAGCCCCGCCCCCAGTCTCCTGTCACACTCCGCCCCTGTCACCCGTAGCCCCGTCCCTAGTCTCCTGTCACGCTCTGCCCCTCATCATCCTCACCTCAGCACTGCTCCTCCTTATCATCCCTCTGCCCCGCCCCTCGACCCCTCTGCCCTTCATCTTCTCCACCACAGCACTGCTCCTCTATATCATACCTCTGCCCCGCCCCTCGACCCCTCTACCCCTCATCTTCTCCACCTCAGCACTGCTCCTCTATATCATCCCTCTGCCCCGCCCCTCGACCCCTCTGCCCCTCATCTTCTCCACCTCAGCACTGCTCCTCTATATCACCCCTCTGCCCCGCCCCTCGACCCCTCTGCCCCTCATCTTCTCCACCTCAGCACTGCTCCTCTATATCATCCCTCTGCCCCTCATCTTCTCCACCTCAGCACTGCTCCTCTATATCACCCCTCTGCCCCTCATCTTCTCCACCTCAGCACTGCTCCTCTATATCACCCCTCTGCCCCTCATCTTCTCCACCTCAGCACTGCTCCTCTATATCATACCTCTGCCCCGCCCCTCGACCCCTCTGCCCCTCATCTTCTCCACCTCAGCACTGCTCCTCTATATCATCCCTCTGCCCCTCATCTTCTCCACCTCAGCACTGCTCCTCTATATCATCCCTCTGCCCCGCCCCTCGACCCCTCTGCCCTTCATCTTCTCCACCTCAGCACTGCTCCTCTATATCACCCCTCTGCCCCTCATCTTCTCCACCTCAGCACTGCTCCTCTATATCATACCTCTGCCCCGCCCCTCGACCCCTCTGCCCCTCATCTTCTCCACCTCAGCACTGCTCCTCTATATCATCCCTCTGCCCCTCATCTTCTCCACCTCAGCACTGCTCCTCTATATCATCCCTCTGCCCCGCCCCTCGACCCCTCTGCCCCTCATCTTCTCCACCTCAGCACTGCTCCTCTATATCATCCCTCTGCCCCGCCCCTCGACCCCTCTGCCCCTCATCTTCTCCACCTCAGCACTGCTCCTCTATATCATCCCTCTGCCCCTCATCTTCTCCACCTCAGCACTGCTCCTCTATATCATCCCACTGCCCCGCCCCTCGACCCCTCTGCCCCTCATCTTCTCCACCTCAGCACTGCTCCTCTATATCATCCCTCTGCCCCTCATCTTCTCCACCTCAGCACTGCTCCTCTATATCACCCCTCTGCCCCTCATCTTCTCCACCTCAGCACTGCTCCTCTATATCACCCCTCTGCCCCTCATCTTCTCCACCTCAGCACTGCTCCTCTATATCATCCCTCTGCCCCTCATCTTCTCCACCTCAGCACTGCTCCTCTATATCACCCCACTGCCCCTCATCTTCTCCACCTCAGCACTGCTCCTCTATATCATCCCTCTGCCCCTCATCTTCTCCACCTCAGCACTGCTCCTCTATATCATCCCTCTGCCCCGCCCCTCGACCCCTCTGCCCCTCATCTTCTCCACCTCAGCACTGCTCCTCTATATCATCCCTCTGCCCCTCATCTTCTCCACCTCAGCACTGCTCCTCTATATCATCCCTCTGCCCCTCATCTTCTCCACCTCAGCACTGCTCCTCTATATCATCCCACTGCCCCGCCCCTCGACCCCTCTGCCCCTCATCTTCTCCACCTCAGCACTGCTCCTCTATATCATCCCTCTGCCCCGCCCCTCGACCCCTCTGCCCCTCATCTTCTCCACCTCAGCACTGCTCCTCTATATCATCCCTCTGCCCCTCATCTTCTCCACCTCAGCGCTGCTCCTCTATATCATCCCTCTGCCCTTCATCTTCTCGCCGTATAATGGCTGACCCTGCGCTCTGACCCCAAGCTTCTCTCCCTGTAACTGTGTCTGTGTCTCCCTGGAGAAAAAAGCTGGGGTATGCGAAAAGAGGAATTCCTAATGCAAGAAATTGTATAGGGCTAATAAAGAATCATTATCATCATTATCATACCTCAGCACTGCTCCTCTATATCATCCCTCTGCCCCTCATCTTCTCCACCTCAGCACTGCTCCTCTATATCATCCCTCTGCCCCGCCCCTCGACCCCTCTGCCCCTCATCTTCTCCACCTCAGCACTGCTCCTCTATATCATCCCTCTGCCCCTCATCTTCTCCACCTCAGCACTGCTCCTCTATATCATCCCTCTGCCCCTCATCTTCTCCACCTCAGCACTGCTCCTCTATATCATCCCTCTGCCCCTCATCTTCTCCACCTCAGCACTGCTCCTCTATATCATCCCTCTGCCCCTCATCTTCTCCACCTCAGCACTGCTCCTCTATATCACCCCACTGCCCCTCATCTTCTCCACCTCAGCACTGCTCCTCTATATCATACCTCTGCCCCTCATCTTCTCCACCTCAGCACTGCTCCTCTATATCATCCCTCTGCCCCGCCCCTCGACCCCTCTGCCCCTCATCTTCTCCACCTCAGCACTGCTCCTCTATATCACACCTCTGCCCCTCATCTTCTCCACCTCAGCACTGCTCCTCTATATCATCCCTCTGCCCCTCATCATCCCCACCTCAGCACTGCTCCTCTATATCATCCCTCTGCCCCGCCCCTCGACCCCTCTGCCCCTCATCTTCTCCACCTCAGCGCTGCTCCTCTATATCATCCCTCTGCCCCGCCCCTCGACCCCTCTGCCCCTCATCTTCTCCACCTCAGCACTGCTCCTCTATATCATCCCTCTGCCCCTCATCTTCTCCACCTCAGCACTGCTCCTCTATATCACCCTTCTGCCCCTCATCTTCTCCACCTCAGCACTGCTCCTCTATATCATCCCTCTGCCCCTCATCTTCTCCACCTCAGCACTGCTCCTCTATATCACCCCTCTGCCCCTCATCTTCTCCACCTCAGCACTGCTCCTCTATATCATCCCTCTGCCCCGCCCCTCGACCCCTCTGCCCCTCATCTTCTCCACCTCAGCACTGCTCCTCTATATCACCCCACTGCCCCTCATCTTCTCCACCTCAGCACTGCTCCTCTATATCACCCCACTGCCCCTCATCTTCTCCACCTCAGCACTGCTCCTCTATATCATCCCTCTGCCCCTCATCTTCTCCACCTCAGCACTGCTCCTCTATATCATCCCACTGCCCCGCCCCTCGACCCCTCTGCCCCTCATCTTCTCCACCTCAGCACTGCTCCTCTATATCATCCCTCTGCCCCTCATCTTCTCCACCTCAGCACTGCTCCTCTATATCATCCCTCTGCCCCGCCCCTCGACCCCTCTGCCCCTCATCTTCTCCACCTCAGCACTGCTCCTCTATATCATCCCTCTGCCCCTCATCTTCTCCACCTCAGCACTGCTCCTCTATATCATCCCTCTGCCCCTCATCTTCTCCACCTCAGCACTGCTCCTCTATATCATCCCACTGCCCCGCCCCTCGACCCCTCTGCCCCTCATCTTCTCCACCTCAGCACTGCTCCTCTATATCATCCCTCTGCCCCTCATCTTCTCCACCTCAGCGCTGCTCCTCTATATCATCCCTCTGCCCCGCCCCTCGACCCCTCTGCCCTTCATCTTCTCCACCTCAGCACCGCTCCTCTATATCATCCCTCTGCCCCTCATCTTCTCCACCTCTGCACTGCTCCTCTATATCATCCCTCTGCCCCGCCCCTCGACCCCTCTGCCCCTCATCTTCTCCACCTCAGCACTGCTCCTCTATATCATCCCTCTGCCCCTCATCTTCTCCACCTCAGCACTGCTCCCCTATATCATCCCTCTGCCCCTCATCTTCTCCACCTCAGCACTGCTCCTCTATATCACCCCTCTGCCCCTCATCTTCTCCACCTCAGCACTGCTCCTCTATATCATCCCTCTGCCCCTCATCTTCTCCACCTCAGCACTGCTCCACTATATCATCCCTCTGCCCCGCCCCTCGACGCCTCAGCACTGCTCCTCTATATCATCCCACTGCCCCGCCCCTCGACCCCTCTGCCCCTCATCTTCTCCACCTCAGCACTGCTCCTCTATATCATCCCTCTGCCCCTCATCTTCTCCACCTCAGCACAGCTCCTCTATATCATCCCTCTGCCCCGCCCGTCGACCCCTCTGCCCCTCATCTTCTCCACCTCAGCGCTGCTCCTGTATATCATCCCTCTGCCCCTCATCTTCTCCACCTCAGCACTGCTCCTCTATATCATCCCTCTGCCCCTCATCTTCTCCACCTCAGCACTGCTCCTCTATATCACCCCTCTGCCCCGCCCCTCGACCCCTCTGCCCCTCATCTTCTCCACCTCAGCACTGCTCCTCTATATCACCCCTCTGCCCCGCCCCTCGACCCCTCTGCCCCTCATCTTCTCCACCTCAGCACTGCTCCTCTATATCACCCCTCTGCCCCTTATCATCCCCACCTCAGCACTGCTCCTCTATATCATCCTTCTGCCCCGCCCCTCGACCCCTCTGCCCCTCATCTTCTCCACCTCAGTACTGCTCCTCTATATCATTCCTCTGCCCTGCCCCTCGACCCCTCTGCCCCTCATCTTCTCCACCTCAGCACTGCTCCTCTATATCATCCCTCTGCCCCGCCCCTCGACCCCTCTGCCCCTCATCTTCTCCACCTCAGCACTGCTCCACTATATCATCCTTCTGCCCCGCCCCTCGACCCCTCTGCCCCTCATCTTCTCCACCTCAGTACTGCTCCTCTATATCATTCCTCTGCCCTGCCCCTCGACCCCTCTGCCCCTCATCTTCTCCACCTCAGCACTGCTCCTCTATATCATCCTTCTGCCCCGCCCCTCGACCCCTCTGCCCCTCATCTTCTCCACCTCAGTACTGCTCCTCTATATCATTCCTCTGCCCTGCCCCTCGACCCCTCTGCCCCTCATCTTCTCCACCTCAGCACTGCTCCTCTATATCATCCCTCTGCCCCTCATCTTCTCCACCTCAGCACTGCTCCTCTATATCATCCCTCTGCCCCTCATCTTCTCCACCTCAGCACTGCTCCTCTATATCATCCCTCTGCCCCGCCCCTCGACCCCTCTGCCCCTCATCTTCTCCACCTCAGCGCTGCTCCTCTATATCATCCCTCTGCCCCGCCCCTCGACACCTCTGCCCCTCATCTTCTCCACCTCAGCACTGCTCCTCTATATCATCCCTCTGCCCCTCATCTTCTCCACCTCAGCACTGCTCCTCTATATCATCCCTCTGCCCCTCATCTTCTCCACCTCAGCACTGCTCCTCTATATCACCCCACTGCCCCTCATCTTCTCCACCTCAGCACTGCTCCTCTATATCATCCCTCTGCCCCTCATCTTCTCCACCTCAGCACTGCTCCTCTATATCATCCCTCTGCCCCGCCCCTCGACCCCTCTGCCCCTCATCTTCTCCACCTCAGCACTGCTCCTCTATATCATCCCTCTGCCCCTCATCTTCTCCACCTCAGCACTGCTCCTCTATATCACCCCTCTGCCCCTCATCTTCTCCACCTCAGCACTGCTCCTCTATATCATACCTCTGCCCCGCCCCTCGACCCCTCTGCCCCTCATCTTCTCCACCTCAGCACTGCTCCTCTATATCATCCCTCTGCCCCGCCCCTCGACCCCTCTGCCCCTCATCTTCTCCACCTCAGCACTGCTCCTCTATATCATCCCTCTGCCCCTCATCTTCTCCACCTCAGCACTGCTCCTCTATATCATCCCTCTGCCCCTCATCTTCTCCACCTCAGCACTGCTCCTCTATATCATCCCTCTGCCCCTCATCTTCTCCACCTCAACACTGCTCCTCTATATCATCCCTCTGCCCCGCCCCTCGACCCCTCTGCCCCTCATCTTCTCCACCTCAGCACTGCTCCTCTATATCATCCCTCTGCCCCTCATCTTCTCCACCTCAGCACTGCTCCTCTATATCACCCCACTGCCCCTCATCTTCTCCACCTCAGCACTGCTCCTCTATATCATCCCTCTGCCCCGCCCCTCGACCCCTCTGCCCCTCATCTTCTCCACCTCAGCACTGCTCCTCTATATCACCCCACTGCCCCTCATCTTCTCCACCTCAGCACTGCTCCTCTATATCATCCCTCTGCCCCTCATCTTCTCCACCTCAGCACTGCTCCTCTATATCATCCCTCTGCCCCTCATCTTCTCCACCTCAGCACTGCTCCTCTATATCACCCCACTGCCCCTCATCTTCTCCACCTCAGCACTGCTCCTCTATATCACCCCTCTGCCCCTCATCTTCTCCACCTCAGCACTGCTCCTCTATATCATCCCTCTGCCCCGCCCCTCGACGCCTCTGCCCCTCATCTTCTCCACCTCAGCACTGCTCCTCTATATCATCCCTCTGCCCCTCATCTTCTCCACCTCAGCACTGCTCCTCTATATCATCCCTCTGCCCCTCATCTTCTCCACCTCAGCACTGCTCCTCTATATCATCCCTCTGCCCCTCATCTTCTCCACCTCAGCACTGCTCCTCTATATCACCCCTCTGCCCCTCATCTTCTCCACCTCAGCACTGCTCCTCTATATCATCCCTCTGCCCCTCATCTTCTCCACCTCAGCACTGCTCCTCTATATCATCCCTCTGCCCCGCCCCTCGACGCCTCAGCACTGCTCCTCTATATCATCCCACTGCCCCGCCCCTCGACCCCTCTGCCCCTCATCTTCTCCACCTCAGCACTGCTCCTCTATATCATCCCTCTGCCCCTCATCTTCTCCACCTCAGCACAGCTCCTCTATATCATCCCTCTGCCCCGCCCGTCGACCCCTCTGCCCCTCATCTTCTCCACCTCAGCGCTGCTCCTGTATATCATCCCTCTGCCCCTCATCTTCTCCACCTCAGCACTGCTCCCCTATATCATCCCTCTGCCCCTCATCTTCTCCACCTCAGCACTGCTCCTCTATATCACCCCTCTGCCCCTCATCTTCTCCACCTCAGCGCTGCTCCTCTTTCATCCCTCTGCCCCTCATCTTCTCCACCTCAGCACTGCTCCTCTATATCACCCCTCTGCCCCTCATCTTCTCCACCTCAGCACTGCTCCTCTATATCACCCCACTGCCCCTCATCTTCTCCACCTCAGCACTGCTCCTCTATATCACCCCACTGCCCCTCATCTTCTCCACCTCAGCACTGCTCCTCTATATCATCCCTCTGCCCCTCATCTTCTCCACCTCAGCACTGCTCCTCTATATCATCCCTCTGCCCCTCATCTTCTCCACCTCAGCACTGCTCCTCTATATCACCCCTCTGCCCCTCATCTTCTCCACCTCAGCACTGCTCCTCTATATCATCCCTCTGCCCCGCCCCTCATCTTCTCCACCTCAGCACTGCTCCTCTATATCATCCCTCTGCCCCTCATCTTCTCCACCTCAGCACTGCTCCTCTATATCATCCCTCTGCCCCTCATCTTCTCCACCTCAGCGCTGCTCCTCTATATCATCCCTCTGCCCCTCATCTTCTCCACCTCAGCACTGCTCCTCTATATCATCCCTCTGCCCCTCATCTTCTCCACCTCAGCACTGCTCCTCTATATCATCCCTCTGCCCCTCATCTTCTCCACCTCAGCACTGCTCCTCTATATCACCCCTCTGCCCCGCCCCTCGACCCCTCTGCCCCTCATCTTCTCCACCTCAGCACTGCTCCTCTATATCACCCCTCTGCCCCGCCCCTCGACCCCTCTGCCCCTCATCTTCTCCACCTCAGCACTGCTCCTCTATATCACCCCTCTGCCCCTTATCATCCCCACCTCAGCACTGCTCCTCTATATCATCCTTCTGCCCCGCCCCTCGACCCCTCTGCCCCTCATCTTCTCCACCTCAGTACTGCTCCTCTATATCATTCCTCTGCCCTGCCCCTCGACCCCTCTGCCCCTCATCTTCTCCACCTCAGCACTGCTCCTCTATATCATCCCTCTGCCCCTCATCTTCTCCACCTCAGCACTGCTCCTCTATATCATCCCTCTGCCCCTCATCTTCTCCACCTCAGTACTGCTCCTCTATATCATTCCTCTGCCCTGCCCCTCGACCCCTCTGCCCCTCATCTTCTCCACCTCAGCACTGCTCCTCTATATCATCCCTCTGCCCCTCATCTTCTCCACCTCAGCACTGCTCCTCTATATCATCCCTCTGCCCCTCATCTTCTCCACCTCAGCACTGCTCCTCTATATCATCCCTCTGCCCCGCCCCTCGACCCCTCTGCCCCTCATCTTCTCCACCTCAGCGCTGCTCCTCTATATCATCCCTCTGCCCCGCCCCTCGACCCCTCTGCCCCTCATCTTCTCCACCTCAGCACTGCTCCTCTATATCATCCCTCTGCCCCTCATCTTCTCCACCTCAGCACTGCTCCTCTATATCATCCCTCTGCCCCTCATCTTCTCCACCTCAGCACTGCTCCTCTATATCACCCCACTGCCCCTCATCTTCTCCACCTCAGCACTGCTCCTCTATATCATCCCTCTGCCCCTCATCTTCTCCACCTCAGCACTGCTCCTCTATATCATCCCTCTGCCCCGCCCCTCGACCCCTCTGCCCCTCATCTTCTTCACCTCAGCACTGCTCCTCTATATCATCCCTCTGCCCCTCATCTTCTCCACCTCAGCACTGCTCCTCTATATCATCCCTCTGCCCCTCATCTTCTCCACCTCAGCACTGCTCCTCTATATCACCCCTCTGCCCCTCATCTTCTCCACCTCAGCACTGCTCCTCTATATCATACCTCTGCCCCGCCCCTCGACCCCTCTGCCCCTCATCTTCTCCACCTCAGCACTGCTCCTCTATATCATCCCTTTTCCCCGCCCCTCGACCCCTCTGCCCCTCATCTTCTCCACCTCAGCACTGCTCCTCTATATCATCCCTCTGCCCCGCCCCTCGACCCCTCTGCCCCTCATCTTCTCCACCTCAGCACTGCTCCTCTATATCATCCCTCTGCCCCTCATCTTCTCCACCTCAGCACTGCTCCTCTATATCATCCCTCTGCCCCTCATCTTCTCCACCTCAGCACTGCTCCTCTATATCATCCCTCTGCCCCTCATCTTCTCCACCTCAGCACTGCTCCTCTATATCATCCCTCTGCCCCGCCCCTCGACCCCTCTGCCCCTCATCTTCTCCACCTCAGCACTGCTCCTCTATATCATCCCTCTGCCCCTCATCTTCTCCACCTCAGCACTGCTCCTCTATATCACCCCACTGCCCCTCATCTTCTCCACCTCAGCACTGCTCCTCTATATCATCCCTCTGCCCCGCCCCTCGACCCCTCTGCCCCTCATCTTCTCCACCTCAGCACTGCTCCTCTATATCACCCCACTGCCCCTCATCTTCTCCACCTCAGCACTGCTCCTCTATATCATCCCTCTGCCCCTCATCTTCTCCACCTCAGCACTGCTCCTCTATATCATCCCTCTGCCCCTCATCTTCTCCACCTCAGCACTGCTCCTCTATATCACCCCACTGCCCCTCATCTTCTCCACCTCAGCACTGCTCCTCTATATCACCCCTCTGCCCCTCATCTTCTCCACCTCAGCACTGCTCCTCTATATCATCCCTCTGCCCCGCCCCTCGACGCCTCTGCCCCTCATCTTCTCCACCTCAGCACTGCTCCTCTATATCATCCCTCTGCCCCTCATCTTCTCCACCTCAGCACTGCTCCTCTATATCATCCCTCTGCCCCTCATCTTCTCCACCTCAGCACTGCTCCTCTATATCATCCCTCTGCCCCTCATCTTCTCCACCTCAGCACTGCTCCTCTATATCACCCCTCTGCCCCTCATCTTCTCCACCTCAGCACTGCTCCTCTATATCACCCCTCTGCCCCTCATCTTCTCCACCTCAGCACTGCTCCTCTATATCACCCCTCTGCCCCTCATCTTCTCCACCTCAGCACTGCTCCTCTATATCACCCCACTGCCCCTCATCTTCTCCACCTCAGCACTGCTCCTCTATATCATCCCTCTGCCCCTCATCTTCTCCACCTCAGCACTGCTCCTCTATATCATCCCTCTGCCCCGCCCCTCGACCCCTCTGCCCCTCATCTTCTCCACCTCAGCACTGCTCCTCTATATCATCCCTCTGCCCCTCATCTTCTCCACCTCAGCACTGCTCCTCTATATCATCCCTCTGCCCCTCATCTTCTCCACCTCAGCACTGCTCCTCTATATCATCCCTCTGCCCCTCATCTTCTCCACCTCAGCACTGCTCCTCTATATCACCCCTCTGCCCCGCCCCTCGACCCCTCTTCCCCTCATCTTCTCCACCTCAGCACTGCTCCTCTATATCATCCCTCTGCCCCTCATCTTCTCCACCTCAGCACTGCTCCTCTATATCATCCCTCTGCCCCGCCCCTCGACCCCTCTGCCCCTCATCTTCTCCACCTCAGCACTGCTCCTCTATATCACCCCTCTGCCCCGCCCCTCGACCCCTCTGCCCCTCATCTTCTCCACCTCAGCACTGCTCCTCTATATCATCCCTCTGCCCCTCATCTTCTCCACCTCAGCACTGCTCCTCTATATCACCCCTCTGCCCCTCATCTTCTCCACCTCAGCACTGCTCCTCTATATCATCCCTCTGCCCCTCATCTTCTCCACCTCAGCACTGCTCCTCTATATCATCCCTCTGCCCCGCCCCTCGACCCCTCTGCCCCTCATCTTCTCCACCTCAGCGCTGCTCCTCTATATCATCCCTCTGCCCCGCCCCTCGACCCCTCTGCCCCTCATCTTCTCCACCTCAGCGCTGCTCCTCTATATCATCCCTCTGCCCCGCCCCTCGACCCCTCTGCCCCTCATCTTCTCCACCTCAGCACTGCTCCTCTATATCACCCCTCTGCCCCTCATCTTCTCCACCTCAGCACTGCTCCTCTATATCATCCCTCTGCCCCGCCCCTCGACCCCTCTGCCCCTCATCTTCTCCACCTCAGCACTGCTCCTCTATATCACCCCACTGCCCCTCATCTTCTCCACCTCAGCACTGCTCCTCTATATCATCCCTCTGCCCCTCATCTTCTCCACCTCAGCACTGCTCCTCTATATCATCCCTCTGCCCCTCATCTTCTCCACCTCAGCACTGCTCCTCTATATCACCCCACTGCCCCTCATCTTCTCCACCTCAGCACTGCTCCTCTATATCATACCTCTGCCCCTCATCTTCTCCACCTCAGCACTGCTCCTCTATATCATCCCTCTGCCCCTCATCTTCTCCACCTCAGCACTGCTCCTCTATATCATCCCTCTGCCCCTCATCTTCTCCACCTCAGCACTGCTCCTCTATATCATCCCTCTGCCCCTCATCTTCTCCACCTCAGCACTGCTCCTCTATATCATCCCTCTGCCCCTCATCTTCTCCACCTCAGCACTGCTCCTCTATATCACCCCTCTGCCCCTCATCTTCTCCACCTCAGCACTGCTCCTCTATATCATCCCTCTGCCCCTCATCTTCTCCACCTCAGCGCTGCTCCTCTTTCATCCCTCTGCCCCTCATCTTCTCCACCTCAGCACTGCTCCTCTATATCACCCCTCTGCCCCTCATCTTCTCCACCTCAGCACTGCTCCTCTATATCACCCCTCTGCCCCGCCCCTCGACCCCTCTGCCCCTCATCTTCTCCACCTCAGCACTGCTCCTCTATATCATCCCTCTGCCCCTCATCTTCTCCACCTCAGCACTGCTCCTCTATATCATCCCTCTGCCCCTCATCTTCTCCACCTCAGCACTGCTCCTCTATATCACCCCTCTGCCCCTCATCTTCTCCACCTCAGCACTGCACCTCTATATCATCCCTCTGCCCCTCATCTTCTCCACCTCAGCACTGCTCCTCTATATCATCCCTCTGCCCCTCATCTTCTCCACCTCAGCACTGCTCCTCTATATCATCCCTCTGCCCCTCATCTTCTCCACCTCAGCACTGCTCCTCTATATCATCCCTCTGCCCCTCATCTTCTTCACCTCAGCACTGCTCCTCTATATCATCCCTCTGCCCCTCATCTTCTCCACCTCAGCACTGCTCCTCTATATCATCCCTCTGCCCCTCATCTTCTCCACCTCAGCACTGCTCCTCTATATCACCCCTCTGCCCCTCATCTTCTCCACCTCAGCACTGCTCCTCTATATCACCCCTCTGCCCCTCATCTTCTCCACCTCAGCACTGCTCCTCTATATCACCCCTCTGCCCCTCATCTTCTCCACCTCAGCACTGCTCCTCTATATCATCCCTCTGCCCCTCATCTTCTCCACCTCAGCACTGCTCCTCTATATCACCCCTCTGCCCCTCATCTTCTCCACCTCAGCACTGCTCCTCTATATCATCCCTCTGCCCCTCATCTTCTCCACCTCAGCACTGCTCCTCTATATCATCCCTCTGCCCCGCCCCTCGACCCCTCTGCCCCTCATCTTCTCCACCTCAGCGCTGCTCCTGTATATCACCCCTCTGCCCCTCATCTTCTCCACCTCAGCACTGCTCCTCTATATCATCCCTCTGCCCCTCATCTTCTCCACCTCAGCACTGCTCCTCTATATCATCCCTCTGCCCCTCATCTTCTCCACCTCAGCACTGCTCCTCTATATCACCCCACTGCCCCTCATCTTCTCCACCTCAGCACTGCTCCTCTATATCACCCCTCTGCCCCTCATCTTCTCCACCTCAGCACTGCTCCTCTATATCATCCCTCTGCCCCGCCCCTCGACGCCTCTGCCCCTCATCTTCTCCACCTCAGCACTGCTCCTCTATATCATCCCTCTGCCCCTCATCTTCTCCACCTCAGCACTGCTCCTCTATATCATCCCTCTGCCCCTCATCTTCTCCACCTCAGCACTGCTCCTCTATATCATCCCTCTGCCCCTCATCTTCTCCACCTCAGCACTGCTCCTCTATATCACCCCTCTGCCCCTCATCTTCTCCACCTCAGCACTGCTCCTCTATATCACCCCTCTGCCCCTCATCTTCTCCACCTCAGCACTGCTCCTCTATATCACCCCTCTGCCCCTCATCTTCTCCACCTCAGCACTGCTCCTCTATATCACCCCACTGCCCCTCATCTTCTCCACCTCAGCACTGCTCCTCTATATCATCCCTCTGCCCCTCATCTTCTCCACCTCAGCACTGCTCCTCTATATCATCCCTCTGCCCCGCCCCTCGACCCCTCTGCCCCTCATCTTCTCCACCTCAGCGCTGCTCCTCTATATCATCCCTCTGCCCCTCATCTTCTCCACCTCAGCACTGCTCCTCTATATCATCCCTCTGCCCCTCATCTTCTCCACCTCAGCACTGCTCCTCTATATCATCCCTCTGCCCCTCATCTTCTCCACCTCAGCACTGCTCCTCTATATCATCCCTCTGCCCCTCATCTTCTCCACCTCAGCACTGCTCCTCTATATCATCCCTCTGCCCCGCCCCTCGACCCCTCTGCCCCTCATCTTCTCCACCTCAGCGCTGCTCCTCTATATCATCCCTCTGCCCCTCATCTTCTCCACCTCAGCACTGCTCCTCTATATCATCCCTCTGCCCCTCATCTTCTCCACCTCAGCACTGCTCCTCTATATCATCCCTCTGCCCCTCATCTTCTCCACCTCAGCACTGCTCCTCTATATCATCCCTCTGCCCCTCATCTTCTCCACCTCAGCACTGCTCCTCTATATCACCCCTCTGCCCCGCCCCTCGACCCCTCTGCTCTGCCCCTCATCTTCTCCACCTCAGCACTGCTCCTCTATATCATCCCTCTGCCCCTCATCTTCTCCACCTCAGCACTGCTCCTCTATATCATCCCTCTGCCCCGCCCCTCGACCCCTCTGCCCCTCATCTTCTCCACCTCAGCACTGCTCCTCTATATCACCCCTCTGCCCCGCCCCTCGACCCCTCTGCCCCTCATCTTCTCCACCTCAGCACTGCTCCTCTATATCATCCCTCTGCCCCTCATCTTCTCCACCTCAGCACTGCTCCTCTATATCACCCCTCTGCCCCTCATCTTCTCCACCTCAGCACTGCTCCTCTATATCATCCCTCTGCCCCTCATCTTCTCCACCTCAGCACTGCTCCTCTATATCATCCCTCTGCCCCGCCCCTCGACCCCTCTGCCCCTCATCTTCTCCACCTCAGCACTGCTCCTCTATATCATCCCTCTGCCCCGCCCTCCCCTCATCTTCTCCACCTCAGCGCTGCTCCTCTATATCATCCCTCTGCCCCGCCCCTCGACCCCTCTGCCCCTCATCTTCTCCACCTCAGCACTGCTCCTCTATATCACCCCTCTGCCCCTCATCTTCTCCACCTCAGCACTGCTCCTCTATATCATCCCTCTGCCCCGCCCCTCGACCCCTCTGCCCCTCATCTTCTCCACCTCAGCACTGCTCCTCTATATCACCCCTCTGCCCCTCATCTTCTCCACCTCAGCACTGCTCCTCTATATCATCCCTCTGCCCCGCCCCTCGACCCCTCTGCCCCTCATCTTCTCCACCTCAGCACTGCTCCTCTATATCACCCCTCTGCCCCTCATCTTCTCCACCTCAGCACTGCTCCTCTATATCATCCCTCTGCCCCTCATCTTCTCCACCTCAGCACTGCTCCTCTATATCATCCCTCTGCCCCTCATCTTCTCCACCTCAGCACTGCTCCTCTATATCATCCCTCTGCCCCTCATCTTCTCCACCTCAGCACTGCTCCTCTATATCACCCCTCTGCCCTCATCTTCTCCACCTCAGCACTGCTCCTCTATATCACCCCACTGCCCCTCATCTTCTCCACCTCAGCACTGCTCCTCTATATCATACCTCTGCCCCTCATCTTCTCCACCTCAGCACTGCTCCTCTATATCATCCCTCTGCCCCTCATCTTCTCCACCTCAGCACTGCTCCTCTATATCATCCCTCTGCCCCTCATCTTCTCCACCTCAGCACTGCTCCTCTATATCATCCCTCTGCCCCTCATCTTCTCCACCTCAGCACTGCTCCTCTATATCATCCCTCTGCCCCTCATCTTCTCCACCTCAGCACTGCTCCTCTATATCATCCCTCTGCCCCGCCCCTCGACGCCTCTGCCCCTCATCTTCTCCACCTCAGCACTGCTCCTCTATATCATCCCTCTGCCCCTCATCTTCTCCACCTCAGCACAGCTCCTCTATATCATCCCTCTGCCCCGCCCGTCGACCCCTCTGCCCCTCATCTTCTCCACCTCAGCGCTGCTCCTGTATATCATCCCTCTGCCCCTCATCTTCTCCACCTCAGCACTGCTCCTCTATATCACCCCTCTGCCCCTCATCTTCTCCACCTCAGCGCTGCTCCTCTTTCATCCCTCTGCCCCTCATCTTCTCCACCTCAGCACTGCTCCTCTATATCACCCCTCTGCCCCTCATCTTCTCCACCTCAGCACTGCTCCTCTATATCACCCCTCTGCCCCGGCCCTCGACCCCTCTGCCCCTCATCTTCTCCACCCTCAGCACTGCTCCTCTATATCATCCCTCTGCCCCTCATCTTCTCCACCTCAGCACTGCTCCTCTATATCATCCCTCTGCCCCTCATCTTCTCCACCTCAGCACTGCTCCTCTATATCATCCCTCTGCCCCTCATCTTCTCCACCTCAGCACTGCTCCTCTATATCATCCCTCTGCCCCTCATCTTCTCCACCTCAGCACTGCTCCTCTATATCATCCCTCTGCCCCTCATCTTCTCCACCTCAGCACTGCTCCTCTATATCACCCCTCTGCCCCTCATCTTCTCCACCTCAGCACTGCTCCTCTATATCATCCCTCTGCCCCTCATCTTCTCCACCTCAGCACTGCTCCTCTATATCATCCCTCTGCCCCTCATCTTCTCCACCTCAGCACTGCTCCTCTATATCATCCTCTGCCCCTCATCTTCTCCACCTCAGCACTGCTCCTCTATATCATCCCTCTGCCCCTCATCTTCTCCACCTCAGCACTGCTCCTCTATATCATCCCTCTGCCCTCATCTTCTCCACCTCAGCACTGCTCCTCTATATCATCCCTCTGCCCCTCATCTTCTCCACCTCAGCACTGCTCCTCTATATCACCCCTCTGCCCCTCATCTTCTCCACCTCAGCACTGCTCCTCTATATCATCCCTCTGCCCCTCATCTTCTCCACCTCAGCACTTCTCCTCTATATCACCCCTCTGCCCCTCATCTTCTCCACCTCAGCACTGCTCCTCTATATCATCCCTCTGCCCCTCATCTTCTCCACCTCAGCACTGCTCCTCTATATCACCCCTCTGCCCCGCCCCTCGACCCCTCTGCCCCTCATCTTCTCCACCTCAGCACTGCTCCTCTATATCACCCCTCTGCCCCTCATCTTCTCCACCTCAGCACTGCTCCTCTATATCATCCCTCTGCCCCTCATCTTCTCCACCTCAGCACTGCTCCTCTATATCATCCCTCTGCCCCTCATCTTCTCCACCTCAGCTACACAACATGCTCCTGTATATCACCCCTCTGCCCCTCATCTTCTCCACCTCAGCACTGCTCCTCTATATCATCCCTCTGCCCCTCATCTTCTCCACCTCAGCACTGCTCCTCTATATCATCCCTGCCCCTCATCTTCTCCACCTCAGCACTGCTCCTCTATATCATCCCTCTGCCCCGCCCCTCGACCCCTCTGCCCCTCATCTTCTCCACCTCAGCACTGCTCCTCTATATCACCCCTCTGCCCCGCCCCTCGACCCCTCTGCCCCTCATCTTCTCCACCTCAGCACTGCTCCTCTATATCACCCCTCTGCCCCGCCCCTCGACCCCTCTGCCCCTCATCTTCTCCACCTCAGCACTGCTCCTCTATATCACCCCTCTGCCCCTTATCATCCCCACCTCAGCACTGCTCCTCTATATCATCCTTCTGCCCGCCCTCGACCCCTCTGCCCCTCATCTTCTCCACCTCAGTACTGCTCCTCTATATCATTCCTCTGCCCTGCCCCTCGACCCCTCTGCCCCTCATCTTCTCCACCTCAGCACTGCTCCTCTATATCATCCCTCTGCCCCTCATCTTCTCCACCTCAGCACTGCTCCTCTATATCATCCCTCTGCCCCTCATCTTCTCCACCTCAGCACTGCTCCTCTATATCATCCCTCTGCCCCGCCCCTCGACCCCTCTGCCCCTCATCTTCTCCACCTCAGTACTGCTCCTCTATATCATCCTTCTGCCCCGCCCCTCGACCCCTCTGCCCCTCATCTTCTCCACCTCAGTACTGCTCCTCTATATCATTCCTCTGCCCTGCCCCTCGACCCCTCTGCCCCTCATCTTCTCCACCTCAGCACTGCTCCTCTATATCATCCCACTGCCCCTCATCTTCTCCACCTCAGCACTGCTCCTCTATATCATCCCTCTGCCCCTCATCTTCTCCACCTCAGCACTGCTCCTCTATATCATCCCTCTGCCCCGCCCCTCGACCCCTCTGCCCCTCATCTTCTCCACCTCAGCACTGCTCCTCTATATCATCCCTCTGCCCCTCATCTTCTCCACCTCAGCACTGCTCCTCTATATCATCCCTCTGCCCCTCATCTTCTCCACCTCAGCACTGCTCCTCTATATCATCCCTCTGCCCCTCATCTTCTCCACCTCAGCACTGCTCCTCTATATCACCCCTCTGCCCCCGCCCCTCGACCCCTCTGCCCTCATCTTCTCCACCTCAGCACTGCTCCTCTATATCATCCCTCTGCCCCTCATCTTCTCCACCTCAGCACTGCTCCTCTATATCATCCCTCTGCCCCGCCCCTCGACCCCTCTGCCCCTCATCTTCTCCACCTCAGCACTGCTCCTCTATATCACCCCTCTGCCCCGCCCCTCGACCCCTCTGCCCCTCATCTTCTCCACCTCAGCACTGCTCCTCTATATCATCCCTCTGCCCCTCATCTTCTCCACCTCAGCACTGCTCCTCTATATCACCCCTCTGCCCCTCATCTTCTCCACCTCAGCACTGCTCCTCTATATCATCCCTCTGCCCCTCATCTTTTCCACCTCAGCACTGCTCCTCTATATCATCCCTCTGCCCCGCCCCTCGACCCCTCTGCCCCTCATCTTCTCCACCTCAGCGCTGCTCCTCTATATCATCCCTCTGCCCCGCCCCTCGACCCCTCTGCCCCTCATCTTCTCCACCTCAGCGCTGCTCCTCTATATCATCCCTCTGCCCCGCCCCTCGACCCCTCTGCCCCTCATCTTCTCCACCTCAGCACTGCTCCTCTATATCACCCCTCTGCCCCTCATCTTCTCCACCTCAGCACTGCTCCTCTATATCATCCCTCTGCCCCGCCCCTCGACCCCTCTGCCCCTCATCTTCTCCACCTCAGCACTGCTCCTCTATATCACCCACTGCCCCTCATCTTCTCCACCTCAGCACTGCTCCTCTATATCATCCCTCTGCCCCTCATCTTCTCCACCTCAGCACTGCTCCTCTATATCATCCCTCTGCCCCTCATCTTCTCCACCTCAGCACTGCTCCTCTATATCATCCCTCTGCCCCTCATCTTCTCCACCTCAGCACAGCTCCTCTATATCACCCCTCTGCCCCTCATCTTCTCCACCTCAGCACTGCTCCTCTATATCACCCCTCTGCCCCTCATCTTCTCCACCTCAGCACTGCTCCTCTATATCATCCCTCTGCCCCTCATCTTCTCCACCTCAGCACTGCTCCTCTATATCACCCCTCTGCCCCTTATCATCTCCCACCTCAGCACTGCTCCTCTATATCATCCTTCTGCCCCGCCCCTCGACCCCTCTGCCCCTCATCTTCTCCACCTCAGTACTGCTCCTCTATATCATTCCTCTGCCCTGCCCCTCGACCCCTCTGCCCCTCATCTTCTCCACCTCAGCACTGCTCCTCTATATCATCCCTCTGCCCCTCATCTTCTCCACCTCAGCACTGCTCCTCTATATCATCCCTCTGCCCCTCATCTTCTCCACCTCAGCACTGCTCCTCTATATCATCCCTCTGCCCCGCCCCTCGACCCCTCTGCCCCTCATCTTCTCCACCTCAGTACTGCTCCTCTATATCATCCTTCTGCCCCGCCCCTCGACCCTCTGCCCCTCATCTTCTCCACCTCAGTACTGCTCCTCTATATCATTCCTCTGCCCTGCCCCTCGACCCCTCTGCCCCTCATCTTCTCCACCTCAGCACTGCTCCTCTATATCACCCCACTGCCCCTCATCTTCTCCACCTCAGCACTGCTCCTCTATATCATCCCTCTGCCCCTCATCTTCTCCACCTCAGCACTGCTCCTCTATATCATCCCTCTGCCCCGCCCCTCGACCCCTCTGCCCCTCATCTTCTCCACCTCAGCACTGCTCCTCTATATCATCCCTCTGCCCCTCATCTTCTCCACCTCAGCACTGCTCCTCTATATCATCCCTCTGCCCCTCATCTTCTCCACCTCAGCACTGCTCCTCTATATCATCCCTCTGCCCCTCATCTTCTCCACCTCAGCACTGCTCCTCTATATCACCCCTCTGCCCCGCCCCTCGACCCCTCTGCCCCTCATCTTCTCCACCTCAGCACTGCTCCTCTATATCATCCCTCTGCCCCTCATCTTCTCCACCTCAGCACTGCTCCTCTATATCATCCTTCTGCCCCGCCCCTCGACCCCTCTGCCCCTCATCTTCTCCACCTCAGTACTGCTCCTCTATATCATTCCTCTGCCCTGCCCCTCGACCCCTCTGCCCTCATCTTCTCCACCTCAGCACTGCTCCTCTATATCATCCCTCTGCCCCTCATCTTCTCCACCTCAGCACTGCTCCTCTATATCATCCCTCTGCCCCTCATCTTCTCCACCTCAGCACTGCTCCTCTATATCATCCCTCTGCCCCTCATCTTCTCCACCTCAGCACTGCTCCTCTATATCATCCCTCTGCCCCTCATCTTCTCCACCTCAGCACTGCTCCTCTATATCATCCCTCTGCCCCGCCCCTCGACCCCTCTGCCCCTCATCTTCTCCACCTCAGTACTGCTCCTCTATATCATCCTTCTGCCCCGCCCCTCGACCCCTCTGCCCTCATCTTCTCCACCTCAGTACTGCTCCTCTATATCATTCCTCTGCCCTGCCCCTCGACCCCTCTGCCCCTCATCTTCTCCACCTCAGCACTGCTCCTCTATATCACCCCACTGCCCCTCATCTTCTCCACCTCAGCACTGCTCCTCTATATCATCCCTCTGCCCCTCATCTTCTCCACCTCAGCACTGCTCCTCTATATCATCCCTCTGCCCCGCCCCTCGACCCCTCTGCCCCTCATCTTCTCCACCTCAGCACTGCTCCTCTATATCATCCCTCTGCCCCTCATCTTCTCCACCTCAGCACTGCTCCTCTATATCATCCCTCTGCCCCTCATCTTCTCCACCTCAGCACTGCTCCTCTATATCATCCCTCTGCCCCTCATCTTCTCCACCTCAGCACTGCTCCTCTATATCACCCCTCTGCCCCGCCCCTCGACCCCTCTGCCCCTCATCTTCTCCACCTCAGCACTGCTCCTCTATCATCCCTCTGCCCCTCATCTTCTCCACCTCAGCACTGCTCCTCTATATCATCCCTCTGCCCCGCCCCTCGACCCCTCTGCCCCTCATCTTCTCCACCTCAGCACTGCTCCTCTATATCACCCCTCTGCCCCGCCCCTCGACCCCTCTGCCCCTCATCTTCTCCACCTCAGCACTGCTCCTCTATATCATCCCTCTGCCCCTCATCTTCTCCACCTCAGCACTGCTCCTCTATATCACCCCTCTGCCCCTCATCTTCTCCACCTCAGCACTGCTCCTCTATATCATCCCTCTGCCCCTCATCTTCTCCACCTCAGCACTGCTCCTCTATATCATCCCTCTGCCCCGCCCCTCGACCCCTCTGCCCCTCATCTTCTCCACCTCAGCGCTGCTCCTCTATATCATCCCTCTGCCCCGCCCCTCGACCCCTCTGCCCCTCATCTTCTCCACCTCAGCGCTGCTCCTCTATATCATCCCTCTGCCCCGCCCCTCGACCCCTCTGCCCCTCATCTTCTCCACCTCAGCACTGCTCCTCTATATCACCCCTCTGCCCCTCATCTTCTCCACCTCAGCACTGCTCCTCTATATCATCCCTCTGCCCCGCCCCTCGACCCCTCTGCCCCTCATCTTCTCCACCTCAGCACTGCTCCTCTATATCACCCCACTGCCCCTCATCTTCTCCACCTCAGCACTGCTCCTCTATATCATCCCTCTGCCCCTCATCTTCTCCACCTCAGCACTGCTCCTCTATATCATCCCTCTGCCCCTCATCTTCTCCACCTCAGCACTGCTCCTCTATATCATCCCTCTGCCCCTCATCTTCTCCACCTCAGCACAGCTCCTCTATATCACCCCTCTGCCCCTCATCTTCTCCACCTCAGCACTGCTCCTCTATATCACCCCACTGCCCCTCATCTTCTCCACCTCAGCACTGCTCCTCTATATCATCCCTCTGCCCCTCATCTTCTCCACCTCAGCACAGCTCCTCTATATCACCCCTCTGCCCCTTATCATCCCCACCTCAGCACTGCTCCTCTATATCATCCTTCTGCCCCGCCCCTCGACCCCTCTGCCCCTCATCTTCTCCACCTCAGTACTGCTCCTCTATATCATTCCTCTGCCCTGCCCCTCGACCCCTCTGCCCCTCATCTTCTCCACCTCAGCACTGCTCCTCTATATCATCCCTCTGCCCCTCATCTTCTCCACCTCAGCACTGCTCCTCTATATCATCCCTCTGCCCCTCATCTTCTCCACCTCAGCACTGCTCCTCTATATCATCCCTCTGCCCCGCCCCTCGACCCCTCTGCCCCTCATCTTCTCCACCTCAGTACTGCTCCTCTATATCATCCTTCTGCCCCGCCCCTCGACCCCTCTGCCCCTCATCTTCTCCACCTCAGTACTGCTCCTCTATATCATTCCTCTGCCCTGCCCCTCGACCCCTCTGCCCCTCATCTTCTCCAGCTCAGCACTGCTCCTCTATATCACCCCACTGCCCCTCATCTTCTCCACCTCAGCACTGCTCCTCTATATCATCCCTCTGCCCCTCATCTTCTCCACCTCAGCACTGCTCCTCTATATCATCCCTCTGCCCCGCCCCTCGACCCCTCTGCCCCTCATCTTCTCCACCTCAGCACTGCTCCTCTATATCATCCCTCTGCCCCTCATCTTCTCCACCTCAGCACTGCTCCTCTATATCATCCCTCTGCCCCTCATCTTCTCCACCTCAGCACTGCTCCTCTATATCATCCCTCTGCCCCTCATCTTCTCCACCTCAGCACTGCTCCTCTATATCACCCCTCTGCCCCTCATCTTCTCCACCTCAGCACTGCTCCTCTATATCATCCCTCTGCCCCTCATCTTCTCCACCTCAGCACTGCTCCTCTATATCATCCCTCTGCCCCGCCCCTCGACCCCTCTGCCCCTCATCTTCTCCACCTCAGCACTGCTCCTCTATATCACCCCTCTGCCCCGCCCCTCGACCCCTCTGCCCCTCATCTTCTCCACCTCAGCACTGCTCCTCTATATCATCCCTCTGCCCCTCATCTTCTCCACCTCAGCACTGCTCCTCTATATCACCCCTCTGCCCCTCATCTTCTCCACCTCAGCACTGCTCCTCTATATCATCCCTCTGCCCCTCATCTTCTCCACCTCAGCACTGCTCCTCTATATCATCCCTCTGCCCCGCCCCTCGACCCCTCTGCCCCTCATCTTCTCCACCTCAGCGCTGCTCCTCTATATCATCCCTCTGCCCCGCCCCTCGACCCCTCTGCCCCTCATCTTCTCCACCTCAGCGCTGCTCCTCTATATCATCCCTCTGCCCCGCCCCTCGACCCCTCTGCCCCTCATCTTCTCCACCTCAGCACTGCTCCTCTATATCACCCCACTGCCCCTCATCTTCTCCACCTCAGCACTGCTCCTCTATATCATCCCTCTGCCCCTCATCTTCTCCACCTCAGCACTGCTCCTCTATATCATCCCTCTGCCCCTCATCTTCTCCACCTCAGCACTGCTCCTCTATATCATCCCTCTGCCCCTCATCTTCTCCACCTCAGCACAGCTCCTCTATATCACCCCTCTGCCCCTCATCTTCTCCACCTCAGCACTGCTCCTCTATATCACCCCACTGCCCCTCATCTTCTCCACCTCAGCACTGCTCCTCTATATCATTCCTCTGCCCCTCATCTTCTCCACCTCAGCACTGCTCCTCTATATCATCCCTCTGCCCCTCATCTTCTCCACCTCAGCACTGCTCCTCTATATCATCCCTCTGCCCCTCATCTTCTCCACCTCAGCACTGCTCCTCTATATCATCCCTCTGCCCCTCATCTTCTCCACCTCAGCACTGCTCCTCTATATCATCCCTCTGCCCCTCATCTTCTCCACCTCAGCACTGCTCCTCTATATCACCCCTCTGCCCCTCATCTTCTCCACCTCAGCACTGCTCCTCTATATCATCCCTCTGCCCCTCATCTTCTCCACCTCAGCACTGCTCCTCTATATCATCCCTCTGCCCCGCCCCTCGACGCCTCTGCCCCTCATCTTCTCCACCTCAGCACTGCTCCTCTATATCATCCCTCTGCCCCTCATCTTCTCCACCTCAGCACAGCTCCTCTATATCATCCCTCTGCCCCGCCCGTCGACCCCTCTGCCCCGCCCCTCATCTTCTCCACCTCAGCGCTGCTCCTGTATATCATCCCTCTGCCCCTCATCTTCTCCACCTCAGCGCTGCTCCTGTATATCATCCCTCTGCCCCTCATCTTCTCCACCTCAGCACTGCTCCTCTATATCACCCCTCTGCCCCTCATCTTCTCCACCTCAGCACTGCTCCTCTATATCATCCCTCTGCCCCTCATCTTCTCCACCTCAGCACTGCTCCTCTATATCATCCCTCTGCCCCTCATCTTCTCCACCTCAGCGCTGCTCCTCTTTCATCCCTCTGCCCCTCATCTTCTCCACCTCAGCACTGCTCCTCTATATCACCCCTCTGCCCCGCCCCTCGACCCCTCTGCCCCTCATCTTCTCCACCTCAGCACTGCTCCTCTATATCATCCCTCTGCCCCTCATCTTCTCCACCTCAGCACTGCTCCTCTATATCACCCCTCTGCCCCTCATCTTCTCCACCTCAGCACTGCTCCTCTATATCATCCCTCTGCCCCTCATCTTCTCCACCTCAGCACTGCTCCTCTATATCATCCCTCTGCCCCTCATCTTCTCCACCTCAGCACTGCTCCTCTATATCATCCCTCTGCCCCTCATCTTCTCCACCTCAGCACTGCTCCTCTATATCATCCCTCTGCCCCTCATCTTCTTCACCTCAGCACTGCTCCTCTATATCATCCCTCTGCCCCTCATCTTCTCCACCTCAGCACTGCTCCTCTATATCATCCCTCTGCCCCTCATCTTCTCCACCTCAGCACTGCTCCTCTATATCACCCCTCTGCCCCTCATCTTCTCCACCTCAGCACTGCTCCTCTATATCACCCCTCTGCCCCTCATCTTCTCCACCTCAGCACTGCTCCTCTATATCACCCCTCTGCCCCTCATCTTCTCCACCTCAGCACTGCTCCTCTATATCATCCCTCTGCCCCTCATCTTCTCCACCTCAGCACTGCTCCTCTATATCACCCCTCTGCCCCTCATCTTCTCCACCTCAGCACTGCTCCTCTATATCATCCCTCTGCCCCTCATCTTCTCCACCTCAGCACTGCTCCTCTATATCATCCCTCTGCCCCGCCCCTCGACCCCTCTGCCCCTCATCTTCTCCACCTCAGCGCTGCTCCTGTATATCACCCCTCTGCCCCTCATCTTCTCCACCTCAGCACTGCTCCTCTATATCATCCCTCTGCCCCTCATCTTCTCCACCTCAGCACTGCTCCTCTATATCATCCCTCTGCCCCTCATCTTCTCCACCTCAGCACTGCTCCTCTATATCACCCCACTGCCCCTCATCTTCTCCACCTCAGCACTGCTCCTCTATATCACCCCTCTGCCCCTCATCTTCTCCACCTCAGCACTGCTCCTCTATATCATCCCTCTGCCCCGCCCCTCGACGCCTCTGCCCCTCATCTTCTCCACCTCAGCACTGCTCCTCTATATCATCCCTCTGCCCCTCATCTTCTCCACCTCAGCACTGCTCCTCTATATCATCCCTCTGCCCCTCATCTTCTCCACCTCAGCACTGCTCCTCTATATCATCCCTCTGCCCCTCATCTTCTCCACCTCAGCACTGCTCCTCTATATCACCCCTCTGCCCCTCATCTTCTCCACCTCAGCACTGCTCCTCTATATCACCCCTCTGCCCCTCATCTTCTCCACCTCAGCACTGCTCCTCTATATCACCCCTCTGCCCCTCATCTTCTCCACCTCAGCACTGCTCCTCTATATCACCCCACTGCCCCTCATCTTCTCCACCTCAGCACTGCTCCTCTATATCATCCCTCTGCCCCTCATCTTCTCCACCTCAGCACTGCTCCTCTATATCATCCCTCTGCCCCGCCCCTCGACCCCTCTGCCCCTCATCTTCTCCACCTCAGCGCTGCTCCTCTATATCATCCCTCTGCCCCTCATCTTCTCCACCTCAGCACTGCTCCTCTATATCATCCCTCTGCCCCTCATCTTCTCCACCTCAGCACTGCTCCTCTATATCATCCCTCTGCCCCTCATCTTCTCCACCTCAGCACTGCTCCTCTATATCATCCCTCTGCCCCTCATCTTCTCCACCTCAGCACTGCTCCTCTATATCATCCCTCTGCCCCGCCCCTCGACCCCTCTGCCCCTCATCTTCTCCACCTCAGCGCTGCTCCTCTATATCATCCCTCTGCCCCTCATCTTCTCCACCTCAGCACTGCTCCTCTATATCATCCCTCTGCCCCTCATCTTCTCCACCTCAGCACTGCTCCTCTATATCATCCCTCTGCCCCTCATCTTCTCCACCTCAGCACTGCTCCTCTATATCATCCCTCTGCCCCTCATCTTCTCCACCTCAGCACTGCTCCTCTATATCACCCCTCTGCCCCGCCCCTCGACCCCTCTGCCCCTCATCTTCTCCACCTCAGCACTGCTCCTCTATATCATCCCTCTGCCCCTCATCTTCTCCACCTCAGCACTGCTCCTCTATATCATCCCTCTGCCCCGCCCCTCGACCCCTCTGCCCCTCATCTTCTCCACCTCAGCACTGCTCCTCTATATCACCCCTCTGCCCCGCCCCTCGACCCCTCTGCCCCTCATCTTCTCCACCTCAGCACTGCTCCTCTATATCATCCCTCTGCCCCTCATCTTCTCCACCTCAGCACTGCTCCTCTATATCACCCCTCTGCCCCTCATCTTCTCCACCTCAGCACTGCTCCTCTATATCATCCCTCTGCCCCTCATCTTCTCCACCTCAGCACTGCTCCTCTATATCATCCCTCTGCCCCGCCCCTCGACCCCTCTGCCCCTCATCTTCTCCACCTCAGCGCTGCTCCTCTATATCATCCCTCTGCCCCGCCCCTCGACCCCTCATCTTCTCCACCTCAGCGCTGCTCCTCTATATCATCCCTCTGCCCCGCCCCTCGACCCCTCTGCCCCTCATCTTCTCCACCTCAGCACTGCTCCTCTATATCACCCCTCTGCCCCTCATCTTCTCCACCTCAGCACTGCTCCTCTATATCATCCCTCTGCCCCGCCCCTCGACCCCTCTGCCCCTCATCTTCTCCACCTCAGCACTGCTCCTCTATATCACCCCTCTGCCCCTCATCTTCTCCACCTCAGCACTGCTCCTCTATATCATCCCTCTGCCCCGCCCCTCGACCCCTCTGCCCCTCATCTTCTCCACCTCAGCACTGCTCCTCTATATCACCCCACTGCCCCTCATCTTCTCCACCTCAGCACTGCTCCTCTATATCATCCCTCTGCCCCTCATCTTCTCCACCTCAGCACTGCTCCTCTATATCATCCCTCTGCCCCTCATCTTCTCCACCTCAGCACTGCTCCTCTATATCATCCCTCTGCCCCTCATCTTCTCCACCTCAGCACTGCTCCTCTATATCATCCCTCTGCCCCTCATCTTCTCCACCTCAGCACTGCTCCTCTATATCATCCCTCTGCCCCTCATCTTCTCCACCTCAGCACTGCTCCTCTATATCATCCCTCTGCCCCGCCCCTCGACGCCTCTGCCCCTCATCTTCTCCACCTCAGCACTGCTCCTCTATATCATCCCTCTGCCCCTCATCTTCTCCACCTCAGCACAGCTCCTCTATATCATCCCTCTGCCCCGCCCGTCGACCCCTCTGCCCCTCATCTTCTCCACCTCAGCGCTGCTCCTGTATATCATCCCTCTGCCCCTCATCTTCTCCACCTCAGCACTGCTCCTCTATATCATCCCTCTGCCCCTCATCTTCTCCACCTCAGCGCTGCTCCTCTTTCATCCCTCTGCCCCTCATCTTCTCCACCTCAGCACTGCTCCTCTATATCACCCCTCTGCCCCTCATCTTCTCCACCTCAGCACAGCTCCTCTATATCATCCCTCTGCCCCGCCCCTCGACCCCTCTGCCCCTCATCTTCTCCACCTCAGCACTGCTCCTCTATATCATCCCTCTGCCCCTCATCTTCTCCACCTCAGCACTGCTCCTCTATATCATCCCTCTGCCCCTCATCTTCTCCACCTCAGCACTGCTCCTCTATATCATCCCTCTGCCCCTCATCTTCTCCACCTCAGCACTGCTCCTCTATATCATCCCTCTGCCCCTCATCTTCTCCACCTCAGCACTGCTCCTCTATATCATCCCTCTGCCCCTCATCTTCTCCACCTCAGCACTGCTCCTCTATATCATCCCTCTGCCCCTCATCTTCTCCACCTCAGCACTGCTCCTCTATATCACCCCTCTGCCCCTCATCTTCTCCACCTCAGCACTGCTCCTCTATATCACCCCTCTGCCCCTCATCTTCTCCACCTCAGCACTGCTCCTCTATATCACCCCTCTGCCCCTCATCTTCTCCACCTCAGCACTGCTCCTCTATATCATCCCTCTGCCCCTCATCTTCTCCACCTCAGCACTGCTCCTCTATATCACCCCTCTGCCCCTCATCTTCTCCACCTCAGCACTGCTCCTCTATATCATCCCTCTGCCCCTCATCTTCTCCACCTCAGCACTGCTCCTCTATATCATCCCTCTGCCCCGCCCCTCGACCCCTCTGCCCCTCATCTTCTCCACCTCAGCGCTGCTCCTGTATATCACCCCTCTGCCCCTCATCTTCTCCACCTCAGCACTGCTCCTCTATATCATCCCTCTGCCCCTCATCTTCTCCACCTCAGCACTGCTCCTCTATATCATCCCTCTGCCCCTAATCTTCTCCACCTCAGCACTGCTCCTCTATATCATCCCTCTGCCCCGCCCCTCGACCCCTCTGCCCCTCATCTTCTCCACCTCAGCACTGCTCCTCTATATCACCCCTCTGCCCCGCCCCTCGACCCCTCTGCCCCTCATCTTCTCCAACTCAGCACTGCTCCTCTATATCACCCCTCTGCCCCGCCCCTCGACCCCTCTGCCCCTCATCTTCTCCACCTCAGCACTGCTCCTCTATATCACCCCTCTGCCCCTTATCATCCCCACCTCAGCACTGCTCCTCTATATCATCCTTCTGCCCCGCCCCTCGACCCCTCTGCCCCTCATCTTCTCCACCTCAGTACTGCTCCTCTATATCATTCCTCTGCCCTGCCCCTCGACCCCTCTGCCCCTCATCTTCTCCACCTCAGCACTGCTCCTCTATATCATCCCTCTGCCCCTCATCTTCTCCACCTCAGCACTGCTCCTCTATATCATCCCTCTGCCCCTCATCTTCTCCACCTCAGCACTGCTCCTCTATTTCATCCCTCTGCCCCGCCCCTCGACCCCTCTGCCCCTCATCTTCTCCACCTCAGTACTGCTCCTCTATATCATCCTTCTGCCCCGCCCCTCGACCCCTCTGCCCCTCATCTTCTCCACCTCAGTACTGCTCCTCTATATCATTCCTCTGCCCTGCGCCTCGACCCCTCTGCCCCTCATCTTCTCCACCTCAGCACTGCTCCTCTATATCATCCTTCTGCCCCGCCCCTCGACCCCTCTGCCCCTCATCTTCTCCACCTCAGTACTGCTCCTCTATATCATTCCTCTGCCCTGCCCCTCGACCCCTCTGCCCCTCATCTTCTCCACCTCAGCACTGCTCCTCTATATCATCCCTCTGCCCCTCATCTTCTCCACCTCAGCACTGCTCCTCTATATCATCCCTCTGCCCCGCCCCTCGACCCCTCTGCCCCTCATCTTCTCCACCTCAGCGCTGCTCCTCTATATCATCCCTCTGCCCCGCCCCTCGACCCCTCTGCCCCTCATCTTCTCCACCTCAGCACTGCTCCTCTATATCATCCCTCTGCCCCTCATCTTCTCCACCTCAGCACTGCTCCTCTATATCATCCCTCTGCCCCTCATCTTCTCCACCTCAGCACTGCTCCTCTATATCATCCCTCTGCCCCTCATCTTCTCCACCTCAGCACTGCTCCTCTATATCATCCCTCTGCCCCTCATCTTCTCCACCTCAGCACTGCTCCTCTATATCACCCTCTGCCCCTCATCTTCTCCACCTCAGCACTGCTCCTCTATATCATACCTCTGCCCCGCCCCTCGACCCCTCTGCCCCTCATCTTCTCCACCTCAGCACTGCTCCTCTATATCATCCCTTTTCCCCGCCCCTCGACCCCTCTGCCCCTCATCTCTCCCACCTCAGCACTGCTCCTCTATATCATCCCTCTGCCCCGCCCCTCGACCCCTCTGCCCCTCATCTTCTCCACCTCAGCACTGCTCCTCTATATCATCCCTCTGCCCCTCATCTTCTCCACCTCAGCACTGCTCCTCTATATCATCCCTCTGCCCTCATCTTCTCCACCTCAGCACTGCTCCTCTATATCATCCCTCTGCCCCTCATCTTCTCCACCTCAGCACTGCTCCTCTATATCATCCCTCTGCCCCCTCATCTTCTCCACCTCAGCACTGCTCCTCTATATCATCCCTCTGCCCCTCATCTTCTCCACCTCAGCACTGCTCCTCTATATCACCCCACTGCCCCTCATCTTCTCCACCTCAGCACTGCTCCTCTATATCATCCCTCTGCCCCGCCCCTCGACCCCTCTGCCCCTCATCTTCTCCACCTCAGCACTGCTCCTCTATATCACCCCACTGCCCCTCATCTTCTCCACCTCAGCACTGCTCCTCTATATCACCCCACTGCCCCTCATCTTCTCCACCTCAGCACTGCTCCTCTATATCTTCCCTCTGCCCCTCATCTTCTCCACCTCAGCACTGCTCCTCTATATCATCCCTCTGCCCCTCATCTTCTCCACCTCAGCACTGCTCCTCTATATCACCCCACTGCCCCTCATCTTCTCCACCTCAGCACTGCTCCTCTATATCACCCCTCTGCCCCTCATCTTCTCCACCTCAGCACTGCTCCTCTATATCATCCCTCTGCCCCTCATCTTCTCCACCTCAGCACTGCTCCTCTATATCATCCCTCTGCCCCTCATCTTCTCCACCTCAGCACTGCTCCTCTATATCACCCCTCTGCCCCTCATCTTCTCCACCTCAGCACTGCTCCTCTATATCACCCCTCTGCCCCTCATCTTCTCCACCTCAGCACTGCTCCTCTATATCACCCCACTGCCCCTCATCTTCTCCACCTCAGCACTGCTCCTCTATATCATCCCTCTGCCCCTCATCTTCTCCACCTCAGCACTGCTCCTCTATATCATCCCTCTGCCCCGCCCCTCGACCCCTCTGCCCCTCATCTTCTCCACCTCAGCACTGCTCCTCTATATCATCCCTCTGCCCCTCATCTTCTCCACCTCAGCACTGCTCCTCTATATCACCCCTCTGCCCCGCCCCTCGACCCCTCTGCCCCTCATCTTCTCCACCTCAGCACTGCTCCTCTATATCATCCCTCTGCCCCTCATCTTCTCCACCTCAGCACTGCTCCTCTATATCATCCCTCTGCCCCGCCCCTCGACCCCTCTGCCCCTCATCTTCTCCACCTCAGCACTGCTCCTCTATATCACCCCTCTGCCCCGCCCCTCGACCCCTCTGCCCCTCATCTTCTCCACCTCAGCACTGCTCCTCTATATCATCCCTCTGCCCCTCATCTTCTCCACCTCAGCACTGCTCCTCTATATCACCCCTCTGCCCCTCATCTTCTCCACCTCAGCACTGCTCCTCTATATCATCCCTCTGCCCCTCATCTTCTCCACCTCAGCACTGCTCCTCTATATCATCCCTCTGCCCCTCATCTTCTCCACCTCAGCACTGCTCCTCTATATCATCCCTCTGCCCCTCATCTTCTCCACCTCAGCACTGCTCCTCTATATCATCCCTCTGCCCCTCATCTTCTCCACCTCTGCACTGCTCCTCTATATCATCCCTCTGCCCCGCCCCTCAACCCCTCTGCCCCTCATCTTCTCCACCTCAGCACTGCTCCTCTATATCATCCCTCTGCCCCTCATCTTCTCCACCTCAGCACTGCTCCTCTATATCATCCCTCTGCCCCTCATCTTCTCCACCTCAGCACTGCTCCTCTATATCATCCCTCTGCCCCTCATCTTCTCCACCTCAGCACTGCTCCTCTATATCATCCCTCTGCCCCGCCCCTCGACCCCTCTGCCCCTCATCTTCTCCACCTCAGCGCTGCTCCTCTATATCATCCCTCTGCCCCGCCCCTCGACCCCTCTGCCCCTCATCTTCTCCACCTCAGCGCTGCTCCTCTATATCATCCCTCTGCCCCGCCCCTCGACCCCTCTGCCCCTCATCTTCTCCACCTCAGCACTGCTCCTCTATATCACCCCTCTGCCCCTCATCTTCTCCACCTCAGCACTGCTCCTCTATATCATCCCTCTGCCCCGCCCCTCGACCCCTCTGCCCCTCATCTTCTCCACCTCAGCACTGCTCCTCTATATCACCCCACTGCCCCTCATCTTCTCCACCTCAGCACTGCTCCTCTATATCATCCCTCTGCCCCTCATCTTCTCCACCTCAGCACTGCTCCTCTATATCATCCCTCTGCCCCTCATCTTCTCCACCTCAGCACTGCTCCTCTATATCATCCCTCTGCCCCTCATCTTCTCCACCTCAGCACAGCTCCTCTATATCACCCCTCTGCCCCTCATCTTCTCCACCTCAGCACTGCTCCTCTATATCATCCCTCTGCCCCTCATCTTCTCCACCTCAGCACTGCTCCTCTATATCACCCCTCTGCCCCTCATCTTCTCCACCTCAGCACTGCTCCTCTATATCATCCCTCTGCCCCTCATCTTCTCCACCTCAGCACTGCTCCTCTATATCATCCCTCTGCCCCGCCCCTCGACCCCTCTGCCCCTCATCTTCTCCACCTCAGCACAGCTCCTCTATATCACCCCTCTGCCCCTCATCTTCTCCACCTCAGCACTGCTCCTCTATATCACCCCACTGCCCCTCGTCTTCTCCACCTCAGCACTGCTCCTCTATATCATACCTCTGCCCCTCATCTTCTCCACCTCAGCACTGCTCCTCTATATCATCCCTCTGCCCCTCATCTTCTCCACCTCAGCACTGCTCCTCTATATCATCCCTCTGCCCCTCATCTTCTCCACCTCAGCACTGCTCCTCTATATCACCCCTCTGCCCCTCATCTTCTCCACCTCAGCACTGCTCCTCTATATCATCCCTCTGCCCCTCATCTTCTCCACCTCAGCGCTGCTCTTCTATATCATCCCTCTGCCCCTCATCTTCTCCACCTCAGCACTGCTCCTCTATATCATCCCTCTGCCCCTCATCTTCTCCACCTCAGCACTGCTCCTCTATATCATCCCTCTGCCCCTCATCTTCTCCACCTCAGCACTGCTCCTCTATATCATCCCTCTGCCCCTCATCTTCTCCACCTCAGCACTGCTCCTCTATATCATCCCTCTGCCCCGCCCCTCGACCCCTCTGCCCCTCATCTTCTCCACCTCAGTACTGCTCCTCTATATCATCCCTCTGCCCCTCATCTTCTCCACCTCAGCACTGCTCCTCTATATCATCCCTCTGCCCCTCATCTTCTCCACCTCAGCACTGCTCCTCTATATCATCCCTCTGCCCCTCATCTTCTCCACCTCAGCACTGCTCCTCTATATCATCCCTCTGCCCCGCCCCTCGACCCCTCTGCCCCTCATCTTCTCCACCTCAGCACTGCTCCTCTATATCATCCCTCTGCCCCTCATCTTCTCCACCTCAGCACTGCTCCTCTATATCATCCCTCTGCCCCTCATCTTCTCCACCTCAGCACTGCTCCTCTATATCATCCCTCTGCCCCTCATCTTCTCCACCTCAGCACTGCTCCTCTATATCACCCCTCTGCCCCTCATCTTCTCCACCTCAGCACTGCTCCTCTATATCATCCCTCTGCCCCTCATCTTCTCCACCTCAGCACTGCTCCTCTATATCATTCCTCTGCCCTGCCCCTCGACCCCTCTGCCCCTCATCTTCTCCACCTCAGCACTGCTCCTCTATATCATCCCTCTGCCCCTCATCTTCTCCACCTCAGCACTGCTCCTCTATATCATCCCTCTGCCCCGCCCCTCGACCCCTCTGCCCCTCATCTTCTCCACCTCAGCACTGCTCCTCTATATCATCCCTCTGCCCCTCATCTTCTCCACCTCTGCACTGCTCCTCTATATCACCCCTCTGCCCCTCATCTTCTCCACCTCAGCACTGCTCCTCTATATCATCCCTCTGCCCCTCATCTTCTCCACCTCAGCACTGCTCCTCTATATCATCCCTCTGCCCCGCCCCTCGACCCCTCTGCCCCGCCCCTCGACCCCTCTGCCCCTCAGAGTCTCGTACCCGACTGGAAGGCGATCTCGCTGATGAGCAGCCAGCTGTCGGCGAAGGAGAACTGGCAGCGCACGATGGCGCCCCGCCGCCCGCCCAGCGGCACGGTGACGGTCCGGGCGCTGGGGTCCAGCAGGTCGTCCAGTGCCACCGCCAGGCCGAGAGGCTCCGGGTCCCACTGGTGCAGCAGGCCGGGCTTGAACTGGCACTGCACCCGGCTGAAGACCCGCACGCCCTGGGCATAGCGGTTATTACAGCGCACCTGGGGGACAGAGGGACAGGGCTGGACACAGCGCACCTGGGGGACAGAGGGACAGGGCTGGACACAGAGGGACAGGGCTGGACACAGCGCACCTGGGGGACAGAGGGACAGGGCTGGACACAGCGCACCTGGGGGACACAGAGGGACAGGACTGGACACAGCGCACCTGGGGGACAGAGGGACAGGGCTGGACACAGAGGGACAGGGCTGGACACAGCGCACCTGGGGGACAGAGGGACAGGGCTGGACACAGCGCACCTGGGGGACACAGAGGGACAGGACTGGACACAGTACACCTGGGGGACAGAGGGACAGGGCTGGACACAGCGCACCTGGGGGACAGAGGGACAGGGCTGGGCACAGAGAGACAGGACTGGACACAGCGTACCTGGGGGACAGAGAGGGACAGGGCTGGACACAGCGCACTTGGGGGACACAGAGGGACAGGACTGGACACAGCGCACCTGGGGGACACAGAGGGACAGGACTGGACACAGCGCACCTGGGGGACAGAGAGACAGGGCTGGACACAGAGGGACAGGGCTGGACACAGCGCACCTGGGGGACAGAGGGACAGGGCTGGACACAGAGTACCTGGGGGACAGAGGGACAGGGCTGGACACAGGGGGACAGGGCTGGACACAGAGGGACAGGGCTGGACACAGCGCACCTGGGGGAGAGAGGGACAGGGCTGGACACAGAGCACCTGGGGGACAGGGCTGGACACAGAGAGACAGGACTGGACACAGCGCACCTGGGGGACAGAGGGACAGAGCTGGACACAGAGGGACAGGACTGGACACAGGGCACCTGGGGGACAGAGGGACAGGGCTGGACACAGCGTACCTGCAGGACAGAGGGACAGGGCTGGACACAGGGGGACAGGGCTGGACACAGAGCACCTGGGGGACAGAGGGACAGGGCTGGACACAGCGCACCTGGGGGACACAGAGGGACAGGACTGGACACAGCGCACCTGGGGGACACAGAGGGACAGGACTGGACACAGTGCACCTGGGGGACAGAGGGACAGAGCTGGACACAGAGGGACAGGACTGGACACAGCGCACCTGTGGGACACAGAGGGACAGGATTGGACACAGCGCACCTGGGGGACACAGAGGGACAGGGCTGGACACAGCGCACCTAGGGGACACAGAGGGACAGGGCTGGACACAGCGCACCTGGGGGACAGAGGGACAGAGCTGGACACAGAGGGACAGGACTGGACACAGCGCACCTGGGGGACACAGAGGGACAGGACTGGACACAGCGCACCTGGGGGACACAGAGGGACAGGGCTGGACACAGAGGAACAGGACTGGACACAGCGCACCTGGGGGACACAGCGCACCTGGGGGACACAGAGGGACAGGGCTGGACACAGCACACCTGGGGGACACAGAGGGACAGGGCTGGACACAGCGCACCAGGGGGACACAGAGGGACAGGACTGGACACAGCGCACCTGGGGGACAGAGAGACAGGGCTGGACACAGCGCACCTGGGGGACAGAGAGACAGGGCTGGACACAGAGTACCTGGGGGACAGAGGGACAGGGCTGGACACAGGGGGACAGGGCTGGACACAGAGGGACAGGGCTGGACACAGCGCACCTGGGGGAGAGAGGGACAGGGCTGGACACAGAGCACCTGGGGGACAGGGCTGGACACAGAGAGACAGGACTGGACACAGCGCACCTGGGGGACAGAGGGACAGAGCTGGACACAGAGGGACAGGACTGGACACAGGGCACCTGGGGGACAGAGGGACAGGGCTGGACACAGCGTACCTGCAGGACAGAGGGACAGGGCTGGACACAGGGGGACAGGGCTGGACACAGAGAGACAGGGCTGGACACAGAGCACCTGGGGGACAGAGGGACAGGGCTGGACACAGCGCACCTGGGGGACACAGAGGGACAGGGCTGGACACAGCGCACCTGGGGGACACAGAGGGACAGGACTGGACACAGTGCACCTGGGGGACAGAGGGACAGAGCTGGACACAGAGGGACAGGACTGGACACAGCGCACCTGTGGGACACAGAGGGACAGGACTGGACACAGCGCACCTGGGGGACACAGAGGGACAGGGCTGGACACAGCGCACCTGGGGGACACAGAGGGACAGGACTGGACACAGCGCACCTGGGGGACACAGAGGGACAGGACTGGACACAGTGCACCTGGGGGACAGAGGGACAGAGCTGGACACAGAGGGACAGGACTGGACACAGCGCACCTGTGGGACACAGAGGGACAGGACTGGACACAGCGCACCTGGGGGACACAGAGGGACAGGGCTGGACACAGCGCACCTGGGGGACACAGAGGGACAGGGCTGGACACAGCGCACCTGGGGGACAGAGGGACAGAGCTGGACACAGAGGGACAGGACTGGACACAGCGCACCTGGGGGACACAGAGGGACAGGACTGGACACAGCGCACCTGGGGGACACAGAGGGACAGGGCTGGACACAGCGCACCTGGGGGACACAGAGGGACAGGGCTGGACACAGAGGGACAGGACTGGACACAGCGCACCTGGGGGACACAGAGGGACAGGGCTGGACACAGCACACCTGGGGGACACAGAGGGACAGGGCTGGACACAGCGCACCAGGGGGACACAGAGGGACAGGGCTGGACACAGCGCACCTGGGGGACAGAGGGACAGGGCTGGACACAGCGCACCTGGGGGACAGAGGGACAGGGCTGGACACAGTGCACCTGGGATAGAGAGACAGGGCTGAACACAGTGCACCTGGGACACAGAGGGACAGGGCTGGACACAGAGGGACAGGACTGGACACAGCGCACCTGGGGGACAGAGAGGGACAGGGCTGGACACAGCGCACCTGGGGGACAGAGAGGGACAGGGCTGGACACAGCGCACCTGGGGGACAGAGAGGGACAGGGCTGGACACAGCGCACCTGGGGGACAGAGGGACAGGGCTGGACACAGCGCACCTGGGATAGAGAGACAGGGCTGAACACAGTGCACCTGGGACACAGAGGGACAGGGCTGGACACAGCGCACCTGGGACAGCGAGACATAGGGTTGGACACAGAGACAGAGGGGTTCACGCTGACTGAACATGCTGTGCTGGACAGGGCTGGACAGAGGTACCTGCATGCTGTGCTGGACAGGGGTGGACAGGGCTGGACAAGGGTACCTGCATGCTATGCAGTGTCCGAGGGGTCTGGAAGTGGAACTCCATCTCGACGTGACCCTTCCCAGTGGCCTCTCTGTTCCAGCCCAGGTAGTCGTACCCGGGCCACACCCTGAGCTCCTGGCTGTCCATGAAGTCGTCCGCACCCAGCACACCGTCACACAGCTGACCCAGCCCGCCGTACTGGATACTGACCACAGGAGAGAGACAGGGGGTTAATACTGACCACAGGGGGAGAGAGACAGAGGGGTTAATACTGACCACAGGAGAGAGAGAGACAGGGGGTTAATACTGACCACAGGGGAGAGAGAGAGACGGGGGTTAATACTGACTACAGGAGAGGGAGAGAGACGGGGGTTAATACTGACTACAGGGGGAGAGAGACAGAGGGGTTAATACTGACCACAGGAGAGAGAGAGACAGGGGGTTAATACTGACCACAGGGGAGAGAGAGAGACGGGGGTTAATACTGACTACAGGAGAGAGAGAGAGACGGGGGTTAATACTGACTACAGGAGAGAGAGAGAGACGGGGGTTAATACTGACCACAGGAGAGAGAGACAGGGGGTTAATACTGACCACAGGGGGAGAGAGAGACAGGGGGTTAATACTGACCACAGGAGAGAGAGAGAGAGACAGGGGGTTAATACTGACCACAGGGGGAGAGAGAGACAGGGGGTTAATACTGACCACAGGGGGAGAGAGAGACAGGGGGTTAATACTGACTACAGGAGAGAGAGAGACAGGGGGTTAATACTGACCACAGGGGGAGAGAGAGACAGGGGGTTAATACTGACTACAGGAGAGAGAGAGACAGGGGGTTAATACTGACCACAGGGGGAGAGAGAGACAGGGGGTTAATACTGACCACAGGGGGAGAGAGAGACAGGGGGTTAATACTGACCACAGGAGAGAGAGAGACAGGGGGTTAATACTGACCACAGGGGGAGAGAGAGACAGGGGGTTAATACTGACCACAGGAGAGAGAGAGACAGGGGGTTAATACTGACCACAGGGGGAGAGAGAGACAGGGGGTTAATACTGACCACAGGGGGAGAGAGAGACAGAGGGGTTAATACTGACCACAGGGGGAGAGAGACAGAGGGGTTAATACTGACCACAGGGGGAGAGAGACAGGGGGTTAATACTGACCACAGGGGGAGAGAGAGACAGGGGGTTAATACTGACCACAGGGGGAGAGAGAGACAGGGGGTTAATACTGACCACAGGGGGAGAGAGAGACAGGGGGTTAATACTGACCACAGGAGAGAGAGAGACAGGGGGTTAATACTGACCACAGGGGGAGAGAGAGACAGGGGGTTAATACTGACCACAGGGGGAGAGAGAGACAGGGGGTTAATACTGACCACAGGGGGAGAGAGAGACAGGGGGTTAATACTGACCACAGGAGAGAGAGAGACAGGGGGTTAATACTGACCACAGGGGGAGAGAGAGACAGGGGGTTAATACTGACCACAGGGGGAGAGAGAGACAGGGGGTTAATACTGACTACAGGGGGAGAGAGAGACAGGGGGTTAATACTGACCACAGGAGAGAGAGAGACAGGGGATTAATACTGACCACAGGAGAGAGAGAGACAGGGGGTTAATACTGACCACAGGAGAGAGAGAGACAGAGGGGTTAATACTGACCACAGGGGGAGAGAGAGACAGGGGGTTAATACTGACCACAGGGGGAGAGAGAGACAGAGGGGTTAATACTGACCACAGGGGGAGAGAGACAGGGTTAATACTGACCACAGGGGTGAGAGAGACAGGGTTAATACTGACCACAGGGGGAGAGAGAGACGGGGGGTTAATACTGACCACAGGGGGGAGAGAGACAGGGGGTTAATACTGACCACAGGAGAGAGAGAGAGACAGAGGGGTTAATACAGCAGTACGGGGTCAGTGATCAGCAGACTCACCCTGCCTCAGTGGTGCCGTCGTACGTAGAGTCGTTCAGATACACAGGTGACCCAGACAGGTGCATCACCTGTCCCTCTGGTACAGTGTAGGCCTTCAGAGCTCCTGAGAGAGAGACAGATGATCGCTTTATACCCGTCTGTCTCACCTGTACAGCTTCTCTCACTGTCTCCTCTCTGACACACACTCCTCTCTCTCACTGTCTCCTCTCTGAGACACACTCCTCTCTCTCACTGTCTCCTCTCTGACACACACTCTCTCTCTCACTGTCTCCTCTCTGAGACACACTCCTCTCTCTCACTGTCTCCTCTCTGAGACACACTCTCTCTGTCTCTGTCTCACCGGTCCAGGGACAGCCGTACAGCTCCACGCGCAGACAGACACTCATGACCCGGTCGGCCATGGGGTAGAACCGCACCAGTCTGGCGATGATGGGCGGGCCCAGGTCCTTCAGAACCACGTCGTATGTGTTCTGGTTCCCCGACACCACCTGCAGGGCGGCGGCAGAGAGACAGGGAGGGGAGTGAGGTCCACACCCCCAGCGTCTCTCCTGAAGATCAGGCCAACCAGATCTCATTGACCCCTGACCCCTGACCCCTGACCTCCTCGCCCCAGCGGTCCCTCCAGCTCAGCCAGGTGAACCCTGAGCCCTGAGCCCTGACCTCCTCGCCCCAGCGGTCCCTCCAGCTCAGCCATGTCCGCCCATAGCGGCTGACCCCTGACCCCTGACCTCCTCGCCCCAGCGGTCCCTCCAGCTCAGCCATGTCCGCCCTGACCCCTGACCCCTGAGCCCTGACCTCCTCGCCCCAGCGGTCCCTCCAGCTCAGCCAGGTGTGCCCTGAGCCCTGACCTCCTCGCCCCAGCGGTCCCTCCAGCTCAGCCAGGTGAACCCTGACCCCTGACCTCCTCGCCCCAGCGGTCCCTCCAGCTCAGCCATGTCCGCCCATAGCGGCTGACCCCTGACCCCTGACCTCCTCGCCCCAGCGGTCCCTCCAGCTCAGCCATGTCCGCCCATAGCGGCTGACCCCTGACCCCTGACCTCCTCGCCCCAGCGGTCCCTCCAGCTCAGCCAGGTGTGCCCTGACCCCTGACCTCCTCGCCCCAGCGGTCCCTCCAGCTCAGCCATGTCCGCCCATAGCGGCTGACCCCTGACCCCTGACCTCCTCGCCCCAGCGGTCCCTCCAGCTCAGCCAGGTGTGCCCTGAGCCCTGACCCCTGACCCCTGACCTCCTCGCCCCAGCGGTCCCTCCAGCTCAGCCAGGTGAACCCTGACCCCTGACCCCTGACCTCCTCGCCCCAGCGGTCCCTCCAGCTCAGCCATGTCCGCCCATCTCGGCTGTAGCGCAGCCGGTAGCTGCGGGCGAACTCCTTGCCGTGCCCGTTGGCATGGCGACCCTGCGTCCCCACCAGCGTGACGAAGTGGAGCCGCCGCAGGTCCACCTGCAGGAACTCGGAGCTGTGGGGGTACACAGACCCCCCAGGACACCAGGCCCCATCGCCCTCCCCCGAGGACAGCCTGAGAGAGAGAGAGAGAGAGGGAGAGAGGGAGAGGGGTTCATACAGACACACTGACTGGACACTCCAGTACATGAACACTGCACTGAGAGAGAGAGGGGTTCATACAGACACACTGACTGGACACTCCAGTACATGAACACTGCACTGAGAGAGAGAGGGGTTCATACAGACACACTGACTGGACACTCCAGTACATGAACACTGCACTGAGAGAGAGAGGGGTTAATACACACACACTGACTGGACACTCCAGTACATGAACACTGCACTGAGAGAGAGAGGGGTTCATACAGACACACTGACTGGACACTCCAGTACATGAACACTGCACTGAGAGAGAGAGGGGTTCATACACACACACTGACTGGACACTCCAGTACATGAACACTGCACTGAGAGAGAGAGGGGTTCATACAGACACACTGACTGGACACTCCAGTACATGAACACTGCACTGAGAGAGAGAGGGGTTCACACAGGCACACTGACTGGACACTCCAGTACATGAACACTGCACTGAGAGAGAGGGGTTCAGACAGACACACTGACTGGACACTCCAGTACATGAACACTGCACTGAGAGAGAGAGGGGTTCATACACACACACTGACTGGACACTCCAGTACATGAACACTGCACTGAGAGAGAGAGAGGGGGGTTAATACAGACACACTGACTGGACACTCCAGTACATGAACACTGCACTGAGAGAGAGGGGTTCATACACAAACCCTGACTGGACACTCCAGTACATGAACACTGCACTGAGAGAGAGAGGGGTTCATACAGACACACTGACTGGACACTCCAGTACATGAACACTGCACTGAGAGAGAGAGGGGTTCATACAGACACACTGACTGGACACTCCAGTACATGAACACTGCACTGAGAGAGAGGGGTTCATACAGACACACTGACTGGACACTCCGGTACATGAACACTGCACTGAGAGAAAGGGGTTCATACAGACACACTGACTGGACACTCCAGTACATGAACACTGCACTGAGAGAGAGAGGGGTTCATACAGACACACTGACTGGACACTCCAGTACATGAACACCACTGAGAGAGAGAGGGGTTCATACAGACACACTGACTGGACACTCCAGGACATGAACACTGCACTGAGAGAGAGAGGGGTTCACACACACACACTGACTGGACACTCCAGTACATGAACACTGCACTGAGAGAGAGAGGGGTTCATACAGACACTGACTGGACACTCCAGTACATGAACACTGCACTGAGAGAGAAAGGAGAGAGGGTGACATGCTAGGAGAGAGAGACAGGGCCTGACCTGCCATGTTTGGCCTCGGTGGAGTCCGACCAGGAGCTGGACGCCTTGATGTCCTCATCAGGGATGGAGCCATCCTGCATCCCCAGAGCATAGCGACACAGCGCTGAGAGACAGGTAGATGGGTCAGGGAGAGAGAGACAGACAGACAGACAGGTCAGGGAGAGAGAGAGTGAGAGACGGGTGAGGGGGTAACGTCAGTCACACGGGGGGGCAGGAGGGGGATGCTGGGACTCTCACCGGTGTTGAAGTGCCACTCGGGTTCCACCGCGGTCGTCAAGGCAACCAGCGCGGCCAAGGCCAGCAGGGTCGCCATGGCAACAGTTGGGTTACCTGCTACGTGGGCGATCCTTACATCTGGAACGGGCAGAGGGCAGAGGTCAGAGGTCAGAGGTCACCAGGCCCTTTGACCTATGGGAGCATCTGGACCAGAGGAGCTGGACAGCTTGTTCCCCCCTCCCACCCCACTCTGTGTACAGACTGGGACTTGACAGGCACACAGGCGCTGTACTGCACTGTCCTGTGTTTCTACCCTGATCTCACGGCGCTGGACTGTGTTTTGACCCCGATCTGACTGTATCTCACGGCGCTGGACTGTGTTTTGACCCCGATCTGACTGTATCTCACGGCGCTGGACTGTTTTGACCCTGATCTGACTGTATCTCACTGCGCTGGACTGTGTTTTGACCCCGATCTGACTGTATCTCACGGCGCTGGACTGTGTTTTGACCCCGATCTGACTGTATCTCACTGCGCTGGACTGTGTTTTGACCCCGATCTGACTGTATCTCAGTGGGCTGGACTGTGTTTTGACCCTGATCTGACTGTATCTCAGTGGGCTGGACTGTGTTTTGACCCTGATCTGACTGTATCTCAGTGGGCTGGACTGTGTTTTGACCCTGATCTGACTGTATCTCACGGCGCTGGACTGTGTTTTGACCCTGATCTGACTGTATCTCACTGCGCTGGACTGTGCTTTGACCCTGATCTGACTGTATCTCAGTGGGCTGGACTGTGTTTTGACCCTGATCTGACTGTATCTCACTGCGCTGGACTGTGTTTTGACCCCGATCTGACTGTATCTCACGGCGCTGGACTGTGTTTTGACCCCGATCTGACTGTATCTCACTGCGCTGGACTGTGTTTTGACCCCGATCTGACTGTATCTCAGTGGGCTGGACTGTGTTTTGACCCTGATCTGACTGTATCTCAGTGGGCTGGACTGTGTTTTGACCCTGATCTGACTGTATCTCAGTGGGCTGGACTGTGTTTTGACCCTGATCTGACTGTATCTCACGGCGCTGGACTGTGTTTTGACCCTGATCTGACTGTATCTCACTGCGCTGGACTGTGCTTTGACCCTGATCTGACTGTATCTCAGTGGGCTGGACTGTGTTTTGACCCCGATCTGACTGTATCTCACGGCGCTGGACTGTGTTTTGACCCCGATCTGACTGTATCTCACTGCGCTGGACTGTGTTTTGACCCCGATCTGACTGTATCTCAGTGGGCTGGACTGTGTTTTGACCCTGATCTGACTGTATCTCAGTGGGCTGGACTGTGTTTTGACCCTGATCTGACTGTATCTCAGTGGGCTGGACTGTGTTTTGACCCTGATCTGACTGTATCTCAGTGGGCTGGACTGTGTTTTGACCCTGATCTGACTGTATCTCACGGCGCTGGACTGTGTTTTGACCCTGATCTGACTGTATCTCACTGCGCTGGACTGTGCTTTGACCCTGATCTGACTGTATCTCAGTGGGCTGGACTGTGTTTTGACCCTGATCTGACTGTATCTCAGTGGGCTGGACTGTGTTTTGACCCTGATCTGACTGTATCTCACGGCGCTGGACTGTGTTTTGACCCTGATCTGACTGTATCTCACTGCGCTGGACTGTGCTTTGACCCTGATCTGACTGTATCTCAGTGGGCTGGACTGTGTTTTGACCCTGATCTGACTGTATCTCACGGCGCTGGACTGTGTTTTGACTCTGATCTGACTGTATCTCACGGCGCTGGACTGTGTTTTGACCCCGATCTGACTGTATCTCAGTGGGCTGGACTGTGTTTTGACCCCGATCTGACTATCTCAGTGGGCTGGACTGTGTTTTGACCCTGATCTGACTGCATCTCAGTGGGCTGGACTGTGTTTTGACCCTGATCTGACTGTATCTCACTGCGCTGGACTGTGCTTTGACCCTGATCTGATTGTGCTGGACTGTTTTGACCTCGATCTGACTGTATCTCAGTGGGATGGACTGTGTTTTGACCATGATCTGACTGTATCTCAGTGGGATGGACTGTGTTTTGACCATGATCTGACTGTATCTCAGTGGGATGGACTGTGTTTTGACCCCGATCTGACTGTATCTCAGTGGGATGGACTGTGTTTTGACCCCGATCTGACTGTATCTCAGTGGGATGGACTGTGTTTTGACCCTGATCTGACTGTATCTCAGTGGGCTGGACTGTGTTTTGACCCCGATCTGACTGTATCTCAGTGGGCTGGACTATGTTTTGACCCTGATCTGACTGTATCTCACGGCGCTGGACTGTGTTTTGACCCTGATCTGACTGTATCTCAGTGGGCTGGACTGTGTTTTGACCCTGATCTGACTGTATCTCACTGCGCTGGACTGTGCTTTGACCCTGATCTGATTGTGCTGGACTGTTTTGACCTCGATCTGACTGTATCTCAGTGGGATGGACTGTGTTTTGACCCCGATCTGACTGTATCTCACTGCGCTGGACTGTGTTTTGACCCCGATCTGACTGTATCTCACGGTGCTGGACTGTGTTTTGACCCCGATCTGACTGTATCTCACTGCGCTGGACTGTGTTTTTACCCTGATCTGACTGTATCTCACGGTGCTGGACTGTGTTTTGACCCCGATCTGACTGTATCTCACTGCGCTGGACTGTGTTTTGACCCCGATCTGACTGTATCTCACGGCGCTGGACTGTGTTTTGACCCCGATCTGACTGTATCTCACGGTGCTGGACTGTGTTTTGACCCCGATCTGACTGTATCTCACTGCGCTGGACTGTGTTTTTACCCTGATCTGATTGTGCTGGACTGTTTTGACCTCGATCTGACTGCTCATGACAGAATGAGGCCTCAGGCAGGAGTCTGGCTGGCTGTGTCAGAGACAGGCAGCAGCAGGTGTCTGTAAATAACTCGAGCTCTCCTCTCTGCTCGGGGGCGATCAGATGTCAGAGGCTCTGAGCTCCCGCACTGCTCCAGACAGCTGTGGACAGGTCCGAGACCACAGGGGGGCGCTGCCAAGAGACAGGAGGCCTGATCCCAGCACACAGACACAGATCCTGAGTGTGGCGGCGGTCTGAGAGGAAATTGTGCGTCTCTCTCTCTCTGTGTGTGTTTGTAAACACTCCCCATGTGTAGATCTCTCTCTCTCTCTGTGCACGTGTGTTTGTAAACACTCCCCATGTGTAGATCTCTCTCTGTGTGTGTGTGTGTGTTTGTTAACACTCCCCGTGTGTAGATCTCTCTCTCTGTGTGTGTGTGTTTGTAAACACTCTCCGTGTGTAGATCTCTCTCTCTGTGTGTGTGTGTGTTTGTAAACACTCCCCATGTGTAGATCTCTGTGTGTGTGTGTTTGTAAACAATCCCCGTGTGTAGATCTCTGTGTGTGTGTGTGTTTGTAAACAATCCCCGTGTGTAGATCTCTCTCTCTCTGTGTGTGTGTGTTTGTAAACACTCCCCGTGTGTAGATCTCTCTCTCTCTCTCTGTGCGTGTATGTTTGTAAACACTACCCATGTGTAGATCTCTCTCTCTCTGTGTGTGTGTGTGTTTGTAAACACTCCGCATGTGTAGATCTCTCTCTCTGTGTGTGTGTGTGTTTGTAAACACTCCCCGTGTGTAGATCTCTCTCTCTCTGTGTGTGTATGTGTGTTTGTAAACACTCTCCATGTGTAGATCTCTCTCTCTCTGTGTGTGTATGTGTGTTTGTAAACACTCTCCATGTGTAGATCTCTCTCTCTCTGTGTGTGTGTGTGTGTTTGTAAACACTCCCCATGTGTAGATCTCTCTCTCTGTGTGTGTGTGTGTTTGTAAACACTCCCCGTGTGTAGATCTCTCTCTCTCTCTGTGTGTGTATGTGTGTTTGTAAACACTCCCCATGTGTAGATCTCTCTCTCTGTGTGTGTATGTATGTTTGTAAACACTACCCATGTGTAGATCTCTCTCTCTCTGTGTGTGTGTGTGTTTGTAAACACTCCCCATGTGTAGATCTCTCTCTCTGTGTGTGTGTGTGTGTGTGTGTGTGTGTGTATCTCTCTCTCTCATGCCTGTTGTCCTAAATATAGCGCCCCTCCTCACTCTGATAACATTCCCCCCGCAAGCTCTGAGCCCAGGTCTCTTAACGGGTCGGGCCGGGACGAGAGGGTCCTGACAGAGCAACACTCATCTCGGGGCCCCTTCCAGAGACACCCTCTCCCCTGAACACTCCTCTCCCCTGAACACAGCAGTTTCTCCACTAGACACCCCACAAATCCGCTGGACCAGCTGGACCGGACGTGACCCGCCGGCCCGGCTGTCCTCCTGGTGTAGCTGGACCGGATCAGAACCACCGGACCTGGTGTCGGGTCTGCTCTCTTCAGCGCAGGCGCCGGGCTGGCAGACACGAGCCCCGGCAGGCAGAGAGAGGAGCTCTGGGACGGGAGCCAGACCCCGCAGGCGTCTCCCGTTCTGCCCACCCCCCCGCTGGAGAGGAGAGCCCGGTGGGGGGGGCGGGGGGGTCTGGACCCGAGCCCGGCGGAGAGAGGTGTTCCCAGGCTCCGCGCCGCTGAGGCTTGACTAGTCAGGAACCGGGCCAGGGCAGCGAGCCGAGAGCAGAACGCTCCCCCGGAGGAGCCGGGCCAGGGCAGCGAGCCGAGAGCAGAGCGCTCCCCCGGAGGAGCCGGGCCAGGGCAGCGAGCCGAGAGCAGGGCCCAGAGCTAGTTCTGAACGGGGAGCAGGGTGCACCAGCCCTCTCCAGAGAGGCGTGACCGCGGTGAGGTGGCACGAGGCTGAGTCAGACCCAGAAATGTGAAGGCTGAGTGTGAAACTGCACACGCAGGTGAGAACACAGGGAGTGACGCCAGCAGCTCCCTGCGCCTCAGGGCCACTGATCCGCAGAGAAGAGATACCAGGGGGAGAGAGAGACAGGAGAGACAGGGGGCGAGAGGAGAGATGGGTTAGAGAGGAGAGGGAGGAGAGAGAGACAGGAGAGGGAGAGAGACAGGAGAGACAGGGGACAGAGAGGAGAGACCAGGGGGAGAGAGAGACAGGGGGCGAGAGGAGAGATGGGTTAGAGAGGAGAGGGAGGAGAGAGAGACAGGAGAGGGAGAGAGACAGGGGACAGAGAGACAGGAGAGGGAGGAGAGAGAGAGGAGATACCAGGGGGAGAGAGAGACAGGGGACAGAGAGGAGAGACAGGGGACAGAGAGGAGAGATGGGTTAGAGAGGAAAGGGAGGAGAGAGAGACAGGAGAGACAGAGAGGAGAGGGAGGAGAGAGAGGAGATACCAGAGGGAGAGAGAGACAGGAGAGACAGGGGACAGAGAGGAGAGGAGGGAGGAGAGAGAGGAGAGACCAGGGGGAGCAAGAGACAGGAGAGACAGGGGACAGAGAGGAGAAATGGGTTAGAGAGGAGAGGGAGGAGAGAGAGACAGAAGATAGAGGAGAGACCAGGGGGAGCAAGAGACAGGAGGAGAGAGACAGGGGACGGAGAGAGGAGAGACGGGGGAGAGAGAGACACAGGGGACAAAGAGGCGAGAGGAGAGACAAGGGAAGAGAGAGACAGGGGACAGAGAGGAGAGATGGGTTAGAGAGGAGGGAGACACAGGAGAGAGAGGAGACAGAGACCGGATCATCTGCGAGGTGTCTGAACCAGACCTCTGGGACTCGGGTCCAGACCTTCCCTCCGGGAGCGCTGGGAGATCCGCCCACAGCCCCCCCCCTCGGGCTCCAGGTGTGCCCGCTGTCCTTCAGCGGGGCGCGGACACCGAATCCGAACCTGAACCTGACTCGAATCTGAACTGAACCAGAATCGAACGTGAATCTGAACCGAACCCGAACTGAACCGAAACGGGTCAAACCAGAATCCAAACCAACCCAAATCAAGCCGAACCCTGCATCGCATCAAATCCGCACCGAACCGGAATCGAACCCAGTTCATTCTTATTGTCCCGGTTCTGTCTCTGTCGACGCCTTGATTCCTCTCCGAAGGCGAGGATATGATCTCCAGCCCTTCGGGACGGACCTGCTTCATGTACACAAGGTGACTCATTCACAAGACTTCCAAGCAGCACCAAGCCTGATCCGGGAAAAGTCTCGTTAATTATTACCGCTGTGCCAACCCCCCGACTAATCCCTCAGGATAACAAGACTGTTCAAACGGAACTGAGGGAGAGGAGAGAGAGACACACTGGGATTAGAGAAACATTCTTCCCTAAATTCAGAAATCTAGTCCCAGAGTTCCCACACCTGCCAGAATCACAACGGGTCCCAATCCTACTGGGAGAGGGAGGAGGGAACTCAGTTGATCTGGCAGCCCAGTATGTGATCTCCTGTCCCAGCCTGAGGAACAGACAGTGAACCTGTCTCTCAATAATAATAATACAGTGTGTGATCTCCTGTCCCAGCCTGAGGAACAGACAGTGAGCCTGTCTCTCAATAATAATAATACAGTGTGATCTCCTGTCCCAGCCTGAGGAACAGACAGTGAGCCTGTCTCTCAATAATAATAATAATACAGTGTGTGATCTCCTGTCCCAGCCTGAGGAACAGTGAGCCTGTCTCTCAATAATAATAATACAGTGTGTGATCTCCTGTCCCAGCCTGAGGAACAGACAGTGAGCCCGTCTCTCAATAATAATAATCCAGTGTGTGATCTCCTGTCCCAGCCTGAGGAACAGACAGTGAGCCCGTCTCTCAATAATAATAATCCAGTGTGTGATCTCCTGTCCCAGCCTGAGGAACAGACAGTGAGCCCGTCTCTCAATAATAATAATCCAGTGTGTGATCTCCTGTCCCAGCCTGAGGAACAGACAGTGAGCCTGTCTCTCAATAATAATAATCCAGTGTGTGATCTCCTGTCCCAGCCTGAGGAACAGACAGTGAGCCCGTCTCTCAATAATAATAATCCAGTGTGTGATCTCCTGTCCCAGCCTGAGGAACAGACAGTGAGCCCGTCTCTCAATAATAATAATCCAGTGTGTGATCTCCTGTCCCAGCCTGGGGAACAGACAGTGAGCCTGTCTCTCAATAATAATAATACAGTGTGTGATCTCCTGTCCCAGCCTGGGGAACAGACAGTGAGCCTGTCTCTCAATAATAATAATACAGTGTGTGATCTCCTGTCCCAGCCTGAGGAACAGTGAGTCTCCCTCTCAATAATAATAATAATACAGTGTGTGATCTCCTGTCCAAGCCTGAGGAACAGACAGTGAGCCCGTCTCTCAATAATAATAATACAGTGTGTGATCTCCTGTCCCAGCCTGGGGAACAGACAGTGAGCCCGTCTCTCAATAATAATAATACAGTGTGATCTCCTGTCCCAGCCTGAGGAACAGACAGTGAGCCTGTCTCTCAATAATAATAATCCAGTGTGTGATCTCCTGTCCCAGCCTGAGGAACAGACAGTGAGCCTGTCTCTCAATAATAATAATAATCCAGTGTGTGATCTCCTGTCCCAGCCTGGGGAACAGACAGTGAGCCTGTCTCTCAATAATAATAATCCAGTGTGTGATCTCCTGTCCCAGCCTGGGGAACAGACAGTGAGCCTGTCTCTCAATAATAATAATACAGTGTGTGATCTCCTGTCCCAGCCTGAGGAACAGACAGTGAGCCCGTCTCTCAATAATAATAATAATCCAGTGTGTGATCTCCTGTCCCAGCCTGGGGAACAGACAGTGAGCCCGTCTCTCAATAATAATAATAATCCAGTGTGTGATCTCCTGTCCCAGCCTGGGGAACAGACAGTGAGCCTGTCTCTCAATAATAATAATACAGTGTGTGATCTCCTGTCCCAGCCTGAGGAACAGACAGTGAGCCCGTCTCTCAATAATAATAATAATACAGTGTGTGATCTCCTGTCCCAGCCTGAGGAACAGACAGTGAGCCCATCTCTCAATAATAATAATACAGTGTGTGATCTCCTGTCCCAGCCTGAGGAACAGACAGTGAGCCTGTCTCTCAATAATAATAATACAATGTGTGATCTCCTGTCCCAGCCTGAGGAACAGTGAGTCTGTCTCCCAAAAATGCTCCAGCCACCTACAGTATATGTCAATATTTTATAATATGTCTTTGTTGTAAATGTCTGTAATATGGCTGTAGATTTTATTTTACTTTTATTTTATGTTTTGTTCCACGTTAATTTGATTATTTTTATTTGCTTTGGCAACACTGATTGTACCCATCGGTCATGCTAATAAAGCACCTTGAATTGAATAGAGAGATGCACACTGGGATCAGAGAGGAGAGAGAGACAGGAGAGAGATGCACACTGGGATCAGAGAGGAGAGAGAGAGACAGGAGAGAGATGCACACTGGGATCAGAGAGGAGAGAGAGAGACAGGAGAGAGATGCACACTGGGATCAGAGAGGAGAGAGAGAGACAGGAGAGAGATGCACACTGGGATCAGAGAGGAGAGAGAGAGACAGGAGAGAGATGCACACTGGGTTCAGAGAGGAGAGAGAGAGACAGGAGAGAGATGCACACTGGGATCAGAGAGGAGAGAGAGAGACAGGAGAGAGATGCACACTGGGTTCAGAGAGGAGAGAGAGAGACAGGAGAGAGATGCACACTGGGTTCAGAGAGGAGAGAGAGAGACAGGAGAGAGATGCACACTGGGATCAGAGAGGAGAGAGAGACCCAGGGGTCTGACTCCCCTGAGACCTGGGCCCCTGGACTGCGTGACGCTGTTCGGAAACAGACGGACTGCAGGTCTCCTGATTTCACAGCGCTCACCTGCTCCCCAGCCCTACTGCTGAGCCACCCAGAGTCAGCAGGGGGGGTCACACAGGGGGCCGAGGGCGACAGCGAACTGACAGGCAGCTCTTGGGGGAGGAGGGGGGGTCCCCCAAGGGGCTCGGAGAACCGGTCGGACATGACTCCTCCGGGCGGGAACCCCTCGGGGCGCCGTTCCCAGGGTGCAGCGTGGGAAAGAGCCGTCCCCGACCATCACAAACGAACCTGTTTCCCGAAAATCACTCCTGTAGCAGTGTAGTGATATATATCACACGCTGCAGTCCTCATATCACACTACACACACACACTCCTGTAGCAGTGCGCACGCTTGTAGTGATATATATCACACCCTGCAGTCCTCATATCACACTACACACACACACTCCTGTAGCAGTGCGCACGCTTGTAGTGATATATATCACACGCTGCAGTCCTCATATCACACCACACACACACTCCTGTAGCAGTGCGCACGCTTGTAGTGATATATATCACACCCTGCAGTCCTCATATCACACTACACGCACACACACACTCCTGTAGCAGTGCGCACGCTTGTAGTGATATATATCACACCCTGCAGTCCTCATATCACACCACACACACACTCCTGTAGCAGTACGCACGCTTGTAGTGATGTATATCACACCCTGCAGTCCTCATATCACACTACACACACACTCCTGTAGCAGTGCGCACGCTTGTAGTGATATATATCACACCCTGCTGTCCTCATATCACACTACACACACACACACACTCCTGTAGCAGTGCGCACGCTTGTAGTGATATATATCACACCCTGCAGTCCTCATATCACACCACACACACACTCCTGTAGCAGTGCGCACGCTTATAGTGATGTATATCACACCCTGCAGTCCTCATATCACACCACACACACACTCCTGTAGCAGTGTCCACGCTTGTAGTGATATATATCACACGCTGCAGTCCTCATATCACACTACACACACACACACTCCTGTAGCAGTGCGCACGCTTGTAGTGATGTATATCACACCCTGCAGTCCTCATATCACACTACACACACACTCCTGTAGCAGTGCGCACGCTTGTAGTGATATATATCACACCCTGCTGTCCTCATATCACACTACACACACACACACACTCCTGTAGCAGTGCGCACGCTTGTAGTGATATATATCACACCCTGCAGTCCTCATATCACACCACACACACACTCCTGTAGCAGTGCGCACGCTTATAGTGATGTATATCACACCCTGCAGTCCTCATATCACACCACACACACACTCCTGTAGCAGTGTCCACGCTTGTAGTGATATATATCACACGCTGCAGTCCTCATATCACACTACACACACACACACTCCTGTAGCAGTGCGCACGCTTATAGTGATGTATATCACACCCTGCAGTCCTCATATCACACTACACACACACACACTCCTGTAGCAGTGCGCACGCTTGTAGTGATATATATCACACGCTGCAGTCCTCATATCACACTACACACACACACACACTCCTGTAGCAGTGCGCATGCTTGTAGTGATATATATCACACGCTGCAGTCTTAATATCACACTACACACACACACTCCTGTAGCAGCGCGCACGCTTGTAGTGATATATATCACACCCTGCAGTCCTCATATCACACTACACACACACTCCTGTAGCAGTGCGCACGCTTGTAGTGATATATATCACACCCTGCAGTCCTCATATCACACTACACACACACACTCCTGTAGCAGTGCGCACGCTTGTAGTGATGTATATCACACCCTGGAGTCCTCATATCACACCACACACACACACTCCTGTAGCAGTGCGCACGCTTGTAGTGATATATATCACACCCTGCAGTCCTCATATCAGACTACACACACACACACTCCTGTAGCAGTACGCACGCTTGTAGTGATATATATCACACCCTGCAGTCCTCATATCACACTACACACACACACTCCTGTAGCAGTGCGCACGCTTATAGTGATGTATATCACACCCTGCAGTCCTCATATCACACTACACACACACTCCTGTAGCAGTACGCACGCTTGTAGTGATGTATATCACACCCTGCAGTCCTCATATCACACTACACACACACTCCTGTAGCAGTGCGCACGCTTGTAGTGATATATATCACACCCTGCTGTCCTCATATCACACTACACACACACACACTCCTGTAGCAGTACGCACGCTCGTAGTGATATATATCACACCCTGCAGTCCTCATATCACACTACACACACACTCCTGTAGCAGTGCGCACGCTTGTAGTGATGTATATCACACCCTGGAGTCCTCATATCACACCACACACACACACTCCTGTAGCAGTGCGCACGCTTATAGTGATGTATATCACACCCTGCAGTCCTCATATCACACTACACACACACTCCTGTAGCAGTGCGCACGCTTGTAGTGATATATATCACACCCTGCAGTCCTCATATCACACTACACACACACACACTCCTGTAGCAGTACGCACGCTTGTAGTGATATATATCACACCCTGCAGTCCTCATATCACACTACACACACACACTCCTGTAGCAGTGTGCACGCTTGTAGTGATATATATCACACGCTGCAGTCCTCATATCACACTACACACACACTCCTGTAGCAGTGCGCATGCTCGTAGTGATATATATCACACCCTGGAGTTCTCATATCACACTACACACACACACTCCTGTAGCAGTACGCACGCTTGTAGTGATATATATATATAGTGTCCAGTCCTAGTCATGGAGGGGTCAGTCAGTGTGTCCGGTCCTGGTCCTGGAGGGGTCAGTCAGTGTGTGTGTCTGCAGCAGGGCTGTCCAGTCCTGGTCCTGGAGGGGTCAGTCAGTGTGTCCAGTCCTGGTCCTGGAGGGGTCAGTCAGTGTGTGTGTCTGCAGCAGGGCTGTCCAGTCCTGGTCCTGGAGGGATCAGTCAGTGTGTCCAGTCCTGGTCCTGGAGGGCTCAGTGTGTGTGTCTGCAGTAGGGCTGTCCAGTCCTGGTCCTGGAGGGGTCAGTCAGTGTGTGTGTCTGCAGCAGGGCTATCCAGTCCTGGTCCTGGAGGGGTCAGTGTGTGTGTCCAGTCCTGGTCCTGGAGGGGTCAGTCAGTGTGTCCAGTCCTGGTCCTGGAGAGGTCAGTCAGTGTGTCCAGTCCTGGTCCTGGAGGGGTCAGTCAGTGTGTGTGGCTGCAGGAGTCCTGGTCCTGGAGGATATTGAAGGGTTAAGTCTTGTTCCTTCACTGCAGTTAAAGATTAACCACGCAGACAGACGCAGTACACCACTGCTCACCAACACACACACACAACACTGCCCAGAGCCAGAGCACGCACGCACACACACACACAATACTGCCCAGAGCCAGAGCACGCACACACAGAGGGGGGTAGGAGAGGGGAACAAGGCGATACCCTGTCTTCTCTCCAGACACAGCTGGGTGAGCTCCTCCAGTCAGGACAGGAGGCTCTACTGTACACAAAGAGGGGTGGGGGTGGGGAACAAGCCCAGACCCTGGCTTCTCTCCAGACACAGCTGGGTGAGCTCCTCCAGTCAGGACAGGAGGCTCTACTGTACACAGAGAGGGGTGGGAGGGGGGAACAAGCTGATACCCTGGCTTCTCTCCAGACACAGCTGGGTGAGCTCCTCCAGTCAGGACAGGAGGCTCTATTGTACACAGAGAGGGGTGGGAGGGGGGAACAAGCCGATACCCTGTCTTCTCTCCAGACACAGCTGGGTGAGCTCCTCCAGTCAGGACAGGAGGCTCTACTGTACACAGAGAGGGGTGGGAGGGGGGAACAAGCTGATACCCTGGCTTCTCTCCAGACACAGCTGGGTGAGCTCCTCCAGTCAGGACAGGAGGCTCTACTGTACACAGAGAGGGGAACAAGCAGCACTTAGACATAGCAATTAGAGAAGCTTTTCTCTCTGGTCTGTGGAAACTAGTTTCTGGAGAAGAGACGGCTGGTGCAATTCGGGGTTTAATTAGGCGCCTTTAATTAGACTGTAATCAGCATGCGGCGCGTGGTGCACCAGCCCCCACGCCAGCGCGAGGCCCGGAGAGCGTGACTCCGCATTTGAAACCCGAAGATCTCGCAGAATCCCAGAATCCCGGCGCCCGTCGCCCCTGGCAACGGCAAGCCTCCCATCTCCATAACAACGAGACTTTCTCTCACACACACACACAGGAGAGCGCGCGCCTCCCCCCCTCCTCTCGTGCCAAACCTGCTGTACTCGAGACAAGGGGCCCCTGTTCTCGCGCCGCGGCCGCGAGCTGCTTTTCTCCTTTCACCGCCCACCCGCCCGCCCGCGCGCGATCGAGACCGAGACAGAGCGAGCGAGGGGCTCGTGTCGATCCGGTACCGGTTCCGGTGTCGGTTCGGATTCCTTCACTTGTGAGCTCGCCCACCGGGCTACATAGGGCGGCGCGAGGAGGAGGGGCTCCGCGGCTCGTGAGGCCGTGCCCCGCCCACGCGCCCAAATCACAACAAAGACAGGCACGGCCACGCGCGCAGATTCCCCACGGACCCGAGCTCGTCAAGTCAGTCAAGCGGCTCTCCGATATAGCGCCTTTCAGTCCTGAGCTCCACCAGCTCCACGTCCCCGGGGTGCAGTACAAGTACTGATCAGACACGCGAGATTTAAACACAGAAGAGGCGTTAATACACGAGTAAAACACAGTACTAACAAGTAATGATCAGACACGCGAGATTTAAACACAGAAGAGGCGTTAATACACGAGTAAAACACAGTACTAACAAGTACTGATCAGACACGCGAGATTTAAACACAGAAGAGGCGTTAATACACGAGTAAAACACAGTACTAACAATTACTGATCAGACACGCGAGATTTAAACACGTCTCAACACATTAATACACGAGTAACACACAGGACAGCCCAGTGAGATTGGGGTAAAAACACAGGACAGCGCAGTGAAATCAGGGTAGAAACACGGGACAGCGCATTCCAGTCCAGTGAGATCAGGGTAAAAACACAGGACAGCGCAGTCCAGCCCAGTGAGATTGGGGTAAAAACACAGGACAGCGCAGTCCAGCCCAGTGAGATCAGGGTAAAAACACAGGACAGTGCAGTAGAGCCCAGTGAGATCAGGGTAAAAACACAGGACAGCCCAGTGAGATTGGGGTAAAAACACAGGACAGCGCAGTGAAATCAGGGTAAAAACACGGGACAGCGCAGTCCAGCCCAGTGAGATTGGGGTAAAAACACAGGACAGCGCAGTACAGCCCAGTGAGATCAGGGTAAAAACACAGGACAGCCTAGTGAGATCAGGGTAAAAACACAGGACAGCGCAGTAGAGCCCAGTGAGATCAGGGTAAAAACACAGGACAGTGCAGTACAGCCCAGTGAGATCAGGGTAAAAACACAGGACAGTGCAGTAGAGCCCAGTGAGATCAGGGTAAAAACACAGGACAGCACAGTACAGCCCAGTGAGATCAGGGTAAAAACACAGGACAGCGCAGTAGAGCCCAGTGAGATCAGGGTAAAAACACAGGACAGCGCAGTACAGCCCAGTGAGATCAGGGTAAAAACACAGTAAAGCGCAGTACAGCCCAGTGAGATCAGGGTAAAAACACAGGACAGCGCAGTCCAGCCCAGTGAGATTGGGGTAAAAACACAGGACAGCGCAGTGAAATTGTGGTACCTCTATACCCCCCGCCAGGACTGGGAGAAACCGGACCGGACCCGGAACCAACACCAACACCAACACCAGCAGCAGCACCGTGACGCGGGTTCGAACCCCTCGCCGCCGGACTGAAGGCAGGACACTGGAGTCCAGACTGCGCCTTCCTCCCCATCATCATCATCAGCAGCAGCAGCAGCAGCAGCCGCGGAGCCACCTGCCCCGGGGGGGGGCAGTTCATCCGGGCACAACCCCCCTCCCTGCTCCCCCGCTCCTGCGCCTGCGCCGGCCGCGCGGCCTGTCTTACCTCCGTCCGGGGCAGCTCGCGCGGAGGACCGGCAGGAGGAGGAGGAGGCGGGGGTTCGGGTCCGGTCCGGTCCGGTCCGGTTCGGTGTCGGTCCGGCGGCCGGGCCTCCTGGCCCCGTGCGTGCTGGCGCGCGGTGCTTTCTTCCCGAAGGAAACAAAGTTTGTTCTCGGGCTCGTGCGGCCGCCGCGCGCTCGCTCGCTCGAGACTCCAGCCCCTCTGGCTCCGCGCGAGCCTCAGCTGCTCCGCCAGGTGCTCGTTTGCATAGCCCCGCCCCCTCCCCCCATCGAGGGGGGCGGCTCGGCCAATGGGAGGGGAGGCAGCCGAGGGCGAGGGGGGCCGTGTCCGGGCAGCTCGAGCCCAGAGCCGGCAGGTGTGAGTCACCGCGTCAGGCTTGATAGAGCGCCTTTCAGAGACAGACTGCAGGGAGGAGGAGGGGGTGTCAGACTGCTGTACACAGAGAGTGGTGGAGGAGGGGGTGTCAGACTGCTGTACACAGAGAGTGGTGGAGGAGGGGGTGTCAGACTGCTGTACACAGAGAGTGGTGGAGGAGGGGGTGTCAGACTGCTGTACACAGAGAGTGGTGGAGGAGGGGGTGTCAGAGACTCTGCTGTACACAGAGAGTGGTGGAGGAGGGGGTGTCAGAGACTCTGCTGTACACAGAGAGTGGTGGAGGAGGGGGGTGTCAGAGACTCTGCTGTACACAGAGAGTGGTGGAGGAGGGGGTGTCAGACTGCTGTACACAGAGAGTGGTGGAGGAGGGGGTGTCAGACTGCTGTACACAGAGAGTGGTGGAGGAGGGGGTGTCAGACTGCTGTACACAGAGAGTGGTGGAGGAGGGGGTGTCAGAGACTCTGCTGTACACAGAGAGTGGTGGAGGAGGGGGTGTCAGAGACTCTGCTGTACACAGAGAGTGGTGGAGGAGGGGGGTGTCAGAGACTCTGCTGTACACAGAGAGTGGTGGAGGAGGGGGTGTCAGACTGCTGTACACAGAGAGTGGTGGAGGAGGGGGTGTCAGACTGCTGTACACAGAGAGTGGTGGAGGAGGGGGTGTCAGACTGCTGTACACAGAGAGTGGTGGAGGAGGGGGTGTCAGAGACTCTGCTGTACACAGAGAGTGGTGGAGGAGGGGGGTGTCAGACTGCTGTACACAGAGAGTGGTGGAGGAGGGGGTGTCAGACTGCTGTACACAGAGAGTGGTGGAGGAGGGGGTGTCAGACTGCTGTACACAGAGAGTGGTGGAGGAGGGGGTGTCAGAGACTCTGCTGTACACAGAGAGTGGTGGAGGAGGGGGTGTCAGAGACTCTGCTGTACACAGAGAGTGGTGGAGGAGGGGGGTGTCAGACTGCTGTACACAGAGAGTGGTGGAGGAGGGGGTGTCAGACTGCTGTACACAGAGAGTGGTGGAGGAGGGGGTGTCAGACTGCTGTACACAGAGAGTGGTGGAGGAGGGGGTGTCAGAGACTCTGCTGTACACAGAGAGTGGTGGAGGAGGGGGTGTCAGAGACTCTGCTGTACACAGAAAGTGGTGGAGGAGGGGGGTGTCAGAGACTCTGCTGTACACAGAGAGTGGTGGAGGAGGGGGTGTCAGACTGCTGTACACAGAGAGTGGTGGAGGAGGGGGTGTCAGACTGCTGTACACAGAGAGTGGTGGAGGAGGGGGTGTCAGAGACTCTGCTGTACACAGAGAGTGGTGGAGGAGGGGGTGTCAGACTGCTGTACACAGAGAGTGGTGGAGGAGGGGGTGTCAGACTGCTGTACACAGAGAGTGGTGGAGGAGGGGGTGTCAGACTGCTGTACACAGAGAGTGGTGGAGGAGGGGGTGTCAGAGACTCTGCTGTACACAGAGAGTGGTGGAGGAGGGGGTGTCAGAGACTCTGCTGTACACAGAGAGTGGTGGAGGAGGGGGGTGTCAGAGACTCTGCTGTACACAGAGAGTGGTGGAGGAGGGGGTGTCAGACTGCTGTACACAGAGAGTGGTGGAGGAGGGGGTGTCAGACTGCTGTACACAGAGAGTGGTGGAGGAGGGGGTGTCAGACTGCTGTACACAGAGAGTGGTGGAGGAGGGGGTGTCAGAGACTCTGCTGTACACAGAGAGTGGTGGAGGAGGGGGTGTCAGAGACTCTGCTGTACACAGAGAGTGGTGGAGGAGGGGGGTGTCAGAGACTCTGCTGTACACAGAGAGTGGTGGAGGAGGGGGTGTCAGACTGCTGTACACAGAGAGTGGTGGAGGAGGGGGTGTCAGACTGCTGTACACAGAGAGTGGTGGAGGAGGGGGTGTCAGACTGCTGTACACAGAGAGTGGTGGAGGAGGGGGTGTCAGAGACTCTGCTGTACACAGAGAGTGGTGGAGGAGGGGGGTGTCAGACTGCTGTACACAGAGAGTGGTGGAGGAGGGGGTGTCAGACTGCTGTACACAGAGAGTGGTGGAGGAGGGGGTGTCAGACTGCTGTACACAGAGAGTGGTGGAGGAGGGGGTGTCAGAGACTCTGCTGTACACAGAGAGTGGTGGAGGAGGGGGTGTCAGAGACTCTGCTGTACACAGAGAGTGGTGGAGGAGGGGGGTGTCAGAGACTCTGCTGTACACAGAGAGTGGTGGAGGAGGGGGTGTCAGACTGCTGTACACAGAGAGTGGTGGAGGAGGGGGTGTCAGACTGCTGTACACAGAGAGTGGTGGAGGAGGGGGTGTCAGAGACTCTGCTGTACACAGAGAGTGGTGGAGGAGGGGGTGTCAGACTGCTGTACACAGAGAGTGGTGGAGGAGGGGGTGTCAGACTGCTGTACACAGAGAGTGGTGGAGGAGGGGGTGTCAGACTGCTGTACACAGAGAGTGGTGGAGGAGGGGGTGTCAGAGACTCTGCTGTACACAGAGAGTGGTGGAGGAGGGGGTGTCAGACTGCTGTACACAGAGAGTGGTGGAGGAGGGGGTGTCAGAGACTCTGCTGTACACAGAGAGTGGTGGAGGAGGGGGGTGTCAGACTGCTGTACACAGAGAGTGGTGGAGGAGGGGGTGTCAGACTGCTGTACACAGAGAGTGGTGGAGGAGGGGGTGTCAGAGACTCTGCTGTACACAGAGAGTGGTGGAGGAGGGGGTGTCAGAGACTCTGCTGTACACAGAGAGTGGTGGAGGAGGGGGTGTCAGAGACTCTGCTGTACACAGAGAGTGGTGGAGGAGGGGGTGTCAGACTGCTGTACACAGAGAGTGGTGGAGGAGGGGGTGTCAGACTGCTGTACACAGAGAGTGGTGGAGGAGGGGGTGTCAGACTGCTGTACACAGAGAGTGGTGGAGGAGGGGGTGTCAGAGACTCTGCTGTACACAGAGAGTGGTGGAGGAGGGGGTGTCAGACTGCTGTACACAGAGAGTGGTGGAGGAGGGGGTGTCAGACTGCTGTACACAGAGAGTGGTGGAGGAGGGGGTGTCAGAGACTCTGCTGTACACAGAGAGTGGTGGAGGAGGGGGGTGTCAGACTGCTGTACACAGAGAGTGGTGGGGGTTGCCTGCGCCCTTCCCACGATGCTCCAGTGGGCGTGGGCGTGGAGAATGGGGATCTCAGACAGGCCGCCTGCAGGATGAGGTCATGTGTGAGAAATGTCTCTCGCCGCCTGAGCACAGCTGTCCAGGAGAGAGACAGCTGACATCAGCACACAGACACACCAGCCCCGTACCCCAGTATCCCCCTCCGACTCCCTGGGCTCTACTGCACTGGGCTGTGCTTTTACCCTGATCTCACTGGGCTCTACTGCGCTGTCCTGTGTTTTTACCCTGATCTCACTGGGCTCTACTGCGCTGTCCTGTGGTTTTACCCTGATCTCACTGGGCTCTACTGCACTGGGCTGTGCTTTTACCCTGATCTCACTGGGCTCTACTGCGCTGTCCTGTGTTTTTACCCTGATCTCAGTGGGCTGTACTGCGCTGTCCTGTGGTTTTACCCTGATCTCACTGGGCTGTACTGCACTGTCCTGTGTTTTTACCCTGATCTCACTGGGCTGTACTGCACTGTCCTGTGTTTTTACCCTGATCTCACTGGGATTTTACCCTGATCTCACTGGGCTGTACCACACTGGGCTGTGTTTTTACCCTGATCTTACTGGGCTCTACTGCACTGGGCTGTGTTTTTACCCTGATCTCACTGGGCTGTACTGCACTGGGCTGTGTTTTTACCCTGATCTCACTGGGCTGTACTGCACTGTCCTGTGTTTTTACACTGATCTCACTGGGCTGTACTGCGCTGTCCTGTGTTTTGACCCCTATCTCACTGGTCTCCCTGTGTTTTGACCCCTATCTCACTGGTCTCCCTGTGTTTTGACCCCTGTCTCCCTGTGTTTTGACCCTGATCTCGCTGTGTTTTGACCCTGGTCTCCCTGTGTTTTTACCCTGATCTCACTGTGTTTTGACGCTGGTCTCCCTGTGTTTTGACCCTGGTCTCCCTGTGTTTATACCCTGGTCTCCCTCCAGCCTCGCGGAGCTGCTGTTTTCCTGTCTGTGTGTCGGGCTGCTGTGTCCGATCCCACAGGTCCAGCGGGTCGAATCAGGAATGCCAGCGCTCCGGCATCCCGGGACTCCACATTCCACACATTCCCGACTCTCCCCCCTCTCTCACACACCACCGCCACTGGCATGACGCAACTGAGGGGGGCAGAGAGGGACCCCTGCTCTCCCAGCGTGACCATGAGGGGATGGCAACCATGAGCTGCAGGCAGGAGACTTCTGTACACAGAGAGGGGTGGAGGAGGGTGTCAGTGAGAGAAGGAGACTCTTCTGTACACAGAGAGTGGTGGAGGGGTGTGTGTCTGAGAGCAGGAGACTCTTCTGTACACAGAGAGGGGTGGAGGGGGTGTGTCTGAGAGCAGGAGACTCTTCTGTACACAGAGAGTGGTGGAGGGGGTGTGTCTGAGAGCAGGAGACTCTTCTGTACACAGAGAGTGGTGGAGGAGGGTGTCAGAGAGAGCAGGAGACTCTTCTGTACACAGAGAGGGGTGGAGGGGGGTGTCAGAGACACTTCTGTGCAAAGAGAGTGGTGGAGGGGTGTGTCTGAGAGCAGGAGACTCTTCTGTACACAGAGAGTGGTGGAGGGGTGTGTCTGAGAGCAGGAGACTCTTCTGTACACAGAGAGTGGTGGAGGGGTGTGTGTCTGAGAGCAGGAGACTCTTCTGTACACAGAGAGGGGTGGAGGGGGTGTGTCTGAGAGCAGGAGACTCTTCTGTACACAGAGAGTGGTGGAGGGGGTGTGTCTGAGAGCAGGAGACACTTCTGTACACAGAGAGTGGTGGAGGGGGGTGTCTGAGAGCAGGAGACTCTTCTGTACACAGAGAGTGGTGGAGGGGGGTGTCTGAGAGCAGGAGACTCTTCTGTACACAGAGAGTGGTGGAGGGGTGTGTCTGAGAGCAGGAGACTCTTCTGTACACAGAGAGTGGTGGAGGGGGGTGTCAGAGACACTTCTGTACACAGAGAGTGGTGGAGGGGGGTGTCTGAGAGCAGGAGACTCTTCTGTACACAGAGAGTGGTGGAGGGGGGTGTCTGAGAGCAGGAGACTCTTCTGTACACAGAGAGTGGTGGAGGGGGTGTGTCTGAGAGCAGGAGACTCTTCTGTACACAGAGAGTGGTGGAGGGGTGTGTCTGAGAGCAGGAGACTCTTCTGTACACAGAGAGTGGTGGAGGGGTGTGTGTCTGAGAGCAGGAGACTCTTCTGTACACAGAGAGGGGTGGAGGGGGTGTGTCTGAGAGCAGGAGACTCTTCTGTACACAGAGAGTGGTGGAGGGGGTGTGTCTGAGAGCAGGAGACTCTTCTGTACACAGAGAGTGGTGGAGGGGGGTGTCTGAGAGCAGGAGACTCTTCTGTACACAGAGAGTGGTGGAGGAGGGGGTATCAGAGACTCTTCTGTACACAGAGAGTGGTGGAGGGGGTGTGTCTGAGAGCAGGAGACTCTTCTGTACACAGAGAGTGGTGGAGGGGTGTGTGTCTGAGAGCAGGAGACTCTTCTGTACACAGAGAGTGGTGGAGGGGGTGTGTCTGAGAGCAGGAGACCCTTCTGTACACAGAGAGTGGTGGAGGGGTGTGTCTGAGAGCAGGAGACTCTTCTGTACACAGAGAGGGGTGGAGAGGGGTGTCAGAGACACTTCTGTACACAGAGAGTGGTGGAGGGGTGTGTATGAGAGCAGGAGACTCTTCTGTACACAGAGAGGGGTGGAGGGGGGTGTGTCTAAGAGCAGGAGACTCTTCTGTACACAGAGAGTGGTGGAGGGGGGTGTCAGAGACACTTCTGTACACAGAGAGTGGTGGAGGGGGGTGTCTGAGAGCAGGAGACTGTTTTGTACACAGAGAGTGGTGGAGGGGTGTGTGTCTGAGAGCAGGAGACTCTTCTGTACACAGAGAGTGGTGGAGGGGGGTGTCAGAGACACTTCTGTACACAGAGAGTGGTGGAGGGGGGTGTCTGAGAGCAGGAGACTCTTCTGTACACAGAGAGTGGTGGAGGGGGGTATCAGAGACTCTTCTGTACACAGAGAGTGGTGGAGGGGTGTGTGTCTGAGAGCAGGAGACTCTTCTGTACACAGAGAGTGGTGGAGGGGGGTATCAGAGACTCTTCTGTACACAGAGAGTGGTGGAGGGGTGTGTGTCTGAGAGCAGGAGACTCTTCTGTACACAGAGAGTGGTGGAGGGTGGTGTCTGAGAGCAGGAGACTCTTCTGTACACAGAGAGTGGTGGAGGGGGTGTGTCTGAGAGCAGGAGACTCTTCTGTACACAGAGAGTGGTGGAGGGGGGTATCAGAGACTCTTCTGTACACAGAGAGTGGTGGAGGGGTGTGTGTCTGAGAGCAGGAGACTCTTCTGTACACAGAGAGTGGTGGAGGGTGGTGTCTGAGAGCAGGAGACTCTTCTGTACACAGAGAGTGGTGGAGGGGGTGTGTCTGAGAGCAGGAGACTCTTCTGTACACAGAGAGTGGTGGAGGGGTGTGTCTGAGAGCAGGAGACTCTTCTGTACACAGAGAGTGGTGGAGGAGGGGGTATCAGAAACTCTTCTGTACACAGAGTGGTGGAGGGGGTGTGTCTGAGAGCAGGAGACTCTTCTGTACACAGAGAGTGGTGGAGGGGGTGTGTCTGAGAGCAGGAGACTCTTCTGTACACAGAGAGTGGTGGAGGAGGGGTGTGTCTGAGAGCAGGAGACTCTTCTGTACACAGAGAGTGGTGGAGGACGGGGTGTGCAGTCGTGTCCAGCGCTCTCCCGGTATGGGTGGATATCCGGGTAGCGGTTGGGGAGGTTATTTCAGGCTCTGGGCTCTCTTCCAGTTGTGTACCTCCCAGATTGTGCGTTTACTAGCCCCGAGAACGACACCGAGGGCATTCAGGGGCACTATAATAGCGCCTGGGGCTGAATGACAGCTGCCGAGGGTTACACTGTTCTGAGCACGGTCCTGCCCTGTCCTCTCTTGTCCTCTCCTGTCCTGCCATCCCCTTCCCTGTGCTGTCCTCTCCTGTCCTGCCCTCCCCTCTCCTGTCCTCTCTTGTCCTGTCCTCTCCTCCCCTCCCCTCTCCTGTCCTGCCCTCTCCTGCTCTGTCCTGCCCTCTCCTGCCCTGTCCTGCCCTCCCCTCTCCTGCCCTCCCCTCTCCTGCCCTCTCCTGTCCTGTCCCCTCTCCTCTCCTGTGCTGCCCTGCCCTCCCCTCCCCTCTCCTGCCCTGTCCTTCCCTCCCCTCTCCTGCCCTCTCCTGTCCTGCCCTGCCCTGCCCTGCCCTGCCCTCTCCCCTCCCCTCTCCTGCCCTGCCCTCTCCCCTCCTCTCCTGCCCAGCTCTGCCCTCTCCCCTCCCCTCTCCTGCCCAGCTCTGCCCTCTCCCCTCCCCTCTCCTGCCCTCTCCTCTCCTGCCCTCTCCTGCCCAGCTCTGCCCTCTCCTCTACTCTCCTGCCCAGCTCTGCCCTCTCCCCTCCTCTCCTGCCCAGCTCTGCCCTCCCCTCTCATGCCCTGCCCTGTCCTTCCCTCTCCCCTCCTCTCCTGCCCAGCTCTGCCCTCTCCTCTCCTGTCCTGTCCCCTCTCCTGTCCTTCCCTGCCCTGCCCTCTCCCCTCCTCTCCTACCCAGCTCTGCCCTCTCCTCTCCTCTCCTGCCCAGCTCTGCCCTCTCCCCTCCTCTCCTGCCCAGCTCTGCCCTCTCCCCTCCTCTCCTGTCCCTCTCCTGTCCTTCCCTGCCCTGCCCCCTGCCCTGCCCTGCCTCTCCCCTCCTCTCCTGCCCTCTCCCTGCCCAGCTCTGCCCTCTCCCCTCCTCTCCTGCCCAGCTCTGCCCCTCTCCTCTCCTGCCCAGCCCTGCCCTCTCCTCTCCTCTCCTGCCCAGCTCTGCCCTCTCCCTCTCCTGCCCTCTCCTGCCCAGCTCTGCCCTCTCCTCTCCTCTCCTGCCCAGCTCTGCCCTCTCCTCTCCTGCCCAGCTCTGCCCTCTCCTCTCCTCTCCTGCCCTCTCCTGCCCAGCTCTACCCTCTCCTCTCCTCTCCTGCCCAGCTCTGCCCTCTCCTCTCCCCTCCTCTCCTGCCCAGCTCTGCCCTCTCCTCTCCCCTCCTGCCCAGCTCTGCCCTCTCCTCTCCTCTCCTGCCCAGCTCTGCCCTCTCCTCTCCTCTCCTGCCCAGCTCTGCCCTCTCCCCTCCTCTCCTGCCCAGCTCTGCCCTCTCCTCTCCTCTCCTGCCCAGCTCTGCCCTCTCCCCTCCTCTCCTGCCCAGCTCTGCCCTCTCCTCTCCTCTCCTGCCCAGCTCTGCCCTCTCCTCTCCTGCCCAGCTCTGCCCTCTCCTCTCCTCTCCCCTCCTCTCCTGCCCAGCTCTGCCCTCTCCTCTCCTCTCCTGCCCTCTCCTGCCCAGCTCTGCCCTCTCCCCTCCTCTCCTGCCCAGTTCTGCCCTCTCCTCTCCTCTCCTGCCCTCTCCTGCCCAGCTCTGCCCTCTCCTCTCCTCTCCTGCCCAGCTCTGCCCTCTCCCCTCCTCTCCTGCCCTCTCCTGCCCAGCCCTGCCCTCTCCTCTCCTCTCCTGCCCAGCTCTGCCCTCTCCCCTCCTCTCCTGCCCAGCTCTGCCCTCTCCTCTCCTCTCCTGCCCAGCTCTGCCCTCTCCCCTCCTCTCCTGCCCAGCTCTGCCCTCTCCTCTCCTCTCCTGCCCTCTCCTGCCCAGCTCTGCCCTCTCCCCTCCTCTCCTGCCCAGCTCTGCCCTCTCCTCTCCCCTCCTCTCCTGCCCAGCTCTGCCCTCTCCCCTCCTCTCCTGCCCAGCTCTGCCCTCCCCTCTCATGCCCAGCTCTGCCCTCTCCTCTCCTGCCCTCTCCTGCCCAGCTCTACCCTCTCCTCTCCTCTCCTGCCCAGCTCTGCCCTCTCCCCTCCCCTCTCCTGCCCAGCTTTGCCCTCTCCCCTCCTCTCCTGCCCAGCTCTGCCCTCTCCCCTCCTCTCCTGCCCAGCTCTGCCCTCTCCTCTCCTCTCCTGCCCTCTCCTGCCCAGCTCTGCCCTCTCGTCTCCTCTCCTGCCCTCTCCTGCCCAGCTCTGCCCTCTCCCCTCCTCTCCTGCCCAGCTCTGCCCTCTCCTCTCCTCTCCTGCCCAGCTCTGCCCTCTCCTCTCCCCTCCTCTCCTGCCCAGCTCTGTCCTCTCCCCTCCTCTCCTGCCCAGCTCTGCCCTCTCCTCTCCCCTCCTCTCCTGCCCAGCTCTGCCCTCTCCTCTCCTCTCCTGTCCTGCCCTCCCCTCTCCCCTCCTCTCCTTCCCAGCTCTGCCCTCTCCCCTCCTCTCCTGCCCAGCTCTGCCCTCTCCTCTCCTCTCCTGCCCTCTCCTGCCCAGCCCTGCCCTCTCCTCTCCTCTCCTGCCCAGCTCTGCCCTCTCCCCTCCTCTCCTGCCCAGCTCTGCCCTCTCCTCTCCTCTCCTGCCCAGCTCTGCCCTCTCCCCTCCTCTCCTGCCCAGCTCTGCCCTCTCCTCTCCTCTCCTGCCCTCTCCTGCCCAGCTCTGCCCTCTCCCCTCCTCTCCTGCCCAGCTCTGCCCTCTCCTCTCCCCTCCTCTCCTGCCCAGCTCTGCCCTCTCCCCTCCTCTCCTGCCCAGCTCTGCCCTCCCCTCTCATGCCCAGCTCTGCCCTCTCCTCTCCTGCCCTCTCCTGCCCAGCTCTGCCCTCTCCCCTCCCCTCTCCTGCCCAGCTTTGCCCTCTCCCCTCCTCTCCTGCCCAGCTCTGCCCTCTCCTCTCCTCTCCTGCCCAGCTCTGCCCTCTCCCCTCCTCTCCTGCCCAGCTCTGCCCTCTCCTCTCCTCTCCTGCCCTCTCCTGCCCAGCTCTGCCCTCTCGTCTCCTCTCCTGCCCTCTCCTGCCCAGCTCTGCCCTCTCCTCTCCCCTCCTCTCCTGCCCAGCTCTGCCCTCTCCTCTCCTCTCCTGTCCTGCCCTCCCCTCTCCCCTCCTCTCCTTCCCAGCTCTGCCCTCTCCCCTCCTCTCCTGCCCAGCTCTGCCCTCTCCTCTCCTCTCCTGCCCTCTCCTGCCCAGCCCTGCCCTCTCCTCTCCTCTCCTGCCCAGCTCTGCCCTCTCCCCTCCTCTCCTGCCCAGCTCTGCCCTCTCCTCTCCTCTCCTGCCCAGCTCTGCCCTCTCCCCTCCTCTCCTGCCCAGCTCTGCCCTCTCCTCTCCTCTCCTGCCCTCTCCTGCCCAGCTCTGCCCTCTCCCCTCCTCTCCTGCCCAGCTCTGCCCTCTCCTCTCCCCTCCTCTCCTGCCCAGCTCTGCCCTCTCCCCTCCTCTCCTGCCCAGCTCTGCCCTCCCCTCTCATGCCCAGCTCTGCCCTCTCCTCTCCTGCCCTCTCCTGCCCAGCTCTGCCCTCTCCCCTCCCCTCTCCTGCCCAGCTTTGCCCTCTCCCCTCCTCTCCTGCCCAGCTCTGCCCTCTCCTCTCCTCTCCTGCCCAGCTCTGCCCTCTCCTCTCCCCTCCTCTCCTGCCCAGCTCTGCCCTCTCCCCTCCTCTCCTGCCCAGCTCTGCCCTCTCCTCTCCCCTCCTCTCCTGCCCAGCTCTGCCCTCTCCTCTCCTCTCCTGCCCAGCTCTGCCCTCTCCCCTCCTCTCCTTCCCAGCTCTGCCCTCTCCTCTCCTCTCCTGCCCAGCTCTGCCCTCTCCTCTCCTCTGCTGCCCAGCTCTGCCCTCTCCTCTCCCCTCCTCTCCTGCCCAGCTCTGCCCTCTCCCCTCCTCTCCTGCCCAGCTCTGCCCTCTCCTCTCTTCTCCCCTCCTCTCCTGCCCAGCTCTGCCCTCTCCTCTCCTGCCCAGCTCTGCCCTCTCCTCTCCTCTCCTGCCCTCTACTGCCCAGCTCTGCCCTCTCCTCTCCTGCCCTCTCCTGCCCAGCTCTGCCCTCTCCTCTCCTGCCCTCTCCTCTCCTGCCCTCTCCTGCCCAGCTCTGCCCTCTCCCCTCCTCTCCTGCCCAGCTCTGCCCTCCCCTCTCATGCCCTCTCCTGCCCAGCTCTGCCCTCTCCTCTCCTGCCCTCTCCTGCCCAGCTCTGCCCTCTCCTCTCCTCTCCTGCCCTCTCCTGCCCAGCTCTGCCCTCTCCTCTCCTCTCCTGCCCAGCTCTGCCCTCTCCTCTCCTCTCCTGCCCTCTCCTGCCCAGCTCTGCCCTCTCCTCTCCTGCCCAGCCCTGCCCTCTCCCCTCCTCTCCTGCCCTCTCCTGCCCAGCCCTGCCCTCTCCTCTCCTCTCCTGCCCTCTCCTGCCCAGCTCTGCCCTCTCCTCTCCTCTCCTGCCCAGCTCTGCCCTCTCCCCTCCTCTCCTGTCCAGCTCTGCCCTCTCCCCTCCTCTCCTGCCCAGCTCTGCCCTCTCCTCTCCTCTCCTGCCCTCTCCTGCCCAGCTCTGCCCTCTCCTCTCCTCTTCTGCCCTCTCCTGCCCAGCTCTGCCCTCTCCCCTCCTCTCCTGCCCTGCCCTGCCCTCTCCTCTCCTGTCCTGCCCTCTCCTGCCTAGCTCTGCCCTCTCCTCTCCTCTCCTGCCCAGCTCTGCCCTCTCCTCTCCTCTCCTGCCCTCTCCTGCCCAGCTCTGCCCTCTCCTCTCCTGCCCTCTCCTGCCCAGCTCTGCCCTCTCCTCTCCTCTCCTGCCCAGCTCTGCCCTCTCCTCTCCTCCCCTGCCCTGCCCTCTCCCCTCCTCTCCTGCCCTCTCCTACCCAGCTCTGCCCTCTCCTCTCCTCTCCTGCCCAGCTCTGCCCTCTCCCCTCCTCTCCTGCCCAGCTCTGCCCTCTCCTCTCCTCTCCAGCTCTGCCCTCTCCTGCCCTCTCCTGCCCAGCTCTGCCCTCTCCCCTCCTCTCCTGCCCAGCTCTGCCCTCTCCTCTCCTCTCCTGCCCTCTCCTGCCCAGCTCTGCCCTCTCCTCTCCTGCCCAGCTCTGCCCTCTCCTCTCCTCTCCTGCCCAGCTCTGCCCTCTCCCCTCCTCTCCTGCCCAGCTCTGCCCTCTCCTCTCCTCTCCTGCCCTCTCCTGCCCAGCTCTGCCCTCTCCCCTCCTCTCCTGCCCAGCTCTGCCCTCTCCTCTCCTCTCCTGCCCAGCTCTGCCTCTCCCCTCCTCTCCTGCCCAGCTCTGCCCTCTCCTCTCCTCTCCTGCCCTATCCTGCCCAGCTCTGCCCTCTCCTCTCCTGCCCTCTCCTGCCCAGCTCTGCCCTCTCCTCTCCTCTCCTCTCCTGCCCAGCTCTGCCCTCTCCTCTCCTCTCCTGCCCTCTCCTGCCCAGCTCTGCCCTCTCCTCTCCTGCCCTCTCCTGCCCTCTCCCCTTCTCTCCTGCCCAGCTCTGCCCTCTCCCCTCCTCTCCTGCCCAGCTCTGCCCTCTCCTCTCCTCTCCTGCCCTCTCCTGCCCAGCTCTGCCCTCTCCTCTCCTCTCCTGCCCTCTCCTGCCCAGCTCTGCCCCCTCCTCTCCTGCCCTGCCCTGCCCTCTCCCCTCCTCTCCTGCCCAGCTCTGCCCTCTCCTCTCCTCTCCTGCCCAGCTCTGCCCTCTCCTCTCCTCTCCTGCCCTCTCCTGCCCAGCTCTGCCCTCTCCCCTCCTCTCCTGCCCAGCTCTGCCCTCTCCCCTCCTCTCCTGCCCAGCTCTGCCCTCTCCTCTCCTCTCCTGCCCTCTCCTGCCCAGCTCTGCCCTCTCCTCTCCTCTCCTGTCCTGCCCTGTCAGTCCCAGCTCCTGACTCCTGCTCGGAGTTTTCCAGTGTCCCACATGGGGGGAGCCCTGTTGTGTTTTTCTGGTTTGGAAACGTGCTTCATGAAGATGACCGTTAATCCTTACAATTACTGTTATTATCACCAGTGGTACTGGCGCTGTGCTGGAGACACTGTCCGTCAGGACGAGGGGGTCAGGCTGCAGGTCGTTGCCGTGGCGACAGCAGGGCCCGTGACGGGGGGCGGGGGGCGATTAAAAGGGATTAAGGTGGGGGGGGTGGGGGAGACAGCTGGGCTCCCACAGGCCGGTGGTCTCCGACAGGAGGAGAAATTCAGGAACCAGACAAGAACAGCTCTGAGGGCTGCTGGGAGGTGCCTGCCTGAGCCCGGTAAGAGCAGGGTAAAAACACAGGACAGCGCAGTACAGCCCAGTGAGATCAGGGTAAAAACACAGGACAGCGCAGTACAGCCCAGTGAGATCAGGGTAAAAACACAGGACAGCGCAGTAGAGCCCAGTGAGATCAGGGTAAAAACACAGGACAGCGCAGTAGAGCCCAGTAAGAGCAGGGTAAAAACACAGGACAGCGCAGTACAGCCCAGTGAGATCAGGGTAAAAACACAGGACAGCGCAGTAGAGCCCAGTAAGATTGGGGTAAAAACACAGGACAGCACAGTACAGCCCAGTGAGAACAGGGTAAAAACACAGGACAGCGCAGTAGAGCCCAGTAAGATTGGGGTAAAAACACAGGACAGCACAGTACAGCCCAGTGAGATCGGGGTAAAAACACAGGACAGCGCAGTAGAGCCCAGTAAGATTGGGGTAAAAACACAGGACAGCACAGTACAGCCCAGTGAGATCAGGGTAAAAACACAGGACAGCGCAGTACAGCCCAGTGAGATCAGGGTAAAAACGTAGGACAGCGCAGTACAGCCCAGTGAGATCAGGGTAAAAACACAGGACAGCGCAGTACAGCCCAGTGAGATCAGGGTAAAAACACAGGACAGCGCAGTGAGATCAGGGTACAAACACAGTGTGTAGTACAGTGCAGTCCCTACTGTGGAGAGCTCTCATCACGACTGTCTGCATCACTAGCAGTACTGACACAGTGTACAACTATCACAACACTTCATTGTGCAGGCGGGGAAGCAGACATACTGTACAAACACGGTAAACACGGTATTTATCAAAACACCACGGTCTGCGGACACACGTCTCTCCCCCTCGTGTGACCCCGAGGTGCGCTGGAGCTGTCCACCCGCCCGGCTCTGTCCCAGTCTGCTCGGGAAGACGGGCTTGGTCCCACGGAGGAGAGATCCACGGGCGTGTCCGTGTGGCAGCTCGCAGTGTCAGAGGGAAGACAGGGGTTGTCCCTGCTCCTCTCGGCGAGAGAACGCGGTCTCCTGAGGTCCGGGGCGGTTTCCTTCCACGAACACGCCACGCGTGTCCTCTCCGCCCAAACCCGTCTTGTTTCTCCCCTGACGTGACCTCAGGCATCTCCTCCCCCCCCCAAGGGGTGACGTCAGGCCCGGCCAATCGGCGCCCGGGTGACGTCACGGGCGGCCAATGGGGGGAGCCCACGGGGGCGGGGCTCCACGGCGCCGCTGTTCCGAGTCGGAGGAGAGAATATTTTTCCCATTTCAATTCAAGGGGCTTTATTAGCATGACCGCTGGGTACAATCAGTGTTGCCAAAGCAGATAAAAATAATCAAATTCACACGAAACAGAACAAAAAACAGAAGTAAAATAAAATCTACAGACATTTACAACAAAGACATATTATAAAATATTGACATATACTGCAGGCGGCTGGAGCATTATTGGGAGACGGACTCACTGTTCCTCAGGCTGTGACAGGAGATCACACACTGTATTATTATTATTGAGAGACGGACTCACTGTTCCTCAGGCTGGGACAGGAGATCACACACTGTATTATTATTATTGAGAGACAGGCTCACTGTCTGTTCCCCAGGCTGGGACAGGAGATCACACACTGTATTATTATTATTGAGAGACGGACTCACTGTTCCTCAGGCTGGGACAGGAGATCACACACTGGATTATTATTATTGAGAGACGGACTCACTGTCTGTTCCTCAGGCTGGGACAGGAGATCACATACTGGGCTGCCAGATCAACTGAGTTCCCTCCTCCCTCTCCCAGTAGGATTGGGACCTGTTGTGGTTTTGGCAGGTGTGGGAACTCTGGGACTAGATTTCTGAATTTCGGGAAGAATGTTTCTCTAATCCCAGAGTATCTGTCACAGTGCAGTAGGAAGTGCACCTCTGTCTCTATTTCTCCCCGCTGGCAGTGGGAGCACAGCCTGTCCTCTCTGGGCAGCCAGGTCTGCCTGTGTCCAGTGTGTGTGTCCATGCTGTGGTCACTGAGCCTCTCCTCTCTGGTCAGCCAGGTCTGCCCGTGTCCAGTGTGTGTGTCCAGGCTGTGGTCACTGAGCCTGTCCTCTCTGGCCAGCCAGGTCTGCCTGTGGCCAGTGTCTGTGTCCAGGCTGTGGTCACTGAGAATATGGTGGTGTCCGCGACGCAGGGGCTCCCCCTAGGGGCCCTGTCCAGAACTGCAGGCTGTGACAGGCGGGCGGAGGGACTGGTGTGTGTCGTTCCGGGTGTCGGGGGCACTGGGGCGAGGACCGGCCCAGTCTGGCCGGCTCGGCGGTCCTGAGGGTCTGTGCTGCCCTCGGCTCCGTGTCCCGCCCTCGTCGCGGTCAGCTGGTTTGACAGACCTGAAGCGGTGAGCGGCGTCTGAGTCACCGTGAAACTGATCTCTCGATCCCAGCGCTGACAGCACGAGTCCCGGCCGTCTCCACACTACGAGACGAAGGGGCGTGTCTGCGCTGCCTTATAATACAGAGAGATATATACAGTTCGCTTCTATACTCTCCTCTCCTCTCTGCCACTGCCCCGTCTTTCCTCTCTCGATCCGAGCACAGGAACACACCCACAAGAGCACAGCGATCCCCTCTGGCTCACGCTCGCGTTTACAGAGGACTGATTCAGCCATCAGGGCAGTTGGAAACGATCTCTCCTTCACTTTTTATATGTGGTAGTGTCCGTCCAGTCCCAAAATATCTGTGTGTGTGTCCTGTGATGGACTGGTGTCCTGTCCAGGGTGTGTGAGTGTCTGTGTGTGTGTGTCCTGTGATGGACTGGTGTCCTGTCCAGGGTGTGTGTGTGTCCTGTGATGGGCTGGTGTCCTGTCCAGGGTGTGTGTGTGTCCTGTGATGGGCTGGTGTCCTGTCCAGGGTGTGTGTGTGTGTCCTGTGATGGACTGGTGTCCTGTCCAGACTGTGTGTGTGTGTGTGTGTGTGTGTGTCCTGTGATGGGCTGGTGTCCTGTCCAGGGTGTGTGTGTGTGTGTCCTGTGATGGGCTGGTGTCCTGTCCAGGCTGTGTGTGAGTGTGTGTGTCCTGTGATGGGCTGGTGTCCTGTCCAGGGTGTGTGTGTGTGTGTGTGTGTGTGTGTGTGTGTGTGTGTGTGTGTGTGTGTGTGTGTGTGTGTGTGTGTGTGTGTGTGTGTGTGTCCTGTGAGGGGCTGGTGTCCTGTCCAGACTGTGTGTGTGTCCTGTGATGGGCTGGTGTCCTGTCCAGGCTGTGTGTGTGTGTGTGTGTGTGTGTGTGTGTGTGTGTGTGTGTCCTGTGATTGGCTGGTGTCCTGTCCAGACTGTGTGTGTGTGTGTGTGTGTGTGTGTCCTGTGAGGGGCTGGTGTCCTGTCCAGGGTGTGTGTGTGTGTGTGTGTGTGTGTGTGTGTGTGTGTGTGTGTGTGTGTGTGTGTCCTGTGAGAGGCTGGTGTCCTGTCCAGGGTGTGTGTGTGTGTGTGTGTCCTGTGAGAGGCTGGTGTCCTGTCCAGGGTGTGTGTGTGTGTCCTGTGATGGGCTGGTGTCCTGTCCAGGGTGTGTGTGTGAGTGTGTGTGTCCTGTGATGGACTGGTGTCCTGTCCAGGGTGTGTGTGTGTGTGTGTGTCCTGTGATGGGCTGGTGTCCTGTCCAGACTGTGTGTGTGTCCTGTGATGGGCTGGTGTCCTGTCCAGGGTGTGTGTGTGAGTGTGTGTGTCCTGTGATGGACTGGTGTCCTGTCCAGGGTGTGTGTGTGTGTCCTGTGATGGGCTGGTGTCCTCTCCAGGGTGTGTGTGTGTGTGTCCTGTGATGGGCTGGTGTCCTCTCCAGGGTGTGTGTGTGTGTCCTGTGATGGGCTGGTGTCCTCTCCAGGGTGTGTGTGTGTGTGTCCTGTGATGGGCTGGTGTCCTGTCCAGGGTGTGTGTGTGAGTGTGTGTGTCCTGTGATGGACTGGTGTCCCGTCCAGGGTGTGTGAGTGTGTGTCCTGTGATGGAGTGGTGTCCTGTCCAGGGTGTGTGAGTGTGTGTGTGTCCTGTGATGGGCTGGTGTCCTGTCCAGGGTGTGTGTGTGTGTCCTGTGATGGGCTGGTGTCCTCTCCAGGGTGTGTGTGTGTGTGTGTCCTGTGATGGACTGGTGTCCTGTCCAGGGTGTGTGAGTGTGTGTGTGTCCTGTGATGGGCTGGTGTCCTGTCCAGACTGTGTGCGTGTCCTGTGATGGACTGGTGTCCTGTCCAGACTGTACCCTCGGCTGTGCGTGGTCACGCGATCACCAGGGGAACAAGGCGCTGTATCTCGGGGACAAGAGCAGCACTAACGAAGGAGGTGAGTTTCATGGTTTGTGCCGTCTGTAGGGGGGGGCAGCTTCACGGAGCTGTGGAAGCGATACTCTCTCGTCGTGGGAGACGTCTGCGTGTCCTCCCGGTGCTACTGAGTCTCTTCAGTCTGGAGGGAGGGTCCCACACTGACAGGCTGGAGGAACTGAGTCTCTTCAGTCTGAAGGGAGGGTCCCACACTGACAGGCTGGAGGAACTGAGTCTCTTCAGTCTGAAGGGAGTGTCCCACACTGACAGGCTGGAGGAACTGAGTCTCTTCAGTCTGAAGGGAGTGTCCCACACTGACAGGCTGGAGGAACTGAGTCTCTGTAGTCTGAAGGGAGGGTCCCACACTGACAGGCTGGAGGAACTGAGTCTCTTCAGTCTGGAGGGAGGGTCCCACACTGACAGGCTGGAGGAACTGAGTCTCTTCAGTCTGAAGGGAGGGTCCCACACTGACAGGCTGGAGGAACTGAGTCTCTTCAGTCTGGAGGGAGTGTCCCACACTGACAGGCTGGAGGAACTGAGTCTCTTCAGTCTGGAGGGAGTGTCCCACACTGACAGGCTGGGGGAACTGAGTCTCTTCAGTCTGGAGGGAGGGTCCCACACTGACAGGCTGGAGGAACTGAGTCTCTTCAGTCTGAAGGGAGGGTCCCACACTGACAGGCTGGAGGAACTGAGTCTCTTCAGTCTGAAACACGGAAGACTATAACCTGGTGTGCTGTATGTTTTCATAACTAATTCACGAACTCAGGCAACATTATCACTAGCTGAGTATCTGACCAGGTGTAACTGGGTGATATTTACACATTCTAGTATCTTAATCACAAAGGTCCCCACCCCTCTATTGAAAACTTCATTGTGTCCTCTGTCCTACACAATGCTACTGTGTGATCGTTTGGATGGTAGTTGGTTCATTAATGGTTTATTAGGGAAATGTAGCTGTGCAGTTTCTTCAGATATGAGCAGGTTATCTTCTGTGCTGCTGGCCGCGTGCTGCTGTGTCCACACCAGAGACACAGGAGTGTGAACTTGTGACCTAGCCACTCCTGTCAGATAAGGGGTTGTGGTACTGAAGCCAGGGCAGGTTGCTTAGAGACACCCAGGCTGACACACTCGTACACTCACTCACAATCTCTCACACACACTTGTACACTCACTCACTCACACTCACAATCTCTCACACACACTCGTACACTCACTCACTCACACTCACAATCTCTCACACACACTCGTACACTCACTCACTCACACTCACAATCTCTCACACACACTCGTACACTCACTCACACTCACTCAATCTCACACACACACTCGTACACTCACAATCTCTCACACACACTCGTACACTCACTCACAATCTCTCACACACACACTCGTACACTCTCTTAAATCTCTCACACACACACTCGTACACTCACTCACACTCACAATCTCTCACACACACACTCGTACACTCACACTCTCTCACACTCTCTCACACACACACACTCGTACACTCACACTCTCTCAATCTCTCACACACACTCGTACACTCACTCACACTCACATTCTCTCACACACACACTCGTACACTCACTCACACTCACTCACAATCACTCACAATCTGTCTAGTCCTGGTCCTGGAGGGGTCAGTCAGTGTGTGTGTCTGCAGCAGGGCTGTCCAGTCCTGGTCCTGGAGGGGTCAGTGTGTGTGTCTGCAGCAGGGCTGTCCAGTCCTGGTCCTGGAGGGGTCAGTCAGTGTGTCCAGTCCTGGTCCTGGAGGGGTCAGTCAGTGTGTGTGTCTGCAGCAGGGCTGTCCAGTCCTGGTCCTGGAGGGGTCAGTCAGTGTGTCCAGTCCTGGTCCTGGAGGGGTCAGTCAGTGTGTGTGTGTCTGCAGCAGGGCTGTCCAGTCCTGGTCCTGGAGGGGTTAGTCAGTGTGTCAAGTCCCAGTTCTGGAGGGGTCAGTCAGTGTGTGTGTCTGCAGCAGGGCTGTCCAGTCCTGGTCCTGGAGGGGTCAGTCAGTGTGTCCAGTCCTGGTCCTGGAGGGGTCAGTGTGTGTGTCTGCAGCAGGGCTGTCCAGTCCTGGTCCTGGAGGGGTCAGTCAGTGTGTCCAGTCCTGGTCCTGGAGGGGTCAGTCAGTGTGTGTGTCTGCAGCAGGGCTGTCCAGTCCTGGTCCTGGAGGGGTCAGTCAGTGTGTCCAGTCCTGGTCCTGGAGGGGTCAGTCAGTGTGTGTGTGTCTGCAGCAGGGCTGTCCAGTCCTGGTCCTGGAGGGGTTAGTCAGTGTGTCAAGTCCCAGTTCTGGAGGGGTCAGTCAGTGTGTGTGTCTGCAGCAGGGCTGTCCAGTCCTGGTCCTGGAGGGGTCAGTCAGTGTGTCCAGTCCTGGTCCTGGAGGGGTCAGTGTGTGTGTCTGCAGCAGGGCTGTCCAGTCCTGGTCCTGGAAGGGTCAGTCAGTGTGTCCAGTCCTGGTCCTGGAGGGGTCATACCTGGAGTATGTTTTCTGCTGATCTCTCTGTGATTCTCGCCCGATGGCACACTCTAGGGTGGAACGGTGGCTCTGTGGCTCAGGATCTGTTCCTGTGGCTGGAGGGTTGCTGGTTCGAGTCTCACGGCCGGCAGAGGAATCCTACTCCTTTGGGCCCCTGAGCAAGGCCCTGAACCCCAACTGCTCCAGGGGCGCTGTACAATGTCTGACCCTGCAATCTGACCCCCAGCTTCTCTCCCTGTCTGTGCGTCTCATGGAGAGCAAGCTGGGCTCTGCGAAAAGACACATTTCTAATATGAGACGTTGTATCTGGCCAATAAATAAGGTGATCTCTCCTAACAGCTCCTGTGTTGTGTGTTTTTGTCTTGAAGCTGGAGGACCAGAACAAGGATGATAAAGAGATGAGGTGCAGCAGTATGAGGGATCACGAGGACAGAGTCCAAGACTACAAGAAAGTCAATGAAAAATGGGGTCACCCCTTCCACCGAGGTCACCTGAATCCCAACATGTACCAGCAATCGGAGGAGGACAAGCGCGCCACCTACACCCTGACCAACGCTGTGCCCATGAGGTCAAAGTTCAACCAGGGGCCCTGGAAACGCTACGAGAACAGCGTTCGCTCTCAGCTGCCATCCAAGTGTATATCTGGAACAACCGTCTACATTGTGACCGGGATCATCCCCAACAAAGATAAGCCTCAGCCCAGCGCGAAGAAACCGAAGTTAAGCGGAGACCAGGGGATCATGCCCTACGGAAATGAGAGTCAACCAGGCGCTTGGATCTCGGAATCAGACGACGATGGAGAGCCCAGGTCGAAGAAACCGAAGTTCAGTGGAGACAAGGGGCAAGACAAGAGGCTGGCTGTGCCGGAGTACATCTGGTCCGCCTACATCTGTGAGCCCACTGCGGGTCAACTGCAGGGCAGCGCCGTCATCGGAAACAACGACGAAGCCAACCCCGTCAGCAGCTTACTGGGACAGCGACTCAACAAAGAGAAAGAGACGGACTTTCATGTAGTGGAAGTGTCTATTGCAAAGCTTGAGACGATTCTGGGCAAAAGGTTTCATAACAATGTGAAGATATTTAACTCCACATCACCTATTAAACAGATTAAAGTCCTCTCGCAGGTCTAAAGGTCCCACAGTAGTGTCCCGTCGGCTCCACACTCTGTTTCCGCCCTTAAAGAAATAAATCTCTGCAGCGGCTTCTCTCGTCTCGTGCTCCTGCTTTCCCACGGCGAAGCCGGAAGCTCTACGGACGTTTCCAGTCACCAGCCGGGCCAGGAGGTGGTGTACGCTGTGGGCACGACCCTGAGCCCCCTCTGCGGGACAGGCTCAAGGCCACTGGGTGTGGCAGTGTCATCGCTTGGACTGCCGTTTCACTTTCCCTGCCTGTCCTGATGTTTGTTCTGGTTCACTCTCTCTCTTAATATACATTCCATAATGTGTATTACATCATATAACATTATATTACATTGTAATAATATAATGGTGTCCTGGCCAAATTACCCCCCTGCTCTTTACCCATCATGGCCTCCTAATAACCCCCCTCTCTGAACTGGCTCCATCACTCTGCTCTCCTCCCCACTGAGAGCTGGTGTGTGGGGAGAGGACTGGGGCGTCATCCAGGTGGGGCTGCACACTGGTGGCGGTAGTGGGATCCCCATGACCTGTAAAGAGCTGCACACTGGTGGCGGTAGTGGGATCCCCAGGACCTGTCAAGAGCTGCACACTGGTGGCGGTAGTGGGATCCCCAGGACCTGTAAAGAGCTGCACACTGGTGGGGGTAGTGGGATCCCCAGGACCTGTCAAGAGCTGCACACTGGTGGGGGTAGTGGGATCCCCAGGACCTGTCAAGAGCTGCACACTGGTGGGCGTAGTGGGATCCCCGTGACCTGTCAAGAGCTCTGAGCTCCGGGTGCAGTACTTGGTCTCCCTGGTGCCCTCTAGGGGAAAGGTTGGCGAAGTGCATCCGATCGATTGCTTAGTCAGGGGTCCCCAGTCCTGGAGCCTCTCCCAACAGACAGACAGACACACACACACACACACACACACCCACCCACCAGCCACTCTTCCTTCCAGCTGAGATTTTAATGACCCGGAGTCCGGCAGCCCTGAAGAACTCCCACGTGATCGTACGGATGTCTGCACGAGGCCGACCGATCGCGGGAGAGCGGTACAGAGCAGTGGCTCTCAGAGGGTGGTCCGCCGAGACCATTTTCAGGACACAGACGGGGGGGGAGTGGAGGGGGGCGTCTGTGCCGGGGTGTGGGTGGTCCGCGGGCCAGGGGGCTCGGAGGGCCGCTGGTCTACAGGATACTGGGAGCTGGGAACCAGCAGCTCACAATACCCCCCCCCCCCCCCCCCGCTCCCTCACCTCGTTGGTGCAATCAAGGCCCCAGTCAGGCCAGTAGGAAGGCCTGAAGACTGGGGTCCGAACAGCTCCCCCCAAAATCACCGGTTCGGAAAACGGGGGGGGGTGTCTAGTTCTGTCCCGCCCTTACAGGCCAGCTGGACCGCCCCGGGCCCTGACCTCTGACCCCTGCCCCTGCCCTCTGACCCCTGCCCCCTGCCCCCCGCCCCAGCGCAGAGCGAGCGAGCGAGTGTGAAACAGATCCCCCTCGGGCCCTGACCCCTGCCCCCTGCCCCCACCCCAGCGCCGAGCGAGCAAGTGAGAAACAGACCCCCCTTGGGCCCTGACCTCTGACCCCTGCCCCCTGCCCCCTGCCCCCTGCCCCCTGCCCCAGCGCCGAGCGAGCGAGTCTGAAACAGACCCCCCCCGGGCCCTGACCCCTGACCCCCCAGTGCCGAGCGAGTGAGAAACAGCCCCCCGGGCAAAGAGACGGTGATTCAGAAGGGTTTTATTGTTCCAGTCTCACAGTGCGGAAGCCGATGTCGACCTGGTCCAGAGAGTCCCCCCCTCGCGCACACTGGTCCCTCCAGTCACTGACCAGAACAGCGCCCCCTGTGGCCGCCCGCGGGACTGCGCCCCCTCCTCTCCCAGCAGCCCCGGCGGCCCCTGACCTTCGCCCCAGGAAGGAGTTGGCTGTACAGGAAGTCAGTGGATAAACGTGCCGTGGGAGAGGGGTATAGTGGGGGTTCAGGAGGAGTGGGGACCCCCCCATCACAGACACTCGTCCTCCCCCAGCAGGCTGAACATGTTCCTCTGCGTGGGGCGGTCCCCCGCCCCCCGCCGTGGCCCCCCGGCCCTCTCCTCCTCCTCGTCCTCGGCGTCGGCGTCCCCTGCGCCCTCCTCTTCCTCCGGCCCGGAGCTCGACGCCTCCTCCTCCTCCTCCTCCTCCTCCTCCTCCTCTGAGCCCCCAGCGCCGCCGTGCTGCTGGGCCGCCTGCAGGGCGGCGATCTCGGCCGTCTCGGGGTGCGCCTCCCACACAGCTGAGAGAGAGAGAGAGAGGGGGGCCAGAGTGAGTCAGACAGGTGAGAGACAGGGGTCGGGGAGAGAGAGAGAGAGAGAGAGAGAGAGAGAGAGAGGGGTCAGGGTGAGAGAGATAGGGGTCAGGGAGAGTCAGACAGGAGACACACAGCGGTCAGGGAGAGAGGGGTCAGGGTGAGTCAGACACGAGACACACAGGGGTCAGGGAGAGTCAGACAGGAGACACACAGCGGTCAGGGAGAGAGGGGTCAGGGTGAGTCAGACAGGAGAGACACAGGGGTCAGGGAGAGTCAGACACGAGACACACAGGGGTCAGGGAGAGTCAGACAGGAGACACACAGCGGTCAGGGAGAGAGGGGTCAGGGTGAGTCAGACAGGAGAGACACAGGGGTCAGGGAGAGTCAGACACGAGACACACAGGGGTCAGGGAGAGTCAGACAGGAGACACACAGCGGTCAGGGAGAGGGAGAGAGGGGTCAGGGTGAGTCAGACAGGAGAGACACAGGGGTCAGGGAGAGTCAGACAGGAGACACACAGGGGTCAGGGAGAGTCAGACAGGAGACACACAGCGGTCAGGGAGAGAGGGGTCAGGGTGAGTCAGACACGAGACACACAGGGGTCAGGGAGAGTCAGACAGGAGACACACAGCGGTCAGGGAGAGAGGGGTCAGGGTGAGTCAGACAGGAGAGACACAGGGGTCAGGGAGAGTCAGACACGAGACACACAGGGGTCAGGGTGAGAGAGAGGGGTCAGGGAGAGAGAGAGAGAGAGGGGTGAGGGTGAGAGAGAGAGAGAGGGGTCAGGGAGAGTCAGACACGAGACACACAGGGGTCAGGGAGAGTCAGACAGGAGACACACAGCGGTCAGGGAGAGGGAGAGAGGGGTCAGGGTGAGTCAGACAGGAGAGACACAGGGGTCAGGGAGAGTCAGACAGGAGACACACAGGGGTCAGGGAGAGTCAGACAGGAGACACACAGCGGTCAGGGAGAGGGAGAGAGGGGTCAGGGTGAGTCAGACAGGAGACGCACAGCGGTCAGGGAGAGTCAGACAGGAGACACACAGCGGTCAGGGAGAGGGAGAGAGGGGTCAGGGTGAGTCAGACAGGAGAGACACAGGGGTCAGGGAGAGTCAGACAGGAGACACACAGCGGTCAGGGAGAGGGAGAGAGGGGTCAGGGTGAGTCAGACAGGAGAGACACAGGGGTCAGGGAGAGTCAGACAGGAGACACACAGGGGTCAGGGAGAGTCAGACAGGAGACACACAGCGGTCAGGGAGAGGGAGAGACGGGTCAGGGAGAGTCAGACAGGAGACGCACAGCGGTCAGGGAGAGTCAGACAGGAGACACACAGGGGTCAGGGAGAGTCAGACAGGAGACACACAGGGGTCAGGGAGAGTCAGACAGGAGACACACAGCGGTCAGGGAGAGGGAGAGACGGGTCAGGGAGAGTCAGACAGGAGACACACAGCGGTCAGGGTGAGTCAGACACGAGACACACAGGGGTCAGGGAGAGTCAGACAGGAGACACACAGCGGTCAGGGAGAGGGAGAGAGGGGTCAGGGTGAGTCAGACAGGAGACACACAGGGGTCAGGGAGAGTCAGACAGGAGACACACAGCGGTCAGGGAGAGGGAGAGAGGGGTCAGGGTGAGTCAGACAGGAGACACACAGGGGTCAGGGAGAGTCAGACAGGAGACACACAGCGGTCAGGGAGAGGGAGAGAGGGGTCAGGGTGAGTCAGACAGGAGAGACACAGGGGTCAGGGAGAGTCAGACAGGAGACACACAGGGGTCAGGGAGAGTCAGACAGGAGACACACAGCGGTCAGGGAGAGGGAGAGAGGGGTCAGGGTGAGTCAGACAGGAGACACACAGGGGTCAGGGAGAGTCAGACAGGAGACACACAGGGGTCAGGGTGAGAGAGAGGGGTCAGGGAGAGTCAGACAGGAGACACACAGCGGTCAGGGAGAGTCAGACAGGAGACACACAGCGGTCAGGGAGAGGGAGAGAGGGGTCAGGGTGAGTCAGACAGGAGACACACAGGGGTCAGGGAGAGTCAGACAGGAGACACACAGCGGTCAGGGAGAGGGAGAGAGGGGTCAGGATGAGTCAGACAGGAGACATACAGGGGTCAGGGAGAGTCAGACAGGAGACACACAGCGGTCAGGGAGAGGGAGAGAGGGGTCAGGGTGAGTCAGACAGGAGAGACACAGGGGTCAGGGAGAGTCAGACAGGAGACACACAGGGGTCAGGGAGAGTCAGACAGGAGACACACAGCGGTCAGGGAGAGGGAGAGAGGGGTCAGGGTGAGTCAGACAGGAGACACACAGGGGTCAGGGAGAGTCAGACAGGAGACACACAGGGGTCAGGGTGAGAGAGAGGGGTCAGGGAGAGTCAGACAGGAGACACACAGCGGTCAGGGAGAGGGAGAGAGGGGTCAGGGTGAGTCAGACAGGAGACACACAGGGGTCAGGGAGAGTCAGAGAGGAGACACACAGGGGTCGGGGTGAGAGAGAGAGGGGTCAGGGAGAGTCAGACAAGAGACACACAGGGGTCAGGGTGAGTCAGACAGGAGAGACACAGGGGTCAGGGTGAGTCACACAGGAGACACACAGCGGTCAGGGAGAGTCAGACAAGAGACACACAGCGGTCAGGGAGAGTCAGACAGGAGACGCACAGCGGTCAGGGAGAGTCAGACAGGAGACACACAGCGGTCAGGGAGAGTCAGACAGGAGACACACAGCGGTCAGGGAGAGTCAGACAGGAGACACACAGGGGTCAGGGTGAGAGAGAGAGGGGTCAGGGTGAGTCAGACAGGAGACACACAGCGGTCAGGGAGAGTCAGACAGGAGACACACAGGGGTCAGGGAGAGTCAGACAGGAGACACACAGCGGTCAGGGAGAGGGAGAGACGGGTCAGGGAGAGTCAGACAGGAGACGCACAGCGGTCAGGGAGAGTCAGACAGGAGACACACAGGGGTCAGGGAGAGTCAGACAGGAGACACACAGGGGTCAGGGAGAGAGAGAGAGGGGTCAGGGAGAGTCAGACAGGAGACACACAGCGGTCAGGGAGAGTCAGACAGGAGACACACAGCGGTCAGGGAGAGGGAGAGAGGGGTCAGGGTGAGTCAGACAGGAGACACACAGGGGTCAGGGAGAGTCAGACAGGAGACACACAGCGGTCAGGGAGAGGGAGAGAGGGGTCAGGGTGAGTCAGACAGGAGAGACACAGGGGTCAGGGAGAGTCAGACAGGAGACACACAGGGGTCAGGGAGAGTCAGACAGGAGACACACAGGGGTCAGGGTGAGAGAGAGAGGGGTCAGGGTGAGTCAGACAGGAGACACACAGCGGTCAGGGAGAGTCAGACAGGAGACACACAGGGGTCAGGGAGAGTCAGACAGGAGACACACAGCGGTCAGGGAGAGGGAGAGACGGGTCAGGGAGAGTCAGACAGGAGACGCACAGCGGTCAGGGAGAGTCAGACAGGAGACACACAGGGGTCAGGGAGAGTCAGACAGGAGACACACAGGGGTCAGGGAGAGAGAGAGAGGGGTCAGGGAGAGTCAGACAGGAGACACACAGCGGTCAGGGAGAGTCAGACAGGAGACACACAGCGGTCAGGGAGAGGGAGAGACGGGCCCTACCCTGCTGTGTGCTGAAGGCGGGGGGCCTCAGGCACAGACACAGCCGGCCGTCGGTGGCCAGGCGCAGGAGACTGTTTGCCGCGCGGTAGACGTCGTTCCTGGCGGCCTTGGCCGTCTTGTAGCCCCTCTTCTCCGCCCAGGCTGGAGGGGCAGAGACAGAGAGAGAGAGAGAGAGTGAGACAGGCAGGGCCAGACACCTCCTCCTGGGTCCCCGAGGACACTTCCTGAGGTCGGGAATCACTTCCTGAGGTCAGGGGTCGCGCGTCTGTGATTAACCGTCGTCAGCAGCCAGAGGGGGGCGGGACCGAGGCCGCAGGTGCTCATGGGAAGCGCCGAGGGGGGGGGGGGGGGGCGATTACCTTCGCAGATGTCCCAGGCTGTCCAGGGGGGCTCCTCTGACCCCCCCTCCGCACTGGGGTGTCTCAGCTTGAGCAGGGCTGGGATGGGCACTCGAGACGCCAGGTACCCCACCGAGCTGTAGGGCTCCTGGATCTGGGACACGGGGTAGATCCCAGCCAGGACCTGCAACACAGGACACTCACTGACCGGCTGGACACTACAGGACACTCACACTGACCAGCCAGGACCTGCAACACAGGACACTCACACTGACCAGCCAGGACCTGCAACACAGGACACTCACACTGACCGGCTGGACACTACAGGACACTCACACTGACCAGCCAGGACCTGCAACACAGGACACTCACACTGACCAGCCAGGACCTGCAACACAGGACACTCACTGACCGGCTGGACACTACAGGACACTCACACTGACCAGCCAGGACCTGCAACACAGGACACTCACACTGACCAGCAAGAACCTGCAACACAGGACACTCACTGACCGGCTGGACACTACAGGACACTCACACTGACCGGCTGGACACTCACACTGACCAGCCAGGACCTGCAACACATGACACTCACACTGACCGGCTGGATACTACAGGACACTCACACTAACCAGCCAGGACCTGCAACACAGGACACTCACACTGACCAGCCAGGACCTGCAACACAGGACACTCACACTGACCGGCTGGACACTACAGGACACTCACACTGACCAGCCAGGAAACTACAGGACACTCACACTGACCAGCCAGGACACTACAGGACACTCACACTGACCAGCAAGGACCTGCAACACAGGACACTCACACTGACCGGCTGGACACTACAGGACACTCACACTGACCAGCCAGGACACTACAGGACACTCACACTGACCAGCCAGGACCTGCAACACAGGATACTCACTGACCGGCTGGACACTACAGGACACTCACACTGACCAGCCAGGACCTGCAACACAGGACACTCACTGACCGGCTGGACACTAGAGGACACTCATACTGACCAGCAAGGACCTGCAACACAGGACACTCACTGACCGGCTGGACACTACAGGACACTCACACTGACCGGCTGGACACTACAGGACACTCACACTGACCAGCAAGGACCTGCAACACAGGACACTCACTGACCGGCTGGACACTACAGAACACTCACACTGACCAGCCAGGACCTGCAACACAGGACACTCACACTGACCAGCAAGGACCTGCAACACAGGACACTCACTGACCGGCTGGACACTACAGGACACTCACACTGACCAGCAAGGACCTGCAACACAGGACACTCACTGACCGGCTGGACACTACAGGACACTCACACTGACCAGCCAGGACCTGCAACACAGGACACTCACACTGACCAGCAAGAACCTGCAACACAGGACACTCACTGACCGGCTGGACACTACAGGACACTCACACTGACCGGCTGGACACTCACACTGACCAGCCAGGACCTGCAACACAGGACACTCACACTGACCGGCTGGACACTACAGGACACTCACACTAACCAGCCAGGACCTGCAACACAGGACACTCACACTGACCAGCCAGGACCTGCAACACAGGACACTCACACTGACCGGCTGGACACTACAGGACACTCACACTGACCAGCCAGGAAACTACAGGACACTCACACTGACCAGCCAGGACACTACAGGACACTCACACTGACCAGCCAGGACACTACAGGACACTCACACTGACCAGCAAGGACCTGCAACACAGGACACTCACACTGACCGGCTGGACACTACAGGACACTCACACTGACCAGCCAGGACACTACAGGACACTCACACTGACCAGCCAGGACCTGCAACACAGGATACTCACTGACCGGCTGGACACTACAGGACACTCACACTGACCAGCCAGGACCTGCAACACAGGACACTCACTGACCGGCTGGACACTAGAGGACACTCATACTGACCAGCAAGGACCTGCAACACAGGACACTCACTGACCGGCTGGACACTACAGGACACTCACACTGACCGGCCAGGACCTGCAACACAGGACACTCACTGACCGGCTGGACACTACAGGACACTCACACTGACCAGCAAGGACCTGCAACACAGGACACTCACTGACCAGCTGGACACTACAGGACACTCACACTGACCAGCAAGGACCTGCAACACAGGACACTCACTGACCGGCTGGACACTACAGGACACTCACACTGACCAGCAAGGACCTGCAACACAGGACACTCACTGACCGGCTGGACACTACAGGACACTCACACTGACCAGCAAGGACCTGCAACACAGGACACTCACACTGACCAGCCAGGACCTGCAACACAGGACACACACACTGACCGGCTGGACACTACAGGACACTCACACTGACCGGCCAGTACCTGCAACACAGGACACTCACTGACCGGCTGGACACTACAGGACACTCACACTGACCAGCCAGGACCTGCAACACAGGACACTCACACTGACCAGCAAGAACCTGCAACACAGGACACTCACTGACCGGCTGGACACTACAGGACACTCACACTGACCGGCTGGACACTCACACTGACCAGCCAGGACCTGCAACACATGACACTCACACTGACCGGCTGGACACTACAGGACACTCACACTAACCAGCCAGGACCTGCAACACAGGACACTCACACTGACCAGCCAGGACCTGCAACACAGGACACTCACACTGACCGGCTGGACACTACAGGACACTCACACTGACCAGCCAGGAAACTACAGGACACTCACACTGACCAGCCAGGACACTACAGGACACTCACACTGACCAGCAAGGACCTGCAACACAGGACACTCACACTGACCAGCCAGGACCTGCAACACAGGACACTCACACTGACCAGCCAGGACACTACAGGACACTCACACTGACCAGCCAGGACCTGCAACACAGGACACTCACTGACCGGCTGGACACTACAGGACACTCACACTGACCAGCCAGGACCTGCAACATAGGACACTCACACTGACGGGCTGGACACTACAGGACACTCACACTGACCGGCTGGACACTACAGGACACTCACACTGACCAGCCAGGACCTGCAACACAGGACACTCGCTGACCGGCTGGACACTACAGGACACTCACACTGACCAGCCAGGACCTGCAACACAGGACACACACACTGACCGGCTGGACACTACAGGACACTCACACTGACCAGCCAGGACACTACAGGACACTCACACTGACCGGCTGGACACTAGAGGACACTCACACTGACCAGCAAGGACCTGCAACACAGGACACTCACACTGACCGGCTGGACACTACAGGACACTCACACTGACCAGCCAGGACCTGCAACACAGGACACTCACACTGACTGGCTGGACACTACAGGACACTCACACTGACCGGCTGGACACTCACACTGACCAGCCAGGACACTCACACTGACCAGCCAGGACCTGCAACACAGGACACTCACACTGACCGGCTGGACACTACAGGACACTCACACTGACCAGCCAGGACCTGCAACACAGGACACTCACACTGACCGGCTGGACGCTACAGGACACTCACACTGACCGGCTGGACACTCACACTGACCAGCCAGGACCTGCAACACAGGACACTCACACTGACCGGCTGGACACTACAGGATACTCACACTGACCAGCCAGGACCTGCAACACAGGACACTCACACTGACCGGCTGGACACTACAGGACACTCACACTGACCAGCCAGGACCTGCAACACAGGACACTCACTGACCAGCCAGGACCTGCAACACAGGACACTCACTGACCGGCTGGACACTACAGGACACTCACACTGACCAGCCAGGACCTGCAACACAGGACACTCACACTGACCGGCTGGACACTACAGGACACTCACACTGACCAGCCAGGACCTGCAACACAGGACACTCACACTGACCGGCTGGACACTACAGGACACTCACACTGACCAGCCAGGACCTGCAACACAGGACACTCACTGACCGGCTGGACACTCCAGTACATGAACACTGCACTGAGAGAGAGAGGGGTTCATACACACACACTGACTGGACACTCCAGTACATGAACACTGCACTGAGAGAGAGAGGGGTTCATACAGACACACTGACTGGACACTCCAGTACATGAACACTGCACTGAGAGAGAGGGGTTCATACAGACACACTGACTGGACACTCCAGTACATGAACACTGCACTGAGAGAGAGAGGGGGGTTAATACAGACACACTGACTGGACACTCCAGTACATGAACACTGCACTGAGAGAGAGAGGGGTTCATACAGACACACTGACTGGACACTCCAGTACATGAACACTGCACTGAGAGAGAGAGGGGTTCATACAGACACACTGACTGGACACTCCAGTACATGAACACTGCACTGAGAGAGAGAGGGGTTCATACAGACACACTGACTGGACACTCCAGTACATGAACACTGCACTGAGAGAGAGAGGGGTTCATACAGACACACTGACTGGACACTCCAGTACATGAACACTGCACTGAGAGAGAGGGGTTCATACAGACACACTGACTGGACACTCCAGTACATGAACACTGCACTGAGAGAGAGAGGGGTTCATACAGACACACTGACTGGACACTCCAGTACATGAACACTGCACTGAGAGAGAGAGGGGGGTTCATACAGACACACTGACTGGACACTCCAGTACATGAACACTGCACTGAGAGAGAGGGGTTCATACACACACACTGACTGGACACTCCAGTACATGAACACTGCACTGAGAGAGAGAGGGGTTCATACAGACACACTGACTGGACACTCCAGTACATGAACACTGCACTGAGAGAGAGAAGGGTTCATACACACACACTGACTGGACACTCCAGTACATGAACACTGCACTGAGAGAGAGGGGGGTTCATACAGACACTGACTGGACACTCCAGTACATGAACACTGCACTGAGAGAGAGAGGGGTTCATACACACACACTGACTGGACACTCCAGTACATGAACACTGCACTGAGAGAGAGAGGGGTTCATACAGACACACTGACTGGACACTCCAGTACATGAACACTGCACTGAGAGAGAGAGGGGTTCATACAGACACACTGACTGGACACTCCAGTACATGAACACTGCACTGAGAGAGAGGGGTTCATACAGACACACTGACTGGACACTCCAGTACATGAACACTGCACTGAGAGAGAGAGGGGTTCATACAGACACACTGACTGGACACTCCAGTACATGAACACTGCACTGAGAGAGAGGGGTTCATACAGACACACTGACTGGACACTCCAGTACATGAACACTGCACTGAGAGAGAGGGGTTCATACAGACACACTGACTGGACACTCCAGTACATGAACACTGCACTGAGAGAGAGAGGGGTTCATACAGACACACTGACTGGACACTCCAGTACATGAACACTGCACTGAGAGAGAGAGGGGTTCATACAGACACACTGACTGGACACTCCAGTACATGAACACTGCACTGAGAGAGAGAGGGGTTCATACAGACACTGACTAGACACTCCAGTACATGAACACTGCACTGAGAGAGAGGGGTTCATACAGACACACTGACTGGACACTCCAGTACATGAACACTGCACTGAGAGAGAGAGGGGTTAATACACACACACTGACTGGACACTCCAGTACATGAACACTGCACTGAGAGAGAGAGGGGTTCATACAGACACACTGACTGGACACTCCAGTACATGAACACTGCACTGAGAGACAGAGGGGTTCATACAGACACACTGACTGGACACTCCAGTACATGAACACTGCACTGAGAGAGAGAGGGGTTCATACAGACACTGACTAGACACTCCAGTACATGAACACTGCACTGAGAGAGAGGGGTTCATACAGACACACTGACTGGACACTCCAGTACATGAACACTGCACTGAGAGAGAGAGGGGTTCATACAGACACACTGACTGGACACTCCAGTACATGAACACTGCACTGAGAGAGAGAGGGGTTCATACAGACACACTGACTGGACACTCCAGTACATGAACACTGCACTGAGAGAGAGAGGGGTTCATACAGACACACTGACTGGACACTCCAGTACATGAACACTGCACTGAGAGAGAGAGGGGTTCATACAGACACACTGACTGGACACTCCAGTACATGAACACTGCACTGAGAGAGAGAGGGGTTCATACACACACACTGACTGGACACTCCAGTACATGAACCCTGCACTGAGAGAGAGAGGGGTTAATACAGACACACTGACTGGACACTCCAGTACATGAACACTGCACTGAGAGAGAGAGGGGTTCATACAGACACACTGACTGGACACTCCAGTACATGAACACTGCACTGAGAGAGAGAGGGGTTCATACAGACACACTGACTGGACACTCCAGTACATGAACACTGCACTGAGAGAGGGGGGTTCATACAGACACACTGACTGGACACTCCAGTACATGAACACTGCACTGAGAGAGAGAGGGGTTCATACACACACACTGACTGGACACTCCAGTACATGAACACTGCACTAAGAGAGAGGGGTTCATACAGACACACTGACTGGACACTCCAGTACATTAACACTGCACTGAGAGAGAGAGGGGTTCACACAGACACCCTGACTGGACACTCCAGTACATGAACACTGCACTGAGAGACAGAGGGGTTAATACAGACACACTGCTTGCCTGCTGCTGTCTGTCCACCAGTGATGGGAAGATGAGTCCTGGACAGTCACAGAGCTTGACTGTGGGCGTCAGGAAGTAGGTCTGGAAGTACTTGGTGTGTCCGGGAGTCCGGGAGACGCTGACCACCTTCCTGCCCACCAGTCCGTTGATCAGAGAGGATTTCCCTACGTTGGGGAAGCCTGGAGAGAGAGAGAGAGAGACAGGAGAGAGAGAGAGACAAGTGAGCTGTCTGTGCTGCTCCTGCCTCATTCACAGAGGAGAGAAAGACAGGAGGGAGAGTGAGACAGGAGAGAGTGACCTGTCTCCTGCTCCTGCCTCATTCAGAGAGACGAGAGAGTGAGACAGGAAGAAGGAGGGAGAGACAGGGGTGCGAGAGAGACAGAGCTGAGTGACCTGTCTCCTGCTCCTGCCTCATGCAGTGAGAGAGGAGAGTGAGACGGGCAGGAGGCGAGAGAGACAGGGGTGCGAGAGAGAGACAGAGCTGAGCGACCTGTCTCCTGCTCCTGCCTCATTCAGAGAGACGAGAGAGTGAGACGGGCAGGAGGAGAGAGAGACAGGGGTGTGAGAGAGAGGAGAGCGAGACAGAGCTGAGTGACCTGTCTCCTGCTCCTGCCTCATGCAGTGAGAGATGAGAGAGTGAGACGGGCAGGAGGAGAGAGAGACAGGGGTGTGAGAGAGACAGAGCTGAGTGACCTGTCTCCTGCTCCTGCCTCATGCAGTGAGAGATGAGAGAGTGAGACGGGCAGGAGGAGGGAGAGACAGGGGTGTGAGAGAGAGGAGAGAGAGACAGAGCTGAGTGACCTGTCTCCTGCTCCTGCCTCATGCAGTGAGAGATGAGAGAGTGAGACGGGCAGGAGGAGAGAGAGACAGGGGTGTGAGAGAGAGGAGAGAGAGACAGAGCTGAGCGACCTGTCTCCTGCTCCTGCCTCATCCAGTGAGAGATGAGAGAGTGAGACGGGCAGGAGGAGAGAGAGACAGGCTGTCTCACCCCTGTGGCCCCTGTAACCCCCGCAGGCAGCTGGCTGGACGCCTCTTACCCACGCAGCCCAGCGTCAGGACCCCGTCCTTGTAGCGCTCCTGGGAGGGGCTGGCCATCTCCATGGCGACGTCGCTGTGGTGCTCCACCAGCACGGCCCCTTCCTCGCCCTCCTCCTCCTCCTCCTCGGAGCCGCCGGCCGCCACCGCGTCCCTCTGGATCTTCTGGCGCCAGCTGGACAGGTCCACTGGGACAGCCGCGGGGAGAGACTGGTCATGAACCCCCGGGAGCAGTGCTCACTGTCCATGAACCACTCAGCAGCGCCAATTAACCCCCCAGGAGTGTTCACGACACAGTGTTCAGGACCCAGGAGTGTTCATGAGTCAGTGTTCAGGACCCAGGAGTGTTCATGACACAGTGTTGACGAGTCAGTGTTCAGGACCCAGGAGTGTTCATGACACAGTGTTCATGAGTCAGTGTTCAGGACCCAGGAGTGTTCATGACACAGTGTTCAGGACCCAGCAGTGTTCATGACAGTGTTCATGACCCAGCCGTGTTAATGAGTCAGTGTTCATGATCCAGGAGTGTTCATGACACAGTGTTCATGAGTCAGTGTTCAGGACCCAGGAGTGTTCATGACACAGTGTTCATGAGTCAGTGTTCAGGACCCAGGAGTGTTCATGACCCAGCCGTGTTAATGAGTCAGTGTTCATGAGTCAGTGTTAATGATCCAGCAGTGTTAATGACACAGTGTTTATGATCCAGCAGTGTTAATGACACAGTGTTCATGATCCAGCAGTGTTAATGACAAAGTGTTAATGATCCAGCAGTGTTAATGACCCACCAGTGTTAATGAGTCAGTGTTCATGAGTCAGTGTTAATGACCCAGCAGTGTTAATGACACAGTGTTAATGATCCAGCAGTGTTCATGACCCAGCAGTGTTCATGAGGCTCTGGGCAGCTGGCGGTGCAGCAGTACTAATGAGTGTTCATGACCCAGTGTTAATGACCCAGGAGTGTTAATGACCCACTGTTAATGACCCAGTGTTCATGAGTGCTGATTAACAGTAACGAGGCACCTCTCCCTGCAGTGATGTCCTCACAGGCCCTCAGCAGCTCCATCGGCCCCACAGCCAGACCCCAGCCCCCCCTGCGTCTCCTGCGTCTCCTCTTGAGCACTGAGGGGACACACAGGGCGAAGGGTTAGACTACCCTGTCCACAGCACTCCAGTCCAGTCCAGTCCAGTCCAGTCCAGTCCAGTCCCACAGACCCCAGCCCCCCCTGCGTCTCCTGCGTCTCCTCTTGAGCACTGAGGGGACACACAGGGCGAAGGGTTAGACTACCCTGTCCGCAACACTCCAGTCCAGTCCAGTCCAGTCCAGTCCCACAGACCCCAGCCCCCCCTGCGTCTCCTGCGTCTCCTCTTGAGCACTGAGGGGACACACAGGGCGAAGGGTTAGACTACCCTGTCCACAGCACTCCAGTCCACTCCAGTCCAGTCCAGTCCCACAGACCCCAGCCCCCCCTGCGTCTCCTGCGTCTCCTCTTGAGCACTGAGGGGACACACAGGGCGAAGGGTTAGACTACCCTGTCCACAGCACTCCAGTCCACTCCAGTCCAGTCCAGTCCAGTCCAGTCCAGTCCAGTCCCACAGACCCCAGCCCCCCCTGCGTCTCCTGCGTCTCCTCTTGAGCACTGAGGGGACACACAGGGCGAAGGGTTAGACTACCCTGTCCACAGCACTCCAGTCCACTCCAGTCCAGTCCCACAGACCCCAGCCCCCCCTGCGTCTCCTGCGTCTCCTCTTGAGCACTGAGGGGACACACAGGGCGAAGGGTTAGACTACCCTGTCCACAGCACTCCAGTCCAGTCCAGTCCACTCCAGTCCAGTCCCACAGACCCCAGCCCCCCCTGCGTCTCCTGCGTCTCCTCTTGAGCACTGAGGGGACACACAGGGCGAAGGGTTAGACTACCCTGTCCACAGCACTCCAGTCCACTCCAGTCCAGTCCAGTCCCACAGACCCCAGCCCCCCCTGCGTCTCCTGCGTCTCCTCTTGAGCACTGAGGGGACACACAGGGCGAAGGGTTAGACTACCCTGTCCACAACACTCCAGTCCAGTCCAGTCCAGTCCAGTCCCACAGACCCCAGCCCCCCCTGCGTCTCCTGCGTCTCCTCTTGAGCACTGAGGGGACACACAGGGCGAAAGGTTAGACTACCCTGTCCACAACACTCCAGTCCAGTCCAGTCCAGTCCAGTCCCACAGACCCCAGCCCCCCCTGCGTCTCCTGCGTCTCCTCTTGAGCACTGAGGAGACACATAGGGCGAAGGGTTAGACTACCCTGTCCACAGCACTCCAGTCCAGACCAGTCCAGTCCAGTCCAGTCCCACAGACCCCAGCCCCCCCTGCGTCTCCTGCGTCTCCTCTTGAGCACTGAGGGGACACACAGGGCGAAGGGTTAGACTACCCTGTCCACAGCACTCCAGTCCACTCCAGTCCAGTCCAGTCCCACAGACCCCAGCCCCCCCTGCGTCTCCTGCGTCTCCTCTTGAGCACTGAGGGGACACACAGGGCGAAGGGTTAGACTACCCTGTCCACAGCACTCCAGTCCACTCCAGTCCAGTCCCACAGACCCCAGCCCCCCCTGCGTCTCCTGCGTCTCCTCTTGAGCACTGAGGGGACACACAGGGCGAAGGGTTAGACTACCCTGTCCACAGCACTCCAGTCCACTCCAGTCCAGTCCAGTCCCACAGACCCCAGCCCCCCCTGCGTCTCCTGCGTCTCCTCTTGAGCACTGAGGGGACACACAGGGCGAAGGGTTAGACTACCCTGTCCACAGCACTCCAGTCCACTCCAGTCCAGTCCCACAGACCCCAGCCCCCCCTGCGTCTCCTGCGTCTCCTCTTGAGCACTGAGGGGACACACAGGGCGAAGGGTTAGACTACCCTGTCCACAGCACTCCAGTCCACTCCAGTCCAGTCCAGTCCCACAGACCCCAGCCCCCCCTGCGTCTCCTGCGTCTCCTCTTGAGCACTGAGGGGACACACAGGGCGAAGGGTTAGACTACCCTGTCCACAGCACTCCAGTCCACTCCAGTCCAGTACAGTCCCACAGACCCCAGCCCCCCCAGCGTCTCCTGCGTCTCCTCTTGAGCACTGAGGGGACACACAGGGCGAAGGGTTAGACTACCCTGTCCACAGCACTCCAGTCCAGTCCAGTCCAGTCCAGTCCAGTCCCACAGACCCCAGCCCCCCCTGCGTCTCCTGCGTCTCCTCTTGAGCACTGAGGGGACACACAGGGCGAAGGGTTAGACTACCCTGTCCACAGCACTCCAGTCCACTCCAGTCCAGTACAGTCCCACAGACCCCAGCCCCCCCAGCGTCTCCTGCGTCTCCTCTTGAGCACTGAGGGGACACACAGGGCGAAGGGTTAGACTACCCTGTCCACAGCACTCCAGTCCAGTCCAGTCCACTCCAGTCCAGTCCCACAGACCCCAGCCCCCCCTGCGTCTCCTGCGTCTCCTCTTGAGCACTGAGGGGACACACAGGGCGAAGGGTTAGACTACCCTGTCCACAGCACTCCAGTCCACTCCAGTCCAGTCCAGTCCCACAGACCCCAGCCCCCCCTGCGTCTCCTGCGTCTCCTCTTGAGCACTGAGGGGACACACAGGGCGAAGGGTTAGACTACCCTGTCCACAGCACTCCAGTCCACTCCAGTCCAGTCCAGTCCAGTCCAGTCCAGTCCAGTCCAGTCCCACAGACCCCAGCCCCCCCTGCGTCTCCTGCGTCTCCTCTTGAGCACTGAGGGGACACACAGTGCGAAGGGTTAGACTACCCTGTCCACAGCACTCCAGTCCACTCCAGTCCAGTCCAGTCCCACAGACCCCAGCCCCCCCTGCGTCTCCTGCGTCTCCTCTTGAGCACTGAGGGGACACACAGGGCGAAGGGTTAGACTACCCTGTCCACAGCACTCCAGTCCACTCCAGTCCAGTCCAGTCCAGTCCCACAGACCCCAGCCCCCCCTGCGTCTCCTGCGTCTCCTCTTGAGCACTGAGGGGACACACAGGGCGAAGGGTTAGACTACCCTGTCCACAGCACTCCAGTCCAGACCAGTCCAGTCCAGTCCAGTCCCACAGACCCCAGCCCCCCCTGCGTCTCCTGCGTCTCCTCTTGAGCACTGAGGGGACACACAGGGCGAAGGGTTAGACTACCCTGTCCACAGCACTCCAGTCCACTCCAGTCCAGTCCCACAGACCCCAGCCCCCCCTGCGTCTCCTGCGTCTCCTCTTGAGCACTGAGGGGACACACAGGGCGAAGGGTTAGACTACCCTGTCCACAGCACTCCAGTCCACTCCAGTCCAGTCCAGTCCAGTCCAGTCCCACAGACACCAGCCCCCCCTGCGTCTCCTGCGTCTCCTCTTGAGCACTGAGGGGACACACAGGGCGAAGGGTTAGACTACCCTGTCCACAGCACTCCAGTCGAGTCCAGTCCAGTCCAGTCCAGTCCAGTCCAGTCCCACAGACCCCAGCCCCCCCTGCGTCTCCTGCGTCTCCTCTTGAGCACTGAGGGGACACACAGGGCGAAGGGTTAGACTACCCTGTCCACAACACTCCAGTCCACTCCAGTCCAGTCCAGTCCCACAGACCCCAGCCCCCCCTGCGTCTCCTGCGTCTCCTCTTGAGCACTGAGGGGACACACAGGGCGAAGGGTTAGACTACCCTGTCCACAGCACTCCAGTCCACTCCAGTCCAGTCCAGTCCCACAGACCCCAGCCCCCCCTGCGTCTCCTGCGTCTCCTCTTGAGCACTGAGGGGACACACAGGGCGAAGGGTTAGACTACCCTGTCCACAGACCCCAGTCCACTCCAGTCCAGTCCAGTCCCACAGACCCCAGCCCCCCCTGCGTCTCCTGCGTCTCCTCTTGAGCACTGAGGGGACACACAGGGCGAAGGGTTAGACTACCCTGTCCACAGCACTCCAGTCCACTCCAGTCCAGTCCAGTCCCACAGACCCCAGCCCCCCCTGCGTCTCCTGCGTCTCCTCTTGAGCACTGAGGGGACACACAGGGCAAAGGGTTAGACTACCCTGTCCACAGCACTCCAGTCCAGTCCAGTCCAGTCCAGTCCAGTCCAGTCCAGTCCCACAGACCCCAGCCCCCCCTGCGTCTCCTGCGTCTCCTCTTGAGCACTGAGGGGACACACAGGGCGAAGGGTTAGACTACCCTGTCCACAGCACTCCAGTCCAGTCCAGTCCAGTCCAGTCCCACAGACCCCAGCCCCCCCTGCGTCTCCTGCGTCTCCTCTTGAGCACTGAGGGGACACACAGGGCGAAGGGTTAGACTACCCTGTCCACAACACTCCAGTCCACTCCAGTCCAGTCCAGTCCCACAGACCCCAGCCCCCCCTGCGTCTCCTGCGTCTCCTCTTGAGCACTGAGGGGACACACAGGGCGAAGGGTTAGACTACCCTGTCCACAGCACTCCAGTCCACTCCAGTCCAGTCCAGTCCCACAGACCCCAGCCCCCCCTGCGTCTCCTGCGTCTCCTCTTGAGCACTGAGGGGACACACAGGGCGAAGGGTTAGACTACCCTGTCCACAGACCCCAGTCCACTCCAGTCCAGTCCAGTCCCACAGACCCCAGCCCCCCCTGCGTCTCCTGCGTCTCCTCTTGAGCACTGAGGGGACACACAGGGCGAAGGGTTAGACTACCCTGTCCACAGCACTCCAGTCCACTCCAGTCCAGTCCCACAGACCCCAGCCCCCCCTGCGTCTCCTGCGTCTCCTCTTGAGCACTGAGGGGACACACAGGGCGAAGGGTTAGACTACCCTGTCCACAGCACTCCAGTCCAGTCCAGTCCAGTCCAGTCCAGTCCCACAGACCCCAGCCCCCCCTGCGTCTCCTGCGTCTCCTCTTGAGCACTGAGGGGACACACAGGGCGAAGGGTTAGACTACCCTGTCCACAGCACTCCAGTCCAGTCCAGTCCTGTCCCACAGACCCCAGCCCCCCCTGCGTCTCCTGCGTCTCCTCTTGAGCACTGAGGGGACACACAGGGCGAAGGGTTAGACTACCCTGTCCACAGCACTCCAGTCCACTCCAGTCCAGTCCAGTCCCACAGACCCCAGCCCCCCCTGCGTCTCCTGCGTCTCCTCTTGAGCACTGAGGGGACACACAGGGCGAAGGGTTAGACTACCCTGTCCACAACACTCCAGTCCAGTCCAGTCCAGTCCCACAGACCCCAGCCCCCCCTGCGTCTCCTGCGTCTCCTCTTGAGCACTGAGGGGACACACAGGGCGAAGGGTTAGACTACCCTGTCCACAGCACTCCAAGTCCAGTCCAGTCCAGTCCACTCCAGTCCAGTCCCACAGACCCCAGCCCCCCCTGCGTCTCCTGCGTCTCCTCTTGAGCACTGAGGGGACACACAGGGCGAAGGGTTAGACTACCCTGTCCACAGCACTCCAGTCCACTCCAGTCCAGTCCAGTCCAGTCCAGTCCAGTCCAGTCCAGTCCCACAGACCCCAGCCCCCCCTGCGTCTCCTGCGTCTCCTCTTGAGCACTGAGGGGACACACAGGGCGAAGGGTTAGACTACCCTGTCCACAGCACTCCAGTCCACTCCAGTCCAGTCCCACAGACCCCAGCCCCCCCTGCGTCTCCTGCGTCTCCTCTTGAGCACTGAGGGGACACACAGGGCGAAGGGTTAGACTACCCTGTCCACAGACCCCAGTCCACTCCAGTCCAGTCCAGTCCCACAGACCCCAGCCCCCCCTGCGTCTCCTGCGTCTCCTCTTGAGCACTGAGGGGACACACAGGGCGAAGGGTTAGACTACCCTGTCCACAGCACTCCAGTCCACTCCAGTCCAGTCCAGTCCCACAGACCCCAGCCCCCCCTGCGTCTCCTGCGTCTCCTCTTGAGCACTGAGGGGACACACAGGGCGAAGGGTTAGACTACCCTGTCCACAGCACTCCAGTCCAGTCCAGTCCAGTCCAGTCCAGTCCAGTCCCACAGACCCCAGCCCCCCCTGCGTCTCCTGCGTCTCCTCTTGAGCACTGAGGGGACACACAGGGCGAAGGGTTAGACTACCCTGTCCACAGCACTCCAGTCCAGTCCAGTCCTGTCCCACAGACCCCAGCCCCCCCTGCGTCTCCTGCGTCTCCTCTTGAGCACTGAGGGGACACACAGGGCGAAGGGTTAGACTACCCTGTCCACAGCACTCCAGTCCACTCCAGTCCAGTCCAGTCCCACAGACCCCAGCCCCCCCTGCGTCTCCTGCGTCTCCTCTTGAGCACTGAGGGGACACACAGGGCGAAGGGTTAGACTACCCTGTCCACAACACTCCAGTCCAGTCCAGTCCAGTCCCACAGACCCCAGCCCCCCCTGCGTCTCCTGCGTCTCCTCTTGAGCACTGAGGGGACACACAGGGCGAAGGGTTAGACTACCCTGTCCACAGCACTCCAAGTCCAGTCCAGTCCAGTCCAGTCCACTCCAGTCCAGTCCCACAGACCCCAGCCCCCCCTGCGTCTCCTGCGTCTCCTCTTGAGCACTGAGGGGACACACAGGGCGAAGGGTTAGACTACCCTGTCCACAGCACTCCAGTCCACTCCAGTCCAGTCCAGTCCAGTCCAGTCCCACAGACCCCAGCCCCCCCTGCGTCTCCTGCGTCTCCTCTTGAGCACTGAGGGGACACACAGGGCGAAGGGTTAGACTACCCTGTCCACAGCACTCCAGTCCACTCCAGTCCAGTCCCACAGACCCCAGCCCCCCCTGCGTCTCCTGCGTCTCCTCTTGAGCACTGAGGGGACACACAGGGCGAAGGGTTAGACTACCCTGTCCACAGCACTCCAGTCCACTCCAGTCCAGTCCAGTCCAGTCCCACAGACCCCAGCCCCCCCTGCGTCTCCTGCGTCTCCTCTTGAGCACTGAGGGGACACACAGGGCGAAGGGTTAGACTACCCTGTCCACAGCACTCCAGTCCACTCCAGTCCAGTCCCACAGACCCCAGCCCCCCCTGCGTCTCCTGCGTCTCCTCTTGAGCACTGAGGGGACACACAGGGCGAAGGGTTAGACTACCCTGTCCACAGCACTCCAGTCCAGTCCAGTCCAGACCCACAGACCCCAGCCCCCCCTGCGTCTCCTGCGTCTCCTCTTGAGCACTGAGGGGACACACAGGGCGAAGGGTTAGACTACCCTGTCCACAACACTCCAGTCCACTCCAGTCCAGTCCAGACCCACAGACCCCAGCCCGTTCCAGTCATCCGCTCCAGTCTTCGAGACACCAGTCCAGTCCAGTCCCACAGACCCCAGTCCAGTCCAGTACAGTCCCACAGACCCCAGTCCAGTCCAGTCCAGTCCAGTCCCACACACACCAGCCCGGTCCAGTCGTCCGCTCCAGTCTTAGAGACACCAGTCCAGTCCAGTCCCACAGACCCCAGTCCAGTCCAGTCCAGACCCACAGACGCCAGTCCAGTCCAGACCCACAGACCCCAGCCCGGTCCAGTCGTCCGCTCCAGTCTTAGAGACACCAGTCCAGTCCAGTCCCACAGACACCAGTCCAGTCCAGTCCAGACCCACAGACACCAGTCCAGTCCAGTCCCACAGACACCAGTCCAGTCCAGTCCAGTCCCACACACACCAGTCCAGTCCAGACCCACAGACGCCAGTCCAGTCCAGACCCACAGACCCCAGCCCGGTCCAGTCGTCCGCTCCAGTCTTAGAGACGCCAGTCCAGTTCAGTCCAGACCCACAGACATCAGTCCAGTCCAGTCCAGTCCCACAGACCCCAGTCCAGTCCAGTCCAGACCCACAGACGCCAGTCCAGTCCAGACCCACAGACCCCAGCCCGGTCCAGTCGTCCGCTCCAGTCTTAGAGACGCCAGTCCGGTCCGGTCCGGTCCGGCCGGGTCCAGCCCCACCTGCCCCAGGGTCCAGGCCCTCCCCGGGCCGCTGTGGGTAGGAGGTGAAGCAGACGACCCGGACCTCGGGGAACCGGGCCCGGAGGTGGTGCCTCCAGGCCACCACCAGGGCCGGCGGCGCCAGGTCGATCTTGTTCAGCACCAGAACCAGGCTGCGGCGCATCTCCCGGGTCACGCAGTCGTACAGGGCGGGCGGGAAGTGCAGCACCTGCCGGGGTCAGGGGTCAGGGGTTAGGGGTCAGGGGTCAGGGGTCAGCAGCGCTCTCCTGGCCCGGCCAAGCGAGGAGCCGGGAGCACCTCCGAGGCGACTACAGCGACGTGTTTCAGTCGTGTTTCAGTCGTGCGAGGAGACGCACGAGGAACGACGGGCTCGAGTGCCCTTCGTCCCTGACGGGCCCGGGATCGACGAGCTGCATCGCCGTCTGGTCTGGCGGGTGTCTTCTCATCCCCGGAGGTTCAGTCCCGCTTCCTCGCGTCGGGACAGCGGAGTCGTCCGGGTCGGATCTGAGCAGGAGCGTTGTAGAGGGAGGCGGAGAGGAAGAGGAGGGGGAGACCGAGGAAGAGGGAGAGAGAAAGAGGAGGGAGAGGCAGAGGGAGAGAGGAAGAGGAGGGAGGGAGGAGGAGGCAGAGGGAGAGAGGAAGAGGCAGAGGCAGAGGGAGAGAGGAGGAGACAGAGGAAGAGGCAGTGGAAGAGGGAGAGAGGAGGAGAAAGAGGAAGAGGCAGAGGGAGAGAGGAGGAGACAGAGGAAGAGGAGGGAGAGAGAAAGAGGCAGAGGACGAGACCGAGGCAGAGGGAGAGGAAGAGGAGGGAGGGAAGAGGAGGCAGAGGGAGAGAGGAAGAGGCAGAGAGGAGGAGAAAGAGGAAGAGGCAGAGGGAGGAGGGAGAGAGACAGAGGCAGAGGGAGAGACCGTGGCAGAGGGAGAGGAAGGAGGGAGAGAGGAAGAGGCAGAGGCAGAGGAAGAGGAGGGCTGCGCCGGAGGCTGGCTCACCGGGTGCCGGATGTCGGTGAGGAGCAGGACGATGTCCGACATCTCCAGGACTCTCCAGAGCTGCCTCCAGGTCTGTGGGCCGAGAGAGGGAGGGGCTCAGGCCCCAGGACTCGCAGCTCACGGAGCGAGCGGCTGAAGCCAGTCCAGGGAGCTCAGCGGTACTCCGCGCAAGCGCTCCTAATATTCTGGCCACTGCTTGCGCAACCACTGACAGAACTAGGCAGACCAGACCAACAGAGTACCGAACACAACTAGACTGACCAGACGATTAGGATACCGAACAGAACTAGCCAGACCAGACCAACAGAGTACCAAACACAACTAGACTGACCAGACGATTAGGATACCGAACAGAACTAGGCAGACCAGACCAACAGAACACTGAACAGAACCATGCAGACCAGACCAACAGAGTACTGAACACAACTAGACTGACCAGACGAATAGGATACCGAACAGAACTAGTCAGACTAAACCAACAGAATACCGAACATCACTAGACAGACCAGACCTACAGAACACCGAAAAAACCTCGACAGACCAGACGTACATAATACTGAACTAGTCAGACTAAATTAACAGCATAGACTGGACCAATAGAATACACAATCTCATTATTTAGACAAGGCCAACAGAATATCAAACGGAGGACAGACCAGAACAACAGAATACCGACCGGACGAACAGAATTAGTCAGACTAAATTAACAGAACTAACTGAACCAACAAAATTCTGAATACAAGCAGTCAGACTAAGTTAACAGCACACCAGGTAGCTAGACTGGATGAAAAAAACACAGAATATAATTTATCAGACAAGACGAACAGAATATCGAACGTAGGTCAGACCAGACCTACAGACTACCGAGCACCAATCCCCCCTCACCTCCAGATTGTGCTCGAAGTAGCTCAGCTCGGAGGGCTGGTACTGCTTGTACACGCTGTCCAGATACTCCCGGAATGCTCTCTCCTCCCTCGCCAGGACCTGCTCCTTCGACATCCCATAATCCCACGGCTGTCTCCTGGGAAAATCCAGAACTGTAGGGAGAGGGAGGGAAAGAGGGCGGAGAGAGGAATGTTGGAGCCGATACCCTGGCTTCTCTCCAGACACAGCTGGGTGAGCTCCTCCAGTCAGGACAGGAGGCTCTACTGTACACAGAGAGGGGTGGGAGGGGGGAACAAGCTGATACCCTGGCTTCTCTCCAGACACAGCTGGGTGAGCTCCTCCAGTCAGGACAGGAGGCTCTACTGTACACAGAGAGGGGCGGGAGGGGGGAACAAGCTGATACCCTGGCTTCTCTCCAGACACAGCTGGGTGAGCTCCTCCAGTCAGGACAGGAGGCTCTACTGTACACAGAGAGGGGTGGGAGGGGGGAACAAGCTGATACCCTGGCTTCTCTCCAGACACAGCTGGGTGAGCTCCTCCAGTCAGGACAGGAGGCTCTACTGTACACAGAGAGGGGTGGGAGGGGGGAACAAGCTGATACCCTGGCTTCTCTCCAGACACAGCTGGGTGAGCTCCTCCAGTCAGGACAGGAGGCTCTACTGTACACAGAGAGGGGCGGGAGGGGGGAACAAGCCGATACCCTGGCTTCTCCAGACACAGCTGGGTGAGCTCCTCCAGTCAGGACAGGAGGCTCTACTGTACACAGAGAGGGGTGGGAGGGGGGAACAAGCTGTCCCAAGCTGGACTCACCTGAGCCGGGCCGGTAGACGTCCTCGATGTCGATCTCCAGCTGGTCCTCAGACAACAGCTGCAGCTTCCTCTCCTGGGCCATCCTCTTCCTCCTGTCCACCTCCTCTCGGCTCTCCTTCTCCAGGTGTAGCCGGTACCTGACACAGAGACAGACACGCACACGCAGGAGAGAGGAGAATTGATCGCCAGAGCAGAGACAGAGACACAGAAACCAAGTCTCCTGGGTCTTAGGTGTTCCAGTCTCGAGCACGTCTGTGAGGAGTCTGCATGTTTGTTTCTCCAGGGACCCTGCTGTCAATCCCACCTCCTACACCCCCACAGTCTCAGCTCTGAGTGTGTGAGCGAGTGAGTGTGGGGCTCTGCTCTGCGTGTGTGCCTGTCTGTCTGTCAATCTCTGCCTGTGCACACAGAGAGGCGGAGGGGGGCCGCAGTGAGGACAGGCGTGCTCACCTGTTGGGGTCATGGCCCCTGTCTCTGCTCTGGCGGGACTGAGGCTGCTGATTGATGTGCTGAACCTCCAGGGACAGAGACTCGCTGTCCGAGGTGTCCGACTGGCCCTCCGGCCTCTCGACACTGCAGCTGCGACTGCTGGGACCTTCAGTCTCACCTTCAAAGAGAGAGAGGGGTTCATACACACACACTGAACACTCCAGTACATGAACACTGCACTGAGAGAGAGGGGGTTCATACACACACACTGACTGGACACTCCAGTACATGAACACTGCACTGAGAGAGAGGGGGTTCATACACACACACTGACTGGACACTCCAGTACATGAACACTGCACTGAGAGAGAGAGGGGTTAATACACACACTGACTGGACACTCCAGTACATGAACACTGCACTGAGAGAGAGTTCAATCAAACTTTATTTGACAGAAAAAAAACAAAAGTATTAATCAAGGGTCTTAAAACTCTATTTTAAGAATTAAGAAAAAAAAAAATAATAAAAATAAATAAAAATCATAATTGGAATAAAACTCTTTCATTATTTATGATCCTGCACAGGACATTTCCAAAACACCAAAACTTTTCGAATGTTCTGAGGTCATTATGCGATTTGTAAAACAGAAATTCTAACGATATCCTGCTCTTCACCAACCCTTCGAACATCCTCACCAAGTCTACAGACCCGGAACCAGAGATCTTATTTTTCCGAGTCCTGTAGATGGTGAGTTTGGCCTGGCCCAGCAAAAAATTAGCGAGGAGGGTCTGAGTTTTCCGTTTTTTTGTGTGACCTACCCCAAACACGAAGATAACATTGTTGAAGGCCAGGCCAAGGTTGGTGAAGAGCCGGATCAGTACAGCAAACATGGGCGACAGGCGGGGGCAGGCGCTGTAGCAGTGGAACACCGTCTCCCTCTGAGCGCAGAAGGGACAGGCGTCAGAACCGCCGGGTCCAGAACCGACACAAACGAGTTGACCCCCAGGATGGTGTGCAGGACCCTCCACTGCAGATCACCAGCCCTCTTGTTGAGGGGAAATCTGTAGAGGCTACCCCAGGCAGGCCGGACGTCATCCGGCACTCCCAGACGAGCCCTCCAGGGAGTGTCAGGGAGCGCGGACAGCTGGGCCTGGTGCCTAGATGTTACGACTAGTCTGTACAGACATTTCCCCCCAACACCAGCTAGAGACCTCTCCTCTGAGGCAAGGGGCTCAAGGAGAGATCCCGTCGGTCCGGGACTGAGCGCAGGAGACACTAGCAGACCAGGGAAAGGAGGCTGTGTGATTGGAATGTGATGGTCCTCAAACAGACCCTGGATCAGCAGCATCTCCTGGAGAGGCAGAGCAGAGCGAAGCTGACTGAGAAACCTGTCTACACACCGCCGCGAGTGTAGTCCCAGCGCGTCACACGCCCACTCCACGCTGCGCCAGCAGCCCTGATCCACGTCCAGCAGGTGGTGGAGCTGTGTAATGTTGGCGTGGACCAGTCTGCTGGTAAAGTCCAAGGAGCGGCCCGGTTCTATGTCCATTCGTAGATTGTGTATTAATGGTTCCCTGAGTGTCCAGTATAGACTGGGCCGCTCCTCTTCCCTCTGCACGCGCAGATGCCGCCAGGCCTCCAGGAGACTGCGCTGGAAAGGCGGCAGTGGAGACAGGTCAACCCTGCTGGTGTCCATTAGGAAGAGCACACAGTCGAGCCCGAGGTGTCCTGCTCGACGCAGCAGGGTGAAGGTCAGCTCCCTCCAGGACAGCGAGGCCGGGCCGAACAGCAGCTTCTGCACTGCCTGCAGGCGAAAGGCGTCCACTCGGCTCCGGATGTCGATAAGTCCTTGCCCTCCGTCCTCTCTGGGCAAATAGAGGACGCCCCTCCGCAGCCAGTGCAGTCCGTCCCAGAAGAAGTCGAGGAGCGTGGCCTGCAGCTCCTCGACCAGTCCGGCTGGTGGCTCCAGACACACCAAGCGATGCCACAACATCGAAGCCACCAGGGTGTTGACAATCAGAACCCGGCCTCTGTAGGAGATCTGGGGGAGCAGCCAGCGCCAGCGGTCCAGACGACCTTTCACTTTTTCAAGGAGCCCCTCCCAGTTCTTTTTCACGCTGGCCTCATCCCCCAGGTGCACCCCCAGGTATTTGAGTCCCCCTCTGGTCCAGCTGAGCCTCTCTGGCAAGGCTGGGGGACCCATCTCGCTCCACTCCCCCAGGAGTAGGGCGCTACTCTTGGCCCAGTTCACTTTGGCTGATGATAGCCGCTGGAAATCACTTAAAGTTGTCTGTAGCGCCCTGACATCCTGTTCTCCACTGACCACGACCATGATGTCATCAGCGTACGCCGAGATCTTGACAGTGGAGTCGGGGCAGCCCGGGATGGACAGGCCCCTGATGACCCGGCGCAGCTGATGTAGCAGAGGCTCGATGGCAAGGGAGTAGAGCATTCCTGAGAGTGCACAGCCCTGCCTGACTCCCCTCCGCACTGGAAACGGAGCACTCAGCCCTCCGTTGACCTTTAGCACACTGAAGATGTCACTGTACAGCACCTGAATCATGGCAACAAAGACAGGGCTGAACCCGAAGGACCTCATGGTCCTCCACAAATACTGATGTTCAACCCTATCGAAGGCCTTTTCCTGGTCTAACGAAATGAGACCAGTGTCTAAACCCAATAGTCTGGAGGTGGCCAAAACATCTCGAATCAGAAATATGTTATCAAAGATTGACCTTCCGGGCACGCAGTACGATTGGTCGGGGTGCACCACAGACCCCAGCACCACCTTCAGCCTGTTGGCCAGAGCCTTGGACAGGATTTTATAATCCACACACAGCAGGGCAACAGGTCTCCAGTTCTTAATGTCACACAGGTCCCCTTTCTTGGGCAGCAGGGTGACAACAGCTCTCCTGCAACTCAGTGGCAGATCCCCCTGCTCCAGACTTTCCAAATATACATCGAGCAGGTCAGGACCCAGCACAGCCCAGAAGGCACGATAGAATTCGGCTGGCAGGCCATCGAGACCAGGGGTCTTGCCATTGCTCAAGCCACTGAGTGCGGTGGAGAGCTCCTCCAGGGAGAGAGGCCTCTCCAACCCTGCCCTTTCCTCTTCGGGGACCTGTGGAAGGTCTTCAAGGAACCTGCGTGTGCGGACCGAGTCCTCACTAGCCTCGCTGGAGAAGAGCGCTTTATAGAACTGCACGGTCCTCTCCTGGATCTGCCCGGCCTCGTGCAGCTCCTGCCCTGTCTCCGAGCGCAGGCAGTGGATCTGCCGGCTCTGGCCCGGTTTCTTCTCTAGGCCGAAGAAATAGCGAGTCGGGGCGTCTACCTGTGATGCACTCTGAACCCTAGAATTTATTAGAGCTCCTTGTACTTTTGTGTCCAGAAGGCCAATGAGTGATTCTTTTTGGGTTTGGAGGTCATCAATTAGCCTCCTGTCTGCACGACACTCCAGAGCCTGGTGGAGCTCCAGAATGTCTCTCTCCAGAGCCTTCATGGACTCATGGATACCTCTCGTGACACTTCCAGTGTACTGCTGGCAGAACTGGCGAATCTGCACCTTGCCAATATCCCACCACTGCCTCAGGGAGACAAAGTGGGCTTTCTGACTCCTCCACTGCTGCCAGAAGAACACGAGGCAGTCGCAGAAGTGAGCATCGTCAAGCAGCTGGGTATTAAAGTGCCAGTAGGCACTGCGGGACTTCACTGATGGCACAGCGACTGTGCAGACAGTGAGACAGTGGTCCGACAGGCCCACTGGACAGATGGAGCACTGCTTGACGATGCTGTAATGATGTTTACGGCAGTAAAGTCGGTCTAGCCTGGCCAGAGAGAGGGTATTCCCCCTGACCTGGGCCCAGGTGTACTGCCTCGTGTCCCCATGACATCTCCTCCAGATGTCAGTGAGGTCAGACTTGACGAGGATCCTGCGCAACTCCCTGGCCGACGGGCCATGTGGCTCTGCATGATTCCTGTCCAGTGTGCTGCTCTCTGTGCAGTTGAAATCCCCCCCCAGGAAGACCAGCTCTTCAGGCTGGCAGGTCGCCAGTGCAGTCTCAAGCTCCCTGAAGAGGGTGACCCTCTCCCCGCCGTCGGTGGGAGCGTAAACGTTAATAAAAACAAAGGTTTTCTTTCCGATAACTACTCGCACGAGTAGCAGGCGACCCTTCACCACCTCCTGGACGGCGATAGAGAGGGGCTTGAACCCCACAGAGAACAGCACCGCGACCCCCGCGCTCACAGGGGACCCGTGACTGTACACGATGTCCCCCTGCCACTCCCGCTGCCAGGCGACGATGTTGGAGCTGTCGGTGTGGGTCTCCTGCAGGAAAGTCACCTGCAGGTTCTTTTCTTTGATAATCTCCAACACCGCAGCTCGCTTCAAAGCCCTCCTGCACCCATTGGTGTTCAAACTCCCTATCCTAATGTCGCCCATGTTTGCGGAAAAGAAAAAAAGAAAAAACATAAAACACGAACAGACATGTAGCACGCAGACGGATAGTGATGTGATGTGAGGGACAGGACTCATTCGTGCTGAGGTGCGTTCCGCGGTCCTGCCTTGATCTTACCTAAAAGGCTCTTCAGGCGCCATCTCTCCTGATCGCTGAAGTCATTCGCACCCGAGCCCCTCTTCAGATGGCGCGTCGCGGAGAGGACAAAGAGCTCGGTGTCGGGAAAAAAGTCCTCGACCACAGTTCCCCTCTTACCTTTAGTCTTCTCTAAGAACTCCCTAATGCTCTGGAAACTGTAGCCTCCTCTGCAGCTCCGCCGGGCCGAGGAGCCCGAGGCGAGAGAGGAGTCGGTGAAGCCGCCCTCGTCGTCGCTCCCGGACTCCGAGGAGCTCCGGGCGGCGGCGGCGGTGGCGGCGAGGACACTCCAGCGCGTCCTCACTCTCCCGGTGTCGGAGTCACTCGCGGCCCCCGGGCCGGCGACAGAGCCGCCCTCCACCGAGCTCTCTGTGCTGCGCTTCTTCTGCACCGCACTCTGCACAGATTTTTTCGTGCGCTTTCTCCGCGGCGTCTTAAAACCATCATCTATTTTTTCAGATGATAACTCATTTCCTCCCCACACCGTGTCTACAATTTTCGCTGGCGCTTGAGACGCGTTTTCCCCTGTCGGTGTCACTACCTGCTCTCTCTCTCCCTGACTCTCCTGAGCAGCGCTCATCTCTCCGCCAGCGCTCATCTCTTGCTCTCCGGTGTGGGGGGCTCCCTGCTCTTCTGAGGGCTGCGGTGGTCCACTCTTTACTATCTGCTCTCCTGATTGGGACGCCACCGGCTCGGGCTCACCTGCTCCCTCCAGCGATCTCCTCTCCTGCACCCCGGCCGTGGGCTCTGACTCCCCGCTGCCTCCCTGCGCTGCTCCGCTCCCCGCTGCCTGACGCTGTCGGCTAGCCTCCTGTGCGCCCTGGGGCTGAGGCTCCCTGCCTGTCTCTTCCTCCACCTCCGGGCAGTTCTTCACCACATGCCCCTCGCTCCCGCACCTGAAGCACTTCATCGATTCCGAAGTCACGAATACAACATAGTCGCAGCTGTCAATACGAAATTTAAGGGCCACATTGATCTCTTCCGTGGGGTTTTTTAGGATGACGTAGACCTGTCTCCGGAAAGAGACGACGTGCTTCAGCTGCGGAGCCCTGCAGCCCAGAGGGACCCTCCTGATCGGAGAGACCACCTGTCCGTATCGGGACAGTTCCCTCTCCAGCAGCTCGTTCCTCATGAACGGAGGCACGTTGGAGAGGGTGATCTTTCGAGCCGGGGCCGCGAGAGGCAGTACCGGGGTGAAGGTGCCGTCCAGGACAACTCCCTTCTCCACCAGGGTGTTTGCCAAATCGGTAGACTGCAAGAAAATGACTATACCTCCACTCATGCGGGAAGCGGACCTGATGTTCCTGCAGCCCACGACCTCCCCGACCGCAAGAACGCACCTCTCAAGCGGACAGAACTCCGCAGGGGAGATTTTCACACCATGGCGACCAGTTAGTTTCTCAAAGGAGAGGTCTGGAGGATCAGAGCCTCCAGAACCGGCCATGATGAGAAAATAAACCCCGCTTTTCCCCAAAAAAGACAGAAAAACACAAACCCAGTGAAGAAAACACCGCCACACGATCAAACCCACCGAAGCTCCGCCCACTCACTCACTCAGTCTCGCGAGAAACACACAGAGAGAGAGAGGTGATACTCCAGTACATGAACACTGCACTGAGAGAGAGAGGGGTTCATACAGACACACTGACTGGACACTCCAGTACATGAACACTGCACTGAGAGAGAGAGGGGTTCATACACACACACTGACTGGACACTCCAGTACATGAACACTGCACTGAGAGAGAGGGGTTCGTACAGACACACTGACTGGACACTCCAGTACATGAACACTGCACTGAGAGAGAGAGGGGTTCATACAGACACACTGACTGGACACTCCAGTACATGAACACTGCACTGAGAGAGAGAGGGGTTCATACACACACACTGACTGGACACTCCAGTACATGAACACTGCACTGAGAGAGAGGGGTTCGTACAGACACACTGACTGGACACTCCAGTACATGAACACTGCACTGAGAGAGAGAGGGGTTCACACACACACACTGACTGGACACTCCAGTACATGAACACTGCACTGAGAGAGAGAGGTTCATACAGACACTGACTGGACACTCCAGTACATGAACACTGCACTGAGAGAGAGAGGGGTTCATACAGACACACTGACTGGACACTCCAGGACATGAACACTGCACTGAGAGAGAGAGGGGTTCATACAGACACACTGACTGGACACTACAGGACATGAACACTGCATTGAGAGAGAGGGGTTAATACACACACACTGACACACTCAGTACACTGTTAATACAGGGTGTCTGAATTCAAAAAGAAAAAGCTGACTAAACTGTGCTGCATTCTAGGGGATTAAATCCTTTGTGTAAAGTAAACACAAGATTTCAATAGCTGAAAACTACAAAACCACAAAATAACTTCCCCTGACACACAGTGTCCAGGATCTGTACTGACCAGCAGTCGGGACACTGGGGTCACACCCCTATTCTCACACACAGTGTCCTGATCTGTACCGACCAGCAGTCGGGACACTGGGGTCCACACCCCTACTCTCACACACAGTGTCCAGGATCTGTACTGACCAGCAGTCGGGACACTGGGGTCCACACCCCTACTCTCACACAAAGTGTCCTGACCAGCAGTCGGGACACTGGGGTCCACACCCCTACTCTCACACACAGTGTCCTGATCTGTACTGACCAGCAGTCGGGACACTGGGGTCACACCCCTACTCTCACACACAGTGTCCTGATCTGTACTGACCAGCAGTCGGGACACTGGGGTCCACACCCCTACTCTCACACACAGTGTCCTGATCTGTACTGACCAGCAGTCGGGACACTGGGGTCCACACCCCTACTCTCACACACAGTGTCCTGATCTGTACTGACCAGCAGTCGGGACACTGGGGTCACACCCCTACTCTCACACACAGTGTCCTGATCTGTACTGACCAGCAGTCGGGACACTGGGGTCCACACCCCTACTCTCACACACAGTGTCCTGATCTGTACTGACCAGCAGTCGGGACACTGGGGTCACACCCCTACTCTCACACACAGTGTCCTGATCTGTACTGACCAGCAGTCGGGACACTGGGGTCACACCCCTACTCTCACACACAGTGTCCTGATCTGTACTGACCAGCAGTCGGGACACTGGGGTCACACCCCTACTCTCACACACAGTGTCCTGATCTGTACTGACCAGCAGTCGGGACACTGGGGTCACACCCCTACTCTCACACACAGTGTCCTGATCTGTACTGACCAGCAGTCGGGACACTGGGGTCACACCCCTACTCTCTCACACAGTGTCCTGATCTGTACTGACCAGCAGTCGGGACACTGGGGTCCACACCCCTACTCTCACACACAGTGTCCTGATCTGTACTGACCAGCAGTCTGGACACTGGGGTCACACCCCTACTCTCTCACACAGCGTCCTGATCTGTACTGACCAGCAGTCGGGACACTGGGGTCACACCCCTACTCTCACAGACAGTGTCCTGGATCTGTACTGACCAGCAGTCTGGACACTGGGGTCACACCCCTACTCTCACACACAGCGTCCTGATCTGTACTGACCAGCAGTCGGGACACTGGGGTCCACACCCCTACTCTCTCACACAGCATCCTGATCTGTACTGACCAACAGTCGGGACACTGGGGTCCACACCCCTACTCTCACACACAGTGTCCTGATCTGTACTGACCAGCAGTCGGGACACTGGGGTCACACCCCTACTCTCACAGACAGTGTCCTGGATCTGTACTGACCAGCAGTCGGGACACTGGGGTCCACACCCCTACTCTCACACACAGTGTCCTGATCTGTACTGACCAGCAGTCGGGACACTGGGGTCACACCCCTACTCTCACACACAGTGTCCTGATCTGTACTGACCAGCAGTCGGGACACTGGGGTCCACACCCCTACTCTCACACACAGTGTCCTGATCTGTACTGACCAGCAGTCGGGACACTGGGGTCCACACCCCTACTCTCACACACAGTGTCCTGATCTGTACTGACCAGCAGTCTGGACACTGGGGTCACACCCCTACTCTCACACACAGTGTCCTGATCTGTACTGACCAGCAGTCGGGACACTGGGGTCACACCCCTGCTCTCACACAGTGTCCTGATCTGTACTGACCAGCAGTCGGGACACTGGGGTCACACCCCTACTCTCACACACAGTGTCCTGATCTGTACTGACCAGCAGTCGGGACACTGGGGTCCACACCCCTACTCTCACACACAGTGTCCTGATCTGTACTGACCAGCAGTCGGGACACTGGGGTCCACACCCCTACTCTCACACACAGTGTCCTGATCTGTACTGACCAGCAGTCGGGACACTGGGGTCACACCCCTACTCTCACACACAGTGTCCTGATCTGTACTGACCAGCAGTCGGGACACCTGGGTCCACACCCCTACTCTCACACACAGTGTCCTGATCTGTACTGACCAGCAGTCGGGACACTGGGGTCCACACCCCTACTCTCACACACAGTGTCCTGATCTGTACTGACCAGCAGTCGGGACATCCTGATCTGTACTGACCAGCAGTCGGGACACTGCGGTCCACACCCCTACTCTCACACACAGTGTCCTGATCTGTACCGACCAGCAGTCGGGACACTGGGGTCCACACCCCTACTCTCACACACAGTGTCCTGATCTGTACTGACCAGCAGTCGGGACATCCTGATCTGTACTGACCAGCAGTCGGGACACCTGGGTCCACACCCCTACTCTCACACACAGTGTCCTGATCTGTACTGACCAGCAGTCGGGACATCCTGATCTGTACTGACCAGCAGTCGGGACACCTGGGTCCACACCCCTACTCTCACACACAGTGTCCTGATCTGTACTGACCAGCAGTCGGGACACTGGGGTCCACACCCCTACTCTCACACACCAATGACAACAGCGCCTCCCGGTGGTCGCCTACCGTCTCTGCACACACGCGAGTTTTATGCTGAATAACGAGATGCTTTCACATTTCAAATCCTCAACTCGGGCCTCCTCCTCCGCCCTGCTGCTGCAGCACGGATGGTCGAAAACTGTTTGCTTTTTAAATATATTAAAAAAAATAAAATGGAAAAAGTTTGTTCGTCTCGCCGGCGAGTGTGGCGCCGCGGAGTAGGAAACTCACCGCCACCAATACGCTCGTTAAAAATGCCCCCCCTTGAAACCCGAGCTCTGGGGTACCCCCCGATCCGCCAGCTCCGCCCGTCTTTTGGGGGGGACCCCCCCAGTTATGAAACTTCACTCACCCCTCTTTCTCCCGCGCCGGTGCTGCAGCTGTTTCTTCTTCTGCTTGGTGCTGAACGGCTTCTTCCTCGGCATCTTCCCCCCCCCCTCCGGCTGGAGCCCCGAAACTCTCAGGCGTGCGAGCGAGCGAACAGACTCCCCGCTTTTCCACCGGTCGCCCCGAAACTTCAGCGCCGCTCCGGTCCGCAGCTGCGCGCTGCCATGTCTACTGCTGGCAAACAGCGGGCGGGCGCGACCATCCGCCCAGAGAGGGGGGGAGGGAGGGAACCACCAGGGCTCAAGACACTCCAAGCGGGAGCGTCCGCCTTTCCCGCCTTTCTGCTCCCAGAGGCTGAGCTTCACGACTGTGTGCTTTGGCTGTCGGTTTGGGATTTTGACCCCGATGGCCAAGGTCCCCCCCTCCGTTGCGGGCGATGGAACGAGCGAGTGTCACCCCGGCGGCCATGTTGAGGGCTGGCAGCCGGGCGGTTTGCCCGCAGTCATGGAGAGACGCCGGAGTGACTCATGTGTCTCTCTCTCCGCCCGCTCGCTGCCTGTGAGAGATAAACACGCAAAAACACGGGATCGGGACTAATCAGACGCAGGCAGAAATAATCCAGTTTCCCGAGTTCTGGACCGGTGACTGCAGTGTGGTTATAATTAATATTACAGCCCCCTTTCCACTGGCTTAACTGGGTCAGTAACTTCTGAGGATTTGAGTTCCCTCCTCCCACCCCTCTCTGTGTACAGTAGAGCCTCCTGTCCTGACTGGAGGAGCTCACCCAGCTGTGTCTGGAGAGAAGCCAGGGTATCAGCTTGTTCCCCCCTCCCGCCCCTCTCTGTGTACAGTAGAGCCTCCTGTCCTGACTGGAGGAGCTCACCCAGCTGTGTCTGGAGAGAAGCCAGGGTATCGGCTTGTTCCCCCCTCCCGCCCCTCTCTGTGTACAGTAGAGCCTCCTGTCCTGACTGGAGGAGCTCACCCAGCTGTGTCTGGAGAGAAGCCAGGGTATCGGCTTGTTCCCCCCTCCCGCCCCTCTCTGTGTACAGTAGAGCCTCCTGTCCTGACTGGAGGAGCTCACCCAGCTGTGTCTGGAGAGAAGCCAGGGTATCAGCCTGTTCCCCCCTCCCGCCCCTCTCTGTGTACAGTAGAGCCTCCTGTCCTGACTTTACTCAGGTCACTCAGCTCTGTCTCTCTATCTCCTGTCTGTCTCACACTGCACACTAACTCACACTTACCTACACACAGAAACACACACACAAACTATCATACACACTGTTAACACAGAATCATACACCCACTCACAGTGCTAAAACACACTCACACACACAGTGTTAACTGTATCTGTAGATATATTCCCTAGATCTCTATTGTACCTGTATATATTATTATTATTATTATTATTATTATTATTATTATTATTATTATTATTATTATTGATCTATATTGTAGATTTGAAACCCCTCCCAGTAGCAGGACTGTATCTGTACTGTCTCAATATCTGTACTGTATCTATATGTCTCCTGTACTCTATCTGTACTGTCTCTGTATCTGTAGATATATTCCCTAGATCTCTATTGTACCTGTATTTATTATTATTATTATTATTATTATTATTATTGATCTATACTGTAGATTTGAAACCCCTCCCAGTAGCAGGACTGTATCTGTACTGTCTCAAGATCTGTACTGTCTCTATATGTCTCCTGTACTCTATCTGTACTGTCTCTGTATCTGTAGCTATATTCCCTAGATCTCTATTGTACCTGTATATATTATTATTATTATTATTGATCTCTATTGTAGATTTGAAACTCCTCGCGGCGCTAATCGTCTCTTCAGTCGAGTTTTCCGTCTCGAGCGGTTATAACGGCAGCGGGCGCGCGCGCCGGCTTTTTTTTGAATCCTAACGGTCGGCCGGAGCTCCGCGCGAGCGCGCCATTAAAATACCACAAATAAAAAGAAAAAGAAAAGAAAAGAATAAAACTCAGACTGAACTCCCAGCCGCGAGTCTGGATCGTCCTCCTCTCCTGAGGGGAAGAGCGGCCTGGCCTGCTGTCGACAGGAGTGTGGACACGGAGAGACTCGCAGTGAGAGACAGGCTCTCAGAGAGACTCCAGCTGCCCCGGACCGGCGGACACGGCGGAGAGAGAGACGGCCGAGTACATTATTATTATTATTATTATTATTATTATTATTATTATTATTAGACCAGCAGGGGAGGGTAGAGACGGGCGGTCCGGGCGGTCCGGTTTCTATGACGACGGGCCGGATTCACTCCGCTTCAGTACAAACCCGCCGCAGGTCCGGTTCGTGTGGGTCTGCGGGTCCAGCTGAGGTCGTGTTTGTGTGCGTTTTCTAATAATAATAATAATAATAATAATAATAATAATAATAATAATAATACACTTTATTTTATTTTATATAGCGCCTTTAAAGGGGGCTTCTCGAAGCGCTTTACTGCGTGACAACGACAATAAATAATAAAAAGAGACCCATATACACAAGATAAAACACATTCTACCAGCTGCAGGTCTCCCACGAGTTTAATAACAACAATAATATCCTCGCACTTCTGTAGCGTTTTTCCGGACACTCCACTCAGAGCTGCAATCACAGGATTGTCGAGGATTGTGGAAAATATGTGAGTGGAGACTGCAGCCAGCAGCCCTGTCACCCTGCAGCTCCCAGCTACCCTCACTGGAGCCCAGCAGGGGTGAGCCTGGCCAGTACCTGGAGGGGAGACTGCTGGGAAAACACTGAGGCTGCTGCAGTGGGCAGGGGGCGCTCTCACCCTGCGCTCTGTGTGGGTCCTGATGCCCCAGTATAGTGACGGGGACACTGGACTGTAAAGAGGCGCCGTCCTGCGGATGAGACGTCAAACCGAGGTCCTGACTCTCTGTGGTCACTAACAATCCCAGGGTGTCTCTGGAGAAGAATAGGGGTGTCACCCCGGTGTCCTGGCCAAATTTGCCATGGAGTATTTCTCGGTCGCAGTTAATGGCAACGTCAGCTCAAAGACTTGGTTCAAACCACCAAATGGAGACGGGCGTGCCGACAAGCGGACCCTGCCCATGCGGGATTAACGCTATAGGATGAGAGATGTGAATGGAGACTGCAGCTCCATGGGTTGGACAAAAGATGGAGACAGCTCGTAGATTCACTCTTTAGGTCGCTGGCTCGTCACGTGCGAATGAGCATAGTCCATCTCCATATCTACCACCGTCGGAGGAAAGTCCAGACAGGCAGCAGGTGAAACTAGAGCTCTGAACACACAGCCCAGAGGCAGACGAGCAGGCTCCCAGCCGAGGAGACCCAGGGCCCACAGGGGAACTGTCGGCTGGTTTTCAGTACCCTCCTGCGCACAGGTAAGTGACTTCGGCCGTCTGCCAAACACAGCCCCACCCTCCACTGACGCCTGGAACCACACAGGGCAGCCCCGAGAGAGGATTATGGGACGGGGGCCACCAGTCCGTCACAAGGCCACGGAGACCAGGGACGGCCGTCAACATCCAAAATCCCCTGTCAACAGAGGGAACGCGCAGACTTCACACAGACTGACATTCATATCCCGAAGCTGTAAGACGGATCATATCACCCCACCAGCCTGTCTCTGAGGGACACTGGGGTACCAGAAAAAAGATAACTGAGGGGGTGTGGTACTGTGACACACCACCAGAGAGAGATCCCCATTACGGTCAGGTTCCTGGGGGACAAGGTAGAGAAACCCAAGTGTCTTCTGGAGCTTAAGAATGGATTGCCTGCAGGAAGCCAGTGTCAACGAGACAGAACATGCAGACTCCACACAGACAGGGGAGGGACTGACTCGAACCCTGGGTCCTGTGAGGTGACAGTGCTAGCTGCCACACCTCCCTGCTGCTTTTTTATTTCCCATGTTTTATCTGTTGCCTGAAACCTCCCTGACATTTCAGGACTCGAAACAAAAGGTTATTTAAACAGTTTATTCACAGGATGAAAGTGCACGTTAGGGACAGTGTCACCAGAAGATCGATATCATCCCTGAAAAGGCATCAGAAGCACCCAGAGGACTATTATTCAAATGAATACTGAACTATCATCTCTCGCATCACCTCTATTACTACAGTTACTGAAGAATATTACAACACAGAAGAGCTTAACCTACTCCTTTCCCCTGGGGTCACCAACAGACACAGGGGACCCCGGGCCCCATGACACCCCAGCAGGTTACTAATCACTCTCATTGATTACAGACCTACAGACGAGGCTCCTCGGACTTGTTGAAGAAAAGTCTTCACTCAGGTTAGGTGTGGTCAAGCAGAGTCCTTTCTTCATGCGCATGGGGAGGATACATACAGATCTGTGAGGAATCTCTCCACCGAGATGGTAAATGCAATGAGTTTTATACAGCAAATTCACACAGGAAGCTCATTCTAAGTTTCCATATGAGGAGTTGTTTTTCTCCCTACAAACATTTCTTTGTAATTGACCACGTTCTTCTTAAGAAGCAGTTCTACCTTGCATACAGACAAAAGTAAATAAATAAAAGGTGTGAAATGAGCTAGACGTTCTGCTGTTGTAGCATTGATATCAAAATGTCAAATAATATGTTTGCAATTGTTCTTTCATACTGTTGCTGGGTAAAAGGCATTTTTCAAAGCCAACTAGACACTATCTTATACACTTTAAAAAAGGTAAATGCTAACATTCTTCCTCGGACTGCCAGTCCCAGCTACCCTGACAGCTGCTGGTCTGCCTGTTCATCTCCTGCAGTTCAGGGCGCTGTACCGCCTGAGCTGTAATGCGCAGCAGTAATTAACAATAACAGAACACTGCTGACACGATCACGGAAGAGGAATTCGGTGATCACTCTGTCCTGTGATTTAATCTTTCACATGACCGTGAGAAACTAGTCATAGGAGTAAATATATACATGAATCTCATACGCTTTTGTTAAAGCTAAATGTTTTACTTTAATTAAAAATGGTTTATTTCAAACACACTGAAAAGCTTTGACTGTCTAGGAGCATTCATTTTCCTTAATATTGGAACCCACACTATCTGTGATCAGCACGTATCTGTCTGGATGCTGTGAGAAAGGCTTAGTAAGAGAAGGTTCCTGTCTTTTTCCAGATGTACCCTAACGGAGTTCATTGAGTACTGAGCTCTTTGTAATTCTTCCCCACTCAGAGGGGATTCTACCTTGTAAGTTTGACCTGAATTTCTGCTCCAGCTGCGACCTGAAAGTCCAGATAAACCATTTCCAGTAGGACTGCTCGCTGTTATCTGGGGTGATGCTCCACCTGCTGTAAGGTTCACCTGCTTCTCTGTAGGTCTTATAGGGAACAGATTTCATACTATGAGGAGGTCTGAATGTCCTGTTGCTGCTAACTAAAGTGGGACAGAAGTCAGTCAGTAAAATATCACTCTGTCCACTCAAAGCTAAAGGATGGTGAAACTGGAGACCGTGATCAGAGTTATGACCAGGGATGGTGTTTGTGCAGATGGCCGTACAGAAGGGACACTGTTCCCAACAGCCACTGAGCGAGACACACAGAATCTCATCAGGTCTGCGTCTGAACATCTTTAAGTCAAGGTCAGGTTTGCTGCTGCTTTCTTTCTGAAAATTTTCCAGTATCTCCTTAAGTGATCTGGCCATTGTTTCTCTGAGGAACTGCAGGTCTGTGATGTCTTCGTTTTCTATGTTTCTGAAGTCTTGTCTGGGGAGCACCATGTGATCACTGAGTGCTGCACAGAACTCATCCAGCCACAAGATGGCGCCAGCATGTCTCTCTCTCACAGCTGCAGTGACAGTAGTGCTCACTGTTAAAACCTGCTGTACTAGGTCACTCAGCTTGGTGTTTAACATCCTTCTCAGTTGATCACTGTTGTCTTCACAGTATCTCTCAACATGCTCCCTGATAAACCTTTCAAAATAATCTTTTGGATGGTAAATATATTCCATATAGGAGTCAAAGTCCTCCTGCTCAGCGAGGTGTCTCAGAATGTGGTTCTCCAGGTTGGATCTGTTGCCATTGAAAGCAGGGTAGTTCGATTTCATTTTAACTGTGATCTGGATACAGGTCTTATCGCACACTGACTGCTGGATCGCAGGTTTTAGCTCTTTGCACAGAAAATCTACAAAGAATGTGACAGATGTGGCTCCTTTACAGAAGCTCTTAAAACAGTCGAGGTCCTGATCCCTCTTACTCTGGAGGTAAATCAGAGGATCGTTGGCTCCCCTGAAGTCTCTGTGTAATTTCTCAAATCGCTCTACTGCTGTGGTGCACAGATAGACAGACAGTTCAAACTCGTACTCCTTTGTGAATATTGTTTGTTCTATAGACTTTTCATAATCCGTTATTTTCTTTTTTATCTCTCCCAATATTTCATGGATGAAGTTGTCATTGAAATCCACTTTCTCCTCTTCTCTCCTGTCAATGTATTGATTGACAGCTCTCTGTATTTGCTGAGTGAGTTCATTCCCATGAATATCCAACTGTGGGTCTTGAAAAGTAACTCTGTTCCATGCAGATTGTTTCCAGTTGTGTTTGATGTGTTTTTTCTTAGTGAACTGGAACACCTCCTCTCTGTTCACAATCTTGTTGAGGACATCTCCCTGGTTCTTGAATTTCTCCAGCAGGATGTTTTCCACTCTGGCTCTGATGCCCAGCTGTTCCTCAGGGGGCAGCTCTGAGGACACCCTGGTCACCCAGCTCTCCCACAGTCTGTCAAACTCCTCCTCCACTTCCTCATCACTGAGCTTCTGCTCCTTCAGTCTGGACGCCAGGTCTCTGCTCATGTTAATCAGTTCTGATTCATATTCTGATTTCTTCCTGTCCAGCTCCGATCTGCATTTCTTCAGTCTGATCAGTTCATTGCTCTGCTTTCGGGTTTCTTCGATGAGCTCATTCCTCAGGCTCTCAGATCTTTTATCAACATTAACCTTCCACTTAATTCAGATCTCCTGGTATTTTTCCTCTTTATAATACTTCTTTATTTCAGCTGTCAGTGGTTTGTAGACTTTCTCAAATTGTCTCATCAGATCTGACAATGCCACAGCCTGAACTTTATTATTGTTAATTTGGTTGCTCAGTCTGTTCTGGATCTCCAGGGCTCGTTTTCTCATCTTCCACGACCACTCTCCATACTTGTCCTCCAGTTTACTGTAAACCAACATTTCCAGGGTGTTTCTGAAGCTGAAGACAAAGTTCTCCGCCAGCAGAGTGTTCCAGAGATCTTTGATCCGTAATTTAAACTCTGACAGTGAGGGAAACTTCACTCCCGGCTGCCACTGAGCGACACTGAGGAGCTTCGTCTTCAGCTCCTGGATGTTCTGGCTGTAGGTGGGGTTGGGAGGAGCCATCGGAGGGTCTCCTTCCAGAAGGTTCTTGAAGTAGAAAACCTGTGACTCCACATCGAACTGGATTATATCACTGAAGCCAGTAACTATACAGCCTTCCTCCCTGGCAGCAATGCGGGCCATTTCATCCAGTTTCTCCTGGAGACGCCTCCTTCCCTCCATATTCTTGTAATTCGCTGAAGCTTCTGCAACATTCTGGTGCACAAAAATACAACTTGGTTTGATCTGAACAGACTTCATTCTCAGGAAGGCCTGGACACAGATCTGGAGAATGTCCTGCATTTCAGAGGGATTCTCTCCCATGATGTTGATCACAGTCATGTCGCCAATCCCGATAATAAACGTTGCCAATTCATTGTCGTGACTCAGTGTGGTTTTATTACTGAGCTCTGGTGACCGAAGCCCCTCTGTGTCCACCACCAGGACAAAGTCATACTGCAGCTGGGCTCTGACCTCCTCACTCACTCGCACTAACTGCATGAACGCTCCCCTGGTGCACCTGCCTGCACTCACTGTGAACTGCAGCCCGAACATCGTGTTCAGCAGAGTGGACTTTCCTGAGCTCTGGACTCCAAGCACAGAGAGGACAAACACCTTTCTGTCTCCAAGTCTCTCAGTGAGCTTATCCAGGACGGCCTCAATCCACACCAGAGGCACATGGGCAGCATCTCCGTCCATCAGCTCCAGTGGATGTCCTGAAATCAGCATCTCTGCTCCAACAGCAGGAAGGACACTGACAAACTGTCTCTGACTATTTAGACCATCTCTTGATTGAACAGCCTCATAGAGCTGAGCTGTTTCTCTCATGAGGTGTTGGAGTCCGAGAGTTGCAGCACTAATCTGTCCAGATATGGTGTTCAGGTCCTTCTGCAGTTTCATTTCTTGCTCCTTGTCCTTACTCTTGTCTTTCAGTCTCAGCTTTGTCCAAGTGGAGTGGTATTTCTCCTGAAGCTCACTCAGCGTGTCTGCAGTCAGTTCATCTAGATACATCCCCAGCCAGTGCAGCATGAACAGCTTGGTGTCGTGTGGATCTGCAGAAGTTAAACACTGCAGGAAAGATCTCATGAAGCCATGGAGAGGGAAAGCTCTCTTCAGCTGTTCACGATGGAGGGCTCTTTTCTCAGCTCTGATCTCGCTCAGCTGCTGTTCGATACTTTTGTTCGCTTTGCTGTTCAGACGATACTGTTCTTTGTCCTTCATGCACCACCTGTGCCACAGCTCACCCTGCAGAGGCAACAGAGTCTCTTTCAGGGTTGATAATCTCTCCTCTTTCAACAGCTGCAGCAAAACCTGGGCCTTTTCCTTCCCTTCTGTAAATAATTCACTGTCTTCATCCACCCTGAACTGCTGTCGTCTCGCTGCCTGTAAGTATGTCTGCAGGCTGGAGGTCTTGTTCACAGTGGAGAAGCAGTGTCTGATGTGTGAAATTATCTCATCAGTCAGATCACCTTCGCTCCTGTTCTTGGCTGCCAGTCTCACCTTGGTTGGATTGTTTCCTGGAGGGACTTTACTCTGTCCAGCAAACAGACAGATCAGGGGGACAGGAGATTTGACAAGAGCCTCAGCTGTCTTCTTCTCTTCTCCCTCCAGTGGAGACTCTGGGATCAGAAGCACGTTGACAGTGCTGACCTCCTGGAGAAACTGCAGCTGCTCGGGGTGTTTGCTGGCATCGCCGTGGAGGTTCAGGAAAGCCACACAGCTGTCGAACACGTCGTCCTTCCTGCCTCCTGGGCAGTACCAGGCGACCTCCACCACCCCGTCCATGAGCAGGCGGTGTGGGGAGCTGCCCCTGCAGTGCCGGTGGAAAAACACACTGTGTCTCTTGGGGCTGACGACGCTGTTCAGGATCTGGGATTTGGAGACGGAGGACGATCCCAGCCTGATGAAGGACACCGTTGGCACTGGAGCGTTGAACATGTCCCTGCAGTTGTGTTTCACAGAGCTGCCTCCCTCTGAGGGCTCCTTACTGCACCAGGACCTCTTGACCTTCCTCAGGGCCCACAGAGGGAGCTCCACTGCCCCAGTCTCGGGGCTGGGCACCAGGAGGGGTAAGGCGAACTGACAGGTGGAGAGATTGGTGAAGAGGAAAGCTCTCAGGAAGTCACCAGAGCAGTGGAACACAGCCATGTGGACGTCCATGGGGTGAATGTGCGACTTTTTGTTACTGTCCTGTGCAAGGGGCTCTTTGCCAAAACAAAAGAAATGTTTTTGATCAGTTTTAAAATTTTTCCATTGTTCTTCATCAGATTGCATTTCCTGAACTTTCAGAACCCTCGCACTGTAATCCAACATGAAGAGTTTCTGCAGATACTGAATCCACAGGTCTTTCTCAGTTGCTGGTTGACTGGAACTTGAGAGGAGGTTTATTACAAGAACATCTGATTTTTTCATTTTTCTGGGGTATAATCCAGAGAGACCCAGTTTCTGAAACAAATGAAGAAAATCTCTTTTTTCCCTGTTTACAACATGTGTCACCTCTTGCTCAGCTAACTCCCAGCCCTGAGACAGCGATGTTTTCTCCTGGCTCCCAGCTCCCAGCAGCCTCCGCAGAGCTCGTGTCTCCCAGTCCTTGCGAACGTGTTTTTTCAGAGCTTCACACTCTTGGTCTCCTAAGTGCTGCAGAGCTGCTGCACTGGTAACACACAGCTCATCTTCAAACACCTTTAACCAGTAGAGTTTATCAAGGCCAGCGTTCTGAAGTGTCACAGCCAGATCTCTTCCACTTTCTACTCCAGTCAATGTGTCCTCTTCACTCGTGGCCTTGTGAATCAAAAAGAGACAAGAAAGAGATAGAGTACCTGCACAACATTACTGTCATAATAAATAGATCAAGGAAATCCATGATACAGTATGACATCTGTAGCTGAGCCAAGATCTCATGAGGTGTGGACAGTGCTGACAGGTGTGATGAGGTGTGGACAGTGATGACTGAGGTGTGGACAGTCATGACAGATAAATGTGATTGTTTTATTGATCACACTGTATTTGATATCTTGATGTCAAATAATCAGATGATATATTGATATATTGGTATTTGATATAATTTGATATTGTATTTCAGATCTGTATTTTTATTCCATCTCCCTCTCTTGTATCTTTCAGATGACCTCCGCAGACCTTAGACAATCGACTGAAGCTCCTTACCTGTGTCGGGTCCTGTGCTGTCTTTAGAAAGATGGTGTCATGGTCTCTGTGCTCCTGTGCTGAACACAGAGTGCAGATGAGTGTCCAGTCAGTCCTACAGAACAGCTCCAGAGCACTGTCGTGCTGCTGACACAGTCTGGGCTCCTGGGCTCCAGTTGTGTCCATCAGTCTGTGTCTCTGCAGATGTGGGACAGTGTAATGTTTTCGGAGGTGTGCCTCACAGTAGGAGGCAGCGCAGGTCAGACAGTGTTTCACAGCTCTGAGCTTCTTCTCCAGACAGAAATCACAGGTCATTGCTGGCTCACTGCAGACACACAGAGAGAACAGGGAGAGTCTCAATCACAGTGTCCAGTGACCAGACTGGACAGCCCCAGTGTGTACAGTGAGGAGTTACTAAACTGAACAGAAGCAGAAACATATTTCTATGTCATATTTTATTTAGAAAGGTCGTTAATTCTCCACTACTGCAATCTGCTTTACGATGGAGAAGTGAAAGTTTTCCAACAGCATGAAGTTCACATTCTTCTGCTTTTCAATAAGAATAACATGCAAAGAATTTACAGAAGGGCTGTCTGAGAGACCAACGCCAAAGTCACAGGGAACGTCTGACACAAGAGAGACAGAAAATCCACGATCGGGGGCCCAGCCCTGCTTAGTGTTTGCCGGCTGTGAAAGTGATCTCCTCACCTTGTTCCAGCAGTGGAGGAAACTCTGAAGTTCAGTGGCTCATCCTTTGAGTGGTCACTCTGCATAGACACACAGCTGGGCACTGGACACACTGTCTTCTGCTGCTGGACCCTGTGAAGAGACATGAGAGGAGTCTTGTTACAGCTCCCTGCATGACAGACTGATAACAACTCTCTTTCTGAAGACCGATAGAGAAAACCTCTCTTTCACAGGCCCTGTTCTGAACTCTGAGCCACATTCAGGTAACACTGGTCAGGAAACAGGGAGCAGAGCCAGCACAGCCCAGCCTGTAGGAGTGTTTCTTACCTCTAACCTCATTTAATAATAATAATAATAATAATAATAATAATTGCTTACACTTATATAGCGCTTTTCTGGACACTCCACTCAAAGCGCTTTACAGGTAATGGGGACTCCACTCCACCACCACCAATGTGCAGCATCCACCTGGATGATGCGACGGCAGCCATAGTGCGCCAGAACGCTCACCACACATCAGCTATCAGTGGGGAGGAGAGCAGAGTAATGTAGCCAATTCATAGAGGGGGATTATTAGGAGGCCATGATTAGTAAGGGCCAATTGGAAATTTGGCCAGGACACCGGGGTTACACCCCTACTCTTTTCGAGAAGCGCCCTGGGATTTTTTATGACCACAGAGAGTCAGGACCTCGGTTTTACGTCTCATCCGAAGGACGGCGCCTGTTTACAGTATAGTGTCCCCGTCACTATACTGGGGCATTAGGACCCACATGGACCGCAGGGTGAGCGCCCCCCCGCTGGCCCCACTAACACCTCTTCCAGCAGCAACCTTAGTTTTTCCCAGGAGGTCTCCCATCCAGGTACTGACCAGGCTCACACCTGCTTAGCTTCAGTGGGTTGCCAGTTGTGAGTTGCAGGGTGATATGGCTGCTGGCCATTTATTGTGTGAGCAAAGATCAGATTCCCCAGCAGTGTTAAAGCAATAAAGAGCTGCTGAAAAAGTATTGCAAAATATGCTGTGAGCCAGGTGAAGTGCTTTTCCTTATAAAAGGCTTGGACTCTTAACTTCTGGCTCTGTGATTCCTGCTCCTCCAACACATTTTCTTTGTTCTGAGTTATGAGGGGAGACCTGTTTGCATCCTGCTCTGTACTGAGACGAGGGTGCTTCATAGTACTGTAATGAGGCCATTTTAACTGACCATCAATTAAGCCAATTAGGCTCCAGTTCAGGAATGTTTCCCTTCAAACTAGCCCAATCATGCGAAGATTTTCACTGATTCAGAAAAGCGTGCTTACAGAGTGAGACTGCCCCCACCTCTTCAGCTCTTCCCTGTTCTTCTTAGAGTCCATGTCTCCAGCAGGATCCCCGGAGAGACTCACAAGTCTTGATCAATCACTTCTGCCCACAGCACCACACAAGGAGTCAGAGTTCGATCTCTTCAGAACCGGCTCCGTGCACAAACCTGTGAAAACCCAGACCGGAGAATCTGCTTGCTGTAACAGGGATTGTGTGATAGTGAGCTGACGCACTACGCCATCACCGACCTGGACTCCTGCATCAGTGCCTTCACTGTCAGGCCACAAACTCCCCTCTCCGACCACAGCCAGATCACACTCTACATGAAGAGAGCACACCAGCACAGAGACACACTGACACAGCCCAGCCAGCTGTATGACCTCAACCAGGCATACAGATGGGACACAGACAGCCTAGACAGATACCAAACTGCACTGGGCCATGACGAAATTCAGACACTGATGGACACATTCCTAAACACTCCGTATCAAACCAACAAATTAGGCATAAACTTGGCCACACAAAAACTAAATCACCTCTTCCAGAAACTAGCATCAAAATCTAAACTAAAAACAACTAAATCAAAAAACTACCAAAAAGCAAAAGAAAAGTGGTTTGATACGGAGTGCAAAAACATCAGAAATGCACTACGAAAAGTCTCAAATGAAAAACACAGACAACCACACAACACAGATCTGCGACTCAGGTACTGTGACATGGTAAGACTTTACAAACACACGCTGAAAAAGAAAAGAAACACATACATAAACAAACAACTTGCAGAAATTGAGGAGTCACTAAATCAGAACTGTTTCTGGGAGAAGTGGAACGATTTAAACAAATCAAAACCAGAAGAATTGGCCATCCAAAATGGAACAATCTGGCAAACATACTTTGAAAATCTCTATGAAAAGCTCCCAAATACAAATCAATCAGACCAAAACACCATTTATGAAAAACTCAAAATTTTGGAATTGGCTATCAAAGACAACCAAAACCTCTTAGACTCCCCAATCACTGAGCAGGAGCTACTGGACAAACTCCAGGCCCTCAGACCACGCAAAGCCTGTGGCCATGATGGAGTCATCAACGAGATGCTGAGACACAGCAGCCCAAAGTTGCAACAAGCCCTGCTCAAACTCCTCAATCTCATCATGACAGCTGGATGTTTCCCCGAGGCCTGGAACCAAGGACTGATCACGCCCATCTATAAGAGTGGAGATAAACTCGATCCCAACAACTACCGGGGCATCTGTGTGAACAGTAACCTGGGGAAGGTATTCTGGAGTATCCTAAATACACGAATACTGGCCTTCCTTACCGAACACAATGTCCTGAGTAAAAGTCAGATTGGCTTCTTGCCAGATCACCGCACATCTGATCACATTTACACCCTACACACACTGATAGACAAACACGTCCACCAGAAACACAAAGGAAAAAGTTTTGCCTGCTTTGTTGATTTCAAAAATGCATTTGACTCGATTTGGAGAGATTGTTTTACAAACTACTCCAAAGTGGCATAGGGGGCAAAGTGTACAACATCATTGAATCAATGTATTCAGAGAGCAAATGTGCAGTGAAAATTGGAAACAAAAGGACCAAATTCTTCACCCAAGGCTGTGGGGTGAGACAGGGCTGCAGCCTGAGCCCAACACTGTTCAATATCTATTTCAACGAATTAGCAGGAATGTTGGAGCAGTCTGCAGCTTCTGGTCTCACACTGCATGACACAGAAATCAAGTTCCTGCTTTACGCAGATGACCTGGTCCTGCTGTCGCCCACAGAACAGGGGCTGCAGCAGAACCTGGCACTGCTGGAGCAGGACTGTCAGACCTGGGCACTGCCAGCCCATCTGGACCCAGAACAGCAGAGCCTGGCGCTGCTGGAGCAGGAGTGTCAGACCTGGGCACTGCCAGCCCATCTGGACCCAGAACAGAGTTATGGCAGTCGATTGTGCAATAAAAATACAATATGAGCATTAAAACAGACAAGTGGACTTGCACCCGACATACATGAGGTTATCTTCTCACATTCACTCACACACACACTACTACACACACTGTTACACACAAATTAATACACACACTGTACCACACTATACTACACACACTGCACCACGCACAGTACTACACACACACAGCTACAGACACACAGTACTACTACTACACACACACACTCGCGCGGTGAACACGACACCGTGAGAGGAATCAGGAAGCGACGAGTCGAGAGGAAAGAGGCCACTCGCCACCCGAGTTCTTGACAGCTGTGGAAAAACACCTGATGGGCTCCCGAACCCAGAGCTTCGTGTTTAATGGGTTCAACTATTAAACACGGGTCCAGCGAGCCCGAACTCCTCCGACACGCCGAGAAACGCTCCGCCACAGAGCCAGCGATCTGCCGCCCAGTGAGATCAGCTCACAGTTACTTTCAGTTTCAGCTGGTGACACAGTTTAGTCACACACACTGCTACACATACACACAGAGATACACACAGCTACAGACTCACACTGCTACACATACACATACACTGCTACACACACACACTGCTACACATACACAGTGATACACACACTCACACTGCTACACACCCAGCAATACACACTCACACCGCTTCACACACTCACACTGCTACACACACACCGCTACACACTCACACTGCTACACACTCACACTGCTACACACACACCGCTACACACTGGTACACACACACCGCTTCACACACTCACACTGCTACACACTCACACTGCTACACACACACCGCTACACACTCACACTGCTACACACTCACACTGCTACACACACACCGCTACACACTGGTACACACACACCGCTACACACACTCACACTGCTACACATACCGCTACACACTCACACTGCTCTACACACACCGCTACACACACTCACACTGCTACACACACAGCAATACACACACTCACACTGGTACACACACCACTACACACACTCACACTGCTACACAAACAGCGATACACACACTCACACTGCTACACTCACACCGCTACACACACTCACACTGCTACACACAGAGCGATACACACACACTGGTACACACACCGCTACACACATACACACAGCTACACACACACATCCTGCTACACACACTCACACTACCTGATGGTCTCCCGGCCGCCGGGCTCCCCGAACCCAGAGCTACATTACGGGTCCAATGAGCCCGAACTCCTCCGACACGGCGAGAAACTCGAATTTGCAGACGAGGCTGAAGTTTTTCCTTCCGCCTTGAACACTGGCGCTGTGATGCGGCCTTTCGCCTGTAGGTGGCGCTCTCCAGTCATGTTTAAATGTACCAGTCCTGACGGATGACTGTACACATCCTCAGTCAAGGGGAATATCTAATTAAATAGCGACTGTCCAAATTGCATTTTTGTTCAGATTTCAGAAAATCACAAACCATTTTCAAAAACTCACACTAACACGAACTGGCACTGGGAAAAGCTGAATGCTTTCTGCTGTATTGCTGTGGCCCTTCGCCCTGGTTATAAAAACATCTCACAATTCTGACACTGAGGTGGGAGACACAATAACAGACACCAGTAAACCCCTCATGGGAGACGCACAGCGATCATCCTGCACCAGTAGCCCCTCCTGGGAGACGCACAGCGATCATCCTGCACCAGTAGCCCCTCCTGGGAGACGCACAGCGGTCATTCTGCACCAGTAACCCCTCCTGGGAGACGCACAGCGATCATCCTGCACCAGTAACCCCTCCTGGGAGATGCACAGTGATCATCCTGCACCAGTTACACCTCCTGGGAAACGCACAACAGTCATTCTGCACCAGTAACCCCTCCTGGGAGACGCACACCGGTCATTCTGCACCAGTAGCCCCTCCTGGGAGACGCACAGCGATCATCCTGCACCAGTAGCCCCTCCTGGGAGACGCACAGCGGTCATTCTGCACCAGTAACCCCTCCTGGGAGATGCACAGTGATCATCCTGCACCAGTAACCCCTCCTGGGAGACGCACAACAGTCATTCTGCACCAGTAACCCCTCCTGGGAGACGCACACCGGTCATTCTCCACCAGTTACACCTCCTGGGAGACGCACAGCGATCATCCTGCACCAGTAACCCCTCCTGAGAGATGCACAGTGATCATCCTGCACCAGTAACCCCTCCTGGGAGACGCACAACAGTCATTCTGCACCAGTAACCCCTTCTGGGAGACGCACACCGGTCATTCTGCACCAGTTACACCTCCTGGGAGACGCACAGCGATCATCCTGCACCAGTAACCCCTCCTGGGAGACGCACAGTGATCATCCTGCACCAGTAGCCCCTCCTGGGAGATGCACAGTGATCATCCTGCACCAGTTACACCTCCTGGGAAACGCACAACAGTCATTCTGCACCAGTAACCCCTCCTGGGAGACGCACAGCGGTCATTCTGCACCAGTAGCCCCTCCTGGGAGACGCACAGTGATCGTTCTGCTCCAGTCACCCCTCCTGGGAGACGCACAGCGGGAAAAACGGAGGTGCCTCAGCAAAGCCTGACAGGAGCCAAGCTGGAGAATTCCTGCCGAATTTCCCAAGCGAGGTTTGGGAAATATCTCAGCCCGGGTCGTATCCGTGTTGAGGACGACAGGTTCCACGTTTCCTCCCCCCAGAACGACGTGCTGCGGAAGGCCCCCCTGAAACCCCCAGGTGACAGGAGAGAGTTATGGGTAGGCCTGCAAATCATCTAACGAGAAACGGATCCTGAAAACTGTCTGTTCCCTGCTTTTGAATCGAGCTTCCCAGTGGGAGACGCGCAGATCGCGACAGTGCCGCGCAGCCATTCCAACAACCCCAACCTCAGGAAAAGACTTCGAAAGAAAAACAGAAGAGGTAGAAGGTGCGAGTCAGGAGTGGAGCGCATCAAGGGGGAAATTAAAACTCCGGACACAAGCGACGTGGTTTGATAAATCTTCTACGGAAATCAACTCGCGCAAGAGTCCCGGTTGGGCGCTGAAACAATTCGCCACCAGCCCCCAACGCCAGGGGGTCTCGCCCCCCAACAGTGGAGCAGACGTTTTAATTTAAAACAAAATCATCCCCCCCTCCCCACCCCCCACCAATTAGGCAGAGACACCCCAAGGACACAGCGAGCAGGAAGATCAGCGCCGCAGTTTCCACCACCCGAGACCAGCTCAGGTCTCCCGGCCGCGCGCCAGAACTCCCCCCCTGAGCTCCCAGTTGATTGTCACGTGTACGGCATGAGCCCCCAAAACTCTCGCACCCCCATATTCCATCTGTCCTGCGCCTGGAACCACGGGGACTGTGCAGCACCAGAGGCACCCCGATAGTCCCTTTATCTGCTCCGCGCACTGCAGGGGTCACACAGAGACTAGAGGAGACAGGACGGGGCACCAGGGGCACCCCGATAGTCCCTTTATCTGCTCCGCGCACTGCAGGGGTCACACAGAGACTAGAGGAGACAGGACGGGGCACCAGGGGCACCCCGATAGTCCCTTTATCTGCTCCGCGCACTGCAGGGGTCACACAGAGACTAGAGGAGACAGGACGGGGCACCAGGGGCACCCCGATAGTCCCTTTATCTGCTCCGTGCGCTGCAGGGGTCACACAGAGACTAGAGGAGACAGGACGGGGCACCAGAGGCACCCCGATAGTCCCTTTATCTTCTCCACGCGCTGCAGGGGTCACACAGAGACTAGAGGAGACAGGACGGGGCACCAGAGACACCCCGATAGTCCCTTTATCTGCTCCGCGCGCTGCAGGGGTCACACAGAGACTAGAGGAGACAGGACGGGGCACCAGAGACACCCCGATAGTCCCTTTATCTGCTCCCCGCACTGCAGGGGTCACACAGAGACTAGAGGAGACAGGACGGGGCACCAGAGGCACCCCGATAGTCCCTTTATCTGCTCCCCGCGCTGCAGGGGTCACACAGAGACTAGAGGAGACAGGACGGGGCACCAGAGGCACCCCGATAGTCCCTTTATCTGCTCCCCGCGCTGCAGGGGTCACACAGAGACTAGAGGAGACAGGACGGGGCACCAGGGGCACCCCGATAGTCCCTTTATCTGCTCCGCGCGCTGCAGGGGTCACACAGAGACTAGAGGAGACAGGACGGGGCACCAGAGACACCCCGATAGTCCCTTTAATAGCCCTGCTGGTCCGCAAGGTCGCCACACACCAGGAGGACGTAGGTCGTGCCCTCGGAGCCCCGGCTCTCCCCCGTGTGCGGCGACTCGCTCCTCTGCTCTTCGGTGTGGAACTGAGGCTGCATGTCCTGATCTGACCTCCCGATCGATTTCGATTGGAATCGGCTCTTCTTTAAAAAAAAAAATGAAACCTGGGAACCCTGAATAAGGGGATAACATCGGGCGATACCGTTTGATATTGTGTAATGGCCCCCCTACACATGAATTCGCCCAGTACTCCCCGCTGAAAGGAGAATTAAATTCACACCCGAAGATGGCTCCCCAGCCGAAACGTGGGGTCTCTCGTTTCTCTCGTCTCGTCCTTCAAGCAGGAATAAACCTGTTCCTGTTCCTATGCAGCCTCCCTGCCTGCACTGTATTACATCTGTACTGGACTCTACCTGTGTTTTTTTCTTACAGCCCAGTGTCCCCCGTCACCATACTGGGGCATCAGGACCCACACAGACCGCAGGGTGAGAGCGCCCCCTGCTGGCCCCACTCACACCTCTCCCAGCAGCAGCCTCAGTGTTTTCCCAGCAGTCTCCCCTCCAGGTACTGGCCAGGCTCACCCCAGCTGGGCTCCTGTGGGGGGGGGCTGGAGACTGGAGAAAGACAGAGGCATTTGATCTGGGGAAAAAAGCAACCTTTTATTCAATCAATCAAGGTTTATTGATCAATGCACAACAATACAGCACTCAGCGGTGGTTGTCAGCTTTTCTCGCCAAGGAGAGACGGGACAGCACATCGAGAGAATCGAAAATATTAAGATATATTGAAATAGAGTCAAGGTTGCAGAGTAGGATCTGATAAACGCCAATTTCCAAGCTTTAGATCAACCATTAAGCTCCCACGCCCTCTCCCAGAGGACTGCTGGGGTTTCCAGGAGAACTCTCGCCCGACCCCTGACCCTTGACCCAGGCCCCCTCGCCTGCTCCCGCCCTGCAGAGTCGCCGTAGACACATCATTGGCCGCCTCGCAGTCTCCGTGGCAACGCCTTGGACAGGACCGCCCCTCAGCCCCGACAAGCAACCAGGTTCCTGCTGGAAGTGTCACTGCTGGGCCAGTAGGCGGCGCTGCTGCACTGTCGATGACCAGCAGGGGGCGCTGACCTGCGGATGACCCGTGGACGGCCTCCAGCCCGCCCCCTTGGACAACAGGGGGTTGGAGGACTGCTAGGCCAGTAGGCGGCGCTGTTCTGCCTCTGAGCCCCAGTTTCCCGGCGGCCCCGTGTGAGCTGTGTGGGGTACGAGGGTCCGTGACACTCAGGGACCGACCGCTTGGCCACTGGCCCAGGGGGGCGTGTCTCGTCGCAGGAAGGGACAGCGCAGAGACGCACAGACTGGGGCCGGGACGAGCCCCTCGCTGCGGGGCTGGGTGACGTCGTATCGAGGCTGAACACTGACCTGCACCCCCCTGCCCCTCGCAGGGCGCAGGTGCCACCACAGGAACAGACGAGGGAGGGTCTCTCACAGCTAGAGGATCTCTCTGGAGGGGTCCCATCTCTGGGGCTCCGAAGGACCCCCGTTCCTCGCCGGGAGCAGCCGGAGTTTCTCCACCTCTCCCTCCAGCCTCTCTTGCTCCGCCCTCAGTGTCTCCAGCTCCCTCTCCAGCCTCTCCCTCTCCTCTCTCGGTGCCTCCAGCTCCCTCTCTCTCCTCGGCTCCTCCGGCAGTTCAGACAGTCCCGGGCTGCTCTCTGGAGCTCCTCCTTCTCTCACTGCAAGACAGCACATCGTCACCATCACCGTCACCGGACAGCACTCACCTTCCCCTTGACTGCCACATCGGTGTCTCGGCGATCCATTACTACTGCCTGGCGACTCACTATTAGGAGGGAGTCCCGTCATGCTCTGGCATCTCCTGAATTCCTTGAGGGCCTCCAGCTCCTGTTCCAGCTGCTGGTAGGATTTGGGCGTGAAATGCTGGCCACGATTTCCTCTCACCAGCTGCTCCACCTTCTCCAGCAGCTCTGTGACCTGAGTGCGGTCGCCCCTGTACCTGTTGTTGAGAACATGATACCTGTTCCCACACTTCTCCACCAGACGCTGGAGCTCCTCTCCTGCTCTCTCGATGTGCTGCTCAATGGTCGTGTCTCTCAGAGCGTGTGCCTGGGTGAAGAGCACCATCGTGTGTCTCCAGACCCTCTCTGTGAGGAGCTCCAGGTGCTTCTCCGCTGATCTCCTGTGGTTCTCCGTGAACGGTGAGTCTACAGGGATCACCAGGAGGAAGGCGTGGGGGCCGGGGGGACACAGGGACAGGCTGTACACAACCTCCTGTCTGATGTGCTCTGGGGTGGCCTGCGCGGGAGCCCACCACCTCCACGTCCAGCCCGGGGTGTAGACCGCCGTCACCCGCCTCCCGGCCACCTCCCCCTGCCTCCTCACGCAGTACGTTTTCCTGCCCGGCCTGAACTCCTCTCTGCCCAGGATGGTGTTTCCCGATGAGCATTTCCCGATTTTCCTTCCTCCCAGCAGCACGATCCTGATCTCCGAGAGACGCTGTGGTGCCTCATGGGAATCCACCTGTCCCTCCCCTGTCAGAGAGATGGGTTTCGGTTTATAGTTCAGAAGTCTTGCTGTCTCACTCTCTCTGTCGGTACACAAGGACAGTGTCTCTGAGGACAGTTTGACTGTAGACAGGGACAGAGAAACAGACCAGAAACTCACCCCCAGCTGTGGCCATTTCTCTCTGTCTCCTCCAGTCCCTCCTCTGTCCCCCTGGAGATCGAGACTCTCTTCCCGTCTCTGTCCCCCTCAGCCTCAGGGGTCTCTCTCCTCTCTCTGGGCTCCAGACCTCCGGAGACTCAGATGTTTCAGATGTTCAGTCCAGCCGCACAATGTCCACTGTGTGTTTCTGTGTTTCTGTGAGAGAAAGCGGATTATTGTTGACCGAGAGGATGATTAGTTTAATTCTGGGAGCCCCAGGACTCAGACGAGCAGTACTGGGTGACCTCAGGTACAAACTGTTGCACTGAAGAGGCAATACACCCCCCACAGCAGTTAAATCGACACCAGTAACAAACCACAGCAGTCTATTCTACTCCAGGATTAACCCACTGAAGGTTTATTCCACACAGGACCAAACCACAGAAGTCTATTCTATTCCAGGATTAACACACAGAAATCCTTTCTATTCCAGGATTAATGCACTCCAGTTGTCTTCCGGGAGACAACTAGCAGGCGTACGACTAAGATGGTACCAGGTAGATAAAGAAGGAATGAGGTCGAGCAGGAAACAGAGATTGTTTCGCAACCCGTTTACCTGGTTCAAAACCCCTTACTGGAAAAATGTCTATTAATACACCTTTTACTCACCCGATACTCGGAAAATCACCTGTCCTGAGAGCCTGTGTGTTTTTTCATGAGAAGAAATCGCTACTTTCATCCTTTAACTGCACAACCATGAAGGAGAGAGCTCAACACAAACAGATTTTAGAGAAATAACAACTGGGACTTGAATAGGGGGACATCAGGAATGAACTACCACCCCTGTCTGTGAATGACAGTCCCCGTCAGGGTGGTAGTGATTTCCGTGGAGATATTAGAACCGCACACAGAGGTGAGGAGAGAGGACGTCTTCAGTTCCAGATGCTGTAGTTAATAACCCATTACAGCACCTCTGAGTGTCTGACCATTTTTGACAACTGTGCTCTCTGTGCTGAGAAAATATTCATGTTTCTCTCTCCAGTCCACATCTTTCTGAGGAAATCTCTGGATCTGCACGAGAGGAACTGAGATCAGACTCTGTATTTATATCGCTATATTCCTATAGTTATTAACCCATTCCTGTACCTCTGATGATCTGATCTCTTTACTGAGCAGTTAGTCTCCGTGCTGCTGAGGATTTACTGTTTCTCTCTCCAGTCCCCAGTCTCTCTGAGGAAATCTCTAGATCTGCACAAGAGGATCTGAAATCAGTCTCTGAATTGACTCACCAACTCCAGCAATGCCGAGAGACTCCCATCCCGAGAGCCCCGAGTCTTCAATCACACAAACTGTGACTTTATCGGCTCGTCCCTGACTCGACTCACGGAGATGAACTCAGAGGAGACGTTGTCAGACACAGGCGAAGACTTGTCCTGCGAGTCTCCTCAGGCACGACGAGATGAAAGAGGACGCTTGTCACTCGATAACTCCACAGAGCACTGTGAAGCTCTTCGCAAGAGGAACTGGTCGGGCTGCATTTCCCATCAGGAGGCATGTCGTTAAGGTTGAAGTCATGAGGAATAAATAACAGCTTGTTAAAAGACAAAACTCAGGAAAAACTGAACCTTTACTACAACCCTTAAACAACATGGGTATAAGTGATTGATTTCTAAAGACTGTAAACACCAAGGGAAATCTGAATCTGTGTACTATATTCTATATACCCCTGTGAACTATATACATCTCTGTGTATATAGTATATATAGTGTGTATGTGTATATAGTACAACTACACACTCCAAGCTCTTGAATTGTTTGCAGTGAACACAGGGTTCACGAAGAATTATGAGCAAAAGGTGACATACAGGAGTGGAGGCCATGATACCCAAATAGATTACATATTAGTTCAGGTGGGTAGCTGCGTCAGCATGCGTAGGCTGCAAAGGAACAAGTGATAGGTTTATTCCATGCTGAAAAAAAGAAGAAAGAGAACACAACGTTTCGGCCGTGGAGCCTTCTTCAGGATCCACTTCTTCACCTGAAGAAGGCTCCACGGCCGAAACGTTGTGTTCTCTTTCTTCTTTTTTTTCAGCATGGAATAAACCTATTACTTGTTCCTAGATTACATATTAGTGAGAAGAATTGATAGAGCGAAAGTCCAAGATGCTAAAGTCCTGCCCTATGAGGCTGTTACCAGACAAGACAGGCTACTGGTGATGGACATCACAATATTGAAGGAGCGAAGAATAAGGCAGAGGAAACACCCAGCACGAACTTAAGTTAGGAAACTGAGAGAAAACAAAGTAGATTTCAACAGGCTGGTGAGAGAAATGAAAAACAACACAGAGGAAACAGAGGAGCCTTCAGTTGAAGAAGAGTGGACTGAGATGAGCCACATCCTAGAAGAGGCTGCTACCAGGGTTTGTGGAAAGACAAGAGGAGGCAGACCGAGGGAAAATGAAGAGTGGTGGTGGGATATGGAAGTTCAGGAAACACTGAAGGAAAAGAAAAAAGTGCATACAAGGCACTGAAAGATGGCACTGGAGAATTACAAGAATATAAAGGACTAAAGAAGGTAGCAAAAAGAAGTGTAGCAAGAGCAAAGGAAAGAGCCTGGAAAGAATGGTATGAGAAACTTGAAACAAAGGAAGGAGAGGACCAAATCTACAAGACTGCTAAACATAGAGCGAGACAGAAAAAAGATATTATCCAGGTGGCAGTACTCAAGGGTGGAGAAGGCAGAGTCTTGATTAAAGAAGAACAGATCAAGCAAAGATGGCTGGAGTACTTCAAAAATCTGTTAAATGTAGAAAATGAGAGGGAGAACCTAGTGGAGGCAGACGTAGTGTGTGGACCAATCCAATAAATTTCAGTAAAGGAAGTAACAGAAGCTATCAAAGAGATGAAAGTGGGCAAAGCAACTGGACCATCAGGAATAGCAGCAGAACACTTTGAGAACCTCGATGAAGAGGGGATTCAGTGGCTGACGAGATTGCTAAACAATATTGCAAAGGAAGAGAGAATTCCAGAAGAATGGACAAAAAGCAGTATGGTTACCATCTACAAGGAGAAAGGAGACCCAATGGAGTGTAAAAACTATAGAGGAATAAAACTTCTGGAACATGGATTGAAAATCCTGGAAAACATTCAGGAAGATAGTCAGGATCCACAACTCACAATTTGGATTCTCAGCGGGGAAAAGCACAACAGATGCCATTTTTTGTGATGAGACAGTTACAGGAGAAGACACTAGAGAAAGGGAAAAAGCTGTATGTGGCCTTTCTGGACTTGGAGAAGGCATATGACCGTGTGCCCAGAGAGGTGGTGTATTGGTGCTTGAGGAAGAAAGGAGTACCAGAAAGCATGGTGAAGTTAGTTCAAGCAACCTATAGAGATGCAACTACGAAGATGATAACACAACGGGGAGAGACAAAAGAGTTTGAAATCACAGTTGGAGTACACCAAGGATCAGCACTAAGTCCTTTCCTTTTCATAAACATTATTGACACACTGACAGAGGAGGTAAGAGCAGAAGTGCCTTGGGAACTCATCTTTGCTGATGATGTGGCACTGGTGGCAGATTCAGAAGTAGAACTACAGGAGAAAGTGTTCAAATGGCAGAGGAGTCTGGAAAAGGGTGGACTGAAAATGAATGCAGAAAAATCTGAAATAATGGTAATGGAGAGAAGAGGAGATACTATGACCAATGTTGAGGAGACAAATGGAGGAAAACTGAAACAAGTTGATGACTTTAAATACCTTGGATCAAAACTGGTAAAGGGAGGAGAAACACTGGAGGCAGTAAAACAAAGAGTGAAAGCTGGATGGAACAAGTGGAGAGAAATAACTGGAATAATCTGTGACAGGAAAATTCCTAGAAAGTTAAAGTGCAAAATGTACAAGACTGTGATTAGACCTGTACTACTATATGGAGCTGAATGCTTGGCAGTTGGAAAAAGGGAAGAGAACTTGATGAGAAGAACTGAAATGAGGATGTTGAGATGGATTCTGCAGATTTCAATGAAGGATAAGATCAGAAATGAAGAAATCCGTAGACGATGTAGGGTGGTGGATGTGGTTGAGAAGATGCGAGAGGCGAGGTTACGGTGGTATGGACATATCATGAGGAGGGACGTTGAGGAAGTTACAAAGAGGGTAATGGAATTTGAGGTGGAAGGTAACAGAGGAAGAGGCAGGCCTAGAAAGAGATGGATAGATTGTGTGAGAAAAGATATGGAGGTATGTGAAGTGAGTGAGGAAGATGTGCTCGACAGAGTCAAATGGAGAAGAGCAACCAAAGCAGCTGTCCCCAGGACAGTCTGGGACTGAGGCTGTGAAAAAGAAGAAGAAGAAGTGTAGTAGTTTGTGTAAGGTTTAGTGGTGGTGATGATGATAGTGTAAGTTTTAGTGATATTGTTAGTTTTGTAATGTTTGTGGCATTTGTGTTAGTGTTAGTTATAGTGTATTTGTAGTTATGAGTATCTGTGGAGTGTGTCTGTGAGTGTGGTGTTTGTGAGTGTGTTGGTGTGTTTCTGTAAGTATTTGTATTGTCTATTTGAGTCTGTGAATGTGTGTCTGTGAGTGTGTGTAGTGTATGTGTATAAATGTGTGTGGTGTCTGTGTTTGTGAATGGGTGTGAGCATGTTGGTGTATATCTGTCAGTGTGTGTGAAGGTGTATTAGTAGTGTAGTAGTAGTTTGTGTCAGTTTTAGTGGTGATGGTGATAGTGTAAGTCTTAGTGTTATTGTTGTAGTGTTATTGGCTGTTGTTGTGTTAGTAATAGTGTATTTGTAGTTATGAGTATCTGTGGAGTGTGTCTGTGAGTGTGGTGTTTGTGAGTGTGTTGGTATGTTTCTGTAAGTATTTGTAGTGTCTATGTGAGTCTGTGAGTGTGTGTAGTGTATGTGTATAAATGTGTGTGGTGTCAGTCAGTATGTGTAGTGTCTGTGTTTGTGAATGGGTGTGAGCATGTTGGTGTATATCTGTCAGTGTGTGTGTAGGTGTATTAGTAGTGTAGTAGTAGTTTGTGTCAGTTTTAGCGGTGATGGTGATAGTGTAAGTCTTAGTGTTACTGTTGTAGTGTTATTGGCTGTTGTTGTGTTAGTAATAGTGTATTTGTAGTTATGAGTGTATGTGGAGTGTGTCTGTGAGTGTATATCTGTCGGTGTCTGTCGGTCCAGAGTCGCCTGAGAATGGAACCACTTTCTAGAGTCCAGACCAACGTCCAGAGAGCTGTGAGTGCTCTGTTTCTATCACTATTATTACTGTCACGACCACCAGCCAGTGGAGATCATCTCGTAAAAGAACTCACCAGTACCAGCAGCGGGTTGATAATAACCAGCGCCGCGGCACGTGTTAATCCATCAGCACATGCTCCACCGTGTGGCGAGCAGCGCTATTTAAACCATCCTAACCCGCTTCCCGCTGCTCCCTGAGAGCTCCACCTGGTGATTCCTAAACCTTGTGTCACTCTGGATTTTGGATTAACCCCCTTTGCCTTTCAACGTCGTACCTCGCCTCTCGATTCGGATTGTTTGCCACCTGTGTCCGTCCGGGATTTCTACCTACCTTCTCCCTTCGACCACGATCTCGCCTCTCGATTCGGATTGTTTGTTGCCGTGACTACCGGCTACTCCTGCGGCTGCACAGGATCCATACCTCCTCATTAGTGTTTCATTACAGGTGACTTGTATGAAATCGGTATCTGTGTGTTTAAAAACAGTGTCTTTAACTTCCTCACTGGTGAGAATATAGTGGAGAGATGCCGAGTGAAGTGGGAAAGAGTTGTGGGATGTAGCAACGGGATTCTTTTACTGGAAACTGAACTGTTGTTGACTGGTTATGGTGCTGAAAACATCTGTAATACAACAACAGGGCTGAAAACACTTTGTTCAGACTCAATAACTGTGTCAGTGATGTGGAACTTGCATTTTTCCAATGTGTTTATATCATTTATATCTACCTATTTATAGTTATATTTTATGTACCTATTTTGATAGTTAATAATTGCTAATTAGATAGAATTAATTTTAATGGAAAAAAACTAATGTATATAGTGTGATAGTATATGGAGTGTTGTTGTGTACAAATACTCTTTTACTACTGTTTTGCAACAGTCATTGGTCAGCAATGTTGCCTTGCAGTGCTGGGACCCTGTGTTAAATTCTGGACCTGGGTGCCATTTTTGCGTGGAGTTTGTATGTGCTCCCTGTGATTGCATGAAGTCTATAAACAACCTGGTAGGCTAATTGGTTTTTGGGAAATCAGGCCCTGGAGTGAACATGTCTGTGTTTGTGACTGGCACCCTTTCCAGGCTCTGTCTTGCCTTGCACCTGTTGCTTAATGAGATCAGTTCTGGCTCTGGCCATGAATTAGAAAAAGCACTTCGAAAATGGATCGATGTTCTTGTTTTATAGTGGCAAAAAGAGTAAATTAAGGAGGCCATCAACCTGTTGTATAACTGAATGTCATTGTAAGAGTGAGGTTAAAAATTCATTTTATAATGTCATTCTTCAATTCAGTTCAACTTTATCATAATTAGACTTACACAGGTGCATAGTATAATGAACAGTGTTTGTCATTAGTCACTCAGGAGCAGTATATAAATAGGACAGAAGATAAGACAATAGACAGTAACACAATAGTAATAACATAATATGTAATCAAAACTGTGCAAAATCCACAAACAGAGAAAATATAACAGGACAAAAACAGTGCAAAAATAGTATGGTGATTAATAAATATTACAACCAGTACAGTTTTACTGAGCTATTGAGGGGACAGTACGATTTCAGCTTACGTGTGTGTGTAGTGATGTTGGAGTACAGTCCTTGTGAAGAAGTTAGAAGTTGTGAGGTAATATGGTGGGAGGGAGTGGGGGCGTCACCAACTTGACAGCTCTGGGGAAGAAGCTATTTTGGAGTCTAGTTGTGTGCAACTGGAGTGACCAGAACCTTCTGCCAGATGGTAGGGGAACAATCAAGTTATGACCGGGGTGAGTGGGGTCAGACATGATTTTGGTGGCTTGACTCCTGGTGTTGTCTATTTCCTGGATGGATGGTAAGGCACTGCCGATGATGTGTTGGGCAGTTTTCCCCACCCGCTGTAGTGCCTTACGGTCGGATGCGGTGCAGTTGCCGTACCAGACTGTGATGCAGCTGGTCAGTATGCTCTCCACCGCACATCTGTAGAAGCTGGTGAGGATCTGTGGATGTACAGTGGTGTGAAAAAGTGTTTGCCCCCTTCCTGATTTCTTATTTTTTTGCATGTTTGTCACACTGAAATGGTTCAGATCATCTAACAAATTGAAATATTAGACAAAGATAACACAAGTAAACACAAAATGCAGTTTTTAAATGAAGGTTTTTATTAAGGGGAAAAAAAATCCAAACCTACATGGCCCTGTGTGAAAAAGTGTACTATATCTGTACTGTCTCTGTATCTGTAGATATATTCCCTAGATCTCTATTGTACCTGTATATATTATTATTATTATTATTATTGATCTATATTGTAGATTTGAAACCCCTCCCAGTAGCAGGACTGTATCTGTACTGTCTCAAGATCTGTACTGTCTCTATATGTCTCCTGTACGCTATCTGTACTGTCTCTGTATCTGTAGATATATTCCCTAGATCTCTATTGTACCTGTATATATTATTATTATTATTATTATTGATCTATACTGTAGATTTGAAACCCCTCCCAGTAGCAGGACTGTATCTGTACTGTCTCAAGATCTGTACTGTATCTATATGTCTCCTGTACTCTATCTGTACTGTCTCTGTATCTGTAGATATATTCCCTAGATCTCTATTGTACCTGTATATATTATTATTATTATTATTATTATTATTATTATTATTATTATTATTATTATTATTATTATTATTATTGATCTATATTGTAGATTTGAAACCCCTCCCAGTACCAGGATTTCGTGTCGCGGCGATTTTTCGTCTTGAGCATTTAAAACTGCAGCGCGCACAGTTTATCATCATCAATAAAAACGCGCCACAGCCAGATAGCAGATTTGACATGTAAATTTCGTGTCGGTTTGTGATTTGATCTGAGGCGAGTTCTCTCTGCCAGAGAACAGAAGAATGCTCTCGGTGCAGAAGCACACAAGTGTACAATAGTTGACATTAAAGCGCCAGATTGTGTTTCTATGCCAGGAGCTGTTATTGGGGATCAGCTGGGCGAGAGTGTTGATGTACTGGAGCTCTCTGCTTGTGAGGAGCCGACAGGCGGGATACCTGCTGTATCTGCCGAGATGCTTGTGTACTACATTACCAACAATACCCGGAAATGTGGGCGATCAAGTGAAGACACAGGAGTATTCATGTCCCTTCTCCGAGTCTCTTTATTAAACAGTACAAAAACGAGAGCGGTACACAACAGAGTATTTCAGCAGGAATTGATGGCGGCTGCTATCAATGACGAATTGAAGTTTGCACATTTGAGTTATTGTTATTATTATTACACGCCGACTCCCTCACGGGCTGGTTTGTATATCTCTGCTTCAGTACGGCGTGGTTTGACTTTATTATTCTGTTAATAATTATTATCTTTTAAATCATAAAGGGGGTCTGGCTGATTATGTTTCCGAGTTTGAAACGAGTCCCCTGCAGACACTGGTGTCTGTGGTTTTTGGGATGCAGCTGGGAAAGACAGGCACAGTCTCCATATTCTCACGCTGGTGATATTTCCCTGACCCGTGTGTGTCAGTAACAAGATGCCCTCTGTACAAGACAACAAGAAACTCATCTGCACAATGTAGGTATTTCTTGTAGGGGGGGCTGTTTTACCAATAAAATTGTCCATTTTCTGACTACTTTTTCTAATCCAGGGTTGCAGGGGAGCCAGAGTCTGTCCTGACAAGCAATGTGTGTAAGACGACACACAAACACACACACCTTGGATGGGACGCCACGCTGTCTCAGGGCACACACAAACAGACACACACACTCACACACCCGGACGGGATGCCAGTCTACCGCAGGGCACTCACAAACACATACACACACACACTCACACCAGGGCCAATTTTCCCACAAGCCAATGAACTCACCAGCACGAGACTGGGACTATAGGGGGAAACCCCAACACAAACATGCAAACTCCACACAGACAGTCCCCTAGGAACTGTAGTCAGGCAGTGATGTTAACCACTGCACTACCCTGCCTCTAAGGGGTAGCAGGTATAAAAGGCTGAAAACAAGACTTAGTATTGTGTGTATTTCTGTCCTCTGTAGAGCAGTTAGTTTAAAGCTCTGTGCTCTTTACTGTGTCAGCTGATAAAAACAGAACCATTGAGGTGTTGAAGTTGTATGGTATGGTTATTGTGCAAAAGTTATGTGGTACATGTTTGTTTATTTCATTTCAGGCTTTGTTGGAACACTTTAAGGTCTTTAAGTTGGGATCCTGAATACAGTGGTGGGTTTCATTGGTCTGGACTTGTAGTGTCGTTTAAGTGAAAGTGAAGAAAGTATTTAATTTCTTCTCTCACACTGCAGAATCGCTGAGTGTAAAACAAGGGGGAGATGTACTGGCAGATTAATCTGGCGTGATGTATTTTTTTGTCAAACAACAAACAATTTCCAAATGAAGGAAAACAACACAAGTGAAATGTCATTATGTTATTTATGCTTGTAAAAAGATACAGTTTGTCACATTTGATTGTGATTTCTTTATTAGATATTTTAGTTAGAAGCAGTAATTATCGCATTTGTCAGTACAGGAACAGAAGAAAGGTTTATCACCAATTGCCACCAATTTTCAATTACCATTTCAATGTATTGTGTTTCTATTGCAGTATCTCATTTTTTCCTATTTAAATCTATTTCCATTAATCACACACCAGAGGGCTTAAGAATTTATCAGCACAGTAAACATAAGAATGTACCTACAGAACTCAACCCCTGATGTCGTTCAAGAGCAGATGCCGTGATTTTCTGTGGATATAGACACACACCCACAGCTTCAAAATACAGCATGAAGTTCCTCAGCCAAACTCTGAATCACTTTTCATAAACAGCAAAACAAATGTCAGAATAAAGTTTAAAGATAAAACCAATTTCAGGTTAAAATAAAACACAATAGTTGCAGAAATCTGCAGTTATTCATTAACTGTTCAGTGTCTAAATGTCTGTTGAGTGAGAGCTTTCTGTGACATTCTAGTACTGAAATAATTTTACTGAAAGACAGTTCTCTTTTTGTTACCATATCTTACCCAGAGAGCTTCTCATCTGTTCATTAATAACCAGATTTGTTACAGAGGATCATGGTGATATGATATGAGGACCTGTAAGACTGACTTGAACAGTAGCTGAGCTCCTGAAAGAATCAATCCATAATCTCACTGAACAGGTTGAACATCAGTGTCCCTGAATACCTAAATATTTACACGAAGTGTAAATGAAGCATGAAGTCATGCTTATTGGCACCCCCCATTAACTCCGTAAAGCCAGTCCTGTAACCCTGTCTGTAGATGGTTCTGTACTTGAGCTTCAATCAAAATTGAACAATCTCGGGGTTATATGCGATTCTGGCTTAACATTCGACCCACATGTGCAGCATACTGTCAAAACATCTTTTTTCACCTTAGAAATATTGCAAGAATATGCCCTATGCTATCATTAACTGTGGCTGAAAAGCTGATCAACACATTTGTATTCTCTCGAATTGACTACTGTAATGCTCTACTCGCTGGGGTATCTAAATCTACTCTGAACAAACTGCAGTCTGTCCAAAATTCAGCAGCCAGAATCCTGACCAGATCTAGTGCAAGTGACCACATCACTCCTATCCTGGAGTCCCTGCACTGGCTTCCGGTCAAATTCCATGCAGACTTTAAAATCCTCCTGCTCACCTATATGGCTCGGCTTGGCACCTCAGTACCTGTCTGAACTATTATCGCCCTACTCCCCACCTCGCAACCTTCGCTCTGCTAATTCTGCTCTCCTTACTGTCCCCCAAGCCCCTCTACACTCTTGGGGTGACAGGGCCTTCTCCTGTTCTGCACCCAAGCTCTGGAACTCTCTCCCCAAGGATATCAGAGAGTCACCTTCTCAAAACTCCTTCAGATCCAGACTCCAAACCCTCTTCTTCAGAAAAGCCTTTACTGAACTGGTTCCATTCTTCACCCCTCTGCTCTTCTTAGTACACCATCTACGGTTTCCTCTATATATTGTAATTGTGTTTTATCTTGTGTGTTCTTCTTATTTATTGTTGTTGTCATCTTGTAAAGCACTTTGAGAAGCCACCTTTAATGGCACTATATAAAATAAGGTTTTTTATTATTATTATTATTATTATTATTATTATTATTACACTGATGGGGGTTTTCTGCTCATCTGTCAGGGCTGCCTCCTTTGCGCTTCTGTCCCAGTCTTCAGGGATTTTACCCAAATCTGTGAATTTAATCCAAATTCCCACTCGATCTTGATCCTAAAAGTACAGATGAACCATTTCCAGTAGAACTGTTTGATATCGGACTTAAATTTTCACTTCATTTTTACTCAGGTATCAGTTTATACAAAAGACAGTTTTTTAATCACCAAGAAACATTGTATAGGAAAAGTTAAACTTACATTAACTTTATTTTATTAATGGCACTTTTTTCTTTTAAAGATGTAGTTACTTCAGTTCCTTCAGTGCAGAGCTCTTTCCAATTGTTTTCCACTCATTGGGAATTTCACCTTGACCTTCAAATTTATACTCTAATTTCTCCTCCAGCTGTGACCTGAAAGTACAGATGAACCATTTCCAGTAGGACAGTTCACTGTTATCTGGGGTGATGCTCCACCTGCTGTAAGGTTCACCTGCTTCTCTGTAGGTCTTATAAGGGGTCCATCCTTTGCAAGTCCAAAATGAGTAATCGGACGTAACTGCAGTTGTGCAAAAATCAATGGAAAAATTATCCGTCTCATTAAAATGCCTGCCCGTGACAGCTTCAGACCGGTGAAACTGGACATTGTGGTCAGAGTTATGACCAGGGATGGTGTTTGTGCAGATGGCATTACAGAAGGGACACTGTTCCCAACAGCCACTGAGTGCCTTACACAGAATCTTAGCAGGTCTGTGTCTGAACATCTTCAAGTCAAGGTCAGGTGTGCTGCTGCTTTCTTTCTGAAGACTTTTCAGTATCTCCTCAAGTGATGTGGTCATCCTTTCTCTGAGGAACTGCAGGTCAGTGATGTCTTCGTTTTCTATGTTTCTGAAGTCTTGTCTGGGGAGCACCATGTGATCACTGAATGCTGTACAGAACTCATCCAGCCACAAGATGGCGCCAGCATGTCTCTCTCTCACAGCTGCAGTGACAGTAGTGTTCAGTGTTAAAACCTGCTGTACTAGGTCACTCAGATTGGTATTTAACATCCTTCTCAGTTGATCACTGTTGTCTCTACAGTATCTCTCAACACGCTCCCTGATAAACCTTTTAAAATAAACCTTTGGATGGTTAATATATTCCATATAGGAGTCAAAGTCCTCCTGCTCAGCGAGGTGTCTCAGAATGTGGTTCTCCAGGTTGGATCTGTTACCACTGAAAGCAGGGTAGTTAGATTTCATTTCATCTGTGATCTGGATACAGGTCCTATCGCACGCTGCCTGCTGGATCGCAGGTTTGAGGCATCTGCACAGAAAATCTACAAAGAATGTGACAGATGATGCTCCTTTACAGAAGCTCATAAAACAGTTGAGGTACTGATCCCTCTTACTCTGGAGGTAAGTCAGAGGATTGTTGGCTTCCCTGAAGGCTCTGTGCATTTTCTTAAATCGGTCTACTGCTTTGGTGCACAGAGAGACAGACAGTTCAAACTCGTACTCCTTTGTGAATATTGTTTGTCCTTTAAAGAACTGATTTACATAATCAGTTATTTTCTTTTTTATCTCTCCCAATATTTCATGGATGAAGTTGTCATTGAAATCCACTTTCTCCTCTTCTCTCCTGTTAATGTATTTATTAACAGCTCTCTGTATTTGCTGAGTGAGTTCATTCCCATGAGATTCCCACTGTGGGTCTTGAAAAGTAAATGTGTTCAATAGAGATCTTGTCCAGCTTTGTTTGATGTGTTTTTTCTTATTGAACTGGAACACCTCCTCTCTGTTCACAATCTTGTTGAGGACATCTCCCTGGATCTTGAATTTCTCCAGCAGGATGTTCTGCACTGTGGCTCTGATGTCCAGCTGTTTCTCAGGGGGCAGCTCTGAGGACACTCTGGTCACCCAGTTCACCCACAGTCTGTCAAACTCCTCCTTCACGTTCTCATCACTGAGCTTCTGCTCCTTCAGTCTGGACGCCAGGTCTCTGCTCATGTTAATCAGTTGTGCTTCGTATTCTGATTTCTTCCTGTCCAGCTCTGATTGGCATTTCTTCAGTCTGATCAGTTCATTGCTCTGCCTTTTGGTTTCTTCGATGAGCTCAGTCCTCAGGCTCTCAAACCTTTTATCAACATTCACCTTCCACTTAATTAAGATCTCCTGGTATTTTTCCTCTTTAAAATACTTCTCTATTTCAGCTGTCAGTGGTTTGTAGACTTTCTCAAATTCTGTCATCAGATCTGGCAATGCCACAGCCTGAACTTTCTTATTGTTAATTTGGTTGCTCAGTCTGTTCTGGATCTCCAGGGCTCGTTTTCTCATCTTCCACGACCACTCTCCGTACTTGTCCTCCAGTTTACTGTAAACCAACATTTCCAGGGTGTTTCTGAAGCTGAAGACAAAGTTCTCCGCCAGCAGGGCGTTCCAGAGATCTTTGATCCGTAATTTAAACTCTGACAGTGAGGGAAACTTCACTCCCGGCTGCCAATCAGCGACACAAAGCTTCGTCTTCAGCTCCTGGACGTTCTGGCTGTAGGAGGGGTTGGGAGGAGCCATCGGAGGGTCTCCTTCCAGAAGGTTCTTGAAGTAGAAAACCTGTGACTCCACATCGAACTGGATTATATCACTGAAGCCAGTAACTATACAGCCTTCCTCCCTGGCAGCAATGCGGGCCATTTCATCCAGTTTCTCCTGGAGATGCATCCTTCCTTCTGTGTTCTTGCTGTTTGCTGAAGCTTCTGCAACATTCTGGTGCACAAAAACACAACTTGGTTTGATCTGAACAGACTTCATTCTCAGGAAGGCCTGGACACAGATCTGGAGAATGTCCTGCATTTCAGAGGGATTCTCTCCCATGATGTTGATCACAGTCATGTCACCAATCCCGATAATAAACGTTGCCAATTCATTGTCGTGACTCAGTGTGGTTTTATTACTGAGCTCTGGTGACCGAAGCCCCTCTGTGTCCACCACCAGGACAAAGTCATACTGCAGCTGGGCTCTGACCTCCTCACTCACTCGCACTAACTGCATGAATGCTCCCCTGGTGCACCTGCCTGCACTCACTGTGAACTGCAGCCCGAACATCGTGTTCAGCAGAGTGGACTTTCCTGAGCTCTGGACTCCAAGCACAGAGAGGACAAACACCTTTCTGTCTCCAAGTCTCTCAGTGAGCTTATCCAGGACGGCCTCAATCCACACCAGAGGCACATGGGCAGCATCTCCGTCCATCAGCTCCAGCGGATGTCCTGAAATCAGCATCTCTGCTCCAACAGCAGGAAGGACACTGAGAAGCTGTCTGTACTCTTCTAGACCATCTTCTTCTGATTGAAAAGTCTCGTAAAGCTGAGCAGTTTCTCTCATGAGGTGTTGGAGTCCGAGAGTTGCAGCACTAATCTGTCCAGATATGGTGTTCAGGTCCTTCTGCAGTTTCATTTCCTGCTCCTTGTCCTTACTCTTGTCTTTCAGTCTCAGTTTTGTCCAAGTGGAGTGGTATTTCTCCTGAAGCTCACTCAGCGTGTCTGCAGTCAGTTCATCTAGATACATCCCCAGCCAGTGCAGCATGAACAGCTTGGTGTCGTGTGGATCTGCAGAAGTTAAACACTGCAGGAAAGATCTCATGAAGTCATTGAGAGGGAAAGCTCTCTTCAGCTGTTCACGACGGAGGGCTCTTTTCTCAGCTCTGATCTCACTCCTCTGCTGTTCAATACTTTTGTTCGCTTTGCTGTTCAGACGATACTGTTCTTTGTCCTTCATGCACCACCTGTGCCACAGCTCCCCCTGCAGAGGCAACAGAGTCTCTTTCAGGGTTGATAATCTCTCCTCTTTCAACAGCTGCAGCAAAACCTGGGCCTTTTCCTTTCCTTCTGTACAGAATTCACTGTCTTCATCCACCCTGAACTGCTGTCGTCTCGCTGCCTGTAAGTATGTCTGCAGGCTGGAGGTCTTGTTCACAGTGGAGACGCAGTGTCTGATGTGTGAAATGATCTCATCAGTCAGATCACCTTCGCTCCTGTTCTTGGCTGCCAGTCTCACCTTGGTTGGATTGTTTCCTGGAGGGACTTTACTCTGTCCAGCAAACAGACAGATCAGGGGGGCAGGAGATTTGACAAGAGCCTCAGCTGTCTTCTTCTCTTCTCCCTCCAGTGGAGACTCTGGGATCAGAAGCACGTTGACAGTGCTGACCTCCTGGAGAAACTGCAGCTGCTCGGGGTGTTTGCTGGCGTCGCCGTGGAGGTTCAGGAAAGCCACACAGCTGTCGAACACGTCGTCCTTCCTGCCTCCTGGGCAGTACCAGGCGACCTCCACCACCCCGTCCATGAGCAGGCGGTGTGGGGAGCTGCCCCTGCAGTGCCGGTGGAAAAACACACTGTGTCTCTTGGGGCTGACGACGCTGTTCAGGATCTGGGATTTGGAGATGGAGGACGATCCCAGCCTGATGAAGGACACCGTTGGCACTGGAGTGTTGAACATGTCGCTGCAGTTGTGTTTCACAGAGCTGCCTTCCTCTGAGGGCTCCTTAGTGCACCAGGACCTCTTGACCTGCCTCAGGGCCCACAGAGGGAGCTCCACTGCCCCAGTCTCGGGGCTGGGCACCAGGAGGGGTAAGGCGAACTGACAGGTGGAGAGCTTGGTGAAGAGGAACGCTCTCAGGAAGTCATCAGAGCAGTGGAACACAGCCATGTGGACGTCCATGGGGTGAATGTGCGATTCTTGATAGATGTCCTCTCCGTAAGAGTCTTCAGAAGTGCCATCGCAGGTAGTGGAACCCTGGAGTCCAAGACTAAAAAAGTCATCACTGCCTGTTGTGTCATCCGTTGACTTCTCTTTCATCAGACTGCTGCCAGCAGAGTCAGTCTTGTGATCTTTAAGGAACAAGGTCCTGTAACTGTAGTCCAACATCATGAGCTTGTAGAGATAGAGAGCTGTACTTTCGCTCTCATTTTGAGGTTGAGGGGTGCTGCATGACAGATGGCTGATAACGAGCACATTGGTTTTCTTCTGCCTACTGGGATATAAGTCTCTGAGCCCAAGTTTCTGCAGCAGGTTCAGAAAATCATTTTTTCCCCTTTTCTCTCTCAATGAAGAACTCTGAGATTCCTTTCTTGCTAGTGATCCTTCTGATCCTTCTCTCGTTGGTGATCCTTCAGATGTCTCTCTCATGCAGGATCCCAGAGATTCCCTTTTCTCTGGTGATCTTTCAGATCCCTCTCTCATTGGTGATCCCTCAGTGTTTTTAGGAATGCATGATTCCTTCAATTCTTGTTTCTCTACTGATCCATCACATCCCACTCTCACTGAAGAGCCCTCAGATTCCATTGCTGTTAGGGATCTATCTGATTCTGCTTTGTCCGGGGATCTCACAGAGGCTTCTCTCACTGGCGATCCTTCAGATTTCTCTCCCATGTAGGATTCCACAGATTCATTTTTCTCTGCTGATCCCTTGTATTCCTCTCTCATACTTGATCCCTCAGATTCCTCTCTCATACTTGATCCCTCAGATTCCTCTCTCATACTTGATTCCTCTCTCATACTTGATCCCTCAGATTCCTCTCTCATACTTGATCCCTCTCTCATACTTGATCCCTCAGATTCCTCTCTCATACTTGATCCCCCAGATTCCTCTCTCATACTTGATTCCTCTCTCATACTTGATCCCTCAGATTCCCTTTTCTGTGGTGATCGTTCAGATTGTTCTGCAAGTGATGTTTCCTCATCTAACACAGTTGACCCTCCAGTATGGTCTTTTACTGGCTCTTCTTTCAGTGCGTTTGTCTCATATTGTGCTCTTTGTGAATTTTCTGTTTCGCCAGTGCTGTCACTGTTTCTCTTGTCCTAGGAAACGGTAGGTACAATTGAGAATTAGGATTATTTTCTAAAGCATAATGTAGATCCATCCATGCACAAAATCAGTAAACAAGTGCAAATACATGCCCGTTCTTGCAAGATGCTATCCGTTGATTAAGTTGGCCAGCTCTTATGTCTTGAAGCAGACAGAATTGCAAAAGGTGAAGGAAATGGCAAAAACAACAACAAGTACAAACATTTCACTACAGACAGAACAACTGTCCATTTGCAAAAATAATTTAAAAAAAATAGAGGAGATTATTCATGTAATTGTGGACACTAACATCTGATTGAGATGGTGAAAGGGACAGACCCTTTTGTCTTAGATCTTAGAATGTGGAGAGTTTCCTCATGTACTGAACAGGTACTGGACAAAGATTGATATTAATTGGTGGCATTACTATTATTATTTTATTATTAATCATAATAGTAATACAATTCATATAGCACCTTCAAAAGTATCTTCTCAAATCTTCTAATTAACAAAGATAGGAGATACTGTAACAAAATATTACGGAAAGCACATAGAAACAAGGGATTACAAATGGCATAGAAAATGCAAGAGACCTATTAAATACAATTTAATAAAAGCCTTTCTAAGGAAGAGGAGTAGGGCGACAGAAGCTCAGACAGGGACTGAGTAGCCAAGCCATGCAGAGCCTTTTAGGTGAGCATGCGGATTTTAAAGTCCAGTCCAGTGCAAGGACTCCAGGAAAGGAGTGATGTAATAATTTGCGTTAGTCCTGGTCAGGATTCTGGCTGTCAGATTAACATATTGAAGTTGATCAGTGTGGATTTAGAAACCTCAGTTAGTAGAGCATTACAGTAGTCAATGCGGAAGGAGATGAAAGTATTGACCTGTTTTTCAGCGCCAGTGAGCAACAACATAGGATGTAGTCTGGCAAGTCTTCTGAAGGGGAAGAATGATGTTTTTACCCCTTTCTGCACATCAAATGTCAAAACCTGGATCAAATTTCACAAGCTCTCCAGTTTAGGTTGAAATTCAAGTACAGTGCCATCCACTGTCTTAGTTTACATGAAGCAATTTTGAGTCCAGGTTTTTATGTCAGAGTTGCAATCAGAAAAGGCAGACACAACTACTTAAGTAAGGTTCGTATGGATGTAGATTTGAGTATTGTCTGCATAGAAATGCCAATTCAGAATATGTTAGAAGTTGTCTTCAAATATATTGTTACAGCTGTAGGTGACTGGAAGTGTCCCTAAGAATCTAGATAAAGTGTGTAACACCTGGCTAGTGTCAGTATTTCCTGTTTCAATGCAGTCTGGGGTCTGTGATCAAACCACATCATAAAGTTTACCTTAGCAGCTATATCACACTGCAAGTCACAACCACTAACCCACTAAGTAGGTGTGAGCCAGGCCACCACCTTGATGGGAGACCTGCTGGAAGAGGTGTTAGTGGGACCAGTAGGGAGCGCTCACCCTGCGGTCTGTCTAAAAAAGGCACCGTCCTGCCGTTGGATGAGATGTAAAACTGAGGTCCTGACTCTCTGTGGTCATTCAAAATCCTAGGTGTTACCCTGGTGTCCTGGCCAAATTACCCCCTGGTCAAATTACCATCATGGCCTCCTAATAACCCCCATCTCTGAACTGGCTCCATCACTCTGCTCTCCTCCCCACTGAGAGCTGGTGTGTGGGGAGAGGACTGGAGCATCACCCAGGTGGGGCTGCACACTGGTGGCGGTAGTGGGATCCCCATGACCTGTAAAGAGGTCTGAGTGGAGAGTCCAGAAAAGAGCTATAGACATGTGAGCAATTATTATTATTACCTTAGTTAATTTAGGTTCTGGGTAAATGATTAAGTGTCAAGCAATAGTCCAGAAAGATCCCATATAAGACAGAACAGAAGAGAGACTGGAGGAGACAGAACAAGAGAGAGAAGAGAGGAGACAGGAACATAAAGTGTGTGCCAGGCGAGAGGTCTTTGTCCAGACCAGACTGAAGCCAAGTATTTGAACCTGTTCCTGAGCTGACGGACTGAAACCCAGGCGCAGGGTTTCAGGTTTTTTTGTGAGGATTTTGAGGCCCTGAGAAGGCTGAAGAGCAGGAAGGTGAGCCGGAGCATCAGGCTGCCGATGTCAGAGTGCCGAATCGTACTGCCTTTAGCAGAATTCCTAATCGGTGGCGATATTGGCAGGTTAGGTTTGCTGCCTGATTGATAGACAGCTGTATGGACAAGCATCCCGATCTCATTCTCACACAGAAGGGCGAGCTGACATAGCAATATGTACACAGCATGTTTGTTGTTGTGTGTAAAGATATATATACAAGGTGTGATTGTCTGTTACCTTTGGGCTTTGTTCATCCTTTCCTCCTGCTTCCTCATCCATGGCTGTCTGCTCTGGGCCTGTAGAGCCTTCAGTATCTGCTTACGAAACAAGAACAGCAGAATTCAAGCAAATGGTCATGTTTTAGTTTGTGTAGTACAGGTGTTTAGCCCACACAAACGAGTGTCAAATGCAATTGAAGTTTGCAAAGAGGAAATATGTTGGTCCCTATGTGGTATTATCATAGATATAATTATATGCTGGTGTTGTAACAGAAGAAATAAGGTTCTTGATCCTGAGATGAAGTAAAACAAATGAGTTTATTGTATGCAAGGAACAATAAAGCTGAAGTCTTGTTTCCCACAAGAAACAACAAAACCGCAGTATTGTTCAACGTACTGGTACAAACTTTTGGGTTATATAGTGTTTTCTTCTCTGTTTCTGACGTCGCTCGGTCTGATGGTAAAGAGGGGGGTTCATGGTATTTGGCAGTTTACGATGTTCTGGACAAATGGTCAGTTTAAGATTACACCCAGGGGGGTTCCTAGCTTGCATCTGCAATCCTTATCAGTTAACCCCCTTTCCTGCCATAAACCCCAGCTTGTGACTTAGAAGTCTAAACCCCCTACAGAAAAGATTAAATTCAAACCCCCGTCTTCACATCTTTCTTCACTGGTATTTAATGTTACATTGAGTAAAATAAAGTACTTTAATCATTTCCTTTAGCTGTTTATCATACCGCGCATCAGTTCTGAATAATTTTAGCCCATTCTTCTTTACAAAACTGCTTTAACTTGGCGAAGTGTAAGGGCTGTGAATCGGGGACCCGCGCTGGACTGTCCCCTGAGCTTGTGGCCTCTGATAAGTTAGGGTTAGGTCAGTAGCAGTTTCCTCACTTTTCAGTTCAAATCATAGCAAACGTGTAAACTGCCGTGGGCAGGGTTAACAAAACTATACGGCTCGTTTGACCACCAGAGATGTATATTATTGCCAGCAGCTGCATCAGCCTGCAGCTCCCAGCTGGCAGCTCAGCAGGTGTGAGCCTGGCTAGTACCTGGGGGAGAGATCACCGGCCTCACAGAATCTCGCACTGCAGGACAGAACACGGAGAGAGAGTGTCTCATGGGATCTTTTATTTTATGTAGCGTCTTTACAAGCGGCTTCTCAACGCCTTTTACAGTAAGAAAGCACACGGTGAGAGGAAAGGGCAGATTTGCACGATTACAATACGGGTTCGGAATCCGTAGGAAAACGGAGAGCGGTACTGCCAGGTCTTAATCCACTTCGGCCGTGTGAAGCCGAGCCTGCTCAACGTCAGTCAGCACTGCGCGTGTGCAGGCGGGGACAGACGAGAGGAGATGCAGTTTCAGCCGCCTCCGAGAGGAGAATGTGTACATGTGTACTGAGCCGCGGGAGAGAAAGCAGCACTAACGCTCGTCATGTGACCCTGTTCGAAGTCCACTAGGGAGGAAGAAGGGCTCAGCGCGACATTTGTGGGACACGGCCTGACAGCAGGGCACTCGCACCGGGCGGGACTCGTGACTCCAGGGCGTTGCCCAGCGGGTCTTATGGAAATTGGAGTTCTTTAGCTGTGAGTCGACTGTCCGTTCCAGGACTCTAGCAGGGAAAGAGAACTCAATGGACCGGAGTTTTAATACAAATGTAAACGGAATGTTGCGTAATATTGTCGAACCCGAGCAAGCGCCGGCATACACACGCGCAGGACAGCAGACCCCCCCTCCCTTTAAGTTCTTCGCCCAGGACTCTGTCATTAGCTGAACTACTGCTTCTTGGCTTCCTCACACCAGTTTTCTTTTCCTCTGCGGTTTTGCACTTAATTATATTCAGCATTTTATTTGTTCTTTGCATCTACAGCTCGGCAGCCCTGAGTCTTGGGTAACTTTTATGTCTTTTTTTTCTTTTTGGCTCCCTTCTTCCCTTCTGTTGCGCTGGTGCCCAAGGCCTGCTTGTGAGCTCTCCTGGTCAGACCCGGCTCTTTTCACTGCGTCGTTACAAATATTTTGTCATTTTGTTGTGCTTTTTTAAAAAATATTCTAGCTGAGGATGCAAGAGGGGGGAGTGTTATGCCTCGCAGAACGTCCAAGAAAGCTGTCCAGTGCAGATTACAACTACAGACATATCAGAAGCAAAGACAGTTTTGCGTAAAACACGAAAGAATTTGAACATTTGAAAAGAAAGTACTGCCCAGGTGATAGAGTTGAAGAAACGGTCAAATAAGCAGCAGGTGAAGTTTTGAAGGGAAATTTTATATTGCATCTTTGTATTTAAGTTTTTTTATATTCTCTCGTAGGTCCTGGTACTTTGTCATTTTTACAAGCCAGGCAGATTCAAGAACGGGGTGTAACTGTGTCACAGGAAACTGTCTTTGTCGATACAGCTTCAGGCAAACCTAACTAAACAACAACTTAGCAACAAAAGGGTCTAAAATATAGTCCTTGTAAGTGTCACAGGGAGTGGAACTCTGGATGGCAGGACTGAAAAAGTCATCACTGCATATTTTGGTATCACTTGACTTTTGCTTTGGTTCAGTGGTCTCATGAACTTCAATAAACAAGGTCCGATAATTGTAGTCCAACGTCATGAGCTTATAGAGATAGTGAAGGTACAGCTCGTTCTCTGTTTCTGGCTCAGTGGCACTGTATGACAAAGTATTGATAACAAGCACATTGGTCTTCATCAGTTTTCTGCGATGTGAATCCTTGAACCCAAGTTTCTGTAGCAGGTTCATAAAGGCCTTACTGTAATGTTCTTCCATTGTGTTTGGGAGACGGCCAACCTCTAATGAGGGCTGTGTCAGATTATAACCTGAGTGATTTTGCTCTGAGAAAATAATCTCCCTAAAGGTAGCTAAAGTCTTCTGGTCTTTAATACCTCCGTTTCAATAATAGACTTGAGGTCTTACTGAAGTCTTTCCCTGTCTTTCCCTGTCCGGGCAGAAGTCCTCAGGGGGCGACAGGGAGGTGTCTTCCAGAAGGCAGAGCTGTTTGAACAGTTTGAACAGATCACCCACCAGGTCTTTCAGAGGATGTCCAGCAGGTACATGTCCAGCAGGTACCCATCACTCCTGGGGGACATCAAGGGCCGAGCGAATCTGATCTTCCACTTCCTTCACCTGAGCACTGTTTCCAACTTTGCCTTCCTTGTGCAGCTTCTGAAGCTCTTTAACGTCCTGTCTGATCCAGTTGATTCTCTCCTTAAAATACTCCTGTTGGTCAACTGTCCTCACCTAGGTTATTGAAAAACAAAAAAGGTAAGGTGTATGAATTAGTTTTTGGGTCACAGCTAATAACCAAATGCACGCTAAGAAGAGGAAATATAACTGGTCCCCATTTTCTATCCAGGCTATATCCAGGCCAGAGATTCCTGTACTGCTGTACACATGTTTCAGAAGGAAACTAGACTTCACTATTCACTCTGCATTATTTTTTTTACTGAAAGACTCATACACATGTAATACATACACTGGACATATTACATAAATAATTTGTACTGAAAATTTGACTGTAGTTCAGACATTTAAGTACTGTAATTCTTAAACATTGTAACATTATCAAAGAAAGAAGCTAAATTTTAGTTTGTTTCTGTAAAATTATAGCAATATTACTGAACTGCCAAAGAATGAAGATAGATATATGTATACAGTATATAAAATGGACTTTACTTTGGGGATATGTAATGCCTTGAAAAGTTTTCTTATACCCTTCCTCTGATTGGTGCTTTTAATAACCCTATCCCAGATTTACTTTAAAAGTTTGTATTCATGATATATTAATCAACCGTGGGACCTCTCAGGTATATTTATACTTATCCTGAGCTCATGTGACATGCTCTATTTGTACACAGGTAGTCTCCATTCAACAAAGGCACTAGAGCCTATTTAAGTAAAAGGTATGAATACTTATGCAATCAGTCACTTATTTTGTGTTTATTATTCATTTAGGAAGATGTGTACAGAGACATCTTATGTGTCACGGGAGCCAGTTTTGACTCCCGAGGAGTGCATTATTAAAGACCATATGCGAATGGTATCATCCATAAAAGACCATGGAGGGGTTAGGATGGGCTGACAAGACAGGGGGCGGTGACTGTAGCGAGCAGGTGCACGGGGGAAATGCGGAAGCAACCAAGTCCAAGGAAATCCAAGACAAACGGTTAAAAAGAGGGAACCGGGTCGGAACCAGCACAGGAACAAGAACTAAAAACAACGGGCCCAGGTGCTCTGAATCCCAGACTCAGATGGTCAGGACGCCGGGGAAAAGGCCTGCGGACAACCTGGAAAATAGTCCATCTTTCGAATACTGAGCCCAGAACTGCAGAGACGCTAGGCTTTTAACCCAAAACCAGACGAGGCGCACCAGGAAATAATGGAAATGTATCATAACCGTAATGGGTAGGAGCGCCCTCCAGAAGAGGGATGTGGAACGTAACATTATAAAACTGTCCTCATCTATTAAGGCACTGTTAATACTAATTCCGTACTCTTTTATTTTATAGTAACTTTTTCAAAGAATCAAAGCAATATTACAAATGTATTCAGTAGAGGCCTGTGCCAATACTGCTTTTGCAATGACTGTATGAAAATCACTGCATGAGTTACTTAAAGTATTAAAACCGGACAGGACAAGTTAAAGTATGTATACATTCTTTAACTCACTAGTATGCTATTATTCAGCGCTAGCTTTTACACTCCCATAATAGTTCAGTTGTGAAACTACCGTAGTCTAAGAGCAGCCCAAATGTTAATGTCATGCTGAACAAGAATGTCATTTCTGACAGAGCGCCACTATAAAGCTGAAATGCAGCATACCTCATATACATATTCAAACAACAATCACATTTTGAAAGAATAACTTACTTCTCGCACGTTAAACTCTAGCCAAGACGATTAGTAATTTTCCAATATGCAAACTCTTGTTTAGGTTTCTAGTTAATTTCTTGAGTAGCTACAATGTATAAATGGTCGTCTCCAGTCAGTCCAGATGTGCCTGGGTGCCATGATTCATATGGCACTTCAGTTTTGCTTAATTTAACTCATAACATAGCTGTATTCTGCTTTTGTTTCTTAAGAATGTTTTTTACAATAGCTTTTCCTGTTTGCTTTCCCCAAATGAAGTGCTGCCAGATTGTTTTCTTCAGCAGAAAGCACGGAGAACCACAAACAGAAGAAACAGGAGAGAAAGCGGTGAACTGAGGCACTACACAGCCCACAGACAGCTGCAGCCCTGGGATTATACCCGTGTACCAGCCCAATGTTTGCCAGAATCATAAATGTACAAATGTGAGGAAAATAATTTCAGTAAGACTTTTAGTCAGACAGTTCATTTACAGTAGTTTCATCTTAATTCACTTCAAACAAAAATGTAAAGCAATTTAGTCTTCCTCGTCATTATTGTGGATTACATTTGTGAGCATTTTGTCCTTGTGAATGAAAAACAGGTTGCTGAAATTTCGGCATAATTCTTGTTGAACAAATTAAACCTGATCTCAGCCCTGCTGCCATCTCCTGGGTCTCTGGTCTGTCCTGCATCCTACCTCCTTCTCCTCAATTCCAGTGTTAAAGATCTTAGCCCTGGATTCTACCACCATCCCTTTCCAGTTCCTCCCTTTTCAGATCTTGTGTTCCCCTGAGTCACCCTTTCCATCACTACCTCCAGCTGACTCAAAATCCTGTTCGTAGTACAATGGTCAACTCCAGATAGCATTTTGCTCTCACAACCTATGCTCTTATGTAAATTGATTCTGGACCTCTTGTATTGTAAGGAAAATCTTAGTAATAGTCTACTGCCATCACCCCTAATCCTTTATCTTCAGCTTACAGTCTCTCAAGGAGCATCTTCCACTTCCACTCTTTTCACTAATGAAGAGCTCCATACTGTCTTTTAACTGTGAGAACCTCTTGCAAACTATAGACTATAAACTAAAGCCCTAGGAGATCATTAAACAAGCAATAGCTGTAATGGGTGCAAACAGATTATCTGATATGGCACGTTTAGACTTAATAAAGATCCTCATAGAGGTTAATTCTCAGATTGCAGGCGGAAGACCTTCAAGGCAGTATGTGTAAGAATCTGTTACAGGACAGGAAATGGGGTACAGACAAGGGGCGAACACAAAGCTGGGTTGACATAATTAGGGAGGGACCACAGGGATCTGTAACAGGAGCACTCCATATACAGATCCCTTTGTTTCACCGCTAATTACAACTCCCTAAACGTATTATTCATTCTTAATTGCAAAATAACAATAATTTAAGAATTAATTCCTGCGTGCACCTCTTGGCATCAACACCTGCGCCCCAGTTAAGCTACAGTATTAGCACTGCTCATGCCCTTTTTACCTATTTAGACCCTCTCATTCCTCTCAGTCCTCGCTCACTGTTGAGATCGACTTTAGCCTTTCTCTTGTGCGCATACCTTACTGATCAGACTTATGGATTTCGATCCTGTTTGTCTTCGGCTTCATCTTCGTTTCTGTCTAGCGGCTATTGGATTTCGATACCTTTCTGACCTGGCTTCTGGATACCTGACCCTGCTCTGTCTCTGGCTTTGACTTCGTCTCCGCCTAGCATCTGTTGGATTTGTATGCTCTCGACCAGACTCTCCAGAAACCCGACCAAGTCTGCCTACCCCGACCTCCTATACTGCCTTTCACTCCTAGGATTTTGGACACCTACTCTCTCAGCACCCCATAGGGTCTGACCACCTTTTCTCACAAGCCCATAGTGACTTTACTGAGAAATGTGGTGGCCGTGCTTTACGTAATTTAACAATTAGTACATTTTTAGTCATAATTACTCATAAGTGACCAGTATAAAGTGTATCAAAATCCCTTACAAATTCTCTTTAAGTTCTTATTTGTAAAAATGGTATTGGTTTGGCAGGAGATTATTTAAAAGTAGACTTAAATCAATGAGACAATTCTGATTAACTAGTCTTTGTATTTCAAAGTAACAACTTGAGAAATTGTCTTTTGAAAATGAAATGTGTTTGTCATTTCTCTGTAGGATACGTCTTTCTAGTAGTTCAGGTGGGTAGCTAACACCTGAAGAAGGCTCCACAGCTGAAACGTTGTGTTTCCTTTCTTCTTTTTTTCAGCATCTAATAAACCTATTACTTGTTCCTATGTCTTTCTAGTGTGTGTACAGAGTAAGACATTATCTGTAGTTTCAGACTTCATTCGCAAGGAGTAATCCTGAATTGAAACCCTGAAGCAGGCCTGAACGTCTGTTCTTTCCGAGGTGATTGAAGACGTTTAGGGCACATCCATTCCACATAGAAAGTACTGTAGGGTTCAACAGGTTCAGCCAAAACATGCAATTGTTAAGGCAGTGTTTCTCAAGCTGGGGTCTAGGGCAGATACAAATATAAATGTTATAATAAACAAGTTCCAGGTGAACTGTGTCTGTTATATACACAAATCATTTACTGTTGATAGACATACTGTATTATTGGTTTATTATACAACTACACTCAGTGGATGGTTTACTCGGCTGCCAGGACTTGACTTACTCAGTACTCCCTCCTCAGTCTACAGATGCACCTATTCAAAATGATGAAGATCGACAGTTGGCACTTGTGGTGCATTAGTTGTTAGTGAAACGATTGCATCATTTAATCTCTGTACTGTGCATGTTTAAATCCACTTAATTTGCAATCTTGCAAACTAAAGGGAAATTTTGGTATTGGTAAATTTGGTATGAGCATAAAACTAACAGGAGTAAATGTCTATAAACAATATTAATTTAGGAATATAAATATATAATACAAACTGTATATGTCTGGTAGTGGAAGTTTAAATAAAAAATACACAACAGTATCCCACTTTCTTCATAAACATTTTATGTATCAAAGTCTTTCACCCGGTCACTTATTGTGGTTATTTTGGAAAAGCTTGGACATGCTTGTTCTGACAATATTAAGTTTACATACTTTATAAAAAAGCTATAATGTTTTAACCTTTTCTATTAATACTTGCACTCGTTATTGCAGTAAAAAAACTTGTTCTTTTTAAATCTGCGAAATAGTGAATATAATATGTAAAGAACTTAATAATATTAATTTAAGGATCTAAAGATAATATATTTAGATAGATTCAGAAGTATTACTGTATTCCACTTTATTTGTGAACATCTGCATTCATTTCTTTGACTTGTTTGCTCGTGAATACGTTTAACCTGTCTGTTTCAGCAGTGTTGCTAAATGACGCTTTGGCACAGTGGACTGGGTGCTTGGCTATTAACCCAGAAGTCGGTGTTTCATTTCCTGTCATAGAATGTGTTTTTTAACAAATAAAGACTCATTTAAAAATAAATAAAACAGTAAATACTATATACATTATATTGACATTTTATTTTTATATATCACATGTTGAATAAATGAACTGAAAATATGAATGAGCAAATTTGAATACTGTCAACAGTGTTGGTAAAAAGAAACTGTTAAATCGGATAAATTCAATTCAATTCAAAATACTGTATCCCAATGGGGCAATTCAAGACAGGCCTTTACAACCAGTCTTAAAATTGTATATATTATTATTATAATCGAGAATAACAAAGTGGTATTAAAAAGACCACAGAAACTGTAATAATGTATCTGATCATTAATTTAGTAATCATTTCAAACTTTTATTTTGTTCTGGTTCGTTTTTTTCCTCGGGTTTTCATAACGTTCGCATATTAAAACGTCTCTTTATGAGACACGATGTTCCAGATGTCAATAAGGTTGCGAAAAATGACATAGTCTTCTAACCACAGGCATTTTAAAGATCACGATTTTTGTGAAAAGCGCAAATGCTTCACACGCCAGAAGCGTTTAAAGAAAGAGAAGGAAATAAAACTGATGTCCGATTTCAAATCTTTAATATGAAATTTGAGAAGTGACAATTTTTTTTTGCAGTTTCAAAGCTTTCGAAAATGACATAAGATGGCCTTTTCTTATATAGGTAGAGTTTAATTAGGCTCGAAGTGTTTGAACATGACGTAGTACTTTATGTCGAAGAAATTGACTTCTTGTCATTAAGCATTCAGTACAGTACCTTCAGTAAAAAATACATTTGGAAATGTCACCGTTAATCCTAAAATTATTACCAGCCAACTCCTAAAAGCGGTGAAATAGGGCTAGAGATGTTCCTGGGCAGTTTAAAAGTTAAGTAGAAAAGCGTGACGCAACCCTTTACTTACCGAGAATAACACTATCACAGCGCCTTCTTACTTCGACAATCCGCCCGGTTTCAAAGTGCTTCTTGCAGCCGAACCTGTGGTGATTCAAGAGGGTCTTCAGTCTGAATCGGACACGGCATTCAACAGTTAGTGCCAATGTATTCATTCAACAGGTTCATGCTTTTGCTAACTGTATTGTTTTCAGCGCTTTGCTTTATGCGCCTCTGTTTAAAGACGGAGATGAGTACAGCTTCTGCACATCACGTCAGAATTATGTCAGTTAACGGCGGCGTTTGTCTATCCTGTCGGGCGCGCTAAATCCTGGGCTGTAAACTCAGAAGAATTTAAAGCCATCTGCTCGTCACGATGGCTGCTTGTCTAAGAGCTGTGCTGAGTCTGAAATTGATCATCTTACCTGTATCCTCCGCTCCTCCTCTGTAGTGCTGCTCTGGGGATGTGGCAGAGGAGATGATCGCTCTCGAGTTATATAGTCACACATTCCTTTCACTTTCGAGTTTCATTATGACCAGAACAGGGCATAAATAATTGGATGTCTTCTTTAACTTTCAACCTTTCATCTTGATAAAGCACTGGGAGAAATTCCGGAGAAAAATAAACTTGCTTTAAAGCAAAACACTGCCATCATACCTGGTATGTTGAAATTTCTTGTACAACCGTCTTTTTATTATTTAGAGAGCACATTGAGTGACTGCAACATTTGTTAATATCGGTATCAAGTAACGGTGTTAACAACTATCTTGCCAGTAAACAAATTCATTTTTCATTGGCAAATATTAATGTCAGTATCTATTAAGTCAATCAAGTGAAATGTCTGTGTTCCCTTTAAAATTAATATCTTCTTGGATTTATAAGACAACACACTGTGTCTCCTGTCACCAGCCTGGGGCATTGGACTGGACATGTTGCTTCACCTCTGCTGGTCTCCTTTCCCAGGACTGAGCAGGCCCAGTCTCTTTGACGGGTGCGAACATGCTGTTCCTTTCTGTGAGGAGCAGCAGTTTTATAAACAACAGGTGAGCAGACGTTTCTTTTAAGACGTTTACAACTGCTCTGCTCCTGTCAGAAAGACAGTTTTCTTTCAGCACGCTGCTCAGGTGATGAGAGTGAGTCTCCTAATCCTGTGAATTGTGTAAGACCACATATTAATGCCTGCAGGTTTTCTTCAGTGTTTGAATTTTTCAGGTGGGTGTTGGTGCTGTTCTGAGCCTCGCCTGAGAAGCACTCAGACTCACCTGTAATGGAAAGAATACTCTGGGGTCTCAGGTGCTGAGCTACACTGAAGCAATCTGAGCTGAGACCTGGGCCATTAGGATGAAGTGAGAGATGAAGCTGTCCTGCCCTGCCCATTTAAAATATTTAACATGATATACCCTACCTCAATAATACTGTAATCATTACAGTGATGTACCCTGCATGTCCACTACGTTGTGCTGTGTGTACAAATTTTTAATATGAGCTGTTGTGTCCTTCTTGTCTTGGGCTTTCATACTAACAATGAGATTCATCAACACTGAAAAGCTTTATCTCCAGATTCACTGAGGCATACGCCTGCAAGGCTCTGTAGGCAAGTCAAAGCCTAAAGAGGAAAATGTGTTTCCACTTCAGACCACTAGAGGTCAGTAAAACTCTGAACACAGCCAGAGGGGAGCTTGGCCAGCATGCTTCCTGAGCACATTGTCCAAACCTGAAGAAGGCTCCAGGGCCGAAACGTTGTGTTTTCTTTCTTCTTTTTTTCAGCATGGATAAACCTTTTACTTGTTACATTGTCCAAACTACTGTACATGTCCGCTGATCCCTAGATGTGATGGTTTGGGTTTTCTCAGAGCAAAATCAGGTCAAATACAAGAATGTCTGGGAAGTGAGAAGGTCATCCTAGTTGTCTTCATTAAATTCTTATCTCAGTCCGATAACTTGAGAGTGAAGGGACCGCTTCTCAAAACAACACTGATCAGAAAGCCAATCAAAGAGTTTAATGCCGGTAACCTTTCCAGGCTCATGAGCTCAATTTGAATCTTACTAATCTCAATAACAAACTGTACCATAACAAAGGCATGTTGTCTGTACTGTGTCTGTGTCGTCACTCATCAGGGTAAGTCAATCCCAACACTACTGAATGGTGCGACTAGGATGTTCACATCCAAATAATTACAACAGGTCTGAAGGTACATCTTTAATTGTGGTTTATTTTATTAGCAGGAGCCAGTATTACCACTGATTTACAGCTGGATAAAGACAAGCAAGAAAGTTATCTGTTAGCAAATCACTCAAACAGGAAAACAGTAATGCACAGTTTTGGGAAGTACAGTGTAACATTCAATCATATACAATTGCCCAAGGTCAGCATTGCTGTCAGCCAAACAATTGGAGTTATTTTAACACTGTGATAACTATCTCTTTTAGCTGTAGAAGCAGAATATATAGTATAGGTTGCAATTTTAATAATAGAAAGCTGTGTGTACATATAGTAAAGAGAACTGAGGAATTTCAGAAATATGTCCCATTTAAAGTCCTTGAGAACTGTAGCAATATCCAACACTGCAGGGAACGTTGATTTCAAAGCACAAGGCAAAATCTAACGGAATATGAAACTAATATTACACACTAAAGTAAATCCTAATTATTACATATACAGAGAGCCCACTGTGACACACCTCCCGCTGATATTCCTGCAGTCTGAGCTGTTTGAGTGTAGACTCGTCACATCAGCCTGACAATCCCAGTACTAGAATGACACTATGATCAGGCATGAGGTGGGATGTTCACAGCCAATCAGTCTTATAAAGAAGATCGAGAGATACTTTATTGATCCCGTGAGGGAAATTGCAGTGCAACAGCAGCTTTACACAGACAACACAGCCACAGTGTAACGAATGATACAATAATAATAGTACAATACATACAATACAATCAGTACAGTGAGGGGAGCACTAAAAGAGTTACTCACAGTCCAGGACACACAAAGAACAAACTAGAACAGAACAGTATGCAGAAAAATCGTATCACACATCTGAATATAAATATAGATGTAAATATAAATATAGATGTAAATATAGATATAGATGTAAATATAGATATAAATGTATTGCACGGGTCCCTGGCATATATTGCACAAAAAATGGTTGTAAAGGGGAAAAGAAAGAGAACAGATGTAGCAGTAGATGTGTAGATGTGTTCAGTCCAGAAACAGGTCACTGTCAATGTTGCCTCTGCCCAGACACAAGGTGGATGCGTTGTACAGTCTTATGGCAGAAGGCAAGAATGACCTCCTGTAGCGCTCCCTGTCGCACCGTCGATGGATCAGTCTATTGCTGAACGTGCTCTTCATTTCTACAAGCCTGTCATAGAGGGGATGGGAGAAGTTGTCCATGATGGCCTCTAGTTTGGACATCATTCTCCTCTCAGCCACTACCTCCAAGGGGTCCAGGTCAGACCCAATGACAGAGCTTGCTCTCCTGATGAGCTTGTTCTGCCTTTTAGAATCCACTGCTCTAATCCCAGGGCCCCAGCACACCACTGCGTAGAAAATGGCGCTCGCTACCACCGACTGATAGAACATATGTAGCATCTTACTACACACATTGAAGGACCTGAGCCTCCTCAAGAAGTAAAGTCGGCTCTGTCCCTTCTTATAGATGGCCTCGATGTTCTTAGACCATTCCAGTCTATCGTCGATGTGCACTCCCAGGTACTTGTACGAGTCCACCATCTCCACGCCACTCCCATGGATGTAGACAGGAGTAGGTTTGACCTTTTTCCTCCTGAAATCTACCATCAGTTCCTTTGTCTTTGTTACATTCAGTTCCAAGTGGTTCTCCCCACACCACTCCACAAAGCTGCTGACCAGTCCTCTGTACTCCTCCTCCTGCCCACCCTTGATACAGTTCTGAAGTCTCACAGACTGTGGTCTGCCAGTCATGGCCTCCTAATAATCCCCCTCTATGAATTGGCTACATTACTCTGCTCTCCTCCCCACTGATAGCTGATGTGTGGTGAGCGTTCTGGCACACTATGGCTGCCGTCACATCATCCAGGTGGATGCTGCACATTGGTGGTGGTGGAGGGGAGACCCCATTACCTGTAAAGTGCTTTGAGTGGAGTGTCCAGATAAGCGCTATATAAGTGTAAGCAATTATTATTATTATCTCCTCCAGCTTCCTCCTTAGAAGCAAGGGCTGGATGGTATTGAAGGCACTGGAGAACTCGAAAAACATGATTCTTACAGTGTTGCCAGCCCTGTCCAGGTGTGATTAGGCCCTTTGCAGCATGTAGATGATCGCATCCTCCACACCAACACTGGGCTGGTGGGCAAACTGTATGGTGTCCAGTGATGAGCTAACCAGGGGTCTCAGGTGGGATAAGACCAGCCTCTCCAGTGTCTTCATGACGTGAGAAGTCAGTGCAACTGGTCTGTAGTCGTTGAGGACAGAGGGGCGCCCTTTTTTGGTACCGGGACCAGGCATGATGTCTTCCAGAGCACTGGGACTCTCTCCAAGCGCAGTCTCAGGTTGAACAGTCGCTGGAGCACTCCGCCCAGCTGATCAGCACAGGCCCTCAGAACTCTGGGACAGATGTTATCTGGCCCTGTGGCCTTACCCTGGTGCAGCCTCTTCAGCTCCTTCTTCACCTGGTCAGCCGTGATGGTCAGCCTGGCCTGGGGGATGGTGCTCATAGGGCTTTCAGTGCTGCAGGTGTTAATGGCGGAGGTGTTGGAGAGTGGCAGCTGTGGGGGATGGGTGGCTGAGTAGCTGTCGGGGGTTGTAGCTGTAGGCGGCCATGTTTGTGGGGGGATGGAGGAGGTGTTGGGCAGTCGCAGCTGTGAAGGGTTAGGGAGCGTGTGGCCGTGGGGGGATGGGTGATGAGCCACAGAGGACCCAGAATCAAACCTGTTAAAGAACTGGTTCAACTCGTTGGCCATCTCCAGGTTCCCTTCTGTTGCAATCCCAGCCTGTTTGAGGCCAGTGATCTCTCTCATGCTGCTCCATACATCTCTCACCCTATTCCTTTGCAGCTTGTCCTCTACCTTCCTCCTGTAGGCGTCCTTGTTCTCTCTAAACTTCTGCTTTAGTTCCCTCTGTACACGCTTGACCTCTTCCTTATCTCCCCTCCGAAAGGCTCTCTTCTTGTCATTCAGAAGAGCCTTCAGGTCGCTGGTGATCCAGGGTTTGTTATTGGAAAAGCAGTGTACGTCTTTGGTGGGGATGGTGTTGGCTACACAGAAGTTAATGTAGTCAGTGACACAGTCCACCACGCTGTCTATGTCGTCCCCATGTTGTTGCAAGATGGTTGCAAGTGCGAAATGATAATCGCACCCAGGAAAACAAGCTTGGCTCACCTCTTCTTAGCTGTTGTGATGAAATTTAATGCCACCGTTAAAGATTGGAGATGATTTGTATGTACTGTATACTCTCTCTCCTGGGTTACTCAAGACTTGACTGTGAGTCAGATAATGAAATTATCTAGGAGAGGAGAGTTCACATTACAGAGATCAAGTAGGTCCTTCTGTAAAAGAATAGTGCAGAGTGAGTGATCTGCTATCTCCAGCTCTTTAACACTTTAGTCTCTCTTTGCTTTCATGCAAGTGTCTGAAGTACGGCTCACCCTACTTAAGTACTGCTCACCCTGTTTAAAGGACAAAGTTTCCTTTCTCTCTCTACCTAATGGATTGCAATAGCAGCTGCTGCTGTGTGACTAAGAAAGGTTCACCTGCAACTGTCTTGCCAGACAGAACCCTTACTTAACCAGGGGAGCGGGTGTATTTTCACAAGTAACTGATTACACACAAGGGGACTGAGAACATGTGATTGAAAACTGTCACACAGATATACAATAAGAAGCACTAAAAGTGGTTTTCTCATTTTCTACAAATGGCAAAAATGTCTAACTACAGTTTAAAGAAATAGCCAATGAGTCAGAACAGATCACTACAGCTTGCCACAATTTGTGTTCTAAATTCATATAGGGCATTCCCATTACCTTTTAAGTAATAACTAACAAAATGTTGAATTTTCTTGAATACATTTCAGTGTTAAAATGTATATTTTTTAATTATGCTCTATTGACAGAGTAAAATGAATGGGTATATCTGACTGTTCTTGGAAATCACCATGTTATGGGCTCAGCCCTGGGTCTGTTATAATGTCACAGGTATAACACAAGCTGAAACATAAAACCAAAACAAGGACGTTTTATATAAGAAACACTGGCCTTTATTGCCCCTTTTTCAAAGAGAAAGAAAACAAAAACCTTCTCTTTTCTGTCTCAATATACTGCAGTCCAACACACCAACCTAACTGAGAAACTTTGTTTCTCAGTGCAGAAAGAAAAGAAGAAAAGAAGAAAAGGCTTCAGCAGACGATCTTCCTGCTTCCTTCTGTGAGCATTAGGACCAAATAACACATCTGAACAAAAGAGAAAGGGAGAAACAAGCACAAAAGGGTAGTATGGACAAGTGTCGTGTACAGAGCTGGTCATTTATGAGCACAAGCAGCCAGACCTCAGGACAGGCCCTGTGTGAGAGAGTGCAAGCCTGCTTCATGGTGGTCTGACAGGTCTTATACAGGGAAACGCCTGGCCTTCCCGTTCAGATGGAACGTCAAAACCCACACCTCCTCACACTCCGGTTAGAAGATGTGATGTTTAAAGCAATCAGTATGTCAAGAATGGCTGTTTACTTTGGCCTTAACTGGTCGACCAGAGGAGTGTCTACATGGCCATAGGGACATTTCCAGAAACTAGCCATACAGAGTGAGGACAGAGCCTAACTATAGCTGTATCAGCATCAGCCAGCCTCTTCTCTTCTCTGACCTCCTGTCTGACATGATGTAATTGTTTTAACCCTGTGCAGCGTACTTTTCTATTCACAGAAAAATTTAAAAACACTCCCATCAGAGCCCTGACTCCTAGAGACCCTGACAAAACATAGCCATGCCAGCTCAGAGACGTCCGTACCTGTCGCACCAAGGACATAACCACACAGGTCACAGCAGGGCTCAGGGAGGACACTAGCTAAGACAGAACACAAGAAAAGGGCCCTGCAAAATATTTCACAGTGCTGTCTTTAAACCACAGCTAGATCAAGATGTGAAGACAGACTGACACTCCTCACCCCGAGCTACACTTTAATAATGTTCCTGTTGCTTGTGAATACTGGAATTCCTTTCCTCCTCTGCTACAGGCAAATTCAAGAACGTCCCTGAGACCACGATTTCAAAACCATCCTAATTTGAATACAGTTGTCAGAAATTGAAATGTACCAGAATGTCCAGGTTTTACTGAGGAATGTCAGATATTAATGCGAAGTGGACTGACACAAATTACTTTAATTTCAAGATTTTCCCTGATAGTAATTCTGCAATATCTACATGATGCTCTACACAATTGTACTCTGAACAGGTGAGGAACTCTCTTTATAATCTGATATCTGCACCCTTTGAACAAGATACCTCTTGCAAACCTTCTCCTGTAAGTTTAGTGCTCTGCTGTATAAATGACTGCTGTTCCCAAGTGCCCTACTGTAAGGGTAAATAAAGGCCAGGCTACATTCTCCATTCTGCTTCCATGTCACAAATTCTGCAAGCTTACAGGACTCTGGATGTCCTACAGGACAGTCCCAGATCTGTGTTACTGGGTGTACTGAGCTCAATACAGTCTGAATCTGCACTGACTGTGTCCTGTATACATGTATCTGTACTGTATATAAGAGCCAGGAGACCCCAGCAGTGTGTCTGTCCTGCAGGACAGTCCCAGCGCTGTGTTACTGGGTGTACTGAGCTCAATACAGTCTGAATCTGCACTGACTGTGTCCTGTATACATGTATCTGTACTGTATATAAGAGCCAGGAGACCCCAGCAGTGTGTCTGTCCTGCAGGACAGTCCCAGCTCGGTGTAACTGTGTGTATGCTGGCACAGACACCAGTGAGAGCTCCAAGCTGTCACAGGTCTCTCAGAGTGACAGGGTATCAAACACCTGGGGGACACTGAGTGCTCATCTAGATGGGTGAGTGACCTTGAGACACTTGATTGACTTCTCCATGTCCTTCACTATAGATCAGAGTTTAGTATTGCAGTCAGCCCTGTTAATTGCACTGTAAAAGTTCCACAATCCTCACTTGTTGAACCTGATAACAGTGATATTAATATGTGAAGGAAAAGTTCTAATAAAAACAATGATGAAAAGAAGCACAATCTGTTGACCCCACACCAGCCCAGCCGATGAGGAGAACTAGTAGAGACAGGACAGTAAGACTCTGATCATGAGCTGGAGACCTGAAGCTTTTAGATGTAGGGAGATGACCTAAGAAAGAGCAGCTGTGGTATAACTGATCATGTATTTCTAAATGTTGAGCATCCTGAGGGTGTTTAGCAAATGCTGATAGGAGTTAAATGCTGTATTGTTAATCCTGTCTGAAACATCAGAGAGAGGGTGTCTTCCTACCAGGCACTCTGGTACACTTAGCAAATTAAGTCCAGTTCAAAGAAGAATTAGCACATCCTCCACGGGCAGCATATTAAATGGAAAAAGATTTAGATGAAATCAAAACCGAGAGAGCACATGGAAGATTACATTTCAAACTAGACAAGTGCAGGGTTTTCAATAAGATTGTAAACTACAAAATACTAAAAGGTAGACAGTAGGCTTGTAACTGTCACACACCTCTCCTGTTTCACTTTCATTCTCAGAGAAAGGGAAGCACATCGTGTGGCATGTTTCTCTGTGGTTTCTGTGGGTTGTTATGTCTGTACTTAGGGCTGTAGTCTGCACATCCTGCATGTACTCACACACGTCAAATGGTGAGAAAGGCTGTAAGTTCTCAGAAACATTAGGGAGTTTTAGCACAGCTAGTAAGAGAGTGCAAGATATTTTGACACATGCCTGCAGGTTTACTTTGTGCTGAGTTAAAAGCCCCATGAGTGACTTGGGATTTTATTTTCAGGCCTCTTAGTAGAGCGATGGGTATTGTGGACACAGAGACGTGTTCTCAAATCTCAGCCACTGGACCGAGACAGATGAATTTATTCTGAAATTATGTGAAACACTATTATTGCACTCAGACAGTTTCCAGCCAACTAATTGAGTGACTGATTAGGAATCTGATTACCTAATTCAATGTAGGTTTGCCATAGTAAAGGCTTTATCTTTCCATGTTTCATTATATTATTTACTGTTTATTGGTTTTGCTTTGAAAGTGTGGAATGTATTATGTATATAACAATGAATTACTGCTTCAATATTTCACAAATAAAGCAACAACAGCTGTGCTAGGTTGAAGACAGTCCCCAGCTCCTTGCTGAAAATCCTCTCCACTGCAAAGAAATCAAAGTGCTATCTGCTGCCCTCTAGAGGACCCTAAAGAACAGGACTAAGTTAGTTCAGTACCACTCTTGCAATTAAGCAATTAAGTACTGTACTAAGCCAACATTAGATCTCATGGAAAGTTTTGAATGAAATAGCAGCATATGACTAATATTACAGTAATGATTTTAAGGCTATGTCACTGTGAAACTTATTGTAATATTTAACCAAACTCCAACAAACAATACACTAACCCACGTTTAAATTATATACTGTAGAAATGAGTCATCAGTATCGCACCTACTAATGCTTTAGAGGCTGATGTCAACGATGGAGAGTTCTGAGATAATGTTCGGGAGAGGGGTCCCAACTGAAATGTAGGCAAATACAATGCAGCCTATCCAGAAAAGCACATGACCAGTGTGCTCACTTACAGTAAGTGTCTGCAGTCTTTCAGTATGTTTCTGTGGCATTTATTATTATTACAGATACAAACTAATTGCCTACACTTACATTGTACTTCACTCGACACTCCACTCAAAGCACTCTGCAGGTAACGGGGACTCCCCTCCACCACAACCACTTGGATCATGAGACAACACTTTATTTACAGTATAGTACCCCTTACTGCAGTGGGGCATTAGGGCCCACACAAACCAGAGGATGAGCGCCCCCTACTGGTCCCATTAACACCTCTTACAGTCATTCCAGATGATCTGGAGAAGGAGCTCTCACCTTCAGTCTTCCTCTCCTGTCCTGCTCTGTGTCTTTCGTCTCTCTCCCTTTCTCTGCACCTGTTTGTTTTTTAAGCAGTGTTACTGGTGACACTCTGTGGCTTACCAAGAACACAATTAACTAAGGTATTCTGAGGAAAACTCCATGATTACTTTGATGACTGAATATCTGCAAATATCTATTTGCTTTGATGCTCTGAGACCTGGTAATGTTGACACAAGCCAAGAGTTTCCCATTGTATCCAGACTCTTAAACATACTTCAATAGTCACTTATATTAGCCGTTGAGTATTTACAGTAGACAGTATAAATGTTGCCCCACACTTTAGGTTACTAGTACAAGTAATTCAAGTGTTCAGAATCATGAGCCCTTCAGTTTGTGCTTGGCAAAACTACAGATTAATCCTTTTATTCTAGGGGTTTTACATCACAATTCAGCTCCAGAAGATAATTCCAAGACAGTACCTAATGCTCCCAAATACAAATAAATCAGACTTCAGGAATCAGGAATTGGCTATTAAAGGCAATCAAAACCCCTTAGATCCCTGATCAATGAGAAGAAGCTCTTGGACAAACTCCAGGCCCTCAGACCATGCAAAGCCAGTGGCCAAGATGGAGTCAACAATGAGATGCTGAGACACAGCAGCTCGAAGCTGCAACAAACCCTGCTCAAACTCCTCAATCTCATCATGACAGCCGGATGTTTCCCCGAGGCCTGGAACCAAGGACTGACCACACCCATCTATAAGAGTGGAGATAGACTTGATCCCAACAACTACCGGGGCATCTGTGTGAACAGTAGCCAGAAGGTATTCTGCAGTATCCTAAATACACAAATACTGGTCTTCCTTGCTGAACACAATGCCCTGAGCAAGAGTCAGAGTGGCTTCTTACCAGATCACCGCACATCTGATCACATTAACACCCTACATTTACACCACTAATTACATCAGTAGAGTGCCCTCTGGGTGTACTGTGTGTGACAAAACACTGCCCACCCTTCAAGGGCGGCTCCTGATGCCCAAAAAAAGAGCTGCAAAGCACTGGGGGGAGGAAAAACCTCATTTAACTGAAAGGAAACCTCTGGGAGTCCACGGCTGAGAGCTACCCCCTCCTCCGGGGTAAAACACCTTTATTGAGTAGAGGAATGGGGGGCCGGACTGGGCTCCGGAGGAGCGAGACAAAAAACCAGACCGAACAAGCAAAAAATCTGAACAATGAAAATAAACCCTGATGGAACAGGAGAACAAATAACACATAAGGCCATGGAAGCCAGACCAGAGGACATGGGAGCCCAGAGCCAGGGAGACCAGAGGGCGTGGGAGCCAGGGACAGACAAAACACATAAAATAAAAAACAAATCACAAAATAAACCATGACGGAACAGGGCAACAGACCACACATAAGGGCATGGAAGCCCAGACCAGGGGGCATGGGAGCCCGGGACAGAGGTAAAACACGCAACGGATAGAAACCTTGAAGGAACAGGGAAACAAACAACACGTAAAAGAAATAACCCACAACGGATAGGGAAGAGCAGCGAGCATGGAAGCCCAGAACCAGGAGTAAAGAAAAGAAAATCCAAAAGCCAGGACACAAAAAGGAAAAAAAAATGCTTGCGGGGACGAACCGTGGAATGGCAGGAGACTGATAAAGACCCTATGCGTAGCGGCCAGACAGGGGGTAACAGTAACAGCTTAACCTTTTAATGTTTATTAAAATGCTACCTTTGCCTGCGGATGATAAACTGAGGGGCTCAGCAGAGTTTACATACCTCTTTTGTCACTCATTCAAAAAATTCATTTCAATTTATTTTTATATTGCGCCTTTCACAACAAGGTTTGCCCCAAGGCGCTTAAAAATGCGATTGACGATACCTTTTGTTAATACAGAACAGAAGACCAGAAGACAAGGGAGGAGAGGAACCAAAAACTCCTTAATAAGGAGAAAAAAAACCTCTAGGGGTCCAAAGTCAATTAATAATTAAAAAAAGGAAACGATGAGGGTATTAATCCATCCATCCATCCATCATGTCTACTGTGTGTTAGTACTCTATGCAGATCTCTGAAGACCAGTAAATTCCTCCTAAACGATAGCTATATCTATAATGACCCTCTTGGATACACGGCAGTGATGCAGCATCCAACTCAGATCGTACCCAGCCTGGGCACCATCTGGACATGTTAGGAGGAGAGTAGGATAGTTTGGTCAGAACAAATGTATCTACCTGGTGGACCAACACAGCAGCACCAGCAGCCATGGTGGAAGCAGGCTATGATGTAAGGTGTGAGTAGGCCAGGCTGAAGTAATGGGTCTTCAGTCTAGATCTGAACACTGAGATTGACTCGGCATCCTGAACATGGGGTGGGAGACTGTTCCATAACCTAGGGGCCCTGTGGCTAAAGGCTTTACTGCCAACTGTTTATTTATTAATGTGTGGAATATGAAGAAGACCTGCAGAAGACCTTCTGTGATCTAAGCAGGCGACTTGGATGGTCAACATTAAGAAGTTCCATTAGATAGACAGGTGCCTGACCTCTGAGAGCCTTGTAAGTAGAAGGATTTTGAAGTCCGCCCTGTACCTGACAGGAAGCCAATGAAGAGAGAGAAGTATGGGGGTCCATGTGTTTTTCAAGCAGGATATTAACAATATGATCATAACGAATAATACCAGACCCACAAATATGTATTGAACCAGAGACCCTCTCCATGTTCCTAGCACAGACTGTAGCCACGCACCAATGCCCCAATCATCTGGATTATAATTATGATATATTTTTATTGTTCTTCATCATTAATGTGCTCAGAATTGTCTGGAATACAAGTACTGCTTAGTCTTCGCTCGCCTAAACAGCTGTTTATCACCTTAATAGAGGCTGGTCTAGAACTGTGATTATAGAGGAGAGCATACAGTTAGTTCCATTCTAACACATCTGAGTTACACGCAGACTAAAAGCAGAACTATTTACCCATGCCAATAAACCTAAATAATCACCTCTATCAAAGGGGATTACTCCCATGAGCATCTTTTATAGCAATACAAACCCAACATGAGCTCTGATTATTATCTGTGGCTGATTGATAAAGTATTTATTCCATATCCCCATTTATCAAAGTAAAGCTCCTTACACTTAACAGGCACACTGTCGGCCCCCCTCAGGAAGCTCAACAAACACAGAAACAGTGACAACATAATAATTAATGTTCACTCAGTCTCTGGTGCAGTGGTTCGGTGTCGGCGCAATGCGTAGATCCAGCGATCTCGTCCTGTCACTCAGATGGCAGTCGGTAGTCAGTTGCACTTGATATGGTCCTTCCCAGCAGGGTTGCAACATCTGGCAGGGTATATCATCCTCACCACACCCACTCGCCAGGTATCAGGTCGTGTCTTCCCTCTACTGGAGGTCCCCGAACGTCCAGCACCTGTTCACCAGCCCCGTGCACCACTTCAATTAACAACCTACAATACTACAAGAGAGTGAGATAGCAAATTCAATGATCCATTAGCCAGATTTCGTTGGTTGGCCCGTGATGATATCAAACAAGCTCTGTTACACAGTCCTGTTTGATCCAGCCCGCAGGCTACACAGGACAGCAGGACATCTACCCACGGTCTTCCTTCAGTCTGACGTTTCGTCGATCTTTCAGAGTTCTGTTCCTTCATTCCACTGTTCCAGCAGACTGAGGGTGATCCCAGTCCCTCTCACCCTGAACAGTGCAGCCACAGCCTGACACACGTTCCCTGTGAAGTGCGTCCCTTCATCAAAATACAAGTGGCAGGGCAGTGTCCACCGGGAAAACAGATTATAAGAGCCCAGGTTTCCCTTTACAATTGTCAATTTGCCAGTGCATGAAAGGTTCCTCAGGAGCAGGCCTTTTGAGCTGTTGCACCCGCACCTGAACTATTGTTGAGTTCCTTTGATAAGCGTCACATCGAGGTACCACAGAAGTGGCCACTGCTTCAGACCCGGTCCCCACCCAGTTTGGGTAACTGGCACACCATTTGACTCCCACCTGGGTGTCCGACAGAGTGCCTTTGTCGAGCTACAAAGGGCATTAGGCTGTGAGGGCATGCAGAGCGTCCAGTGTGCTGGCAGCACCACACTCTTTTCTAACCATGTCCTTTTCTCTGCTTTAGAGGCCTCAGCCTGAATATCCTGTAGCTGTCCCCTTTTCACCAACAGAGGTCTCACAGGGGTCTCAGACTCCTGCTCTACCAGTACTGCTCACCCGACAGCTGCATCTGCAAAGTTGTTCCCTCGAGTTACTGGAAACATTTCTTTATTATGTGATTTACACTTTACCACAGCAACTTCAGTCAGTAGCTGCAAAGCTTCTAACAGTGCAGAGACAAACCCAGCATTCTTGACTGGAGTCCCTTTTCCTCCTTTTCATTCGGTCTGCTGGTTCTACACCAGATTATTCACAGTTTATACAGCCAGGCGGGTGGCCTGCACAACACATAAACACGGCCCTGTGGCCAACGCATCGAGGGGTCCTGAATAATAATAACTCACCAGACGATGCCTACTTGTACCACCATGCTCCTGCACCAGCACCACAGCTCCCAACCCATTTCTTTCACTTACAGACAGATTACATACAGATGATCCGTCTGAGGGAGTCCAGTCCAGGGCCAGTGCCTGCAAGAGCTTGTTTCAAAACATCAAAAATGGTTTCTGCTGCAGGGGTCAAGGCAATTTTGTCTTTAGACTGCACTACCTCCCTTTAGCCAGTTCGTCATCAGGCGAGCTTCACACTGGCTTTATCATGTAGTTGGTTTTATACCCCTTTTTTCCCGTCTGAAGATCTAATACTTGGAGTAGGCAGGCCTTATGGATTCCCTCATTAGGTAAAACAATCACAATATCACATAGCTCTATTGAGGTAGTGCACATAAATGCTATTTCATACAGTAATTCCTTATAAATGCTGCAGGGCATCCCAGCCCAGTAGGTCTGAGGTGTCTCCCACCCACATCAGTTGTTGAAACTGTACATCTTTTCCCAAGCATGCTGTGACAGCTTGTATCTGCTTTAAACACAACCCTTGCCCCTCTCTCCCTATCTCTCCTTTAGCCTCCTGTTACCCGTTAGAAAACGTTATATCACATCTTTTTGCTGTTTTATTCTAAAAACAGGACAACTGTGCTCCTGTATCCCTCAATAGGGGAACCTGGACACCATTTACTGCACACTGTCTATTTCTCTTTTATTTAAATCCTGAGATAAACTTAGGGAGGCTATAAAGAGGTTTCCTAGTTTAAATCTATTATTTCACGCAAGGCTCTCGTTTCAGCTTCTGACATGTTCTTTAATTGAGATATCAGCCCCTTCTGTCACTCTGTCTTTTTGCTTTTAACAATTGTCTACAGGGTTTATAAAAATGGCCCGGTCTCTTACAATAGTGACACGCTGGCTGTTCCTTTTTCTCCTTTTTGGGAGTTTCTATATCTCCCATTTGCAGTGCTTGCACTTTAGCATACATGCTTTGCTCTATCTTCCAAGCTTCGCGAGTTATTAAATCAAATCTGTCTCCGCTCTCCGTAATGTCAGGAGAACGTAGCTGCACATGCTTGGCAACATCAGGTTTTAACCCACTCAAGTCAATTTGTTTTATTACTGTGTAAGTATCTTCATTCACTTCTTTTTCATCTGCTGACCCCGAGTATTCTATCCATAGAGTTATAAACCTTTCAGTAAAATCTGAAACATCCTCACTTTCCTTCTGCTGACATGCTGTCACTTTTTTCCAATCAGTTTTTGGTGGGTAATGTTCTTTCAAAAATCTCCACACTAATTCCCACCCTTCTCCCAGGTTCTTTCTTACACACACCTGTTTTAACTGCCCTGCCTTTCTTTCACCGACTCAACTCAAAATTATTGCTGCTTCTATAGGTCTAATCCCGTACGTATTCTTTAATTTTTGAAGTGTACTCCAGGTCTGCTGCATGCCTGACTTAGGGTTTGGCACTTCTTTAGCCCATCAGTCTATATCCCGTCTTTTTCTTCTGATCTTTCACTAGGAGATCTCTCAGCCCTGCTTATAACCCTAACTGGGCTTGGAGACTCTTGTCTTTTCCCTGTAAAAACGTTATGACCTGGGGGTTGCCAGGACCCGTCTCTATCTCCATCATACGAACTGTCTTCCCAATCCGACCCCCCTTCTGGATATGGCCAGTCGGGATATCTGTCCCAGACCTCATTTTTGCCGTTTAAAGGTCTCAGATATGGATATGATTTAGGTGTTACGTTCACATTACTGCATTTCCCTAATTCGTTCTTGAGGCGTTCTATTTCTTCTTTTGCCTTTTCTTTTTCGGTATATATAACTTCATTTTGTTCTGCCAAAGCTTTTAGCTTTTCTGTCTTATCCCATTCCATTTTCTCTATGATATTCTTTCGAATTCTCAAATGTTTCCCTAATATAAGTCCTGTCTCTGTTTACTTATTTTTAGCCCATTGTTCATACACTTTTCTACATTCCTGTTTAGACCATATTCCGTCTGACAGTCCGTATTTCTTTTTAAGTTTCATTTCACATTCATCTTATTTCTTTTTCTCTGACACCCAGTCAGACACCTCTACTAATTTTTCTTCACGCCAGACCATTATCTATCCTCTGCGACCACCCACGTGTTCAGCAACCTTTATGCTGATTACAGTATCACACGAACCAAGTTCTTTTCCTTTAGCTTTAACTGACCAAGTTACCGTCCCCAGCTCCACCACACATACAGCTCAGGTTACCACCCTGAGATCACAGCTTCTCCACAACAACTAAAGAGAACACAGTGTATAGCAAATACCAGGTGCATCAGTCCTGGGTTTACTGGGTTTACCACACTAACCGGGCAGAATGCTATTGCTCAGCAATTCCTCTATCTTGACCCCACCATCCTCTGCCAGTATCTTTCAACTGGGAGACTACATCCAGTATCTTTCAACTGGGAAAACAGCCGGCACACTTATCAGACGTCTCCCACCACATACACCATGAAGTCATTATTCTTGCACTCGCTTCAGCTTCAGAAAAACCCTCGACAGCAACATGGAGAGGATAAGGGACTTTTTAGAAAAGAGGAGTCCTTACCTCTTTTTACAAGCGGCCGCCTAGCTTTTCCTCTCCACATCTCTGTCAGAGTCCCCTCAGCTGGGAGTACCCTGCTCGCAGCGCCAAATTGTAGTGTCAAACAAATGACAAAGTTCAGGTGTCTGTGAAGCAGGAGTCTCTTTATTCATATGCATATGGGAGTCCGGCTTGCGACCACCAGACTTAAAAAATAAGTAGCTGAAAATGGTCCTTTATACCTTAAAACACAAAGAGTTACTATGACATATTCTAAACAAATGATAAAACAGCAACACATGCCAATTAATTATATCTAAGTTGCAAACTAGGCAACAGTAAGTTCTTTTCATATTCTGGGCGTACAGCCAGCTTACCAAATACATGCCCCTTATCTTACTTACCAAGGACATGCAGCATTCTTTATATATGTTTGAGCACAAAGCCTACTTCAAGACACTAGACTGCATAGTTTGAAAAACTTCTTCAGTATTATCCTATCTAGCGCTACATGTAGAAAGAGAACAAAATTGGTCCCAGCACTGATCCCTGTGGTACCCCAAATTGAACATGTAACAGTAATAGTGTCATCCTTTTAGAGCTTTAATCTATTTGGGATAACCAATGTCTAAAATCACCATAATGCTGGAAACTAATAGAATCAACAGTGCAATCTTCCACTTTTGTGGTGCTATTTTCAAGCTAACTTTGTATTTTAGGTCCTAGAACAAAGGTTCGATTACAGCACTCATCCACAATCTTGTGAATCATCACACACCACAGTTTATGACACATATAGCTACTTTTGACATTTCTAAAGGAGGAAATGTGTTTTGTTCAGACTTCACTATGTTCCCCATCCTTTCACTAAACTCTTCCTCAAACTCTTATACAATAGATTTTGTACATAGACAGACAGTACCCTGGCTCCAAACCAGTATCACCTCTAGACTTTATGAAAATTTGAAAATGGGCTCCTTCTATGTGTTACCGGTGAAGTTTTTAGGAAAAAATTGTACTCTGCTGTGTCACAACACATAATGTCATAGTGTCCACATACTTGAATGCACCAGTACAGTTGGCTCAACACAGTATAGGCTTCACACCACAATCCTTGGCTCCACACTAGAATGAGCAGCATACTCTCAATGTCTGTTGCTCTGCTGTAAAATCATCTCTGGAATAATCCACTAAAATGCTACTTCGAATCTCCTCCTTGATACTGCAGACATCAAGATGGCTGGTCTTTCACCCCAAAGACCAGCAGATCCTTCAATCTGTAAGTGTAGGACACTCTCTTTAGACTAAAGAGACTCAGTTCCTTCGGCCTATCAGTGTAGGACACTCCCTAGGAAGTGCAAATATATTTCTATGGTTGCAGACTTCGCTAGGTTCATTTTCAGAATGCCACTCATTGAAGATATGATATGCTAAGTTTGATGACCTGCTTAAAGAACTCTTATCTTATCTCCCCAGAGCCATGATATCAATAAATATACACAGCCTCATTTTGAAAGTGAAAGGGTCACTGTATCTGAGCTTGGGGGCAATCTGAAGTTGAAACTTCATTGTAACACGAGGTTCCTGGGTGGTGAGAGCAAAACTGCTATTCCCATACTTTCTGTTTTTCTACACAGTGCTTGTTGTGACGAGCTCATGTTCATTCTCTAATGACTAAGGTCATAGGCTGTGAGACCCACGTCGGCCCAGAAAACAGTAACGAGAAGAGATGAGCCAGGGCTGATTGCTTCTTTATCACCCCCCTCAGACTACAAAAACTGGATCGAACAAAATAGTAGTTTCACTATGACAGGATAGAACACAAACTCAGCATTGTTCTCTATCAAAGTCACCTGGAGTTCCCTTTTTTAGATTTTGTGCCGAAATCAACATGCTAATTAATGTAGAAAGTGCGAGTTAATTCCAGAATTTATACCAGGTTAAGAGGGGAATGATCCAGTTTCAAAACTGAAATCAGATAAAAGAAGGATGATAGTTTTTTGGAGGAAACCTGCATTTCCATGAATAAAGTTAATAAATACTGATGGGTTCAAGAGCTGTCAAGCAGCCGTCCAGATATCTGAAACACAAGTGTACATCTGAACATCGACACTAAATACAGAGCAACAATATTTACACTTCTGTCTGCCTGTGCTCAGTCTCACCAGAGGAAAGCTCCTCAAGCAAGCGTTCAGTAGTTCTAGGGCTTTCCTTAAACACCTGCTTACTGTTCAGCTTAGGGTTGTAGCTGCATGAGCATGCATAGGCTGCAAAGGAACAAGTAATATTGTTTATTCCATTCTGAAAAGAGAAGAAAGAAAACACAACGTTTAGGTAAGGGAGATCTTACAGTACCACCTAACATGGAAATTACATGGGCTCTTAACCATAGCTTGTGAGAGGCTTGGTTGTCAATATGTTACTTCAGTCATGTGCGTTGCACAATGCTACAGTCAGCAGAAGAAACAATACAATATGAAACAGAAGAGAACCTAAATTGGTGATATTGCTCTTCCTACAGTCACTGGAACACTCTTCTGGTAGTCTTGGGAATGTCACACTGGGGCCATTGTACCCAATGGGCTCTAGTATATTTGCTGGCACTGCAGTATTTGAGGTCATGCGGGACTCAAGAACTGCTCTTAAAAAATATTTTGAGGGGTTTGAGAGTCAAAATGTAGAAATAGGGATCAGTAAACCCTTTACTGTAAATGCACTTATGAAATGACAGTTCTGAAAACACAGTTTGCAGTATTTTTCATGTGGAAATGCTGCATGTTTTCACTCAGGCTTCTAGAAACGTGTGCTGGAAGTAAAATAAAGTAAAATTAAAAGAACAATAATATTTTGTGAACATTTTTAAATCAGTTCTCTTTCATGTGGGTTCATAAAAAGTACATCTTGTTGCAGTGATCACATCTCAAATTGAATTTTTCATACCAGTTTGTTAATGGTAAAATTGTATGGAGCACATTTTTTGTTTCTTGTTCTTCAGTGGAAATAAATTATACACAGCCACTAACCAGCACATAGAGTAGAATAGTCTTGGGTGATTGCTGCTCTGGTTTTTATTATATCTGATGCAAGCTCATGCAACAGAAATAGAAAGCAGCACTCAAAATGTAGTTACATAAACACGTTGATTAAAGATAGTGTAAGAAAGCACCTCCTCAACACCATGATATTGTTAATTAATCACAATCTTATTTTGAAGGTGAGTCTGGAGATATTTTATAGGTGAAAACTGTTTGTAACAGGACTGTCACAGGGAGGGCTGGGGGGGTGCCCAATTTAATTATTTTAAAATAGAATGATGGCTCAGCCAGAGCAGCATTTATGTGCAAAAGTTGTGGTTTATTTGGACAGTGCTCCCCACAAACTAACAAAACAATTATGTATAGTGTAAAAAACAACAAAATAGAACAAAATGATGAAAACAATACACAGACACTTCCTCCAAGAGTTATAAACCAGGAATCTCACCACACATAGTTTCTACCAACTAACTCCCTTCTGGCTAACTGAAGGAGCCTCCTTACTAGGTACAGTATAGACCTGCCCCCTTGGACCCTACCGTTGTTACATTAAAATTATTGAGCTGCATATCTCACCTTTCATAATTGAAATGTATATATAAACTTATAACCATTTCCTACCATAACAATCCACCCATTTTTTTAACAATATAATTTACAAAATGTACAAAAAAAGACTAGAAAACAAAACATTTGACCCCTTTTAACTTTATCTGTAAAAATGGTATACCGAAAGATGTGCACATGCACAGCTCAGCGTTGATGTGGGATTCGGGTTAGGACCCATGAGGCCACCTTACCCGGAAGTCAGACTGCCCAGGTCGCACAGTGAAAGGAAGACAGACAAACAAGAAGACAGAGCCCTCTATCACTCACAGCAGTTTTTTTTATTAAATATATAAAGAATTTACAAATACAACTAGAGGAGCAGAAACCAGTACAAGAGAAAAAAGACAATCAGAAAAAAAAACAATTAACTGCCAGAGATAAAGAAGGAAATTATATAACCAAATTATTTTTTTACATATATCAAATGTTAACTTAAACTTGTTAACATTTAAAATAAATGTTTCAACTCCATTTTTAAAAACTTCTAAAAAAGGAAGTATTATTGGACCATTTTAATTTATTCATGTTAACTTTTCCCAGAATGACTAATTTGCTATAAAGAAATGCTTTTTAAAATGTTCTCAGTACAACAAAATATCAGTAGACTTCAATCTAAAAAACACATTTAAATGCAATTTAAATACAAATAAAACTTTGGATGTCTGTCCAAATAACTTCACACAAAAAAGACACAAATCTTCCTGTTCATGCTTAAATGTAGAAAGTGATTTTTTAGCTGGATAAAGCCTATGAACAATTTTAAACAATATCTCTTTAAACTTTTTTGTAATACAATATCTATCAGGAGTTGTCAAAACTAATTTCCAAATTATTTTTTCAAACATTGCATTCCAAGAAGATAAACAAGAAAGGGATAAAATGGGGTTTACCAGGATTTCTTATGTGCATGTTATTATCTTTCTTATCCTTTTCCACACCATCCAAGAATAAATCAATTATAAAAAATAAAGGAAATCAGTCCTCCTGTATAAAATAAAAATCTTCACTCATTTTTTACAAAACCAAAAAATCACACTTCAAATACCTCTGGCACCAATGAAAAAAATAAAAAGACATACACAAAAGCAAATAACTCTAAGATTATCTAACTTATTGAGATTTTCAAAAACCAGGCCTATAACATTCCAAACCAACACTAAGTAAACACTAGTAAATGCTGCTATAATAAATTTAATCAAACATAATCATTAACTGAGCACAGTCACTGGGACTCCTTCCCATCCACTCCTTCCCGTGGCGAACAGGTCCTCTGCAAACCTCAGTTTGTTCTCATTCAAATACTCGTCACAGCATGTCCCTCGCCGTCCTCCTGGTGAACTGTATTATAATCGATCTGGGGCGCACTTGCCCAGACATGTACGCTCTCCTGAACCTGTGAACAGTATCAATGGCCCATATCACATCCTCCTGGTCCGGCAGGGTCCTTTAACAGATACTTTTCACTGTAGCAACGATGTCCTCATCGCGTTCCTCCTTAACTCCAAGTAATTTTAAATTCCACCGTCGAATTCCATCTGTCGGCATCGATCACTTTCAGTTAAAGGTCTTTAATCTGCTTTTCTGGTTCAGTATTTACTTGTTTAAGAACTTGTACTTCGTTAAAGTCCTCAACCTCTTTAAACACACAATCCATGGACTTTTTAAGACCTTCAATTCCAACTGTATTAAATCTAATCATTTCCTTCAGCTCACCCATGCTCTTTGCAATCATGTTGAAGATGTTGGTTCTCCTCCAGCGTCAGCTCGCCCCTCCCTCTGTTTTGAAAACAGAAACAGAAGCTGTAATGCATCTGTAAATCACCCAACAGACAAAAAAACAAAGGTGGAGTGTGATGCTTGCAATGAGTGGTTAAACTTTGTGTGAGTATTACACAGAATGACAAAGATATTGAATCTGTAGGGTTTCTGTGTTGCTCAGAAAAATGTGATGTTAAAGTCACGGCATTAAAAACTGGGTTCGGTTTCATGAACAAATGTGAAGCAATCAGCAGTGTAATACATAATAAGTCAGATGTAACCAAAAAAACGTAACATTGATGTATCACAGGTCAGCATTGGTGTTCAAACAACGCTGGATTATCTCATTTTTGGGGCCTGGTGTCAGACAATAAACAAATGGTTTCCCAGGATAGGGAGGTCCAGCTAAATGGTGACACAGAAGTGGAAAGTAATATTGCATCAGTCACCCAGGGAAATTTTTCCTCATGTCATTCCCTCCAAAAGTGAAATGTACAGTATGGATGCCTACAGAAGTGATGTCGATGGTATGAATCTAGATGGTAGCAGTTATGAGAACACCCCTGAATAAAAACGTCTTAGTGAAGGTCCAGGTAATATCTCATAAATCAGTGAGACGCTAAACACTGGTTTGAAGTGTAGTAGTCACTATATCTATATCTTGAGAAAAAGCAGTATGAAGATTGGGTTTCATTGTTTGGGCTTTTAGTATGGGGGGCAGCTTCACTGCTGTCCTGTGAGGACTGATGGACACACTTTATTACACAGCTGCAAGCTTACACTCTTGATGAGAATTTGTTGGGTAAGGTTAGATCTAAGCTTAAATCTAAAAGATGACAAATTATTAACAACATTTCAAGAAATATTAAAGTCAATAAATATTACAGTGAATTAATACAATCGAAGGTTCTTACCAGCTATGCTAACATTCCTTGTGCATCCTCGGGTCACTGAGTAACCACCTCTTTCAGTTTGTTATTTAGGACACATTAATTCACTGGGTTCCCACAGGTCAGTTTCTGATCTGTTGTAATAAACAACTTTAATCTTGGGGTTTCTAGGAGGAGTTCCAGAGACTGAGGAAGCCTGGGGTGTCATTCACAACAATGTGTCTTTCGATGGTCTATGTTTCAGCTGACTCTGAAGTTTTCCTTGTTTTTCTAAAACCTACTTCTCATAATGAGAAGTATCTAGCCTATGTCCTCTAGGGGCTGGGAGAAGAACAAAAAAACTTGTTTTACCAAATGAACGAAACAAATTCTGTGGTGTAGGGGTTTTGTGCATTTGCTGGGACAATTATTAATTGTAGCACTAAGTCACAAAATGATTCTTTGACATTAGAAAACCGACCTTGCGGAATAACAGCAACGCACACAGACAGCTACTAATACATGAGAATACAGTTATGAATATATAAAATGTGCATATAAACATAATAGATCTTATAGTGAGGGTTAGCAGAATACAAAAGGTATACATTCAATCATGAAGAGTTACACATACCAAGAGAAACATACATTCAGTATACCATTCACTTGTACCGTTTTGTAAATGATCTTTGATTACAACTTCTACACTAGACACTCAAAAGCAAGTACATCACTCATAGGAATTAAATTGATATCAACTCAGGTTGAGGTAACAGTTGAATTCTCGAGCTGTAATGCAAAATGTTGAATATTCATCCAATCTGTGTGGATTCAGATCTCCCGCAGACACAAAGGAACAGCGAAAGGCGGAGAAGGAGGGAGAGATTCCTGCTGCGGCGTGCTAGCAGTGGGCTCTCGGAAGACCGGCTAGTCAATCCTGTCTTAACTAGCAGAGCTTGTGCACATGGAAAGTGACTGCGGGCCCAAGCAGGTCACACTCTTTAGACGGGAAGAAGACCGGTTCGTTCCCGATGCAGCGCTAGTCCTGAATCCTGAGATTCAGCTGTCCACAGTTTCAACCATAGTTGACTCGTTGATCAGGCGAGCGTTCGTGGTGGGGTACCATCGGTTCACGAGGCTGTCACCTGAGCTTACCTCGGGCGGATCCTATGGTTCTCGACACTTAGAACAAAGTAAAGACCTGGCACTCAGACACACTGGCCGTTACGTGATTGTCTAAGAATGAGTCTAAGAATGTCCTGGAGGAGCCCGGAGGAGCCTTGTGCTGCCTGTTTTACCTGGAGGAACTACGGTCGTTCATTGGTTGAATGTTTCGCAGGCATCAGAGAGCCACGTGGGGTTACCCTGCCCTACCAGTTCCTGATTGGCTGATCTAGGTGGAGGATGAGTAACAATGCTCTCTGACATTAGGGTTGTAAACTCATGGGATGAGACTCTCCCTTGGAATCTCCCAAACAGTAAGGTGCCAGAGATTACCATTTATTAGGGTGGCTGGAGAATCTCAGCCTTGGGGGTTGTTCCTTATCAGGACACTCTATCAGCTAGAAAAACACCTTAAATGTGAACCAACTGGAATGGCCTCTCTGTGTTCAGCACCACTGAGATGAAGGAGAGGGATTGGCAAGGGAGCAGAAAACTTTATTCCTGTATTATTAATATACCTTGCTGCTACATGTGTATAAAGACAGCAGACACAAATGCCACTTTGTCTCAAGCCAATGTGATAGGAGTTTATTGTGCTGTTCATAGGAGGGCAACTTCACAGAACAACAAACTGCATATTTTAATTCAATATTCAATTCAAGTTTAACCTCACAGACAGATCGTGGGTTAGATCAGCTATAGGGAAAATTCATGATTGATATCATATTAATAACTCATATTCTAAAATTGCTATATTTTATCTCATTATCCACTCAATTATACTATAATCATAAATTACAATAAAGTAATGACAATATATTTATTATATCATTAGAATGGTTGTATCATTATACATGAAGAGCTCTCTCTCTATTGGGATTTAACTACAGCACCTGTAGGAAACAATATAATATTTATTATATGAGACCTATTGAATTATTCTCTATTGAAGACAGTGTAATAATTACTAAGCATGTACACAGCAATTAGAATGAAGGCATTAGAGATCAGAAGCTCTCCCCTGTCTGTTTCTGCTGTCTCTGTCTTTCATTTTTTGGTTATTTTTTCTTTCACTTTTTATTGTACTTTATTTTCTATATCACTATGCATCCTTGGACTTGGAAAGGCATCTTGTGAATATTTATTATAATAATAACAACCACCTGTAGGGAACAAACCGCAGTTAAACAGGAAAGGCGCTTTATTATTATTATTAATTTTATTATTATTACCCTACATACTCTGCTACACAGACATTTGTACACACACACTGTGACACCCACTGCTACATACATAACTTTTCACCACACAGCCTATCCGTGTGGGCCTGAAAGGCGCTATAAAACAGTTCAGTCGCCTCTGATGTGCAGTGAACACACAGAAATACACACAGTAGTACTACACACACAGTACTACTACACACACTGCACCACACAAAGTACTACACACACACTTGAGTGGTGAAAATGACACCATTAGAGATGAGGAAGTGAAGAGTCGAGAGGAAAGAGGCCACCCGAGTTCTTGACAGCTGTGGAAAAATACCCGATGGGCTCCCCGAACTGAGAGCTTCGTGTTTAATGCATTCAACAGGTCTAATGAGCCCGAACATCTCCAGCACACCGCTCATTAGAGAAACTCTCTGCCGTCAGCTCCGTGCCGACCTGAACCTGCAGCCCAGACCACACTGAACCCGACCCTGAACCATCTCTGTGCTCCTCACATGTCCCAGGTCCACAAAGTGCACGAGCATCTTGTCCACAGCGCCTTCGATATGCCCGGTATTCAGTTACTTTCAGTTTCAGCTAGAGACGCACTTTGGCATCGCACATTACTACACTACTACAAACTGCTACACACTCACACACTGCAACACACACTCTGCCCCACTCTCTCTTTGTAATGTAGTGTCCAGTCAGTGTGTCTGTATGAACCCCTTTCTCTCTCAGTGCAGTGTTCATGTACTGGAGTGTCCAGTCAGTGTGTCTGTATGAACCCCTCTCTCTCTCAGTGCAGTGTTAATGTCCTGGAGTGTCCAGTCAGTGTGTCTGTATGAACCCCTCTCTCTCTCAGTGCAGTGTTAATGTACTGGAGTGTCCAGTCAGTGTGTCTGTGTGAACCCCTCTCTCTCTCAGTGCAGTGTTTATGTACTGGAGTGTCCAGTCAGTGTGTCTGTATGAACCCCTCTCTCTCTCAGTGCAGTGTTCATGTACTGGAGTGTCCAGTCAGTGTGTCTGTATGAACCCCTCTCTCTCTCAGTGCAGTGTTCATGTACTGGAGTGTCCAGGCAGTGTGTCTGTATGAACCCCTCTCTCTCTCAGTGCAGTGTTCATGTACTGGAGTGTCCAGTCAGTGTGTCTGTATGAACCCCTCTCTCTCTCAGTGCAGTGTTCATGTACTGGAGTGTCCAGTCAGTGTGTCTGTATGAACCCCTCTCTCTCTCAGTGCAGTGTTCATGTACTGGAGTGTCCAGTCAGTGTGTCTGTATGAACCCCTCTCTCTCTCAGTGCAGTGTTCATGTACTGGATTGTCCAGTCAGTGTGTCTGTATTAATATTAATTGTAGGGGTCAACAATTTTGAAACCTATTTTTGCAGAACAAATTGTACTACTCAATAAAATGTTTTGTGTTTGAAAAATTATTGTGTTAAAATAAAAGTATACATATATTTGAGGCCAAAACATGACTTGTTGTTTATTTTATACATTCATTTTTGCTCAATTTCATGAAGGGTGCCACTAATTCTTGAGTTGACAGTATATGTCCACTGTACTCTATCTGTATCTGTATCTGTAGATATATTCCCTAGATAGATATATTGTATTTATGTTAAACCCCTGTGCCTGCAGCAGTACCAGTACTGTATCTGTACTGTCTCAATATTTGTGTCACGCCCTCTGCAGCCAGGGGGCGCTCCTTCTCTGTCCTGTCCCTAGTTTCCGGTCTGCTGTCCTTCCTGTCCCTCTCTTTCCCTTGGGCTATATATTTCCGGGTCTTGCACTTTGTCCTCGCTCAGCATTGAGGTTCGGATGTCCTGAGACCCGCCTAGCACCAGGGCGCCCCACGTCCGCTCCCTGAGGGCATAGGTTTCTATACGGCATTCCTGAACTCTTTGCACTAATGAGCCCGGGCCTTTTTCCCGTCTCGCCGCCACGCATATGGGTCCTTTTCCGCTCTCCTGCTCCCCACGGTAAGTCCCTTTGGACGTCCGTGACAATTTGTACTGTATCTCTATTGTATCTTTGTCTGTATCTATAGGTTTATTCCTTAGATCTATATTGTATCTGTATATATTATTATTATTGATATATGTTGTATATTTGAAACTGTGAAAAAGTTCAAGTAGTGAGCCAATAGGATTGGTAGCCAGAGTAGGGGTCAGTATGCGTAGTCTCCAAAGGAACAGTTAAAAGGTTTATTCCTGCTGAAAAGAGAAGAAAACACAATGTTTCGGCTGTGGAGCATTCTTCAGGTGTGAACTGTGTCTATAGAGACATGTCTCTCTTCTCTTCCCAGCAGGGAATAAAGCAGTTACTTGTTCAAGTGTACAATAGTTGACATTAAAGCTCTGGGTCATATTTCTATGCCAGGAGCTGTTACTGAGGATCAGCTGGGCGTGAGTGTTGATGTACCGGAGCCGTCTGCTTGTGAGAGAACCATGAAGCTGCGACATTAAGCGACTCTAACTTGGCAGCACCTTTAAAACTAGAAGTCCCCTAAAACCTACAAAAAACCAAATCCTGGACAAGTCACATTTATAGCACAACAACAGTCAGGGAACCAATACATGGAATAGGAGGATCCTTATGCGTGACCGGAATCCCACAGGACACAGAGTAGCAAAGGGACAATCCAAAAGACAAAATCCAAAGGCTGGGTCGATAAGGGAGGCAGAGGGTCCGGTAACAAGAGATATTCAAAACAATTCAAAGGCAAAATCCAGAAGGCGAGGTCAAGAGGCGGAAGCAGAAGATTTGTAACGGGAGATCAGTCAAAAGGTTAGGAAACACGCACTGGAGAATACTAAGGTAGGCTTCTCAATAGTGAGCGTGGGAAGGTGTGCGAAGGGGGTTTAAATACTGAAAGGAAAGGGGTGTGATTGGATGATTGGTTAGGGAGTGAGAATTTGAGGAATCTGATGCATGTGAGAATGTGATGGGTTCAATCAGGGATGAGATTGGGAAGCAGAGGTTCCGGGAATGTAACGTCGTTTGCGAGGGAGAGTGTGGGGCGTGACAAACACTTTATACATCCTCAAGACTAGGTGGAATGTGAATATGAGACCCACAGGTAATAGGAAATTGTCATTCTTCATTCTTTTTTTGCTTTCTTGCAGTCTTTTTGTTTTTATATTACTTCCTCCTTGCAAACTGACACAGAGCTGTGCTCTTCTAGACAGGAAAAAGTCTCATTCCTGGCAAAACAAAATGTGCGCCTATTCAAAAATACCTCAGATCTATTCTACAGACTCTCAGCAAATAGAAAACCACCATGGTTTTACCAGAAAAGCGTGAGACCCCTCCATGTCCATCACTGCACAGTCCCCATCTGGGAACAGGAAGTGGTCTATAAACCCCAGCAATATTAGCAAGGACACTTATCTGACAAAACCCATGTGGAGCAACAACAGGGGCGACAGACTGAAACTGGCGTCGAGTCCGGAGGTCAAGTTCTGTTACAGGTCAGGAATCCTGCCCTGCCCAGCCAATCATGAGCCTCAAAGCAACGCACCGCAGAGCTGGAATTACTGGAATTACTGCAGTGTTTCCTGATTGCACAAGTGATGGAAATTGATTAATCATTAATCATTCTTCACATAATTCTGCCCAGGCAATAGCAGAGATTAGAAGTCTGAATCAAGGGGAGTTCAGACTCCACTGAGGTGAATGAGAGTTCAGCAACTGAGTATAATTGTCACAGGGGTGTATTGTAGAGGGGGCTGTAGTTGTGGTTCTGGTTGTCTGACCAACCATTGCTACTGTGTGTAAAGATTGTGTGTTTTTAATTCACCATGACATTAGTTTCAGAGCTCTTCCCCTTTTATCTCTTATCTAACCTGGGCTCCCCTCTTCATGTGCATGAATAAAAGGTTGATTACTGTCTCAACAGTTACAAGAGTAGTGAACAGAGCTATTTATGCATCTTTGAGGGTGTCAGTAAGAAGAGCAAGACAGTAAGGACAGAGCAGAGTCAGCAAACATGGTCTAGTCCCCTGATCGCCAGTTCTGAAAACTTACAGAACAAGAGGCCAGCAGGGGGCGCTCACCCTGCAGTCTGTGTGGGTCCTTATGCTCCAGTATAGTGACGGGGACACTATACTGTCAACAGGCGCCGTCCATCAAATGAGACATAAAACCAAGGTCCTGACTCTGCGGTCATTAAAAATCCCAGGGTGCTTCTCGAGAAGAGTAGGGGTGTAACCCCCAGTGTCCTGGCCAAATTTTCCATTGGCCCTTACCAATCATGGGCTCCTAATAATCCCCATTTCTGCACTGACTTCATCATTCTGCTCTCCTCCCCACGGAGAGCTAGTATGTGTGGGGAGATTACTGGAGCATCATTCAGGTGGGGCTGCACACTGGTGGCGGTAGTGGGATCCCCATGACCTGTAAAGCGCTTTGAGTGGAGGGGAGATGGGAAATTCTAAAAGACAGCAGCTTGGTGATCAGAAAGTTGGTACGTGTAAAAGTGCTGTAAGTCACCATGTTGTCACAAACCCCTGGGCTCCCCACAGGCGAGAGCGAGAGCTCAGGAGAATTGTGGCCCTTCCTGCAATAACTAGTGTAATGTGATTTCTGAGTGAATAAGTGCAGGTTGTGCAGTAGACATTTCACCGTAGAAATGTTCCAGAGTGAACCCTCGAGGAGCTGAAATTTTTAAATGTCTGCAATTTGCAGCTGCATGTCTTTTCTACACATACAGTATCGCCTTTTCCACGAACAGTATTACTTTAAGATCAGAAGTGTGATTTTTTTTTCCTGCATACTAAAATATAACCGAGACCTGGTGACCACAGATTGAAGGAACGAATAAAAAGGTTTATTCCATGCTGTGTCAGCCGAAATGTTTCTTTCCTTCTCTTTTCAGCTGGAATAATCCTTTACTTGTTTACTTGTCCTTTACTGTGCAGCCTGCGCATGCTGACGCAGCGCCCTACTTGAACTTCAACAACGGAATGAGTTTGTTTGTTTGGGTTTTACTTACGCCCTCTCGCCTGCGGTGATGGTGTGGAGCTTTCACGACCAGCTGACTAGTTGTGGACTAGTTAACACACCTGACAGACTCAGATCTAACAGGCTAACTAACACCACACCTGGTGCTGTGTAGGGCTGGAGTCCTGCTGATCTTCTGAGGTGTGCTCTGATCCAGCTCCGGGGACAATTGCTAGGATTTGGGATTCACAGTGGTGTACTAAGTTGCAGTACTGTCCAATAGTAGTTAACAGGGTACTGTCTAGTACTAGTTAGTACAGTACTGTAAGGATGCAAGCAGTCACAGCACATTGCAGTGAAGGTTTTAGATTAGTTTAATTGTAAAGAAAATGGCCACTTCTGGAGAACACTGAAGGGGTATTTCTTGTATGACACCTCCTCTGCAGCTCAGAGTCTCACTGTCTTTTCTTCTCATCAGATTGGCTGCTGTGGGGTCAACAGATTGTGCTTCTTCTCATCATTGTTTTTATTAGAATTCTTCCTTTACATATTAATATCACTGCTATCTGGTTCAACAAGTGAGTATTGTGGACGTTTGTCTTTTACAGTGTAAGCAACAGAACTGACAGTAATACTTAACTCTGCCCTATAGTGGAAGACATGGAGATGTCAATCAAGTGTCTTAAGGTCACTCACCCATCTAAATGAGCACTCAGTGTCCCCCAGGTGTTTGATACCCTGTCACTCTGAGAGACCTGTGCCAGCTTTGAACTCTCACTGGTGTCTGTGCTAGCATAAACACAGTAACACAGAGCTGGGACTGTCCTGCGGGACAGAGACACTTATATACAGTACAGATACATCTGATACAGGAAAGTGTGACTGTAAAACTATAAAACTCGATACACAGCAGCTAGATACTTCAGTCCCATTTTAAATAGTGGAGTGGTATCCCATTTTTTTACTTTGAAATATAAAGCCAATTTAATGGCACTTTTACTTAACTTCTGCCAAATCAATGCCAATTTTACCAATAAGAGCTTGAAGAGAATTTGTAAGGGATTTTGACTCTTTCCATTGACTCATACTGGTCATATATAAACAATTAGGTCTTAAAGTGTAGTCATTTACATTCAAATTACATAAAGCACTGCTGCCACATTGTACAAAAGGTAAGTTTTACAATATTTTACATATTGTGGTTTTACAATTAAGAATGAATAATAAATGTAGTGAGATGTAAGTAGAGGTGAAACACAGAGATCTGTAAATTCAAACAGCAGTGTTCCTATTACAGATCCCTGTGGTCTCTCACTAAGTATATCAACCCAGGCTAGTATTCACCCCTAGTCTGTACCCCGACTCCTGTCCGGTAACAAATTCTTACACATACTGCCCTGACAGTCTTCTGCCTGCAGGGGGCAGTCCTGTGCTCTCATGAACAGTGTTATTATGGACAGTTCTGGAAGTTTTGCCCATGCTCCTCCTCCCTCAGTGACCAGCTAAGCAGCTATTTGCTAAGGGTTAAGTGCAGTGAAATTCAAGGTCACTGTAAAAAAAACAAGAAGCCAAAAAGGAGACAAAGCTTAAGGTATCCAAGACAGAAATCATGGTCAAAAAAGGCAAGCAAAATATCAACAGCCAAAAAGGAGTTCAAGGGACATCTCACCATAACTAATACTGAGCACAGTTGTCACAGGGAGCAGGGTTTAAGTTAGAGGGGAGGCTTGATGATGGGTGAACAAGGTCTGAGAGTGGATGAGGTGTGTACTGTGGATTTGGGTACCCTCTGGTGGTGGAATGTTGTTACTGTAACATTCATATACTCTTGTTTGGACCCATTACAGCTGTTGCTTGTTCGATGATCTCCTAGGGCTCCTTGCTAGGAAAAAGAACACCAGGAATTCAGTGTCCTGAAAGGATTATGGAGAGTGTTAGCCAGAATTTGCCTTAACCTGCTTGGCTGAGGGGCAGCCTCCTGGACGAGAAGGTTAAGACCCTCCAAAAAGAGCCAAAGCAAGAGCCCACAGCACCAATGCAGAATTAGGGAAAGCAGAGAGAGGGGTGATCTCAACACTGGGACCTTGCAGCAGCTGCACAGAAAACCGATTGGTGACAGGTTTAGAGTATGTTGGACAGGCCTCAGGTAACCAGTGCCCGAGCTGCTCAATGAGACAGGAATGCGTTGCTGAGCTGTGGAGGAGGCGGCTTCAATCTGAAGCCATGGCCAGAATCGATCAGCAGCAAATCCAGACTTCAGTTCCACTAGAACTTGCAAGAGGTCCTCACAGGTACAAGACAGTTATGGGGGTTTACATTAGCGAAAAGAGTAGCAGTAGATGATGCTCCTTGAGAGCCTCGAAGCTGTTGGAAGTAGATTAAAATTGGTCATAAACAGATATTCAGGTGTTCCTTACAATGGAAGAGGAAGTAAGAGGAACAGAAGGGGAAAGGATTGAAAACTTAGAGGTGGTTCAGTAGGAGCTCAGGTTGTGAGAGTCAACTGCTATCTGGAGTCAACCATTTTACTATGTGTTTTGAGTCAGTTGGAGGGAGGGATGATCCAGGGGAATCCAAGATCTGAACGAGGAGGAGCTGAACAGGGATCCTGTTAGCATCCAGGGCTAAGATCTTTAACTCTGGAAATGAGAAGAAATTGGCAATATAATCGACATGACCTGGGATGTGAGCTGCAACAATCAGAAATGGGTCTGAAAAGAAAGCCATTTGATGACTGAAGACTTGCATGATTTCCTTTGTTGATTTTAAATAGCCACGTTCTCTGAATGGATAAGGACCCAAGAAGCAGCAGCAGTGAAAATCGAAACCGTTCGAATAAAGGGGTGGAAATGAGAAAGAGAGAGAAAGGCCAGGACAGTGCTCAGGACCGACTTCGATAATAGCCTCCTGAGCATGGAAGGGCTGTGACTGTAAAAACAGCACAAGACTCATTGAGATACAATACCTTTCCAGTTTGTTCACAACCTAAGTTTTATGCCAAATGGGAAAGAGTGGTGTAAAGATCACATTTCAGGAGCTGAAATAACAGCAGCAGAACCGAACCGACGGAAAGGTGGAGAGATCCCATGGGATGCAGCCATGAGGCTGAGATGCAGGATTAGTGGAAATGAGAAAGTTTTGAGAATGCAGGAGAGCTGGTGTGATAACAGGCGCCACAGTTGGGGGTTGAGCATGTAGTTCTGGGGTCTAAATGGGTATTGATATATTGATATGTAAACGAGCGGCCAGCTTGAAGGAGCTACTGAGCCACATTAACCTGTTGACTTTGTGAACTACTTGTGTGGCACAACCAGTTAAGTGTAGGGAACTGCTGGGTAATGCGGATTGCTGCAGACTGTGAAACACGACTGAACATATTGCGGATGTATCGAACGGATGACAGTGTAGGAATACTGTACAACCAAGTGGACACCATAGAAGGGAAAACCAAAAATGATTCTTAGTAGAAAGCCCATTTGATGACTGAAGACTTCATGATAAGTTGAGATGATCTTCCATTGTTGAGTTTAAATGGCAACGTACTCTGAATGGATAAGGACCCATCGTTTCCTAATGAGGAATCAAACCAGTTAAACATGAACATGCAGCTGGGAAACCATCAGGTATTTTTCCACATCTGTCAAGAACTCAGGTTGCGAGTGCTCGCTTTCACAATTCTGCTTCTGGACTTCATTTCATTTTCACCAGAGGTGTCTGAACTGTTTTATAGCGCCTTTCCAGTCGGCATGGACACTGCTGCGAGGTGTGAGAAGAGGTGTGTGTAGTAATGTGTAGCAGTGTGTGTGTGTTGCAGTGTGTATTTATTTGTGTGTGAGAAGATGACCTCTTGTGTGTTGGGTGGAAGTCCGTTTGTGTTCATTCACAGCACTGGGTTCCCCGGTCAAAAGTGAAAGAGCAAAATGAGTGCAGATCCCCAGACAGCAGGAAACAGTCATAAAAAAGAGAAACTAACTGTATTTTGTTCCCTACAAATAGTTAAATCCCAGCAGACAGGGTAATTCATAATAATAATTAATTGAAGCCCAAGGACACTGTACATAGTGATGAAGAAAATAATTTAAAATAAAAAGTAAGACAAAATAACCAAAAAATGAAAGAAACTGGTAAACAGTAGAGTGAGACAGGAGATTGCTTCTGATCTGTAATGTCTTCTTCGTTATAATTATTACATTGTCTTCAATGGAGAATAATTCAATAGGTATATTATAAATATTATATTGTTTCTTACAGGTAGTGTAGTTAAATCCCAGTAGAGAGAGAGCTATTCATGTATAATGATACAACCATTCTAATTATATGATATATTGAAAATGTTATTTCATTTATTATAACATAATTAAGTGGACTTTATTATAAAAAAACAATAATATATCAATCATAGGAAACGTATGTTAATATTGTATCAATCACGAATTGTCCCTATGGCTGACATAAGGTGATATTGTTCAATTCAGTTGATCTAAATCATGATCTATCTTTGAGGTTAACCTTTAAATTAAATATTGAATTAAAATATGTAGGTCTCAGTCATTGCTGCTCACTATTCACTATCACACAATCACTATTACAGCAAGCAGACTCTCCGGCCTTGATTTTCACAGGTTTGTGCACGATGCCGATTCTGAAATGATTGAACTCCGACTTCTTGTGTGCTGCTGTGGGCAGTGGTGATTGACCAAAACTTCTGAGTATCTCTGGGGATCCTGTTGGAGACATGGACTCTGAGCTGAAGAGGTGAGAGCAGTCTCACACTGTGAGCATGTAGCTCAGAATCATTGAAAATCTTTGAAATTTTGGAGATGGAGGATTGGAGATGAAGAAAGCTGTAACAAGACTCCTCTCATGTTTCTTCACAGGGTCCATCAGAGACCAGTGTCCAACTGTGTTTCTGAAAAGAGTGTCCAGTCAAAGGATGAGCCACTGACCAGAGCTAAACAGAGTTCGCCTGCTGCTCCCAGGTGCAGTTAAGGGACCTGTGAAAGAGTTTTTCCCAAAGGCATTTATCATGTGAGCTTCAGATAGAGAGGCGGTATCTGTCTGTCCAAGAGGGAGGTGTGAAAACTGTCTAACTTTACACTAATGATCTCCAGGAAGAGAGTCAGAAAGGTGTGATGAGTCCTTTCCTGTCTCTTCACAGGGTGAAGCAGGAGAGGTCAGTGTCTCCAGTGCCCAGCTGTGTTACTATGCAGAGTGAGCACTCAAAAGTTGAGCTACTGACCTTCAGAGTTTCCTCCACTTCTGGAACAAGGTAAAGTCTTCGTTTACTACAATATCCTTTAGCAAATTCAAGTAAACTCCTTTACACAATGGACTTTCCAGTTTGGTCACTGTAATCTCCAGACTGTGCGGTCTGGTTGCTGTACAAACGGGGGCTGTCCAGTCTGGTCAGTGTACAGTACACTGTGATTGAGACTCTTCCTGTTCTCTCTGTGTCTGCAGTGAGCCAGCAGTGATCTGTGATTTCTGCACTGAGAGGCAGCTCAGAGCTGTGAAACACTGTCTGACCTGCACTGCCTCCTACTGTGAGACACACATCAGACAGCACTACACTGTCCCAGACCTGCAGAGACACAGACTGGTGGATACCACTGGATACCAGGAGCCCAGACTGTGTCAGCAGCACCACAGAGCTCTGGAGCTGCTCTGTGAGACTGACTGGACACTCATCTGCACTCTGTGTTCAGTACAGGAACACAGAGGCCATGACACCATCTGTCTAAAGACAGAGCAGGACCTGACACAGGTAAGGAGTTTCAGTCGATTGTCTACAGTCTGCAGAGTTCATCTGAAAGAGAAAAAGATGGAGAACCTGTTATCAGAGGATATCTGAAATCTATCAACAGTCTCACACACCTTTCCTGCTCCTCTATACTCTCAGTGAGTGTTCTCTGTATTGAAACAGTTTGTTGCAAAGGGCACTACAGTACATAAAGAGTGATTAATTGATCAATATCTTGGATAGTTTCTTCCACACACCTAATCCTCGTGGACCTCTGTGGTGTTGAACAGGACGTGCTATATCTCCATCTAGTAGTGTAGATAGGAAGTGATGTAGATGAACCAGCAGCCATATGACCCTGCAGCTCCCAGCTGGCAGTCCTACTGGAGCTCAGCAGGTGTGAGTCTGGTCAGTACCTGGATGGGAGACTCCTGGGAAAAACTAAGGCTGCTGCTGGAAGAGGTGTTGGTGTTAGTTGGGCCAGCAGGGGGTGCTTGTGCAGGTCCTAATGCCCCATTATAGTGACGGGGACCGTACATATGAGAGTACAGCTGGTGAAGAGTGGCCTGGAAGATGGTCTTCACTGTCCACACCTCATCACACCTCAGTCTTCACTGTCCACACCTCATCAGATCTTAGCTCAACTACAGATGTCATACTGTATCATGGATTATAACAGTAATATTCTGCAGGTATTCTAATCTTTCTTTCCCCTTATAGATTCACAAGGCCACGAGTGAAGAGGACACATTGACTGTAGTAGAAAGTGAAAGAGATCTGGCTGTGACACTTCAGGACGCTGGCCTTGATAAACTCTACTGGTTAAAAGTGTTTGAAGATGAGTTGTGTGTTACCAGTGTAGCAGCTCTGCAGCACTTAGGAGACCAAGAGTGTGAAGCTCTGAAAAAACACGTTCGCAGGGTCTGGGAGACACGAGCTCTGCAGAGGCTGCTGGGAACTGAGGGCAGCAAGAAAACAGCTCCTCATCAGGACTTGGCTGAGAAACAGGTGACGTACACAGTAGAAAAACCCACTTTATTTAATTTGTTTCAGAAGCTGGAGATGAAGCAGTTCTCTTACAGTAAGATAAAAAGTGATGTAAATATGAATAGATCCACACTGCATGTATGCGTTTTCTCTCAATTTACATACTAGTCATAGACTGGAAGGCGATTAGGTACAGCTGTGGTTACTATCTGTTCCTCCCAGTGTGCTGATAGCCAGTGCATCAAGTTTCTGCCCATTAACCTCTATTAACCTAAACAATACTGATTCTATTAATCTCTACACATATAGGGTCATGTCAAGTGGTCGTGGATCACTGTGGAGACGGTGTATCAGTGCGTTAATGTATTAATGTATTGGAACAGCTCCCTCTTCTTCATTATTTCCCTGTGCAGTTCCTGTGGAAGAGGAACCTGTGGTCTTTTCTCTTCTGGGCCCAATTAAGTTGTGACCCAAAACCTCATTTTTACACCTTTTCTCTTTTCTGATAAGGATGAAAAACCCAGAGGAGTCTTTCAGAGAGAGAATAGACCAGGTGAGACAAGACCTTACGGAGCTTCAGAAACTGCACAAGGGAGGCAAAGACCGGAACAGTGCTGAGGTGAGAGAACTGGAAGACAAGATTCGCTCGGCTTTTGACGTTCCTCAGGAGTGCTGGGTACCTGCTGGAGGGTCTCTAAAGGAGCTGGTGGAAAATCTGCACCAACCGCTCAGTCTTCTGGAAGACTCCTCCCTGTCTCCCCCTGGGAATGTTCCTGATGAGGAGGTGTTAAGAAGTGCGTCTGGAGGCCTGGCTCTGCAGGGAGTCTACTGCACAGGGATTCTGGAGGACTCGCTGGAGAAGAGAGAGCAGCTCATTGAGGTTCCTGAGGGCTTCTCACTGCACAGACCCCAGCACAGCTCCCTTTGCTCTTGTCGTATTCAAGAGTATTCGCTGCGTGAGCTCCTCACTGCGTGTCCTGTGTGATTTTGTTTACATGATCTATGTGGAGCAAAAAAGCGTCTTGAATTTTTTTCAGTATATAAAAAAACGCTAAAGAACATAAAAAGTGATTTACATTTGCTACAGTAAATGTTGCTTTTCTGATTATGCCTGTCCTCTAATTTTCTTTAGTGACAGGCCATTTCTTTCCGATATTTTTTCCAGAGCGGGAATTGATCACGTACAAAACATTTTCATGAAGAAAACAAACTTGTTACCTGTAAAGTCACGGTGAAACTGGTCTTTCAATGTAGTAGTAGTAGTAATAATAATAATAATAATAATAATAATAATAATAATAATAATAAAAATATATTTTTTCATGGCAGCATAACAAGAATCATTTTTTTATCAAAGAAAGTTTAATACAGACACACTGACTGGACACTCCAGTACATGAACACTGCACTGAGAGAGAGGGGTTCATACAGACACACTGACTGGACACTACAGTACATGAACACTGCACTGAGAGAGAGGGGTTCATACAGACACACTGACTGGACACTCCAGTACATGAACACTGCACTGAGGGAGAGAGAGCCATGACACCACGGTCAACAGCACCGGGCATGAGCTGCTCCAGCTCTGTCAAGGGCTGGGCCTGTACATCGTCAACGGCAGGACTAGAGGGGACTCTCTAGGCAGGTTCACCTACAGCTCAGCTCTGGGCAGCAGTGTGGTGGACTACGCCATCACCGACCTGGACCCCTCCTGTATCAGTGCCTTCACTGTCAGGCCACAAACTCCCCTCTCCGACCACAGCCAGATCACACTCTACATGAAGAGAGCACACCAGCACAGAGACACACTGACACAGCCCAGCCAGCTGTATGACCTCAACCAGGCATACAGATGGGACACAGACAGCCTAGACAGATACCAAACTGCACTGGGCCATGACGAAATTCAGACACTGATGGACACATTCCTAAACACTCCGTCTCAAACCAACAAATTAGGCATAAACTTGGCCACACAAAAACTAAATCACCTATTCCACAAACTAGCATCAAAATCTAAGCTAAAAACAACTAAATCAAAAAACTACCAAAAAACAAAAGCAAAAGAAAAGTGGTTTGATACGGAGTGCAAAAACATCAGAAATGCACTACGAAAAGTCTCAAATGAAAAACACAGACAACCACACAACACAGATCTGCGCCTCAGGTACTTTGACATGGTAAAACAGTTCAAACACACGCTGAGAAAGAAAAGAAACACATACATAACAAACAACTTGCAGAAATTGAGGAGTCACTAAATCAGAACTGTTTCTGGGAGAAGTGGAACAATTTAAACAAATCAAAACCAGAAGAATTGGCCATCCAAAGTTGCAACAAGCCCTGCTCAAACTCCTCAATCTCATCATGACAGCTGGATGTTTCCCCGAGGCCTGGAACCAAGGACTGATCACGCCCATCTATAAGAGTGGAGATAAACTCGATCCCAACAACTACCGGGGCATCTGTGTGAACAGTAACCTGGGGAAGGTATTCTGGAGTATCCTAAATACACAAATACTGGCCTTCCTTACCGAACACAATGTCCTGAGTAAGAGTCAGATTGGCTTTTTACCAGATCACCGCACATCTGATCACATTTACACCCTACACACACTGATAGACAAACCCTTGTAAAAGTAACACCACAGCATATCGTTGATCCAATCACACTATTGCTTCCAATCATGCAAAGTACAGTAATTTTTGAGGATCTCCAATTCACCATGCCTTTCACATGCTCATAAAAGATATTGATTTAGGAACATAAACATATTACTGTATGCAAACTTTACTGTATACAGTATGTATATGTATATTTAATGTCTTTACTGTGCCCGTTTTAGTATTGAATATTTAAATGGAAATTTACCACTGAAGGGAAATCTTAGTAGGTGAGCATAAAAAGAATAGGAGCATAACGCGTGTGAAGGCCATAGACGATATTAATTTTGGAACATAAACATGCAGAATTACAGTATATGGCTGGTCTCAGTACTGTAGTGGCGAGGCTTATTAATAAGACAGAATTAAGTGTTGCTGTGCTTTCCCAAATGAGGCCTCATCTCTCTCTTCATCTCTGTGGTGCAGCCACAGAGAAACTATTCATGCAGGCTGATTTAAAGATGTTTTCTTTTGATAAGGGACAGCTCCCAAAGGGGGATGCACTTAGCTAAGCCTGGCTATCATGATCAATGGTCATCTATTGGCGCCTATCTGTCTAGGGAGTGCCAGATGGACATCTGGACCGCATTCCTAGGTGTCAGGAGTAAGTGACTCATATCTCACCTTGATCAACCAATCAGGGACTGGTAGGGCCAAGTAACCCACGTGGGACTCTGATGCCCATGGAACTTTCAGCCAATCAATGAGCTGAAGTTCCTCCAGGTAAAAACAGGCAACACAGAGAGCCTGAGAGATTCAGTAGGATTCAGAGGAGGATTCTGTGGACTTTTCTAAAGGGAATTCAAAGGAGAATTCCAGGGCAGGACGGCCCAGGAGCAGAAGGCTCCCAAGGGCAGGACATTCTCGCAGCGCGCCTCCTGACCATCCTGAGACTCAGCCCGGACAACCACGGAACGGCCAGTGTGTCCGAGTGCCAGAACTTTCCTCTGTTCTAAGAGTCTAGAGCGGAGGTTGCCAGAGAGTAACCAGAGGATCCACCCGAGGTTAGCACCAGTAGCAGGCCTCGTGAACAGGTCAGAACTGTGGACAGCTGAATCACTATTCAGAACTAGCGCTTCATCAGGAATGAACCGGTCCTCTTCCTGACCTGCTGGGACCCACAGTCATCTTTTCTCCTGTGCACAAACTTTGCTAGTTAAAGCCAACACTAACTAGCCGGTCAGTGAGCATCAGCAGCGCACCGTCGCAAGCCGCACAGCACAGCCTGGCACGGAGCCAGAGAGCCTGCAGGAGATCTGAATCCCCAGAGATTGGATGAGTATTCAACTTCAATGCATTACAGCTCGAGAATTCCATTGTTATCCCAACCAGTTGATATCAATTTAATTCCTAAGAGTTATGTACTTGTTTGAGTATCTAATGTAGAAGTTGTAACCAAGTTCATTTACGAAACGGTCTAAATGAATGATATACTGAACGTATGTCCTCTTGATATGTGTAACACTTTGTAACTGATTGAATATATATCTTTTGTATTCTGATAACCCTCTCGATAAGATCTGTTAGGTTTATATGCATATTCTATGTATTAATAAATGTATCCTCGTGTATTAGTACCTGTGTGTGCGTTGTTTGAGTTATATCGCATGGTTGGATTCTAAAGCCATCAAAAGAATCAATTTTGCCCAGAGAGGACAGGCTCAGTGACCACAGCCTGGACACACACACTGGACACAGACAGACCTGGCTGCCCAGAGAGGACAATGTTAATGTACTGTAGTGTCCAGTCAGTGTGTCTGTATGAACCCCTCTCTCTCTCAATGCAGTGTTAATGTACTGGAGTGTCCAGTCAGTGTGTCTGTATGAACCCCCCTCTCTCTCAGTGCAGTGTTCATGTACTGGAGTGTCCAATCAGTGTGTCTGTATGAACCCCTCTCTCTCTCAGTGCAGTATTAATGTACTGGAGTGTCCAGTCAGTGTGTCTGTATGAACCCCCCTCTCTCTCAGTGCAGTGTTCATGTACTGGAGTGTCCAGTCAGTGTGTCTGTATGAACCCCTCTCTCTCTCAGTGGTGTTCATGTACTGGAGTGTCCAGTCAGTGTGTCTGTATGAACCCCTCTCTCTCAGTGCAGTGTTCATGTACTGGAGTGTCCAGTCAGTGTGTGTCTGTATGAACCCCTCTCTCTCGCAGAGCCAATGCGATCCCTGTGCCCTGGGTCATGTGACGGGTGCCAATGTGACCCCTGTGGCTCGTGCCATGTGACGGTTTCGAATGCAACCCCTCTGTCCCAGGTCATGTGATGGGTTCTAATGCGACCCCTGTGTCCCGTGTCATGTGACAGGTGCCTTGCGACCTGTGTGCTGTGGGTGGTATACGGAGGTCTGCCTCGGGGTCAGGAAGCTGGAAGCCGTACTCACCACGGGCTGCAGGTGTACGTGACGTCCAGGTACTTATAGGTGCCGACGCAGGGGTCCGAGAACACGTAGTTAGTAGCCGTGACCGTGCACTGTGTGTTCCCATCGCACCTGTGGGGTGGAGCAGCCGGTTATCAGGAGCTGGTGGGCAGAACTGCGCAAGGGGACACCCCCCCAGGGACTTGTAGTTCTGGAAAGCCTGCAAGAACTACAAATCCCAGGGAGCCGCGGGACAACTGATGGATGACTATCGTGTTTCACGGGGTTGATCGTTTCGCCGCTGCTTTTTGTTTTGCCGGGCTCGACTGGCAGCGGCTGTGCAAGGCGAAGGGGCCATTCCTGCAGGAGAGGGGGCTCCCCACTCTGTACCCCGAGCGCACCTGTGTCCCTGTCCTGGCAGGGTGACCTCGTTCTCCGATCCAGGGTCCCGGAGGATGGTCTTCGAAATGGACAGTGCCAGGTGGTAGTTTCAGCGTTCTGCACATTTCTATAGCTTGCTCACTCTTAGGCCCTTGAGAGTTGTCCTAGAGCTGTCAGGAAACCCTGCAGCTCTCGGACCTTAATCCTGAACACATCCTGAAGGACTGGTGTTACCTCCTTTCACAGCCCCCCGGGAAACATATACATATACATAAACACATATAGTTCCACTAGTTACAGCACATTTCGTCCTGTGAATACCTTTCTCGCTTCCAGCGATCAAATTGCTCAGGGGCAGAGGTGACGTGACCTCCCACCTGTAACTCGTTCTGTTGAGGGATTTATGTGAGGAATATATGTCTGTATACGCACAGTCTGTCCTGGTTTATGTCTGTATTTGCTGTACTTGTTTTTAACGCACAGCTGAACACAGAGTACCCCCCTGCCAGTGCCCTGAGCATCGAAAGGGGCATCGATCAGAATACACAGAGAGGGGTGGGAGGGGGGAACAAGCCGATACCCTGGCTTCTCTCCAGACACAGCTGGGTGAGCTCCTCCAGTCAGGACAGGAGGCTCTACTGTACACAGAGAGGGGTGGGGGTGGGGAACACACCGATACCCTGGCCTCTCTCCAGACACAGCTGGGTGAGCTCCTCCAGTCAGGACAGGAGGCTCTACTGTACACAGAGAGGGGTGGGGGTGGGGAACAAGCTGTTCTGCAGGCAGACGGGACTGAATAGCCTCTCATCTCTGTGCGTTCCCACACTCCTATGGTCCCCGTGCAGCACTGACCATTGGCCTCTCTCACCACAGTCGAGCTCGCCAGTCCCTCCTTCGCAAGTGACACTTCTCTTTACTAGAGGGTCTTTACTTTACTAGCGCAGCCAGCGTGTGTCCGCTGGCGAGCGCTGATGGTCTACACGGGCTCGTTTCCAAATCCCCGGTCCGTATCTGCGTGCCGAGAGGGTAACTGGAGTTCATGAAACAGAGGCTCCTCTAGGCAAACTGCAGGACTGTTCGGTGTCCGTCTCTGTTTAACCTAACCATACCTATCTCTGTACCTATCATGGCCTCCTAATAACCCTCCTCTCTGAACTGGCTCCTCTCACTCTGCTCTCCTCCCCACTGAGAGCTGCTGTGTGGGGAGAGGACTGGAGCATCATCCAAGTGGGGCTGCACACTGGTGGTGGTAGTGGGATCCCCAGGACCTGGAAAGAGCTGCACACTGGTGGCGGTAGTGGGATCCCCAGGACCTGGAAAGAGCTGCACACTGGTGGCGGTAGTGGGATCCCCATGACCTGTAAAGAGCTGCACACTGGTGGCGGTAGTGGGATCCCCAGGACCTGGAAAGAGCTGCACACTGGTGGCAGTAGTGGGATCCCCAGGACCTGTAAAGCACTGTATGTGGTGTGTCCAGAAAAGTGCTGCACTCTTTTTACGGGGTTTATAAACTATAAACACTCTCCAAACTGGCTGCCGAAGGCCCCCGATGGGTCAAGTGGTGTGTATTGAGGCGGGGAGACTCACTGGAAGGGCTGCAGACGTACTTGATGTCCAGGTACTTGTAGGTGCCTACACAGGGGTCTGAGAAAACATCGTTGGTGGCCGTCACCTCACACTGCTTCGTGCCGTCACACCTGAGGGGTGACAACAGCGCAGGACAGCGGTTATTATCACCTCTCACACTCGCAGCCTGGCCTGATATCTATGCCACGATGGTGGTGTAGTTCCCCCACGCCTGCAGTCCGGAACTACAAATCCCAGGAAGCTGCGGGAGAACGGGCGGCCAACTGTCCCGTTTCACGGGGGTTTAGTACGGCGATCGCACGTTCCGGGGGCAGACACCTGACGGGGTGCTCTGCGTGGCGAGCAATAGCAGTGTGGGGGAGGTATGCTGGAGGGCAAGGAGGGGTCCCGTAGGCGACGTTTTGTAGTACAAGTAGAAGAGGGCAAAACGGTTATTAACACAGGTATTGTGTTAAATCAGGACAAGCCTTTCTCAGTCATTGTCGTACCTGCCTTTAGAAATCGCCTGGGGTGATTAGATACCAGTGACACTATTTCGAAAAAAGCAGTGATTGTCTCCATCCCAAACACCACACACCTGACTCTTTGAGAAATCCCCTGGGGTGATTAGATACCAGTGACACTATTTGGAAAAAAGCAGTGATTGTCTCCATCCCAAACACCACACACCTGACTCTCTGCAGGAGACCAGAGTAAGAAATCCCCTGGGGTGATTAGATACCAGTGACACTATTTCGACAAAAGCAGTGATTGTCTCCATCCCAAACACCACACACCTGACTCTTTGAGAAATCGCCTGTGGGGACCAGATCCCAGGTGCCAGGGGGCTGCGAGGAACTGGCTGGTGTCGCTCCCAGCCACACCACCCTGAACGCGCCCGATCTCGTCCGATCTGGGCAGCCAGGCTGGGCCGGGGCCTGGTTAGTACTCGGCTGGGAGACAAGCCTGGGAATACCAGGTGCCGTAAGCTTTCCAGAACGCGGATCGCCCAGTCGGGGGAGCCTCAGACTTTTAATCTGGGGGGGGTCCAGGGTTCAAGTCCCTGCGCGGGCGGTCGGGGGCTGCTTCAATGTACTGCGAATGTCATTACCGATCGTTTTGGGCGGAGGGGTGGGCTCTGCGGCTCAGGGTCTGCGCCTGGGGCTGGGAGGGTTTGCCGGTTCAAACCCCGCGGCCGGCAGAGGAATCCTTCTCCGTTGGGCCCCTGAGAGAGGCCCTTCACCCCCAACTGCTCCAGGGGTGCGGTATAAATGGCCGACCCTGCGCTCTGACCCCCAGCTTCTCTCCCTGTCTGTGTATCTCAAGGAGAGCAAGCTGGGGTCAGTGAAAAGACACATTCCTCATGCCAGAAACTATACAGGGCCCATAAAGTGATGTGATGTTACGCGAGGGGGGGGCAGGAGGTCGGGGTTCGGCAGGAGTTCACCGCTGGGACATGACGGCCTGCTGGGCAGGATGCACTGGGCGTTGGCCAGCTGCTGGGGGGGGCGGCCTTCGCTGCAGGTGGCGTGATCGGCGCGGCCGTAGTTGGCGCTGTACGTCCGAATGAAGCCGCGCTCTGTCAGGGGCGAGATCAACAATGTCACCCTGAAACTCCCAGCTGGCCCTGGACACGGTCTGTGGGGGTCCCGGTGCCCCAGTATAGTGACGGGGACACTGGGCTGTAAACAGGCGCCGTCCTGCGGATGAGACGTCAAACCCAGGTCCTGACTCTCTGTGGTCATTAACAATCCCAGGGTGTCTCTCGAGAAAAGTAGGGGTGTAACCCCACTGTCCTGGCCAAATTACCCCCCTGGTCTTTACCCATCATGGCCTCCTAATAACCCCCCTCTCTGAACTGGCTTCATCACTCTGCTCTCCTCCCCACTGAGAGCAGGTGTGTGGGGAGAGGACTAGAGCGTCATCCAAGTGGGGCTGCACACTGGTGGCGGTAGTGGGATCCCCGTGACCTGTAAAGAGCTCTGAGCGGAGTGTCCAGAAAAGAGCTATATGAGTGTAATAGTTATTATTATTATTAATTCTAGGAGGATAAAGATGAGTCTTACCACAGTAGAGCAGAGTGGAGTACAGCTCGCAAGTTTTGCTCCCGCGTATGTCCAGTGGATGGAAATCTGCAACGTTTTCTGGAACAGAGAAAAACACGTTGGCGCTTTTTACACTGGGGGCACTTCCGGTCGGTTTGGACAAGATGGCGGCTGTGGTCTGGACTATGTTTCCCAGCAGGCAATCGCAAACGACCGGCCCTCATCTGTCACTTGACCAATCGGCAGGCGAGGACTGGTCAGTCAGAGGGGTGGAGGGGTGGAGGACAGAGGTGGTACAGCCCGTCAGAGGGGTGGGGGACAGAGATGGTACAGCCCGTCAGAGGGGTGGGGGACAGAGGTGGTACAGCCCGTCAGAGGGGTGGAGGGCTGGAGGACAGAGGTGGTACAGCCCGTCAGAGGGGTGGAGGACAGAGGTGGTACAGCCCGTCAGAGGGGTGGAGGGGTGGAGGACAGAGGTGGTACAGCCCGTCAGAGGGGTGGGGGACAGAGGTGGTACAGCCCGTCAGAGGGGTGGGGGACAGAGGTGGCACAGCCCGTCAGAGGGGTGGAGGACAGAGGTGGTAAAGCCCGTCAGAGGGGTGGAGGGGTGGAGGACAGAGGTGGTACAGCCCGTCAGAGGGGTGGGGGACAGAGGTGGTACAGCCCGTCAGAGGGGTGGAGGGGTGGGGGACAGAGGTGGTACAGCCCGTCAGAGGGGTGGGGGACAGAGGTGGCACAGCCCGTCAGAAGGGTGGAGGACAGAGGTGGTAAAGCCCGTCAGAGGGGTGGAGGGGTGGAGGACAGAGGTGGTACAGCCCGTCAGAGGGGTGGGGGACAGAGGTGGTACAGCCCGTCAGAGGGGTGGAGGGGTGGGGGACAGAGGTGGTACAGCCCGTCAGAGGAGTGGGGGACAGAGGTGGTACAGCCCGTCAGAGGAGTGGGGGACAGAGGTGGTACAGCCCGCCAGAGCGCCCCGGCGCCCACCCGAATTCCAGCAACAGGCTTTAACACCCCCGCAGTGTGTTGTGTAGATTGTGTTAGGTATTTGCCTCGTCACCTGCACGATCTGCGCTGTGTGCGTGTGTGTGTGTGTGTGTGTACCTGCCAGTACTCGCACCTCGGACCAGGCGCAGCGATACCCCGTCCCCCAGTCTACCTGCACACGGCTGCCCCCCTCCTAGTGGGAGGACACGTCCTGGGGGACCGTGGGGAGTGTTGTTCTGTGTTTTTTCCCCCCGTGGCCGCGGTCGAAAAGCCCAGAGCTGTAACGCGACGCCGCCGAGTTATCACCTGACCGCCCCACCCCCCGTGTCGGGTCCGAGCTGCAGTCGGCGTCACCGTCACGCAGGTAATGAAACGTATAAAGAACTCACAACTACAACCAGAGGATCAGAAACGGGGTACGAGGGGAGAAAAAACACACACGAACAGGGAAAAAAAAAACCACAAACACATTTCACCGCCGGAGCTCATGACGTCACCGGCGTGCTCAAACTGTCTATTTGTGACGTCATTTGTTTTCCCCGCTTGGTTTTTTTCCTCAGATTGTTTCTCGAATTTCAATCGCGTTTCTGCTCCACCTCAAAAAGTACTAAAAAGAAGGGGGGACGGGGGGGATTATTAGACCCTTTGGGTTGATGGAGGCGACATGTCCCCAGAGGGGCTAATAAATGGGCTATAAGTTTAATTATTTTTTCCCAGATGTGTCTATTAAACGACACGATAGAACAGCAGAGCCATCGCAGGCTGGGCGAGCCGGATTACCAGCCGGGCGGAGGGGGGAGATCTCCCTGCTGAGGGACGCCGGAGACGCGGGTTCGAGTCCCCCTCAGTGGTGGGGGGGGCCGACCTGAGCTCAGGCGGAGATCCCGCTGGCCGAAGGGCCGGACTCTCTCTCTTTTTCACTCGTCACGCGTGGTCGCGATGGAAAAACCTGGCGTGGGCGGGGTCGGACTTACAGAGGGCGGCGCAGAGCGCTCGGAACCACATCGTGGGGCCGGGAGACGAGACGAGACGAAACGAGACGCGGCTGAGATGCAGACGACGCGCGGAATCGTCTTTTATAGCCTCGGGCTGGAAGCTCCGACGTCCTGTTGGCCCGAAAGCAAAGACGCGAGAATTTCCTTGTTCCTGGAGAACCCGGACTATTGTTTCGGTCTCCGGGGGGGAGCGGGGGGAGCAGATACCTCCTGTGAGGCGAGAACCCGGGGCCGCAGAAAACGAGAAAAACGAGAATTAATTAAAATGCACGTGATGCCCCGGCACGTTGACTCGGCTTCTGATGGTGTTGACAGCAAGGCCAACTCTCTCTTCCGAGAGAAGCGAAGGGATCGCCAGCGTGTTCTGCGTGTTCTGCGTGTTCCTGCTGGGGGTCGCTGGTGTCTGTGTGTGTGGAGTCTGCGAGTTCCTGCTGGGGGTCGCTGGTGTCTGTGTGTGTGGAGTCTGTGTGTTCCTGCTGGGGGTCGTTGGTGTCTGTGTGTGTGGAGTCTGTGTGTTCCTGCTGGGGGTCGCTGGTGCTGGTGTCTGTGTGTGTGGAGTCTGCGTGTTCCTGCTGGGGGGTCGCTGGTGTCTGTGTGTGTGGAGTCTGCGTGTTCCTGCTGGGGGTCGCTGGTGTCTGTGTGTGTGGAGTCTGCGTGTTCCTGCTGGGGGTCGCTGGTGTCTGTGTGTGTGGAGTCTGCGTGTTCCTGCTGGGGGTCGCTGGTGCTGGTGTCTGTGTGTGTGGAGTCTGTGTGTTCCTGCTGGGGGTCGCTGGTGCTGGTGTCTGTGTGTGTGGAGTCTGTGTGTTCCTGCTGGGGGTCGCTGGTGTCTGTGTGTGTGGAGTCTGCGTGTTCCTGCTGGGGGTCGCTGGTGCTGGTGTCTGTGTGTGTGGAGTCTGCGTGTTCCTGCTGGGGGTCGCTGGTGCTGGTGTCTGTGTGTGTGGAGTCTGTGTGTTCCTGCTGGGGGTCGCTGGTGCTGGTGTCTGTGTGTGTGGAGTCTGTGTGTTCCTGCTTGGGGTTGCTGATCTATATTGTAGATTTGAAACCCCTCCCAGTAGCAGGACTGTATCTGTACTGTCTCAAGATCTGTACTGTCTCTATATGTCTCCTGTACGCTATCTGTACTGTCTCTGTATCTGTAGATATATTCCCTAGATCTCTATTGTACCTGTATTTATTATTATTATTATTGATCTCTATTGTAGATTTGAAACCCCTCCCAGTAGCAGGACTGTATCTGTACTGTCTCAAGATCTGTACTGTCTCTATATGTCTCCTGTACTCTATCTGTACTGTCTCTGTATCTGTAGATATATTCCCTAGATCTCTATTGTACCTGTATTTATTATTATTATTATTGATCTATATTGTAGATTTGAAACCCCTCCCAGTAGCAGGACTGTATCTGTACTGTCTCAAGATCTGTACTGTATCTATATGTCTCCTGTACTCTATCTGTACTGTCTCTGTATCTGTAGATATATTCCCTAGATCTCTATTGTACCTGTATTTATTATTATTATAATTATTGATCTCTATTGTAGATTTGAAACCCCTCCCAGTAGCAGGACTGTATCTGTACTGTCTCAAGATCTGTACTGTATCTATATGTCTCCTGTACGCTATCTGTACTGTCTCTGTATCTGTAGATATATTCCCTAGATCTCTATTGTACCTGTATTTATTATTATTATTATTGATCTGTATTGTAGATTTGAAACCCCTCCCAGTAGCAGGACTGTATCTGTACTGTCTCAAGATCTGTACTGTATCTATATGTCTCCTGTACTCTATCTGTACTGTCTCTGTATCTGTAGATATATTCCCTAGATCTCTATTGTACCTGTATTTATTATTATTATTATTGATCTCTATTGTAGATTTGAAACTCCTCGCGGCGCTAGTTGAGTTTTCCGTCTCGGTTATAACGGCAGCGGGCGCGCGCGCCGGCTTTTTTTTGAATCCTAACGGTCGCCCGGAGCACCGCGCGAGCGCGCCATTAAAATACCACAAATAAAAAGAAAAAGAAAAGAAAAGAATAAAACTCAGACTGAACTCCCAGCCGCGAGTCTGGATCGTCCTCCTCTCCTGAGGGGAAGAGCGGCCTGGCCTGCTGTCGACAGGAGTGTGGACACGGAGAGACTCGCAGTGAGAGACAGGCTCTCAGAGAGACTCCAGCTGCCCCGGACCGGCGGACACGGCGGAGAGAGAGACGGCCGAGTACATTATTATTATCATTATTATTATTATTATTATTATTATTATTATTATTATTATTATTAGACCAGCAGGGGAGGGTAGAGACGGGCGGTCCGGGCGGTCCGGTTTCCATGACGACGGGCCGGATTCACTCCGCTTCAGTACAAACCCGCCGCAGGTCCGGTTCGTGTGGGTCTGCGGGTCCAGCTGAGGTCGTGTTTGTGTGCGTTTTCTAATAATAATAATAATAATAATAATAATAATAATAATAATAATAATACACTTTATTTTATTTTATATAGCGCCTTTAAAGGGGGCTTCTCGAAGCGCTTTACTGCGTGACAACGGCAATAAATAATAAAAAGAGACCCATATACACAAGATAAAACACATTCTACCAGCTGGAGGTCTCCCATGAGTTTAATAACAACAATAATATCCTCGCACTTCTGTAGCGCTTTTCCGGACACTCCACTCAGAGCTGCAATCACAAGATTGTCGAGGATTGTGGAAAATATGTGAGTGGAGACTGCAGCCAGCAGCCATGTCACCCTGCAGCTCCCAGCTACCCTCACTGGAGCCCAGGCAGTGTGAGCCTGGCCAGTACCTGCAGGGGAGACTGCTGGGAAAACACTGAGGCTGCTGCTGGGAGAGGTGTGAGTGGGGCCAGCAGGGGGCGCTCTCACCCTGCGCTCTGTGTGGGTCCTGATGCCCCAGTATAGTGACGGGGGCACTGGGCTGTAAACAGGCGCCGTCCTGCGGATGAGATGTCAAACCGAGGTCCTGACTCTCTGTGGTCATTAACAATCCCAGGGTGTCTCTCGAGAAGAGTAGGGGTGTTACCCCAGTGTCCTGGCCAAATTTGCCATGGAGTATTTCTCGGTCGCAGTTAACGGCAACGTCAGCTCAAAGACTTGGTTCAAACCACCAAATGGAGACGGGCGTGCCGACAAGCGGACTCTGCCCATGCGGGATTAACGCTATAGGATGAGAGATGTGAATGGAGACTGCAGCTCCATGGGTTGGACAAAAGATGGAGACAGCTCGTAGATTCACTCTTTAGGTCGCTGGCTCGTCACGTGCGAATGAGCATAGTCCATCTCCATATCTACCACCGTCGGAGGAAAGTCCCAACAGGCAGCAGGTGAAACTAGAGCTCTGAACACACAGCCCAGAGGCAGACGAGCAGGCTCCCAGCCGAGGAGACCCAGGGCCCACAGGGGAACTGTCGGCTGGTTTTCAGTACCCTCCTGCGCACAGGTAAGTGACTTCGGCCGTCTGCCAAACACAGCCCCACCCTCCACTGACGCCTGGAACCACACAGGGCAGCCCCGAGAGAGGATTATGGGACAGGGGCCACCAGTCCGTCACAAGGCCACGGAGACCAGGGACGGCCGTCAACATCCAAATCCCCTGTCAACAGAGGGAACGCGCAGACTTCACACAGACTGACACTCATATCCCGAAGCTGTAAGACGGATCATATCACCCCACCAGCCTGTCTCTGAGGGACACTGGGGTACCAGAGAAAGTTAACTGAGGGGGTGTGGTACTGTGACACTCCACCAGAGAGAGATCCCCATTACGGTCAGGCTCCTGGGGGACAAGGTAGAGAAACCCAAGTGTCTTCTGGAGCTTAAGAATGGATTGCCTGCAGGAAGCCAGTGTCAACGAGACAGAACATGCAGACTCCACACAGACAGGGGAGGGACTGACTCGAACCCTGGGTCCTGTGAGGTGACAGTGCTAGCTGCCACACCTCCCTGCTGCTTTTTTATTTCCCATGTTTTATCTGTTGCCTGAAACCTCCCTAACATTTCAGGACTCGAAACAAAAGGTTATTTAAACAGTTTATTCACAGGATGAAAGTGCACGTTAGGGACAGTGTCACCAGGAGATCGATATCATCCCTGAAAAGGCATCAGAAGCACCCAGAGGACTATTATTCAAATGAGTACTGAATTATCATCTCTCGTACCACCTCTATTACTACAGGTACTGAAGAATATTACAACACAGAAGAGCTTAACCTACTCCTCTCCCCTGGGGTCACCAACAGACACAGGGGACCCTGGGCCCCATGACACCCCAGCAGGTTACTAATCACTCTCATTGATTACAGACCTACAGACGAGGCTCCTCGGACTTGTCGAAGAAAAGTCTTCACTCAGGTTAGGTGTGGTCAAGCAGAGTCCTTTCTTCATGCGCATGGGGAGGATACATACAGATCTGTGAGGAATCTCTCCATCGAGATGGTAAATGCAATGAGTTTTATAGAGCAAATTCACACAGGAAGCTCATTCTTAGTTTCCATATGAGGAGTTGTTTTTCTCCCTACAAACATTTCTTTGTAATTGACCACGTTCTTCTTAAGAAGCAGTTCTACCTTGCATACAGACAAAAGGAAGTAAATAAATAAAAGGTGCGAAATGAGCTAGACGTTCTGCTGTTGTAGCATTGATATCAAAATGTCAAATAATATGTTTGCAATTGTTCTTTCATACTGTTGCTGGGTAAAAAGCATTTTTCAAAGCCAACTAGACACTATCTTATACACTTTAAAAAAGGTAAATGCTAACATTCTTCCTCGGACTGCCAGTCCCAGCTACCCTGACAGCTGCTGGTCTGCCTGTTCATCTCCTGCAGTTCAGGGCGCCTGAGCTGTAATGCACAGCAGTAATTAACAATAACAGAACACTGCTGACACGATCACGGAAGAGGAATTCGGTGATCACTCTGTCCTGTGATTTAAACTTTCACATGACCGTGAGAAACTAGTCATAGGAGTAAATATATACCAGAATCTCATACGCTTTTGTTAAAACTAAATGTTTTACTTTAATTAGAAATGGTTTATTTCAAACACACTGAAAAGCCTAATTTTCCTTAATATTGGAACCCACACTATCTGTGATCAGCACGTATCTGTCTGGATGCTGTGAGAAAGGTTTAGTAAGAGAAGGTTCCTGTCTTTTTCCAGATGTACCCTAACGGAGTTCCTTCAGGGCAGAGCTCTTTCTAATTCTTCCCCACTCAGAGGGGATTCTACCTTGTAAGTTTGACCTGAATTTCTGCTCCAGCTGTGACCTGAAAGTCCAGATGAACCATTTCCAGTAGGACTGTTCGCTCATATCTGGGGTGATGCTCCACCTGCTGTAAGGAGGACCTGCTGCTCTGTAGGTCTTATAGGGAACAGATTTCATACTATGAGGAGGTCTGAATGTCCTGTTGCTGCTAACTAAAGTGGGACAGAAGTCAGTCAGTAAAATATCACTCTGTCCACTCAAAGCTAAAGGATGGTGAAACTGGAGACCGTGATCAGAGTTATGGTTACGGATGGTGTTTGTGCAGACGGCCGTACAGAAGGGACACTGTTCCCAACAGCCACTGAGCGCCTCACACAGAATCTCATCAGGTCTCCATCTGGACATCTTCAAGTCAAGGTCAGGTGTGCTGCTGCTCTCTTTCTGAAGACTTTTCAGTATCTCCTCAAGTGATGTGGCCATCCTTTCTCTGAAGAACTGCAGGTCTGAGATGTCTTCGTTTTCTATGTTTCTGAAGTCTTGTCTGGGGAGCTCCATGCAAGAACCAAGTTCTGCACAGAACTCATCCAGCCACAAGATGGCGCCACCATGTCTCTCTCTCACAGCTGCAGTGACAGTAGTGTTCACTCTTAAAACCTGCTGTACTAGGTCACTCAGATTGGTGTTTAACATCCTTCTCAGTTGATCTCTGTTGTCTTCACAGTATCTCTCAACACGCTCCCTGATAAACCTTTCAAAATAATCCTTTGGATGGTAAATATATTCCATATAGGAGTCAAAGTCCTCCTGCTCAGCGAGGTGTCTCAGGATGTGGTTCTCCAGGTTGGATCTGTTACCATTGAAAGCAGGGTAGTTCGATTTCATTTTATCTGTGATCTGGATACAGGTCCTATCGCACACTGACTGCTGGATCGCAGGTTTTAGCTCTTTGCACAGAAAATCTACAAAGAATGTGACAGATGTGGCTCCTTTACAGAAGCTCTTAAAACAGTCGAGGTCCTGATCCCTCTTACTCTGGAGGTAAATCAGAGGATCGTTGGCTCCCCTGAAGGCTCTGTGTAATTTCTCAAATCGCTCTACTGCTGTGGTGCACAGATAGACAGACAGTTCAAACTCGTACTCCTTTGTGAATATTGTTTGTTCTATAGACTTTTCATAATCCGTTATTTTCTTTTTTATCTCTCCCAATATTTCATGGATGAAGTTGTCATTGAAATCCACTTTCTCCTCTTCTCTCCTGTCAATGTATTGATTGACAGCTCTCTGTATTTGCTGAGTGAGTTCATTCCCATGAATATCCAACTGTGGGTCTTGAAAAGTAACTCTGTTCCATGCAGATTGTTTCCAGTTGTGTTTGATGTGTTTTTTCTTAGTGAACTGGAACACCTCCTCTCTGTTCACAATCTTGTTGAGGACATCTCCCTGGTTCTTGAATTTCTCCAGCAGGATGTTTTCCACTCTGGCTCTGATGTCCAGCTGTTCCTCAGGGGGCAGCTCTGAGGACACCCTGGTCACCCAGCTCTCCCACAGTCTGTCAAACTCCTCCTCCACTTCCTCATCACTGAGCTTCTGCTCCTTCAGTCTGGACGCCAGGTCTCTGCTCATGTTAATCAGTTCTGATTCATATTCTGATTTCTTCCTGTCCAGCTGCGATCTGCATTTCTTCAGTCTGATCAGTTCATTGCTCTGCTTTCGGGTTTCTTCGATGAGCTCATTCCTCAGGCTTTCAAATCTTTTATCAACATTCACCTTCCACTTAATTAAGATCTCCTGGTATTTTTCCTCTTTAAAATACTTCTCTATTTCAGCTGTCAGAGTGCTGTAGACCTCATCAAATTCTCTCATCAGATCTGACAAGCTCACAGCCAGAACTTTATTATTGATGATTTGGTTGCTCAGTCTGTTCTGTACCTCCAGGGCTCGTTTCCTCATCTTCCATGACCACTCTCCATACTTGTCCTCCAGTTTACTATAAACCATCATTTCCAGGGTGTTTCTGAAGCTGAAGACAAAGTTCTCCCCCAGCAGTGCGTGCCAGAGATCTCTGATCCGTAATTTAAACTCGGACAGTGAGGGAAACTTCACTCCCGGCTGCCACTGAGCGACACTGAGGAGCTTCGTCTTAAGCTCCTGGACGTTCTGGCTGTAGGAGGGGTTGGGAGGAGCCATCGGAGGGTCTCCTTCCAGAAGGTTCTTGAAGTAGAAAACCTGTGACTCCACATCGAACTGGATTATATCACTGAAGCCAGTAACTATAGAGCCTTCCTCCCTGGCAGCAATGCGGGCCATTTCATCCAGTTTCTCCTGGAGATGCCTCCTTCCTTCTGTGTTCTTGCTGTTTGCTGAAGCTTCTGCAACGTTCTGGTGCACAAAAATACAACTTGGTTTGATCTGAACAGACTTCATTCTCAGGAAGGCCTGGACACAGATCTGGAGAATGTCCTGCATTTCAGAGGGATTCTCTCCCATGATGTTGATCACAGTCATGTTGCCAATCCCGATAATAAACGTTGCCAATTCATTGTCGTGACTCAGTGTGGTTTTATTACTGAGCTCTGGTGACCGAAGCCCTTCTGTGTCCACCACCAGGACAAAGTCATACTGCAGCTGGGCTCTGACCTCCTCACTCACTCGCACTAACTGCATGAACGCTCCCCTGGTGCACCTGCCTGCACTCACTGTGAACTGCAGCCCGAACATCGTGTTCAGCAGAGTGGACTTTCCTGAGCTCTGGACTCCAAGCACAGAGAGGACAAACACCTTTCTGTCTCCAAGTCTCTCAGTGAGCTTATCCAGGACGGCCTCAATCCACACCAGAGGCACATGGGCAGCATCTCCGTCCATCAGCTCCAGTGGATGTCCTGAAATCAGCATCTCTGCTCCAACAGCAGGAAGGACACTGACAAACTGTCTCTGACTATTTAGACCATCTCTTGATTGAACAGCCTCATAGAGCTGAGCGGTTTCTCTCATGAGGTGTTGGAGTCCGAGAGTTGCAGCACTAATCTGTCCAGATATGGTGTTCAGGTCCTTCTGCAGTTTCATTTCTTGCTCCTTGTCCTTACTCTTGTCTTTCAGTCTCAGTTTTGTCCAAGTGGAGTGGTATTTCTCCTGAAGCTCACTCAGCGTGTCTGCAGTCAGTTCATCTAGAAACATCCCCAGCCAGTGCAGCATGAACAGCTTGGTGTCGTGTGGATCTGCAGAAGTTAAACACTGCAGGAAAGATCTCATGAAGCCATGGAGAGGGAAAGCTCTCTTCAGCTGCTCACAACGGAGGGCTCTTTTCTCAGCTCTGATCTCGCTCAGCTGCTGTTCGATACTTTTGTTAGCTTTGCTGTTCAGACGATACTGTTCTTTGTCCTTCATGCACCACCTGTGCCACAGCTCCCCTTGCAGAGGCAACAGAGTCTCTTTCAGGGTTGATAATCTCTCCTCTTTCAACAGCTGCAGCAAAACCTGGGCCTTTTCCTTCCCTTCTGTAAATAATTCACTGTCTTCATCCACCCTGAACTGCTGTCGTCTCGCTGCCTGTAAGTATGTCTGCAGACTGGAGGTCTTGTTCACAGTGGAGACGCAGTGTCTGATGTGTGAAATGATCTCATCAGTCAGATCACCTTCGCTCCTGTTCTTGGCTGCCCTTCTCACCTTGGTTGGATTGTTTCCTGGAGGGACTTTACTCTGTCCAGCAAACAGACAGATCAGGGGGGCAGGAGAGTTGAAAATAGCGTCAGCTGTCTTCTTCTCTTCTCCCTCCAGTGGAGACTCTGGGATCAGAAGCACGTTGACAGTGCTGACCTCCTGGAGAAACTGCAGCTGCTCGGGGTGTTTGCTGGCATCGCCGTGGAGGTTCAGGAAAGCCACACAGCTGTCGAACACGTCGTCCTTCCTGCCTCCTGGGCAGTACCAGGCGACCTCCACCACCCCGTCCATGAGCAGGCGGTGTGGGGAGCTGCCCCTGCAGTGCCGGTGGAAAAACACACTGTGTCTCTTGGGGCTGACGACGCTGTTCAGGAACTGGGATTTGGAGACGGAGGACGATCCCAGCCTGATGAAGGACACCGTTGGCACTGGAGTGTTGAACATGTCCCTGCAGTTGTGTTTCACAGAGCTGCCTCTCTCTGAGGGCTCCTTACTGCACCAGGACCTCTTGACCTGCCTCAGGGCCCACAGAGGGAGCTCCACTGCCCCAGTCTCGGGGCTGGGCACCAGGAGGGGTAAGGCGAACTGACAGGTGGAGAGCTTGGTGAAGAGGAACGCTCTCAGGAAGTCACCAGAGCAGTGGAACACAGCCATGTGGACGTCCATGGGGTGAATGTGCGACTTTTTGTTACTGTCCTGTGCAAGGGGCTCTTTGCCAAAACAAAAGAAATCTTTTTGATCAGTTTTAAAATTTTTCCATTGTTCTTCATCAGATTCCATTTCCTGAACTTTCAGAACCCTCGCACTGTAATCCAACATGAAGAGTTTGTGCAGATACTGAATCCACAGGTCTTTCTCAGTTGCTGGTTGACTGGAACTTGAGAGGAGGTTTATTACAAGAACATCTGATTTTTTCATTTTTCTGGGGTATAATCCAGAGAGACCCAGTTTCTGAAACAAATGAAGAAAATCTCTTTTTTCCCTGTTTACAACATGTGTCACCTCTTGCTCAGCTAACTCCCAGCCCTGAGACAGCGATGTTTTCTCCTGGCTCCCAGCTCCCAGCAGCCTCCGCAGAGCTCGTGTCTCCCAGTCCTTGCGAACGTGTTTTTTCAGAGCTTCACACTCTTGGTCTCCTAAGTGCTGCAGAGCTGCTGCACTGGTAACACACAGCTCATCTTCAAACACCTTTAACCAGTAGAGTTTATCAAGGCCAGCGTTCTGAAGTGTCACAGCCAGATCTCTTCCACTTTCTACTCCAGTCAATGTGTCCTCTTCACTCGTGGCCTTGTGAATCAAAAAGAGACAAGAAAGAGATAGAGTACCTGCACAACATTACTGTCATAATAAATAGATCAAGGAAATCCATGATACAGTATGACATCTGTAGCTGAGCCAAGATCTCATGAGGTGTGGACAGTGCTGACAGGTGTGATGAGGTGTGGACAGTGATGACTGAGGTGTGGACAGTGCTGACAGGTGTGATGAGGTGTGGACAGTGATGACTGAGGTGTGGACAGTCATGACAGATAAATGTGATTGTTTTATTGATCACACTGTATTTGATATCTTGGTGTCAAATAATCAGATGATATATTGATATATTGGTATTTGATATAATTTGATATTGTATTTCAGATCTGTATTTTTATTCCATCTCCCTCTCTTGTATCTTTCAGATGACCTCCGCAGACCTTAGACAATCGACTGAAGCTCCTTACCTGTGTCGGGTCCTGTGCTGTCTTTAGAAAGATGGTGTCATGGTCTCTGTGCTCCTGTGCTGAACACAGAGTGCAGATGAGTGTCCAGTCAGTCCTACAGAACAGCTCCAGAGCCCTGTCGTGCTGCTGACACAGTCTGGGCTCCTGGGCTCCAGTTGTGTCCATCAGTCTGTGTCTCTGCAGATGTGGGACAGTGTAGTGTTTTCGGAGGTGTGCCTCACAGTAGGAGGCAGCGCAGGTCAGACAGTGTTTCACAGCTCTGAGCTTCTTCTCCAGACAGAAATCACAGGTCATTGCTGGCTCACTGCAGACACACAGAGAGAACAGGGAGAGTCTCAATCACAGTGTCCAGTGACCAGACTGGACAGCCCCAGTGTGTACAGTGAGGAGTTACTAAACTGAACAGAAGCAGAAACATATTTCTATGTCATATTTTATTTTTAAAGGTCATTAATTCTCCATTACTGCAATCTGCTTTACGATGGAGAAGTGAAAGTTTTCCAACAGCATGAAGTTCAAATTCTTCTGCTTTTCAATAAGAATAACATGCAAAGAATTTACAGAAGGGCTGTCTGAGAGACCAACGCCAAAGTCACAGGGAACGTCTGACACAAGAGAGACAGAAAATCCACGATCGGGGGCCCAGCCCTGCTTAGTGTTTGCCGGCTGTGAAAGTGATCTCCTCACCTTGTTCCAGCAGTGGAGGAAACTCTGAAGTTCAGTGGCTCATCCTTGGAGTGGTCACTCTGCATAGTAACATAGCTGGGCGCTGGAGACACTGGCCTCTTCTGCTCCACCCTGTGAAGAGACAGGAAAGGACTGGTCACAGCTTTCTGACTCTTTCTGGAGATCATTTGTGTTGTAAGAGAGTTTTCACATCACAGACGACTCATATTGTGTGAATAAAGATCAAGTCTCTCAATTGCACCTGGGAGCAGCAGGTGAGATCAGTTTAGCTCTGAAGTTCAGTGGCTCATCCTTTGATCGGTCACTCCGTACAGAAACACAACTGGACGCTGGAGACACTGTCTTCTGCTGCTGGACCCTGTGAAGAGACATGAGAGGAGTCTTGTTACAGCTCCCTGCATGACAGACTGATAACAACTCTCTTTCTGAAGACCGATAGAGAAAACCTCTCTTTCACAGGCCCTGTTCTGAACTCTGAGCCACATTCAGGTAACACTGGTCAGGAAACAGGGAGCAGAGCCAGCACAGCCCAGCCTGTAGGAGTGTTTCTTACCTCAAACCTCATTTATTGTGTGAGCAAAGATCAGATTCCCCAGCAGTCTTAAAGCAATAAAGAGCTGCTGAAAAAGTATTGCAAAATATGCTGTGAGCCAGGTGAAGTGCTTTTCCTTATCAAAGTCTTGGACTCTGAATCTCTGGCTCTGTGACTCCTGCTCCTCCAACACATTTTCTTTGTTCTGAGTTATGAGGGGAGACCTGTTTGCATCCTGCTCTGTACTGAGACGAGGGTGCTTCATAGTACTGTAATGAGGCCATTTTGACTGACCATCAATTAAGCCAATTAGGCTCCAGTTAAGGAATGTTTCCCTTCAAACTAGCCCAACCATACTGGACTCACTTGCGAAGATTTTCACTGATTCAGAAAAGCGTGCTCACAGAGTGAGACTGCCCCCACCTCTTCAGCTCTTCCCTGTTCTTCTTAGAGTCCATGTCTCCAGCAGGATCCCCGGAGAGACTCACAAGTCTTGATCAATCACTTCTGCCCACAGCACCACACAAGGAGTCAGAGTTCGATCTCTTCAGAACTGGCTCCGTGCACAAACCTGTGAAAACCCAGACCGGAGAGTCTGCTTGCTGTAACAGGGATTGTGTGATAGTGAGCTGACGCACTACGCCATCACCGACCTGGACTCCTGCATCAGTGCCTTCACTGTCAGGCCACAAACTCCCCTCTCCGACCACAGCCAGATCACACTCTACATGAAGAGAGCACACCAGCACAGTGACACACTGACACAGCCCAGCCAGCTGTATGACCTCAACCAGGCATACAGATGGGACACAGACAGCCTAGACAGATACCAAACTGCACTGGGCCATGACGAAATTCAGACACTGATGGACACATTCCTAAACACTCCGTATCAAACCAACAAACTAGGGATGAACTTGGCCACACAAAAACTAAATCACCTATTCCACAAACTAGCATCAAAATCTAAGCTAAAAACAACTACATCAAAAAACTACCAAAAAACAAAAGCAAAAGAAAAGTGGTTTGATACGGAGTGCAAAAACATCAGAAATGCACTACGAAAAGTCTCAAATGAAAAACACAGACAACCACACAACACAGATCTGCGACTCAGGTACTGTGACATGGTAAAACTTTACAAACACACGCTGAAAAAGAAAAGAAACACATACATAAACAAACAAGTTGCAGAAATTGAGGAGTCACTAAATCAGAACTGTTTCTGTGAGAAGTGGAACAATTTAAACAAATCAAAACCAGAAGAATTGGCCATCCAAAATGGAACAATCTGACAAACATACTTTGAAAATCTCTATGAAAAGCTCCCAAATACAAATCAATCAGACCAAAACACCATTTATGAAAAACTCAAAATTTTGGAATTGGCTATCAAAGGCAACCAAAACCCCTTAGACTCCCCAATCACTGAGCAGGAGATACTGGACAAACTCCAGGCCCTCAGACCACGCAAAGCCTGTGGCCAAGATGGAGTCAACAATGAGATGCTGAGACACAGCAGCCCAAAGTTGCAACAAGCCCTGCTCAAACTCCTCAATCTCATCATGTCAGCTGGATGTTTCCCCGAGGCCTGGAACCAAGGACTGATCACGCCCATCTATAAGAGTGGAGATAAACTCGATCCCAACAACTACCGGGGCATCTGTGTGAACAGTAACCTGGGGAAGGTATTCTGCAGTATCCTAAATACACGAATACTGGCCTTCCTTACCGAACACAATGTCCTGAGTAAAAGTCAGATTGGCTTCTTACCAGATCACATCTGATCACATTTACACCCTACACAAACTGATAGACAAACACGTCCACCAAAAACAGAAAGGTAAAAATTTTTGCCGGCTTTGTCGATTTCAAAAAAGCATTTGACTCGATTTGGCATGAAAGATTGTTTTACAAACTACTCCAAAGTGGCATAGGGGGCAAAGTGTACGACATAATTAAATCAATGTATTCAGAGAGCAAATGTGCAGTGAAAATTGGAAACAAAAGGACTAAATTCTTCACCCAAGGCCGCGGGGTGAGACAGGGCTGCAGCCTGAGCCCAACACTGTTCAATATCTATATCAATGAATTAGCAGGAATGTTGGAGCAGTCTGCAGCTCCTGGTCTTACACTACACGACACAGAAATCAAGTTCCTGCTCTACGCAGATGACCTGGTCCTGCTGTCGCCCACAGAACAGGGGCTGCAGCAGAACCTGGCACTGCTGGAGCAGTACTGTCAGACCTGGGCACTGACAGCCCATCTGGACCCAGAACAGCAGAACCTGGCACTGCTGGAGCAGGACTGTCAGACCTGGGCACTGACAGTCAATCTGGACAAGACCAGAGTTATGGTTTTCCAGAAGAAAGCCAGACCTCAGGGAAACAGGTACAAATTCACACTGAACAACAACACATTGGAGCACACATCCAGCTACACATATCTCGGTCTCACCATCAGCTCTTCCGGGAGTTTTGACCTGGCAGTGAAGGCACTGAGGGAGAAGGTACTCAGGGCTTTCTACGCAATAAGAAGGAGGCTGACCACAGTCTGGACAACGACACAGGACACACACACTGGACACAGACAGACCTGGCTGCCCAGAGAGGACAGGCTGTGCTCCCACTGCCAGCGGGGAGAGATAGAGACAGAGGTGCACTTCCTACTGCACTGTGACAGATACTCTGGGATGAGAGAAACATTCTTCCCGAAATTCAGAAATCTAATCCCAGAGTTCCCACACCTGCCAGAGTCACAACGGGTCCCAATCCTACTGGGAGAGGGAGGAGGGAACTCGGTTGATCTGGCAGCCCAGTATGTGATCTCCTGTCCCAGCCTGAGGAACAGACAGTGAGCCTGTCTCTCAATAATAATAATACAGTGTGTGATCTCCTGTCCCAGCCCGAGGAACAGACAGTGAGCCTGTCTCTCAATAATAATAATCCAGTGTGTGATCTCCTGTCCCAGCCTGAGGAACAGACAGTGAGCCTGTCTCTCAATAATAATAATCCAGTGTGTGATCTCCTGTCCCAGCCTGAGGAACAGACAGTGAGCCTGTCTCTCAATAATAATCCAGTGTGTGATCTCCTGTCCAAGCCTGAGGAACAGTGAGCCTGTCTCTCAATAATAATACAGTGTGTGATCTCCTGTCCCAGCCTGAGGAACAGACAGTGAGCCTGTCTCTCAATAATAATAATCCAGTGTGTGATCTCCTGTCCCAGCCTGAGGAACAGACAGTGAGCCTGTCTTTCAATAATAATACAGTGTGTGATCTCCTGTCCCAGCCTGAGGAACAGACAGTGAGCCTGTCTCTCAATAATAATAATCCAGTGTGTGATCTCCTGTCCCAGCCTGAGGAACAGACAGTGAGCCTGTCTCTCAATAATAATAATACAGTGTGTGATCTCCTGTCCCAGCCTGAGGAACAGTGAGTCTGTCTCCCAATAATGCTCCAGCCGCCTACAGTAGATGTCAATATTTTATAATATGTCTTTGTTGTAAATATCTGTAACATGTCTGTAGATTTTATTTTACTTTTTGTTTTGTTTCATGTGAATTTCATTTTTTTTATTTGCTTTGGCGACACTGATTGTACCCATCGGTCATGCTAATAAAGCACCTTGAATTGAATTGTGAGCAGCAATAGTGATTGTGTGATAGTGAATAGTGAGCAGAAACACATGAGACCAGTTGAGTTCTCACACCCAGGAGAACACCCTGGTCTCACCTCACACCCAAAGCAAGAATATATATACTTTTTAAAATATAGGCCCTATATTATATTATTTTATAAGGAACACAGCAGAAATGCCACTCTGTGTCAAGCCAATGTGATAGGGGTTTAATGTGCTGTTCATAGGGGGCTGAGTTCACCGAACTACAAACTCGGCACATCTTAATTCAATATTTAATTTAAAGTTTAACCTCATAGACAGATCGTGGGTTAGATCAGCTGAATGGAACAATTCATGATTGATATAATATTAACGATTCATATTCTATAATGAATATATGATTATTTCACTATCCACAAAATTATATTAAAATAAGTGACAATATATTATATCATTAGAATGGTTGTATCATTATACATGAAGAGCTGTCCTGTCTCTCTCTACTGGGATTTAACTACAGCACCTGTAAGAAACAACATCATATTTATAATATCATATCTATTGAATTATTCTCTATAGACAGTGTAATAATTATTAAGCAGGTACTGTACACAGTAATTAGAATGAAGGCATTAGAGATCAGAAGCTCTCCCCTGTCTGTCTCTGCTGTCCCTGTCTTTTAGTTTTGGTTATTTTGTCTTTTACGTTTTATTGTATTTTCTGTATCACTATGTGCAGCGTCCTTGGGCGTCTTGTGAATATTTATGATGATAGTAACTGCCTGTAGGGAACACACCGCAGTTTAAAGTTTCTCTTCTAAGAGTCAGGGGATCTGCGCTCATTTTGTTTCTTTCACTATTGACCGGGCAGCCCAGTGCGCCGTGAAAATACAATATGAGCGTGAAAACACACAAGAGGTTATCTTCTCACATCCACTCACAACTTAATACACACACTGTACCACACATTACTACACACACTACTAACACACACACTGCACCACGCACACTACTACTACTACACACACACACACTCGCGCGGTGAACACGACACCGTGAGAGGAATCAGGAAGCGACGAGTCGAGAGCAAAGAGGCCACTCGCCACCCGAGTTCTTGACGGCTGTGGAAAAACACCTGATGGGCTCCCGAACCCAGAGCTTCGAGCTTAATGGGTTCAACTATTAAACACGGGTCCAGCGAGCCCGAACTCCTCCGACACGCCGAGAAACGCTCCGCCACAGAGCCAGCGATCTGCCGCCCAGTGAGATCAGCTCACAGTTACTTTCAGTTTCAGCTGGTGACACTGTTTAGTCACAGACACTGCTACACACATACACACAGCTACACACACACATCCTGCTACACACACTCACACTACCTGATGGTCTCCCGGCCGCCGGGCTCCCCGAACCCAGAGCTACATTACGGGTCCAATGAGCCCGAACTCCTCCGACACGGCGAGAAACTCGAATTTGCAGACGAGGCTGAAGTTTTTCCTTCCGCCTTGAACACTGGCGCTGTGATGCGGCCTTTCGCCTGTAGGTGGCGCTCTCCAGTCATGTTTAAATGTACCAGTCCTGACGGATGACTGTACACATCCTCAGTCAAGGGGAATATCTAATTAAATAGCGACTGTCCAAATTGCATTTTTGTTCAGATTTCAGAAAATCACAAACCATTTTCAAAAACTCACACTAACACGAACTGGCACTGGGAAAAGCTGAATGCTTTCTGCTGTATTGCTGTGGCCCTTCGCCCTGGTTATAAAAACATCTCACAATTCTGACACTGAGGTGGGAGACACAATAACAGACACCAGTAAACCCCTCATGGGAGACGCACAGCGATCATCCTGCACCAGTAGCCCCTCCTGGGAGACGCACAGCGATCATCCTGCACCAGTAGCCCCTCCTGGGAGACGCACAGCGGTCATTCTGCACCAGTAACCCCTCCTGGGAGACGCACAGCGATCATCCTGCACCAGTAACCCCTCCTGGGAGATGCACAGTGATCATCCTGCACCAGTTACACCTCCTGGGAAACGCACAACAGTCATTCTGCACCAGTAACCCCTCCTGGGAGACGCACACCGGTCATTCTGCACCAGTAGCCCCTCCTGGGAGACGCACAGCGATCATCCTGCACCAGTAGCCCCTCCTGGGAGACGCACAGCGGTCATTCTGCACCAGTAACCCCTCCTGGGAGATGCACAGTGATCATCCTGCACCAGTAACCCCTCCTGGGAGACGCACAACAGTCATTCTGCACCAGTAACCCCTCCTGGGAGACGCACACCGGTCATTCTCCACCAGTTACACCTCCTGGGAGACGCACAGCGATCATCCTGCACCAGTAACCCCTCCTGAGAGATGCACAGTGATCATCCTGCACCAGTAACCCCTCCTGGGAGACGCACAACAGTCATTCTGCACCAGTAACCCCTTCTGGGAGACGCACACCGGTCATTCTGCACCAGTTACACCTCCTGGGAGACGCACAGCGATCATCCTGCACCAGTAACCCCTCCTGGGAGACGCACAGTGATCATCCTGCACCAGTAGCCCCTCCTGGGAGATGCACAGTGATCATCCTGCACCAGTTACACCTCCTGGGAAACGCACAACAGTCATTCTGCACCAGTAACCCCTCCTGGGAGACGCACAGCGGTCATTCTGCACCAGTAGCCCCTCCTGGGAGACGCACAGTGATCGTTCTGCTCCAGTCACCCCTCCTGGGAGACGCACAGCGGGAAAAACGGAGGTGCCTCAGCAAAGCCTGACAGGAGCCAAGCTGGAGAATTCCTGCCGAATTTCCCAAGCGAGGTTTCGGAAATATCTCAGCCCGGGTCGTATCCGTGTTGAGGACGGCAGGTTCCACGTTTCCTCCCCCCAGAACGACGTGCTGCGGAAGGCCCCCCTGAAACCCCCAGGTGACAGGAGAGAGTTATGGGTAGGCCTGCAAATCATCTAACGAGAAACGGATCCTGAAAACTGTCTGTTCCCTGCTTTTGAATCGAGCTTCCCAGTGGGAGACGCGCAGATCGCGACAGTGCCGCGCAGCCATTCCGACAACCCCAACCTCAGGAAAAGACTTCGAAATAAAAACAGAAGAGGTACAGGGTGCGAGTCAGGAGTGGAGCGCATCAAGGGGGAAATTAAAACTCCGGACACAAGCGACGTGGTTTGATAAATCTTCTACGGAAATCAACTCGCGCAAGAGTCCCGGTTGGGCGCTGAAACAATTCGCCACCAGCCCCCAACGCCAGGGGGTCTCGCCCCCCAACAGTGGAGCAGACGTTTTAATTTAAAACAAAATCATCCCCCCCTCCCCACCCCCCACCAATTAGGCAGAAACACCCCAAGGACACAGCGAGCAGGAAGATCAGCGCCGCAGTTTCCACCACCCGAGACCAGCTCAGGTCTCCCGGCCGCGCGCCAGAACTCCCCCCCTGAGCTCCCAGTTGATTCTCACTTGTACGGCATGAGCCCCCAAAACTCTTGCACCCCCATATTCCATCTGTCCTGCGCCTGGAACCACGGGGACTGTGCAGCACCAGAGGCACCCCGATAGTCCCTTTATCTGCTCCGCGCGCTGCAGGGGTCACACAGAGACTAGAGGAGACAGGACGGGGCACCAGAGACACCCCGATAGTCCCTTTATCTGCTCCGCGCGCTGCAGGGGTCACACAGAGACTAGAGGAGACAGGACGGGGCACCAGAGACACCCCGATAGTCCCTTTATCTGCTCCGCGCACTGCAGGGGTCACACAGAGACTAGAGGAGACAGGACGGGGCACCAGGGGCACCCCGATAGTCCCTTTATCTGCTCCGCGCGCTGCAGGGGTCACACAGAGACTAGAGGAGACAGGACGGGGCACCAGGGGCACCCCGATAGTCCCTTTATCTGCTCCGCGCGCTGCAGGGGTCACACAGAGACTAGAGGAGACAGGACGGGGCACCAGAGACACCCCGATAGTCCCTTTATCTGCTCCGCGCGCTGCAGGGGTCACACAGAGACTAGAGGAGACAGGACGGGGCACCAGAGACACCCCGATAGTCCCTTTATCTGCTCCGCGCGCTGCAGGGGTCACACAGAGACTAGAGGAGACAGGACGGGGCACCAGAGGCACCCCGATAGTCCCTTTATCTGCTCCGCGCGCTGCAGGGGTCACACAGAGACTAGAGGAGACAGGACGGGGCACCAGAGGCACCCCGATAGTCCCTTTATCTGCTCCGCGCGCTGCAGGGGTGACACAGAGACTAGAGGAGACAGGACAGGGCACCAGAGACACCCCGATAGTCCCTTTATCTGCTCCGCGCGCTGCAGGGGTCACACAGAGACTAGAGGAGACAGGACGGGGCACCAGAGGCACCCCGATAGTCCCTTTAATAGCCCTGCTGGTCCGCAAGGTCGCCACACACCAGGAGGACGTAGGTCGTGCCCTCGGAGCCCCGGCTCTCCCCCCTGTGCGGCGACGCGCTCCTCTGCTCTTCGGTGTGGAACTGAGGCTGCATGTCCTGATCTGACCTCCCGATCGATTTCGATTGGAATCGGCTCTTCTTTAAAAAAAAAATGAAACCTGGGAACCCTGAATAAGGGGATAACATCGGGCGATACCGTTTAATATCGTGTAATGGCCCCCCTACACATGAATTCGCCCAGTACTCCCCGCTGAAAGGAGAATTAAATTCACACCCGAAGATGGCTCCCCAGCCGAAACATGGGGTCTCTCGTCTCTCTCGTCTCGTCCTTCAAGCAGGAATAAACCTGTTCCTGTTCCTGTGCAGCCTCCCTGCCTGCACTGTATTACATCTGTACTGGACTCTACCTGTGTTTTTTTCTTACAGCCCAGTGTCCCCCGTCACTATACTGGGGCATCAGGACCCACACAGACCGCAGGGTGAGAGCGCCCCCTGCTGGCCCCACTCACACCTCTCCCAGCAGCAGCCTCGGTGTTTTCCCAGCAGTCTCCCCTCCAGGTACTGGCCAGGCTCACCCCAGCTGGGCTCCTGTGGGGGGGGCTGGAGACTGGAGAAAGACAGAGGCGTTTGATCTGGGGAAAAAAGCAACCTTTTATTCAATCAATCAAGGTTTATTGATCAATGCACAACAATACAGCACTCAGCGGTGGTTGTCAGCTTTTCTCGCCAAGAAGAGACGGGACAGCACATCGAGAGAATCGAAAATATTAAGATATATTGAAATAGAGTCAAGGTTGCAGAGTAGGATCTGATAAACCCCAATTTCCAAGCTTTAGATCAACCATTAAGCTCCCACGCCCTCTCCCAGAGGACTGCTGGGGTTTCCAGGAGAACTCTCGCCTGACCCCCGACCCCTGACCCTTGACCCAGGCCCCCTCGCCTGCTCCCGCCCTGCAGAGTCGCCGTAGACACATCATTGGCCGCCTCGCAGTCTCCCTGGCAACGCATTGGACAGGACCGCCCCTCAGCCCCGACAAGCAACCAGGTTCCTGCTGGAAGTGTCACTGCTGGGCCAGTAGGCGGCGCTGCTGCACTGCCGATGACCAGCAGGGGGCGCTGACCTGCGGATGACCCGTGGACGGCCTCCAGCCCGCCCCCTTGGACAACAGGGGGTTGGAGGACTGCTAGGCCAGTAGGCGGCGCTGTTCTGCCTCTGAGCCCCAGTTTCCCGGCGGCCCCGTGTGAGCTGTGTGGGGTACGAGGGTCCGTGACACTCAGGGACCGATCGCTTGGCCACTGACGCTCCAGGACACTGTCCCAGGGGGGCGTGTCTCGTCGCAGGAAGGGACAGCGCAGAGACGCACAGACTGGGGCCGGGACGAGCCCCTCGCTGCGGGGCTGGGTGACGTCGTATCGAGGCTGAACACTGACCTGCACCCCCACTGCCCCTCGCAGGGCACAGGTGCCACCACAGGAACGGACGAGGGAGGGGCTCTCACAGCTAGAGGATCTCTCTGGAGGAGTCCCATCTCTGGGGCTCCGAAGGACCCCCGTTCCTCGCCGGGAGCAGCCGGAGTTTCTCCACCTCTCCCTCCAGCCTCTCTTGCTCCGCCCTCAGTGTCTCCAGGTCTCGCTCCAGCCCGGCTCGCTGGTCTCTCTCTCTCCTCAGCTGCTCCTCCAGCGCTCTGCTCCTCTCCCTCTCCCTCGCCTCTCCTTCTCTCCTCTCCAGCTCCCTCTGCAGCCTCTCCCTCTCCTCCCTCTGTGCCTCCAGCTCCCTCTCCAGCCCCTGCTTCTCCTCCCTCAGTGTCTCCAGCTCCCTCTCCAGCCTCTCCCTCTCCTCTCTCGGTGCCTCCAGCTCCCTCTCTCTCCTCGGCTCCTCCGGCAGTTCAGACAGTCCCGGGCTGCTCTCTGGAGCTCCTCCTTCGCTCACTGCAAGACAGCACATCGTCACCATCACCGTCACCGGACAGCACTCACCTTCCCCTTGACTGCCACATCGGTGTCTCGGCGATCCATTACTACTGCCTGGCGACTCACTATTAGGAGGGAGTCCCGTCATGCTCTGGCATCTCCTGAATTCCTTGAGGGCCTCCAGCTCCTTTTCCAGCTGCTGGTAGGATTTGGGCGTGAAATGCTGGCCACGATTTCCTCTCACCAGCTGCTCCACCTTCTCCAGCAGCTCTGTGACCTGAGTGTGGTCGCCCCTGTACCTGTTGTTGAGAACATGATACCTGTTCCCACACTTCTCCACCAGACGCTGGAGCTCCTCTCCTTCTCTCTCGATGTGCTGCTCAATGGTCGTGTCTCTCAGAGCGTGTGCCTGGGTGAAGAGCACCATCGTGTGTCTCCAGACCCTCTCCGTGAGGAGCTCCAGATGCTCTTCCACGGATCTCCTGTGGTTCTCCGTGAACGGTGAGTCTACAGGGATCACCAGGAGGAAGGCGTGGGGGCCGGGGGGACACAGGGACACGCTGTACACAACCTCCTGTCTGATGTGCTCTGGGGTGGCCTGCGCGGGAGCCCACCACTTCCACCTCCAGCCCGGGGTGTAGACCGCCGTCACCCGCCTCCCGGCCACCTCCCCCTGCCTCCTCACGCAGTACGTTTTCCTGCCCGGCCTGAACTCCTCTCTGCCCAGGATGGTGTTTCCCGATGAGCATTTCCCGATTTTCCTTCCTCCCAGCAGCACGATCCTGATCTCCGAGAGACGCTGTGGTGCCTCATGGGAATCCACCTGTCCCTCCCCTGTCAGAGAGATGGGTTTCGGTTTATAATTCAGAAGTCTTGCTGTCTCACTCTCTCTGTCGGTACACAAGGACAGTGTCTCTGAGGACAGTTTGACTGTAGACAGGGACAGAGAAACAGACCAGAAACTCACCCCCAGCTGTGGCCATTTCTCTCTGTCTCCTCCAGTCCCTCCTCTGTCCCTCTGGAGATCGAGACTCTCTTCCCGTCTCTGTCCCCCTCAGCCTCAGGGGTCTCTCTCCTCTCTCTGGGCTCCAGACCTCCGGAGACTCAGATGTTTCAGATGTTCAGTCCAGCCGCACAATGTCCACTGTGTGTTTCTGTGTTTCTGTGAGAGAAAGCGGATTATTGTTGACCGAGAGGGTGATTAGTTAAATTCTGGGAGCCCCAGGACTCAGACGAGCAGTACTGGGTGACCTCAGGTACAAACTGTTGCACTGAAGAGGCAATACACCCCCCACAGCAGTTAAATCGACACACGGAACAAACCACAGCAGTCTATTCTACTCCAGGATTAACCCATTGAAGGTTTATTCCACACAGGACCAAACCACAGAAGTCTATTCTATTCCAGGATTAACACACAGAAGTCCTTTCTATTCCAGGATTAATGCACTCCAGTTGTCTTCCGGGAGACAACTAGCAGGCGTACGACTAAGATGGTACCAGGTAGATAAAGAAGGAATGAGGTCGAGCAGGAAACAGAGATTGTTTCGCAACCCGTTTACCTGGTTCAAAACCCCTTACTGGAAAAATGTCTATTAATACACCTTTTACTCACCCGATACTCAGAAAATCACCTGTCCTGAGAGCCTGTGTGTTTTTTCATGAGAAGAAATCGCTACTTTCATCCTTTAACTGCACAACCATGAAGGAGAGAGCTCAACACAAACTGATTTTAGAGAAATTACAACTGGAACTTGAATAGGGGGACGTCAGGAATGAACTACCACCCCTGTCTGTGAATGACAGTCCCCGTCAGGGTGGTAGTGATTTCTGTGGAGATATTAGAACCGCACACAGAGGTGAGGAGAGAGGACGTCTTCAGTTCCAGACGCTCTAGTTAATAACCCATTTCAGCACCTCTGAGTGTCTGACCATTTTTGACAACTGTGCTCTCTGTGCTGAGAAAATATTCATGTTTCTCTCTCCAGTCCCCATCTTTCTGAGGAAATCTCTGGATCTGCACGAGAGGAACTGAGATCAGACTCTGTATTTATATCGATATATTCCTATAGTTATTAACCCAATCCTGTACCTCTGATGATCTGATCTCTTTACTGAGCAGTTAGTCTCTGTGCTGTGAAAATATTCATGTTTCTCTCTCCAGTCCACATCTTTCTGAGGAAATCTCTGGATCTGCACGAGAGGAACTGAGATCAGACTCTGTATTTATATCGATATATTCCTATAGTTATTAACCCATTCCTGTACCTCTGATGATCTGATCTCTTTACTGAGCAGTTAGTCTCCATGCTGCTGAGGATTTACTGTCTCTCTCTCCAGTCCCCAGTCTCTCTGAGGAAATCTCTAGATCTGCACAAGAGGATCTGAAATCAGTCTCTGAATTGACTCACCAACTCCAGCAATGCCGAGAGACTCCCATCCCGAGAGCCCCGAGTCTTCAATCATACAAACTGTGACTTTATCGGCTCGTCCCTGACTCGACTCACGGAGATGAACTCAGAGGAGACGTTGTCAGACACAGGCGAAGACTTGTCCTGCGAGTCTCCTCAGGCACGACGAGATGAAAGAGGACGCCTGTCACTCGATAACTCCACAGAGCACTGTGAAGCTCTTCGCAAGAGGAACTGGTCGGGCTGCATTTCCCATCAGGAGGCATGTCGTTAAGGTTGAAGTCATGAGGAATAAATAACAGCTTGTTAAAAGATAACACAGCCGAAGGCCTGTGGCACCTCAGGAAAAACTGAACCTTTACTACAACCCTTAAACAACATGGGTATAAGTGATTGATTTCTAAAGACTGTAAACACCAAGGGAAATCTGAATCTGTGTACTATATTCTATATACCCCTGTGAACTATATACATCTCTGTGTATATAGTATATATAGTGTGTCTGTGTATATAGTACAACTACACACTCCAAGCTCTTGAATTGTTTGCAGTGAACACAGGGTTCACGAAGAATTATGAGCAAAAGGTGACATACAGGAGTGGAGGCCATGATACCCAAATAGATTACATATTAGTTCAGGTGGGTAGCTGCGTCAGCATGCGTAGGCTGCAAAGGAACAAGTAATAGGTTTATTCCATGCTGAAAAAAAGAAGAAAGAGAACACAACGTTTCGGCCGTGGAGCCTTCTTCAGGATCCACTTCTTCACCTGAAGAAGGCTCCACGGCCGAAACGTTGTGTTCTCTTTCTTCTTTTTTTTCAGCATGGAATAAACCTATTACTTGTTCCTAGATTACATATTAGTGAGAAGAATTGATAGAGCGAAAGTCCAAGATGCTAAAGTCCTGCCCTATGAGGCTGTTACCAGACAACACAGGCTACTGGTGATGGACATCACAATATTGAAGGAGCGAAGAATAAGGCAGAGGAAACACCCAGCACGAACAAAAGTGTGGAAACTGAGAGAAAACAAAGTAGATTTCAACAGGCTGGTGAGAGAAATGAAAAACAACACAGAGGAAACAGGGGAGCCTTCAGTTGAAGAAGAGTGGACTGAGATGAGCCACATCCTAGAAGAGGCTGCTACCAGGGTTTGTGGAAAGACAAGAGGAGGCAGACCGAGGGAAAATGAAGAGTGGTGGTGGGATATGGAAGTTCAGGAAACACTGAAGGAAAAGAAAAAAGTGCATACAAGGCACTGAAAGATGGCACTGGAGAATTATAAGAATATAAGAGACTAAAGAAGGTAGCAAAAAGAAGGGTAGCAAGAGCAAAGGAAAGAGCCTGGAAAGAATGGTATGAGAAACTTGAAACAAAGGAAGGAGAGGACCAAATCTACAAGACTGCTAAACATAGAGCGAGACAGAAAAAATATATTATCCGGGTGGCAGTACTCAAGGACGGAGAAGGCAGAGTCTTGATTAAAGAAGAACAGATCAAGCAAAGATGGCTGGAGTACTTCAAAAATCTGTTAAATGTAGAAAATGAGAGGGAGAACCTAGTGGAGGCAGACGTAGTGTGTGGACCAATCCAAGAAATTTCAGTAAAGGAAGTGACAGAAGCTATCAAAGAGATGAAAGTGGGCAAAGCAACTGGACCATCAGGAATAGCAGCAGAACACTTTGAGAACCTCGATGAAGAGGGGATTCAGTGGCTGACGAGATTGCTAAACAATATTGCAAAGGAAGAGAGAATTCCAGAAGAATGGACAAAAAGCAGTATGGTTACCATCTACAAGGAGAAAGGAGACCCAATGGAGTGTAAAAACTATAGAGGAATAAAACTTCTGGAACATGGATTGAAAATCCTGGAAAACATTCAGGAAGATAGTCAGGATCCACAACTCACAATTTGGATTCTCAGCGGGGAAAAGCACAACAGATGCCATTTTTTGTGATGAGACAGTTACAGGAGAAGACACTAGAGAAAGGGAAAAAGCTGTATGTGGCCTTTCTGGACTTGGAGAAGGGATATGACCATGTGCCCAGAGAGGTGGTGTATTGGTGCTTGAGGAAGAAAGGAGTACCAGAAAGCATGGTGAAGTTAGTTCAAGCAACCTATAGAGATCCAACTACGAAGATGATAACACAACGGGGAGAGACAAAAGAGTTTGAAATCACAGTTGGAGTACACCAAGGATCAGCACTAAGTCCTTTCCTTTTCATAAACATTATTGACACACTGACAGAGGAGGTAAGAACAGAAGTGCCTTGGGAACTCATCTTTGCTGATGATGTGGCACTGGTGGCAGATTCAGAAGTAGAACTACAGGAGAAAGTGTTCAAATGGCAGAGGAGTCTGGAAAAGGGTGGACTGAAAATGAATGCAGAAAAACCTGAAATAATGGTAATGGAGAGAAGAGGAGATACTATGACCAATGTTGAGGAGACAAATGGAGGAAAACTGAAACAGGATGATGGCTTTAAACACCTTGGATCAAAACTGGTAAAGGGAGGAGAAACACTGGAGGCAGTAAAACAAAAAGTGAAAGCTGGATGGAACAAGTGGAGAGAAATAACTGGAATAATCTGTGACAGGAAAATTCCTAGAAAGTTAAAGACTGCGATTAGACCTGTACTACTATATGGAGCTGAATGTTTGGCAGTTGGAAAGAGGGAAGAGAACTTGATGAGAAGAACTGAAATGAGGATGTTGAGATGGATTCTGCAGATTTCAATGAAGGATAAGATCAGAAATGAAGAAATCCGTAGATGACGTAGGGTGGTGGATGTGGTTGAGAAGATGCGAGAGGCGAGGTTACGGTGGTATGGACATATCATGAGGAGGGACGTTGGGGAAGTAACAAAGAGGGTAATGCATTCTGAGGTGGAAGGTAACAGAGGAAGAGGCAGGCCTAGAAAGAGATGGATAGATTGTGTGAGAAAAGATATGGAGGTATGTGAAGTGAGTGAGGAAGTGGAGTCACCTGGAGTCACACAGAAGGGTTTGGAGCTCGGTCAGCAGTCTTGGCATCAGATCTTTTCCTGGTATAAAACCCAACACAAGAAGCAGAAACAAACCTCTAGTTCAACAATCCTTTATTAGACATATTCAGTGTTGATTTGGATATTTTCTTTTCCTCATTATTTAGACCTTTATGTATTTGGATCCTGGAGAGTGTCTGCATGCCTCCCCCCAGTTCTTGCAGGTGTTTCTGGGTAACGTAGTTTCCTCCGCCACGCAGAGGCATGCTGGGTAAATGGTCCAGGGATGCCTAGCTTCAGGAACTGCTCTGCGTGCTCTGCGTGTTTGTGCCGCAGGGCACTCCAGCTGCTCTACATGCAGGAAGATGGATGTCAGCTGCACGTCTGCCCCAGTCGGGCTCCCCCGTCGAATATTGTCACGAGTGGGAAGGATAATGACAAGACAACAGAGATCAGGACATGACCGAGTAGGTAAATCAATCCCTAAAGCTAAATCATCCGAACCCCCACCCAGTAAATGATCTCGTCTTCGTTCTCTGGCACAGCTTCGGGGCGAGGAGTAATGATTCAGACACATAACTACCGAGGAAATCCAAAGACCGTTTTACCAAGGATTCTTAAATAATGCCGACAGCGGCCCAGAGCAAGAGCTAAGATACGTTCTAAACTAACCCGAATACAACCTGCGGTGAAACCAACCCAGACACCACCAGACGAAAGGGATCCCGTCTCCTCGCTCGAAAACTGCATCGGCCCACAAGTAGAGGCTGCTTTTAACCAAGGGACGCTTTTCGAGGGAAATCAGAGTTTCCTAAAACTGACAAAAGAGCAAGGTCTCTTAACGAGGTCCGAATGCGCCGCTGCAGTCCGGCCTCGTTAGGTGATCCGGAATAAAGAGCTCTCCTCCCTTTGTCCCGTGATCTGGACTCCTGCATCTGCCTGTTCATCCTGTCTGCCTGGACGGTTGATCGAGACACGTAATCACCTACCCAGGACTTCATTAACCAGGGCTGGTTACAGGAGGGCTTTGACCACACTGGGCTGTGCCTCACTGCCCTCTGCCTGCTGCCTCGCCTGTGTCTCGCACCCCTGTCCGAGCGTCACAGTCTCCCTCCGGTACCTCTCCACTGTCTCCCTCACTGTCTCCCTCAGCTCCTCGATCTCCCCCCGGCATCTCTCTACTGTCTCTCTCAGGTCCTCCGTCTCAGTGTGTCTCTCTACTGTCTCCCTCAGCTCCTCAGTCTCTCTGTGTCTCGCCACTGTCTCCCTCACTGTCTCCCTCAGCTCCTCGATCTCCCCCCGGCATCTCTCTACTGTCTCTCTCAGGTCCTCTGTCTCTGTGTGTCTCTCTACTGTCTCCCTCAGCTCCTCAGTCTCTCTGTGTCTCTCTACTGTCTCCCTCCTGCAGCTCCTGTGCTCCTGTCCTGCTGGAGTGAACTGTGTTGTCGACACACTGACCTGCTGGAGAGTCTCTCTGTGTCTCTCTGCCTCCTCTCTGGCCTTTTCCTCATAGTGCTGCCTGAGCTCCTCCATCTCCCTCTTGTGTGTCTCCTCTCTCTCTCTCCTCTCCCTCTCCTGCTCCTCTCTCACTCCCTCCATCTCTCTCCTGTGTGTCTCCTCCCTCTGTCTCCTGTCCCTCTCTTGCTCCTCTCTCAGCGTCTTCATCTCTCTCTCCAGTTCCTCCAGCGCCCTGCTCCTCTCCCTCTGTCTCTCCTGTCTCAGTGTCTCCTCTCTCTCCAGCCTCTTTCTCTCCTCTCTCAGTGCCTCCTTCTCCCTCTCCAGCCTCTCTTTCTCCTCTCTCTGTGCCTCCTTCTCCCTCTCCAGCCTCTCTCGCTCCTCTCTCAGTGTCTCCAGGTCTGTGTTCAGTTTCTGCTGCTGCTGCTCCAGGTCGCCCCTCAGCTTGGACAGCGTGGAAGGAGGCGGGGTCTCTGCGGGGCTCGTCTCTGGGGCGGCACCTCCGCCGGCTGGAGAACAGGAACACAAGGGCACTGTGAGCCCCCCTGGGCGTGTCCGAGACTAACCCTGAAGCTGCACTGGCGTGGAATGGAGATAGGAGGGGGGAGGGTACCACCCTTATATATCCACCTGTCAACTCTGGGCAAACATCCTTTTGGCCTGAATAAACTGTGGCCTGCTGGGATATGTAATTTTTTTGTGTGACTTTCTTTGCAGGTTAGGGTTGACTTTGTGACTACAAAATCTGAATAGGGCAGTTACAGGGGTGTGGACCTGTACGCGACGCACAATAGATGATTTTGCCCCCCAATCCGTTTCTGGTCTCAATAATCCTCGCTGCTCTCTGCACAGCCTGAGAGGGTACTGCAAGGTGTAGGGGTCCAGACTTACAGCTGGGGGGCTGAACTGCACTCTGCGCTCTGCTCCGGTTCCGGGTGAATTCCTTCATTGCTCTGTGCAGCTCCGCTTCCAGCCTCTGCTGGATCTCTCTCTCCTTCCTCTGCAGCCTCTCCTCCCACTCCTGCCGCAGCTCCGCGATCTCCCGTCTCTCCTGCCTCCCCCCCGGCGCCACTGAAACAGGAGGAGGGAAGCGGTTCCCCTGGTGTCGCTGGAACAGGCAGAGTCCCAGCTGCTGACTATTGGCTTAGTTCCCCTGAGTAAAGTTGTGCTTTCAGAACCAGTGGGGATGGACAACTCCCTCCTGAACTCTCCCTGCTCCCTCCTGAACTCTCACAGCTCACAACTCCCTCCTGAACTCTCCCTGCTCCCTCCTGAACTCTCACAGCTCACAGCTCCCTCCTGAACTCTCCCTGCTCCCTCCTGAACTCTCACAGCTCACAACTCCCTCCTGAACTCTCCCTGCTCCCTCCTGAACTCTCACAGCTCACAGCTCTCTCCTGAACTCTCCAGGCTTCCTCCTGAACTCTCCCAGGCTGCAGAGTGTGTGTGTGTCTGAGACTGTCACTGTGTGTGTGAGAGTGACTGTCACTATGTGTGTGTGTGACTCTGTGTGCAAGTCTGAGTGTGTGTGTGAGTCTGTGTGACCCTGCTTCCCCGTCTTTGAGTGCCATTTTTGCCGCGGTCTTCTCTCTCGCTCTCTCTGTTTCTCTCTCTCTATCTCTATCTCTCTCTCTTGTTCTCTCTCTCTCTATCTCTCTCTCTCGCTCTCTCTCTATCTCTCTCTTTCTCGCTCTTTCTCTCTCTCTCGCTCTCTCTCTCTCTCTATCTCTATCTCTCTCTCTCGTTCTCTCTCTCTATCTCTCTCTCTTTCTCGCTCTATCTCTCTCTCTCGCTCGCTCTCTCCCCCCCTCTTCGAGACCGCGTGCTGCCGTGTCGATCAGACTCACTGTTGGGAGGGTGGACCAGGCTGTTTCTCATGTTGCTCTTGACAAACTGCCGCTTCGCTGTTTCGGCCGTCGGCTCTTTCCTCCTGCTGCCCTTGGGCTCCTCGTCCCTCCAGCCGTTTCTCTCCATCTCATCCGAGAAATAACAGGCGCTCGTCCCCGCCACCATGTCCTCGATCTTCTCCAGCAGCTCTGTGACCTGAGTGCGGTCGCCCCTGTACCTGTTGTTGAGAACATGATACCTGTTCCCACACTTCTCCACCAGACGCTGGAGCTCCTCTCCTGCTCCCTCGATGTGCTGCCCGATGGTCGTGTCTCTCAGAGCGTGTGCCTGGGTGAAGAGCACCATCGTGTGTCTCCAGACCCTCTCCGTGAGGAGCTCCAGATGCTCTTCCACGGATCTCCTGTGGTTCTCCGTGAACGGCGAGTCTACAGGGATCACCAGGAGGAAGGCGTGGGGTCCGGGGGGACACAGGGACACGCTGTACACAACCTCCTGTCTGATGTGCTCTGGGGTGGCCTGCGCGGGAGCCCACCACTTCCACCTCCAGCCCGGGGTGTAGACCACCGTCACCTGCCTCCCGGCCACCTCCCCCTGCCTCCTCACGCAGTATGTTTTCCTGCCCGTCTTGAACTCCTCTCTGCCCAGGATGGTGTTTCCCGATGAGCATTTCCCGACCTGCCTTCCTCCCAGCAGGATGATCCTGATCTCTGAGAGACGCTGTGGTGCGTCATGGGAATCGGCCTGTCCCTCCTGTGTTCCTGTAGGTGGGACGCCCTCCCCTGTCAGAGAGGAGGAGCACAGTTAGAGCCAGGACACTCCTGACCTCTCAGCTGCACAGATCAATTCCACTCAATCAGAAAGTACTGCCCAGTCCCTCACCTCCACAAGGGGGCAGTATTTCCTTATAGAGACTTGAGTCCTTTCACATCCTTGACCCAATCAATTCAATCAAAACACAAAACTATCATTCTGAAACTTCGACGATGAAAAACAGTTTGCAGTGAATGGTAATGTCAATAAAATTGTAACGTGTCTAAAATATCCATATACCACCGCCAGCTTCATTTTCTTAATAATAATAATTCCTCACACTTCTATAGCTCTTTCCTGGACACTCCACTCTAAGCTCTTTACAGGTCCTGGGGATCCCACTACCGCCACCAGTGTGCAGCTCTTTACAGGTCCTGGGGATCCCACTACCGCCACCAGTGTGCAGCTCTTGACAGGTCATGGGGATCCCACTACCGCCACCAGTGTGCAGCCCCACCTGGGTGATGCTCCAGTCCTCTCCCCACACACCAGCTCTCAGTGGGGAGGAGAGCAGAGGGATGAAGCCAGTTCAGAGAGGGGGGTTATTAGGAGGCCATGATGGGTAAAGACCAGGGGGGAAATTTACCTGCTGAGCTTCATTGGTGAACTGCTTGGTAATATGGCTTCTGGCTTATAAACCTTATTGTACTGGCTTAGTCCTTCGTATTAAAGGTCACTGCGGCAAATTCAGGGACACTGAGAGAAGAGGGCTCCTCTTCGGTGAACTCCTAGGAACAGCTTTTGATTAATAGTCCATACCGACCTCCTCGTCAAATCCATTCCAGGAACCGAGAGTGGGCGTCTCTGTACCTCTGTCGTTGATGGGGACACCCTAACATCTCTCCTACCGGTGGAAAGGGGAGACCCGAGAGATCGAGGTCCAGCCCGGGAGGATGAAACCGGGCTGAAGAGCTGGCAGTGGAGTCACAGTGTGAGAGCTCATTGGGCTGGTCCGTTAATAAAGCAGAAGATGGCTGCTCTGTCCTGTCCCTAGTTTCCCTGTGCTTTGCATGTCCTTCCGGTGTCTCTCTGTCTGGGGGGTTTATATTTCCGGGTCTCCCTTTCCCCCTTGCTCAGCGGTGAGGGTCCAGATGTCGGCCCAGGTTCGGTTTCTCTGTGCAGCGCGTCCACTGTGCGTCTGGGCAGGGGCGCCATTGACAGGGACCTGTTTCTGGACTGAACAGCAAACTGCTACATCTGTTTGTTTTACAACCGTTTTTGTGCAATATATGCCAGGGACCTGTGCAATAAATACATTTATATTCATATTTATTTAGATTTAGATGTAGATTGTGCAATACAACTTTTTGTGTACTGTTCTGGTTTGTTCTTTGTGTGTTCTGGACTGTGAGTAAGGTACAAAAAGTGTCTCATGGGAGAATTAAGTCGAGCGATGTGTTTCGTGTCAGATTTAATTGGGAAATTGGCTCTATTGTGTGTCACACCCGTGAGAGCTTAGGGGAGGAGCTCGGGGTCTTCAAAGGGAGGAGAGAGGGAGCAATCAGAAGTAATCAGCTCGCCAGAGAAACCTGGACAGCGGCCTGAGCCACAGCCACGCCTGCCCACAGCCCAAACACCCGTGGTCCAGTTGGTGTCAGAGCAGGAGAACTGGGAAGGTGACGTCGCTGTTTTTAATTTGCAAAGGGAGGGATTTTCACAAAGGAGGAGGGGGGATGTCTGAGGCTTCTAAGGGGACCGAGGTCCCGCCCTTAAAGGCCCCAGGATTCCCAACCCCTTCCAGGACAGTCGAAGTATAGGTTTCGTCTGCTGCAGAGACCGACCTGTTTTTCATTGTTCTGGTGGGGGGAAGACGGCTCTTGCCTTACTCGTTTGGATAATGCTGTGCTGCTGTTGCGCCTTCTGAATTTATCCTGCCAAAAGTCCCGCATTTAAAGAGGTACTTTTTTATCAACCTGCGTCCCTGCCGAAATCCTTCTGCGCTGTGAGCCGATTTGGGCAGTAGTTATCAGTTATAGATCGGTTACTAGGTATAGATCGAGAGATACTTTATTGATCCCGTGAGGGGAATTGCAGTGCAGCAGCAGCTTAACACACACAACACAGCCACAGTGTGACGAATGATACAATAATAATAATAATAGTTCATAACGCAGACGCAAGGTGGGTGCGTTGTACAGTCTGATGGCAGACCTCCATACAGTAAGTTATCAAGTAGGATCGTTGCAGGATTGTAGAACTCTGGCTCTGTAACTCGTCCCTCGGCCCCAGTTTTAAAGAAGTGAGCTGCTCCCTCCTGATTCTGGCTGCCTGCGCGGTGAAGGCTTACTTGGGGACAGAAGGAGGGTATTTCCCGGGGCAGAAGAACTGTCTCAGGGCGACAGAAGGACAGAGAAACAGACCAGAAACTCACCCCCAGCTGTGGCCATCTCTCTCTCTCTCTCTGTCTCCTGTCCCTCCTCTCTCCCCCCTGGAGAGCGAGACTCTCTTCCCGTCTCTGTCCCCCTCAGCCTCGGGGGTCTCCCTCCTCTCTCTGGGCACCAGACCTCCAGGGACTCAGTCACGAACCCCCGCAGAACCCCGGGCAGCTGGGGGTACCGATCCAGATGTGTCGCCGGCTCCTCCAGATGCTCAGCCCCGCCGCACGTTGTCCACTGTGTGTTTCTGTGAAAGAAAGCGGATTATTGTGGACGGAGAGGGTGATTCATTTACATTAGGGAGCCCCAAGACCCCCGAGACACACAGTCGCACTGAAGAGGCAGTGAGCCCTCCACAGCAGCTTACTCTACTCCAGGAGACCCCCAGTCCCGGCACCTGTGAGCGGGAGGGGCAGAGGAGAGCCTTGAGCTGGGTGACGCAGGACAGAGAAAAGCGCTCACCTGCTGCACACCGGTTCCCTTCGGCCTCAGGGACTGTGTGTTAACTCCCAGCGGGTCAGGATGAGTCCACAGGCGTTGAGGGTCTATTCCACAGCAGGGCTGTTAAACAGCAGGCTGATGGAAGGTCAGGGTTCGTCCTCAGTGATCACTTCTTCTCCAGGAGTAGGTCACAGCAGTTGATCCTACCCCAGGACTAAACCACAGCAGGGTCCCCTTCTCCAGAGGACGAGAGCGGCCGTCTGCGTCGGCGTCCTGAGCTGGAGCGGCTGTTCCTGTCTGCGAGAGGAATGTGGAGGAGCGAGAACATTCTCCTCGTGCTCCAGCCGCGGACTCTTCCTGTAACCCCTTCAGGCCGGTGAGTGGAATGGGCTGCGATGGACGCTGTTCTTCCGTGTAGTTTTCACCGGGATGTTATTGTGTTCAGTCTTCCTATCTGTTATCTACCCGTAGAGTCTACAGTTGTAATCGATAATCTACTGTTTATGTCTGTGAAACACAGCGAGAGGGGAGTTCCCGCTGCCTTTCCTCATTCGCACGAAATTCGCCACTGATGAGGAAACAAGGAGCTGAATTTTTAAATAATTTCCCTCTTCAGGGGCGCTACATGAGCAACCACTCAACATGCAGAGGGACATGTGAAAAGAAAGCTGGATCTCATTAACTCATTTTCTCCTCTTGTGTCTCACGGAAAGACCCGTGGAACAAACTGGCCCGGGAGAGGGAGCTCTTTCAAGTCAGTGTATTTTTATATAGCACCTTCCACAACAAGGCTGCCCCAAGGCCCTTAACAATGCAGTTGACCAGACATTGTGTCAATACAGAACCGAAGACAACGGAGGAGAGGAACCAAAACCTCCTCAGTAAGGAGAAAAGAAACCTCTGGGGGTCCAAGGTCAGCTGGCGGCCCAACCCCTTTGGGCATGCTCACATTCCATAATTTACAAAGAAGGGAAAGAAATGAATGTTTAACGCAGTGTCGCAGTGTCGCAGTGTCGACGAAAGCTCTTCACGCAGGTCTGGTGTGGTCACGCAGAGTCCCTTCTTCACGCGCATGAGGAGGATACAATCGCGCAGATCTGAGAGCAGCCTCTCCTCAGAGACAGTCACTGCAGTGAGGTCTATACAGCAGATTCACTCTGGACAGCTCATTCGCAATTTCCAGAGGAGGAGCTGTTTTTCCTCTCTGCGAAACACTCCCTTGCGATTGACCGCGTTCTTGTCAAGCAGCGATCTGACCTTGTCTGCGGACAGAAGGGAGTACGTAAACAGAAGACATTCTGTGGTATTAACGTCATATAACGGGCTTGAATGAGCCTTTTATACTGTTGCTAAGCAGAAAAGGCACAAGGGCAAAGGCAGATAGTCACTATACTACTTCATGAAAGGTCAATGCTAAAATTCTTCCTCGGTAGTTAATATGAGACTTCGTACAAATACATAATGAATATATTATACTGTGTAATATAATAATATAATATAATTATAATATATACTGTATATAATGAATATACACGTTTATAAGAGATGAAGGACACATTCAAAAGGACTGTACTTTACTCTTCCTATTCTTTAATGTACTCAATCAAAATAAACCCGAACCTCTGTGCGGAATAAGGTAGATTTACACACTTTGCACAGTACAGGACAGGCGGAGCACCATCTATGGGGGAGTTCGCATGTTCTCTCTGCATCCCAGGACAGGATGGGGGCTGGATTCTCTCCGGGATTATATTCACCCTTATTTGTCAGCGGCTTTCTGATTCACTAGAACCTCATCCACACGCTGGAGCGCTCACTTGAGGTTACAACACCATCCCGGACTGTCAGTCCCACGCCGGACTGGAAGCCAAGGGCAAGAGAAAACCAGGCCAGCTCAGCAAATCCCATAACTGTTGTCCGAAGTCTTAGACCGGAACGAAAGACTCTGACGCACGACACGACAGACACAGAGAAACGGCATGAGTTTATTTCACCAGGTGAAGAGACTGTGATTCACAGGGAGACGTGGGGGCTGAGTTACACAAACAGGTTTAACAGGAGAGACGGGCTGATTCGAGCTCCTGGGCCGGAGTCCGGACCGCAGCACGTTCCGCGGGGGAGTTTGCGTGTTTCCTCTGGTCTTGCAATCGTCTGGGGGCGGTCTCCCTCCACGCCCCTGTAACGCCACCAGCCGGGATCTGACACCCCCTCCCCCCCAAAAAAAAAACCCTTCTGGGCTGGAGTCCAACTGAAACACAGAGGCCAAAGACGTGAGCTGTTCACCCCTCTCTCTGTGCCCAGAATGCAACACTGCAATCGTGAGTAATAAGCAGAAGGTCACAGGTCACAGGCCACAATGTATAAAGGCAGCAGTTTTCTGCAATAAGTAGACTGCGGACAATTTTAATAAGTCTGTGGCAATTGGTTTTAAGTGAAAAGTATATAACCGAGCGCCTTTGATTAAGCGCATTCCGAGCATTTTTAAGAAATCAGTGAATTGTGAGTAACAAGTGTGTGGCTTTGAGTCACCTGAAACCTTTAAGCACAACTGTAACACAACACACACACACACACACACTGCGAGGGTCCGACACTCCAGATCAGCTCTGTCCCCACAGACCGGGAGACGAGTGGCTCTCGGGGGGCAGACGAGAGTTTTGCTGTTTCGTGTTTTTCCCAAGGGGAGCCGCTTTCCTTCCCAGCATTCCCTGCTCGGCTTCCCTCCTCACATCTGATTGGCCGGTCTCATGGAGGGGGGCTGGGGGGGGCTGTCATTCCCCAAGTGCCCACAGTCCCCCCCACCCCCACCTACCTTAAATCGCCCCATAATCAGAAACAAGCCGGCAGAGAAACTCATTAGCCAATCAGACCCCTCGATCACCATCACACGTCCCGGTTCCCAGAATACTTAAGGGGCTCAGTATTGGGTTTCCCAGCGGAGCCCCTAGCCGACGTCCTCGCGTCTACCTGATTGTCCGACTCCTGAATCCTCTGGCTTCCTGACCTGGGCTTCCCTTTGACTACGATTCCAAGTCCCTCAGGCCCCGTGCCTGATATCCAACCTGCTACCGCGCAGGGGTCCAGTTCTACAGCGGTTTTCGCCGGTACAGGGGGACAGTGATCCCCCCTTCGTGCCCCAAGCAATATCGTTAGAGACTCTAACTGCTAAGCAATTGTCATTGGTTAATTGGTTAATTGGTTAATTGGTTAATTGGTTAATTGGTTAATTGAATGGGATTCATCCATCGACTGTCTTCCAGCTGTTATCCCCCTGAGCTGCTCACGGGAGCTCGTCCGCCCCGCTGGGCTGCTCCGCGAGAGCTCGGATCTGCCGGAGGACGTTCCTGTGAGCGGCTTCTTCCGACCTGGCCCTCTCCTCGTAGCGCCGCCTGAGCTCCTCCCTCTCGCTCCTCTCCCTCTCCCGCGCCTCCCTCAGGTCCGCGATCTCCCGCTCCAGCCTCTCTCTCCCCTCCATCTCGCTCCTCAGCTCCTCCTCCAGTGCCCTCCTCCTCTCCTCTCCCTCGCTCCTCTCCCTCTCCAGCCTCTCTCTCCCCTCCCTCTCGCTCCTCAGCTCCTCCTCCATTTCCCTCCTCCTCTCCTCTCCCTCGCTCCTCTCCCGCTCCAGCCTCTGTCTCTGGTCTCTCTCCTCCCTCAGCGCCTCCTGCTCCCTGCTCCTCTCCTCCCGCAGCGCCTCCAGCTCCCTCTCCAGCCTCTGCCTCTCCTCCCTCTCTCTCTGCAGCTCCCTCTCCAGCCCTCCCCTCCACTCCCGATCCCTCTCCTCCTTCTCCCTCCGCTCCCTCTCCCACTCCTCCCGCAGGGACGCCACGTCTCTCTCCAGCTTCTCGCGCTGCTCCAGGTCTCTCTGCACCATCTCCTCCAGGACGCCCCTCAGCTTGGACAGCGTGGAAGGAGGTGGGGTCTCTGCGGGGCTTGTCTCTGGGGCGGCACCTGCGCCCACTGGAGAACAGGAACACAAGAGCACTGTGAGCCCCGCTGGGCGTGTCTGAGACCAACCCTGAAGCTGCACTGGCGCGGACTGGAGATACGAGGGGGGAGGGTACCACCCTTATGTACCCCCAATGACCAGGCCTTGGCCAACTCTGGGCAAACATCCTTTTGGCCTTAATAAACGGCGGCCTGCTGGGATAGGGTTAGGGTTTGACCCCCGCGGGTCGCCTGAGGGCAGGTCTCCTTCCCCGGCTTCCTGACCCTCTGGGTCCGGGGCTCGGAGCAGCCAGATTTCAACTCCCATGCTCCTGATTCCTCGGCCCCGGTCTCTGTGCGGGGATGGGTCTCCCAGGGTATGGACTTTTGGATCGCTTCCTGGTTTCCACCAACCGGATCGTTTTGGACTCATTCGCATCCCCCCCCGCCTCGAGCCCCTGAAACACTGCGGTCCCACCCTCCCCCGTCAGTCACCCTGTCCTGATCCTGTCGTGTGTCCCCTGTTGCCCTTCTCCAGTCCGGATTCTACCGTCTGCGTAGGGTCCTTAACGGGGGTCTGGGGTCCCCGTCACAGAGGCTGTCTGTCGGGGGCCTTGTATGGCGGAAGCCTCTATCCTCGGGGGCTTTCCCTATTCGACACTCTCTGGAATACACGCAGCGGGAAGCTGGTTCGGGCACGGCGATGTCATCAGCCGCCCTGCGCGTAGCCTGCGGGCGGGTCTCCGGTAGCTCGGGTGGCTGGTTCCCCGTGGCATCACACTGGGGCCCCGCGTTTCGCGCCCAGGGGCGTCGCGGGACCAACCGGTAGGGGGGTGGAGAAGCAGCTCGGGCTCGGTCACACACGCCCGGGATCGCACCGGGAGAACCGGGATCTGGACTCACCGAGTGGGGGTGGTGTTTGGCTGTCTCCGCCCGGAGTCTGGGAGCGTGCCTTCGGCGTCGCCTGGCTCTCTCGCTCCTTGCTCTGCAGCCTCTTCTCCCTCTCCTGCCTCCCCCCCGGGGCCAGGGGGACTCCGCTCACTGAAACGGGAAACGGGAAACGGGACGTCACTGCGGCAGGCAGGCAGGGGTCCCGGTCGGAGGGACGACTCCAGAGAACCGAGCACGTTGCAGAACATTGAAGTGGCATTTTCGGACCGGGCGCAGGGCGGAATACGCCCTGGTGCCGGTCCGGCACACACAGGGGGGTGAGGGACACTCGCACTGGGGTCCGACCCCTCCAGAAGCCAAATAACCGCCCCTGCACGTCTGTGGACTGTGGGAGGACACAGGGGAGGACGTGCAGGCTCTACACAGACAGCATCATAGGAAGAGAGCTGATCTCGGCAGAGCCGACGAGATTTATGATAATTTTTTCGCAGAAACAGCCGATTTCCGACTCACCGTTGGGCGGCGGGTCGAGACTCTTCCTCAGCCAGCCCCTGACGAAGTGCTGCAGCTCCGCCTGCAGCTCGGGCCCCCTGGGCGCCAGCCCCTCCTCCTCCGCGTCCGCGGCCCCGGGGTCCCGCTCCCACTGGCTGCGCCGCCCCTCGGGCTCTCTCGTGAAGTAGCGGGCGCTCGTCCCCGCCGCCGCCGCCGCCGCCGCCGCCGCCGCCGCCGCCATGTCCTCGATCTTGGCCAGCAGCCCCTCCACCTGCGCGCGGTCGCCCCGGTTCTTGCCGTCCAGGACGTGGTACCTGCGCCCGCACTTCCCCACCAGCCACTGCAGCTCCCTCCCGCCTCCCGCCACGTGCTGCTCGATGGTCGTGTGCCTCAGGGCGTCCCCCCGGGTGAACAGCACCAGCGCGTGTCTCCAGACCCCCTCGGTGAGGGGCTCCAGGTGCTCCAGGACGGACCTCCTGTGCCGGGGGGTGAACGGCGAGTCCGCCGGCACCACCAGCAGCAGGGCGTGGGGGCCCGGCGGGCACAGGGACACCCCGAACGCCACCTCCTGCCTGACGTGCTCCGGGCTGGGCGTGCCCGGGGCCCAGCTCGTCCGCCGCCAGCCGGGCGCGTTGACCACGGTGACCCGCCGCCCGGCCTCCTCCCGCTGCCTCTTCACCGCGTAGTGCTTCCTCCCCTTCAGGAACTCCTCGCTGCCCAGGATGGCGTTGGCGGCCGAGCGCTTCCCGCTTCCCGTCTCTCCCAGCAGCACCATCCTGATCTCCGGGAGCCGCCGCCGGGCCTTCTGGGAAGGCTTCCTCCACCCTGTGGGAGAGAGAGAGAGGGGGTGGGGGGTTGCAGGGTTTCTACAGGGAGTTTCCTAGGGTAACTCGCCACCCAGAAAGATGCCCACCTGTCGCCATCTCTCCCTCTCTCCTCTCGAGATCGAGCGGCTCTTCTCCCTGTCTGTGATCTTGTCCAGAGCCGCTCAGGGTCAGGTGCTGATGATCAATGATGATTGAGTGAGACTGAAGGGCTTGCTTGATTTGCCTTGAGGGTACAGCTTCTTGGGGTTTTCTGGGGTGTCTCTGAGGATATGAAGGGGTATGACGCTTGGTTGGCCAAATTTCCCCCCTGAATTGAATATTTACGAGCTCAGAAACCGCGCTCTCCGGTCCCGAGCGGTACGATCGAGGATCAATAACCTCAAAATTAACAACAACATCAACAGGGTGTTACTCCAAAAAGAGTAGGGGTGTTACCCCGGTGTCCTGGCCAAATTACCCCCCTGGTCTTTACCCATCGTGGCCTCCTAATAACCCCCCTCTCTGAACTGGCTTCATCACTCTGCTCTCCTCTTCACTGAGAGCTGGTGGGTGGGGAGAGGACTGGAGCATCATCCAGGTGGGGCTGCACACTGGTGGCGTTAGTGGGATCCCCAGGACCTGCAAAGAGCTGCACACTGGTGGCGGTAGAGGGATCCCCATGACCTGTAAAGAGCTGCACACTGGTGGCGGTGGTGGGATCCCCAGGACCTGTAAAGAGCTGCACACTGGTGGCGGTAGAGGGATCCCCATGACCTGTAAAGAGCTGCACACTGGTGGCGGTAGTGGGATCCCCAGGACCTGTAAAGAGCTCTTAGTGGAGATATTAAGAGAGTCTAGTGTGGAAGCATGTTATTCTATATAAGTATAAGGGACTGAGCCAGAATCAAACCCCAACACTTTCATTCCACACCGAGACTGACTGACCCACAGGAGACGAACAGCCAGTCTGAGCTCTGGGGCGCGTCGTGATGAAGATGAAGAAGCAGAGAGCCAGTAAAGACTGGGCAGCTGGGGCGTCTCTGCAGAGTTTTGGCCGCTATTCCAGTTAGAGGAATGGAATGGGGACAACTGGGAAGCAGGGAAACATTCCTCCGGTAGCCCTTCACAATGTGGAAGAACCACTAGGACCGGTACTTGATTGATTTAGTGTCACGCAGGTAAACGTGCAAATTATGAAAAAACAAAAACGATCAGCATACTGTATCTGGGCTGCGTCTCCCCTGCATCCTCGACGGGACAGAGTGGACAGACAGAGTATTAATCAGTATAGGAAAAGTTGTAAAAGCATTACCCCTTTATGTATCTGAGAAGATGTGGGTACTGACCTCTGACTATAGTCGTATATCATATATTAAATTATGAGAGAGAGTTGGAAATATAATAATAATAATAATAATAATAATAATAATAATAATAATACACTTCTATAGCTCTTTCCCAGACTCTCCACTCAGAGCTCTTGACAGGTCAAGGGGATCCCACTACCACCACCAGTGTGCAGCTCTTTACAGGTCCTGGGGATCCCACTACCCCCACCAGTGTGCAGCTCTTTACAGCACCTGGGGATCCCACTACCGCCACCAGTGTGCAGCCCCACCTGGGTGATGCTCCAGTCCTCTCCCCACACACCAGCTCTCAGTGGGGAGGAGAGCAGAGGGATGAAGCCAGTTCAGAGAGGGGGGTTATTAGGAGGCCATGATGGGTAAAGACCAGGGGGGTAATTTGGCCAGGACACCGGGGTAACACCCCTACTCTTTTTGGAGTAACACCCTGTTGATGTTGTTGTTAATTTTGAGGTTACTGATCCTCGATCGTACCGCTCGGGACCGGAGAGCGCGGTTTCTGAGCTCGTAAATATTCAATCTCTGAGTCTGGATCTGCGCCGGAGTCGTTTTCTTACCTGTCCGCTCCTCCTCCTCCTGTGTGAGAGGAAGAATCGGCACATCTCCGGAGCTGCCCAGGAGCAGTTGAATTCATATTTATCCCGACAGTTATTAACCCATTCCTGTACCCCTGACGATCCGATCACTGTACTGAGCAGTTAGTCTCCGTGCTGCTGAGAATTTACTGTGTCTCTCTCCAGTCCCCAGTTTCTCTGAGGAAATCTCTGGATCTGCACGAGAGAGTCTAAAACCGCTGTACTTTCGTCCTTTAACTGCACAAGCATGAAGAGAGAGCTCAACACAAACAGATTTTAGAGAAAATACAACCGGGACTTGAATCGGGGGACATCAGGACATCAGGAATGAACTACCACCCCTGTCTGTGAATGACAGTCCCCGTCAGGGTGGTAGTGATTTCTGTGGAGATATTAGAACCGCACCCAGAGGTGAGGAGAGAGGACGTCTTCAGTTCCAGACGCTGTAGTTAATAACCCATTTCAGCACCTCTGAGTGTCTGCTCGTTTTTGACAACTGTGCTCTCTGGGCTGAGAAAATATTCATGCGTCTCTCTCCAGTCCCCAGTCTCTCTGAGGACTAGAAGAACTGAGATCAGACTCTGTATTTACTCACCTAAGAATCCCGTCCCGAGAGCTCCGAGTCTCAGACTGCAGCTGGATCTCTGTCTCACTGACGCCGCTGAGGACTGTGTGTGTGTGTGAGGACGCGCTCTCGTCTCCTGGTGTCTTCGGAAAACCGGTCGTGCTCGTTTTTGCAGATCAAAGAGGAATTTCCTGCAGTTCGACACTGGCGGAACAGTGACGTCTGGGTTTTCAGCTCCCAGGAGCCCAGCAGGTGTGGGGCTGGCCAGGACCTGGAGGGGAGACTCCTGGGAAAACACCAAGGCTGCTGCAGGGAGAGTACCCACCTAATGTGTGGGTACACTTAGTGTGGGTCCTAATGCCTCAGTATAGTGACGGGGACAATGGACTGTAAACAGGCGTCGTCCTTCCGATGAGACGTCAAACCGAGGTCTTGACTCCCCAGAGTGTCTCTCTAGAAGGGTAGGGGTGTTACCCCAGTGTCTCTGGCTATATTCCCCCCTATATTATATATATATATTCCCCTATATTACCCATCATGACCTCCTAATAACCCCCCTCTCTGAACTGGCTTCATCACTCTGGTCTCCTCCCCACTGAGAGCTGGTGTAGAAATACACCCCTGTGCACTAAACTGTATACTATCTACTTCTGACAATTGTTTTTTGTTTGCATTGTGTTATTGCTTGTATCAAAAAAACAGTTTGAAAACAGCCGGGGTTATCTGCTTCAACAACAGGGCTGGGCAGCTTGTTCCCTCCTCCCGCCCTTCTCTGTGTACAGTAGAGCCCCCTGTCCTGACTGGAGGAGCTCACCCAGCTGTGTCTGGAGAGAAGCCAGGGTATCGGCTTGTTCCCCCCTCCCACCCCTCTCTGTGTACAGTAGAGCCTCCTGTCCTGACTGGAGGAGCTCACCCAGCTGTGTCTGGAGAGAAGCCAGGGTATCGGCTTGTTCCCCCCTCCCACCCCTCTCTGTGTACAGTAGAGCCTCCTGTCCTGACTGGAGGAGCTCACCCAGCTGTGTCTGGAGAGAAGCCAGGGTATCGGCTTGTTCCCCTCTCCCACTGCCTTTGGCGAAAAGAAAGTTTAAACCCATTTGTCTACCTGCTATAGTTCTAAATGATCTCTGAGGATCCAGACGTATTTCAACTTCCTTCCTTCTTTCTCTGGCAGTTCTCCAGATCTGTGTATTTCATATTTATTTCCTCCTGTGTGATGACTTTGCATTCTCTTACAGTAAGACAGTGGAAAGTCCCATCAAGAAAATATTCATCATCACTGTCTAGAAGCTGTGACTTTGCTGTTTCTTACAGAAAGGAAAAATTCCAGGTAAAGGTGTCACCTGACATTTGTTCACTGATCAGCTGTGACCTTGTTTATACATAAGTCTGTCAGTGTGGGACCCTCCCTTCAGACTGAAGAGACTCAGTTCCTCCAGCATGTCAGTGTGGGACTCTCCCTTCAGACTGAAGAGACTCAGTTCCTCCAGCCTGTCAGTGTGGGACTCTCCCTTCTGACTAAAGAGACTCAGTTCCTCCAGCCGGTCAGTGCGGGACGCTCCCTTCAGACTAAAGAGACTCAGTTCCCTCAGCCTGTCAGTGCAGGACGCTCCCTTCAGACTAAAGAGACTCAGTTCCCTGTGCTTGTCCGTGAGAGTGTCTGTATCCGTGATGGACTGGCGTCCCATCCGGGACGTATCCCGCCTTGCTCCCGTTGCTTGCTGGGATAGGCTCCGGCTGCCCCCTGTGTGCTGTGGGGTCCAGAGTCCTGGTACCAGTTCGCCCCCACCCCAAGACACTGTCGCCAAGTTGGTTTCCTCAGGGTTTTTTTTATTGGAAAACGTTCAGACGTGACAGGCGCGTGTGCGTGTGTGTGTGTGAGACAATCGCATTCCTGGGCATTCTCAAAAGTGCACGGTCTCAGGGTACAGGACTAAGGAGGCATGCTGTCCTTCTCTACACGGGTAAATCCCCTTCTTTTCCCCCAGTGCTACCGGGGTGCCTTGTTTGGAGTACTAAGGAATAATACAGGATCTAAATGCATCGGACGCTGCAGTACTGAGACGCCGTCGGCCACGTGCATTGTGGGATACATGCCCCGGGGGGGGGGGGTGGAGAGGCTGTGCTCTACCAGAGATGAGAAGAATCAGGCGTTGGGGTCCCCTCTAGCATCCCCCTGCCCCCCCGATTCCTACCCTACCTCCTCTTGGGCCGTGACCTCGCTCTCTCGCGACCAGAATCGCGGCGGATTATTCTCGCTCTGAGAGGCCCTCATACTCGGCCCGGCCCCGCCGCCAACCTGGGGTCGGGTGTCCCCGGGGGGGCTGATCTGATCCTGTGGCCGTTCCCTCTGCCCAGTGACGGACCATTGCTGGAGTCGATCCATGTCGGGGATCACCAGTCACAGTCGGCTGGAACTGGTCCTGGTCACAGTCGCAGTCGGCTGGAACTCGTCCTCATCACAGTCACAGTCGGCTGGAACTGGTCCTGGTCACAGTCGCAGTCGGCTGGAACTGGTCCTCATCACAGTCACAGTCGGCTGGAACTGGTCCTGGTCACAGTCGCAGTCGACTGGAACTGGTCCCCGGTCACAGTCACAGTCAGCTGGAACTCGTCCTGGTCACAGTCACAGTCGGCTGGAACTTGTCCTGGTCACAGTCGCAGTTGCAGTCGGCTGGAACTGGTCCCCGGTCACAGTCACAGTCGGCTGGAACTGGTCCCCGGTCACAGTCACAGTCAGCTGGAACTCGTCCTGGTCACAGTCACAGTCGGCTGGAACTTGTCCTGGTCACAGTCGCAGTTGCAGTCGGCTGGAACTGGTCCCCGGTCACAGTCACAGTCGGCTCGAACTGGTCCCTGATCACAGTCACAGTCGGCTGGAACTCGTCCTGGTCACAGTCACAGTCGGCTGGAAATGGTCCCCGGTCACAGTCACAGTCGACTGGAACTGGTCCCCGGTCACAGTCACAGTCAGCTGGAACTCGTCCTGGTCACAGTCACAGTCGGCTGGAACTTGTCCTGGTCACAGTCGCAGTCGCAGTCGGCTGGAACTGGTCCCCGGTCACAGTCGCAGTCGGCTGGAACTGGTCCCCGGTCACAGTCACAGTCAGCTGGAACTCGTCCTGGTCACAGTCACAGTCGGCTGGAACTTGTCCTGGTCACAGTCGCAGTCGCAGTCGGCTGGAACTGGTCCCCGGTCACAGTCGCAGTCGGCTGGAACTGGTCCCCGGTCACAGTCACAGTCAGCTGGAACTCGTCCTGGTCACAGTCACAGTCGGCTGGAACTTGTCCTGGTCACAGTCGCAGTTGCAGTCGGCTGGAACTGGTCCCCTGTCACAGTCGCAGTCGGCTGGAACTTGTCCTGGTCACAGTCGCAGTCGCAGTCGGCTGGAACTGGTCCCCGGTCACAGTCGCAGTCGGCTGGAACTGGTCCCCGGTCACAGTCGCAGTCGGCTAGAACTGGTCCCCGGTCACAGTCGCAGTCGGCTGGAACTGGTCCCCGGTCACAGTCGCAGTCGGCTGGAACTGGTCCTGGTCACAGGGCAGGGCAGACCGAACCACCAAGCGTCGTCATCGTGGTGCCCCACGCTAATCGGCCGCTGCCCGTGAATTAGCGGGTCCTCCCACGGCGTGGCACAGCCTCTCGGCGCTTCCCACGATGCACCTGGCATGACAGTGAATGACCGACCGTGGCGGACTGCAACGCCGAAATGGGGGGGCCCCTCCCGCGCACCCCTGGAGGGGGGTACAGGGGAGGCTGGTCAGAGGCATGCAGCGGGCGGACAACAGCGTGGTCACGGCGGGGGGGAGAGATCCGCGGTCAACGCGGAGGACATGTTGGGAGGTCAGGGGGGACCGCGTCTGGGACGCGTCCGGCTGTGTCGGGGTCTCGGGAGACCGGCCAGACAGCCGACGGTAAAAATGCTCCCCCACCTCTTGGTGATGTTTCTCTGCCGACCCCTTCAAAATCTGTCGTTCTCTGGCGGAGCCAAAAGGGAGAGAACGACGAGAAGGTGCCGTTCCAGACACCCGCCACTCTTAGAGCAACACTCTCTGTGTCTCGCGGCAGATCGCGGTCGGACTGGGACTGTGACTGTGAGGGACTGCAGGTCAGACTGGGACTGTGGGGAGACCGCGGGTCAGACTGGGACTGGGACTGTGGGGAGACCGCGGGTCAGACTGGGACTGGGACTGTGGGGAGACTGCAGGTCAGACTGGGACTGTGACTGGGACTGTGGGGAGACCGCGGGTCAGACTGGGACTGGGACTGTGGGGAGACCGCGGGTCAGACTGGGACTGTGGGCAGACCGCAGGTCAAGCCGCAGGACAGAGAACAGCGGGACTCAGAGAGGAGGTCAGGCCGGTGAGCTCCACAGTAGTGACCAGGCTGCAGCCTGTTTCTTTACACATCATGCAAATAAAAATACACATTCGGCGTCAGTCGCGTGGATGAGCAGGCGAGCGAAGGAGAGGCGCCGGGGGAAGAGCCTTCTCGCCGGGCCCGGTGAGTGTCCAGGGGATCTGGGGCGAAAAGCGAACCCTTCTGACAGCAAGCGCACCGTTCCCAGCCCTCGCCGTGACATTCCCAGCGGGACGCTCGGGGGAGAGTCTGCGGACTCGAAGACTTCCTGTCAGAAAGCGTCCTGGACACAGAGGAATCCTGTCTGTGCTGGAAGGCGTTGGACTACGGCGTGTGAAAACTAGACCCCGCCCCCGGCTCCGCCCCCGGCTCCGCCCCCAGCCCTAGCAGTCCGCGGGGCCGAAGTTGAGCTTGGCGGAGGTGAAGGTGGCGGACAGGTCGGTGTCGCTCTCCAGGGGCAGCGCGGCGGCGGCGGCGGAGGTGTCGGCGGCGGCGGCGGCGCCGTGGAAGTCGCACTCCGGCTCGCTGGACTCCAGGAAGTTCTTCTCGTCGGCCAGCGCGTGGTAACGGGTCGTTTTGGAAGCCTCAGGGCCCTGGGAATGTGAGGACAGGACATCAGCAACATGGCTGGACTGGAGGGGTACAGTGTGACCCAGACTGGACTGTAGGGGTACAGTGTGACCCAGACTGGACCAGTGATCTCTGGACTGGAGGGGTACAGTGTGCCCCAGACTGGACCACACTGGACTGGAGGGGTACAGTGTGACCCAGACTGGACTGGAGGGGTACAGTGTGACCCAGACTGGACCACTGATCTCTGGACTGGAGGGGTACAGTGTGACCCAGACTCGACCAGTGATCTCTGGACTGGAGGGGTACAGTGTGACCTAGCCTGGACTGGAGGGGTACAGTGTGACCCAGACTGGACCAGTGATCTCTGGACTGGAGGGGTACAGTGTGACCCAGACTGGACTGGAGGGGTACAGTGTGACCCAGACTGGACCAGTGATCTCTGGACCTGAGGGGTACAGTGTGACCCAGACTGGACTGGAGGGGGTACAGTGTGACCTGTGGTGGTAGGGTGTGACCTGTGGGGGTACAGTGTGACCTGTGGTGGTAGGGTGTGACCTGTGGGGGTGCAGTTGACCTGGGGTGGTAGGGTGTGACCTGTGGGGGTACCTTCGCTTCCTCTTCAGTCGCCTCCCTGTAGCTCGGCTTGTCCTCCCACTGCGACACCGACTGGGACGTGGACTGATCCTCGGAGAACCGGGTGTACACCTCCTGGACGACCTGGGGCGACCGCAGAGCGCACACGCGTCAGCCAGAGCTTGGGGGTCGGGGGTCAGGGGTCAGGGGTCGGGGGTCAGGGGTCGGCCCTCACCTGGCGGAACGCCTCTCCGTCGCCCTTGCCGGCCTCCTGGGCGATCCTGGCGATGGCCTTGGCCTTCAGCTCCCTGCGGCGGATCCTGAAGAGGCAGGACACCAGGCACACGCAGAGCAGCAAGGCCACCACCCCCAGCAGCGACAGGATGGCCACGTACAGAGGAGGGAGCTTATAGGCTGGCGAGAGGGGAGCGGGGCAGGAGAGGAAACGTCAGAGCGGCCAGGAAGGATAGACAGCTGCTCACAGCCCATTGGCTCAAGGAAGAGTCACTCGTCCTTAATGAAAGCCCATTGGCCAGGGGGAGGGCTCAAGGAAGACTCACTCAAAACTGTCCTTTCTAAACCTTGTGGCAATGTGACAGAGGTCAGAAACCTGTCTCTGAGGTTTGGACCAGCTTGGCCAAGACCTACTGGTTGGAATGGGAGAAGCTCATAGGAGTTCCAGTTTTACAGGCGAAACTAGCGATCATCACCCTCAGAAAACCCAAATACAATAAAACATGTTCCTAAGTGCACACACTGGACTGCAATTACATTGGACTGCCTGCCCAGCCGATAGAGAATAAGACATTTAACTGAACTTTAACTGAATTGACAGAGAGGAGAGAGGAGAGAGAGACATAAGGGTCAGAGAGGAGAGAGGACAGAGGAGAGAGATAGACACATGGGTCAGAGAGGAGAGAGGACAGAGGAGAGAGAGAGACACAGGGGTCAGAGAGAGAGACAGGAGAGAGAGTCACAGGGGTCAGAGAGGAGAGAGAGACAGGAGAGAGGCAGGGGGTAGGTGCAGCTCGGGGTGGGGGTATTAAATGAAAAGACTGAGCCATGTGGTTCAGCCGGGCCAGGGCGCTCGCTCTCTCTCTCAGTGGCACAGCGCCCCCTTGTGGCCGGCTTAATGACAGCCCATTGGCTCAAGGAAGAGTCAATCAAGCTTAATGACAGCCCATTGGCTCAAGCAAGAGTCAATCAAGCTTAATGACAGCCCACTGGCTCAAGCAAGAGTCAATCAAGCTTAATGACACCCCACTGGCTAAAGGAAGAGTCAATCAAGCTTAATGACAGTCCATTGGCTCAAGGAAGAGTCAATCAAGCTTAATGACAGCCCACTGGCTCAAGGAAGAGTCAATCAAGCTTAATGACAGCCCATTGGCTCAAGCAAGAGTCAATCAAGCTTAATGACAGCCCACTGGCTCAAGCAAGAGTCAATCAAGCTTAATGACACCCCACTGGCTAAAGGAAGAGTCAATCAAGCTTAATGACAGTCCATTGGCTCAAGGAAGAGTCAATCAAGCTTAATGACAGCCCACTGGCTCAAGGAAGAGTCAATCAAGCTTAATGACACCCCACTGGCTCAAGGAAGAGTCAATCAAGCTTAATGACAGCCCATTGGCTCAAGGAAGAGTCAATCAAGCTTAATGACAGCCCACTGGCTCAAGGAAGAGTCAATCAAGCTTAATGACAGCCCATTGGCTCAAGCAAGAGTCAATCAAGCTTAATGACAGCCCATTGGCCAGGGGGAGGCCTCATTGAAGACACACTCAACCTCAGGGTGGGATGAGCCGGGCCAGGGCTCTCTCTCGTGTCTGTGCAGCGCCCCCTATTGGCCCCCAGGCAGGCAGTGCTGTCGGTGAGGGAGGCCTCTGCCCGCCCTTCCCCTCCTCTCCCCGTGTGCGCGTGCGCAGTCGGCGGGGCTTGTAGCCGCCCTCGGACCCAGAACCGGGAGCCCGGCGCAAGGGGATCGGGCCTGACCTTGCACCCTGGCGTAGATGCTGGCGACGGCCCGGCCCTGCGGGTCGGCGATCTGGTAGAGCCCGCCGTCGGCCGGCTTTAGCTCCCGCAGGGCCCACAGCCCGCCCTCCAGCAGGAGGCGCCGGCCGTAGCGCAGGTCGGCCACCTCCCCGTCGCGCACCAGCACGCGGGCGGCCCGCTCGCCGTCGGGGGTGAAGAGCAGGCTGGCGGCCGCGCCCCCCGGCGCCAGGTCCATCTTCAGGGTGCCCCCCCAGGGCAGGTCGGCGTAGCGGGTGGGCTCTGGACCGGGGACGGAGAGGCACGGCAGAACGTTACGGGGTTGAAGGGAAAAGGGTAAAGGTCAAAGGTCAGTATAACCAGGTTTGGCTGGAGGTTTTTCTACGGGCTGAGGGACAGCTGCCCAGTCACGTCAGCCTCTGGGCACCGCTACGGCGGTGTGCGCGGACAGCTGTCCTCGATGACGAGGGGGCGTTCATGGACTCTACCGTCCCCGAAGGGCTCCCAGAGGCTGGAGGGAAGGGTGGCTGTTTTTTTTTGTGAAATGCGACGGAATGATTCTCCTAGACGAGTCAATGACCGGCATGATCGCGTCGTCCCCGCCCTCGCTCGGAAATATGGAGCGAGTCGGGCCTGGTTCTGGTGTTTTATGATGACGGTGATGGCAGTGGCGATGATGATGCACACAATAACAATAATAAATTGTGATGATGATGGAGCCAGTGATGATGACTAATAGTCACAGTGATGATGATGATGACAGTGACCGTGACTGATAGGGATATGTTGACTAATAATGATGATTATTGAAAGTGACAGTGATGATGATGAGTGAGTGTTGGTGATGATAGTGACTGATAGTGATGATGAGTAATAGTGATGATCATGACAGTGACGATGATGATGACGATGAGAAATAGTGATGAAGATGATAGTGACTGATGATGATTGTGATAGATTTGGTGATGATGATGATGATAGTGACAGTGATGATGTTGCTAGTGATGAAGATGTTAGTGACAGTGATGATGATGAGAGATAGTGACGGTGATGATAGTGATGAAGATGTTAGTGACGATGATTATGACGGTGATGATAGTAATGATGATGGTGATGAAGATGAATGATAGTGACGGTGATGATGACGGTGATGATGAGTGACAGTGACGGTGATGATAGTGATGAAATTGATAGTGACATTGATAATGATGATTGTGACGGTGATGATGATGATAGTGGCAGTGATGATAGTCAGTGATGATGACAGTGATGATGATGAGAGATAGTGACGGCGATGATAGTGATGAAGATGATAGTGACATTGATGATGATTGTGACGGTGATGATGATGATAGTGGCAGTGATGATAGTCAGTGATGATGACGGTGATGATGAGAAATAGTGACGGTGATGATAGTGATGAAGATGATAGTGACATTGATAATGATGATTGTGACGGTGATGATGATGATAGTGGCAGTGATGATGGTCAGTGATGATGACGGTGATGATGATGAGAGAAGGCAACGCTGATGGCGGTCTGGTCTCACCTCTCAGTACCAGACACACCCTGTCCAGCTCTCTGCCCTCCCAGTCGCGCACGATGTAGACCCCCTGGTCTCCAGCCGTCACGGCGTGCAGACTCCAGTGCCGGCTGCCCACAGAGACGCGCGCCAGGTACCGCGGGTCCGGCGTCTGGCTGCGGTTCAGCAGCACCAGGGTCTCGTTCCCTCCGGACGGCAAGGGCTCGAACTCCAGGAGCAGCCTGGAGACGTCCTCTCTCAGCGCGAGCTCCAGGGAGCCTCCGGTCTGCACCAGGTGCTCGGTGAAGCAGTCTGACACGGCAGAGGGGAGAGAGACAGAGGGGTGTCGTCTTGTAGCATTCCTGTCTCTCTCTCAGCCTGTCTGTCTCTCCAGGCTCTTACCTCTCACCGTCACAGTGATGTTGTGGGTGTGCCTGTCTCTCTCTCAGCCTGTCTGTCTCTCCAGGCTCTTACCTCTGACCATCACGGTGATGTTGGCGATGTACCAGGACTGCCTCAGCCTCACCAGGTAGACCCCACTGTCGGCCGCGGTGACGTTTCTCAGGACCAGCTGGCCGGACTCGTTGTGGAAGAGACACCTGGGCTCCAGGACGCGCCCCTCTGCCATCAGGGCCCTGGAGGAGTCTGGGTCGGTCGCGGGCTGGAACAGCACCTCGGCCGACTGGTTCGTGGGCACTGGGATGTAGAGGTGTTCACCGAGGAGAAGAGTCTTCGTCTCCTCCGTCCCTGGGGAGAGAGTGAGCTGGAGTCGCAGAGAGATCCTCTCACACACTGGTGAAGCCCTCCCCCTGCTGTCAGTTCTAGGGTATTACAACCACCCCTGCCATCACACTCCCCCTAGTGCCCATTCCTGGGTATTACAGGACCCTCCTCTCCGGACACTCAGAAAGACATCGAGGTGGGACCTCTGTGTGGGACCGGGAACCCACACTCGGCCCCCGGTTCGGGACTCTTACCGGACTGCGCCGAGGACGGTCCTGACAAGACAAGAGCAGAGAAGACAGAGGACATGAGCCGATGTGCTGCCTCGGAACTCGTTCATTCTCTCTCGGAGTCTTAACGAGTCCTAACGAGTCCGAACCAGTCTTAACAAGTCTTAATAATAATAATAATAATAATAATAATAATAATAATAATTGCTTACACTTATCTAGCGCTTTTCTGAACACTCCACTCCAAGCACTTCACAGGTCATGGGGACTCCTGTCCACCACCACCAATGTGCAGCCCCACCTGGATGATGCGACAGCACCCATAGTGTGCCAGAACGCTCACCACACACCAGCTCTCAGTGGGGAGGAGAGCAGAGTGATGAAGCCAGTTCATAGATGGGGATTATTAGGAGGCCATGATGGGTAAACACCAGGGGGGAAATTTGGCCAGAGAAACCGGGGTTACACCCCTACTCTTCTTGAGAGACATCCTGGGATTGTTAATGACCACAGAGAGTCAGGACCTCAGTTTGACGTCTCATCCGCAGGACGGCGCCTGTTTACAGTCCAGTGTCCCCTTCACTATACTGGGGCATCAGGACCCATACAGACCGCAGGGTGAGAGTGCCACCTGCTGGCCCCACTCACACCTCTTCCGGCAGCAACCTTAGTTTTTCCCAGGAGGTCTCATTAAGGAGGTTAATGAGTCCTAACGAGTCCAAACGAGTCCAAACATTCCATACACTTCTATATAGACTTATACTTCTTCTATATAGAAGTGTAAGCAATGATTGTTAAGAAAGGATTTGAAAACACTCACCAGCCCACAGCAGAGCAGAGAATAGCAGGACCCAGCCCATCATCATCAGACCCCTGGGGACAGCAGGAATAGTTCAGTACAGCTCTGGAGAAACACACTTCCTCCCTCAGACACACTTGTCACACCAGAACATAAATGATTGCATATCTTAATGGACAGACCAGAGCAGAATCTACCCCCAAACCCCCTGAGTGCAACTGTATACGGAAATCCAGATTGAGTTCATGTTTAATGTGGAGCAAACGTTAGAACAGCCCAGTGAGATCAGGGTAAAAGCACAGTACAGCCCAGTAAGATCAGGGTAAAAACACAGTACAGTGCAGTGAGATCAGGGTCAAAACGCAGGACAGCACATAACAGCCCAGTGAGATCAGGGTAAAAACACAGTTCAGCGCAGTACAGCCCAGTGAGATCAGGGTAAAAACACAGTCCAGCGCAGTACAGCCCAGTGAGATCAGGGTAAAAACACAGGACAGTGCAGTACAGCCCAGTGAGATCGGGGTAAAAACGCAGGACAGCGCAGTGAGATCAGGGTAAAAACACAGGACAGCGCAGTACAGCCCAGTGAGAACAGGGTAAAAACACAGGAAAGCGCAGTACAGCCCAGTGAGATCAGGGTAAAAACACAGGACAGTGCAGTACAGCCCAGTGAAATCAGGGTAAAAACACATGACAGCGCACTACAGCCCAGTGAGAACAGGGTAAAAACACAGGACAGCGCAGTACAGCCCAGTGAGAACAGGGTAAAAACACAGGACACTGCCGTACAGCCCAGTGAGATCAGGGTAAAAACACAGTCCAGCGCAGTCAGACGAAGTACTGAACCGTGAAAGGAGGAGAAAGGCGAGTCTGACCGCGTTCCTCTCTCCGGACACGCCGCAGTGTGACAGTCACTCCCACGCCCACACACTCCCCGCGAAATCAGACTTCTCTGTCCCTTAACACCGCCCCTGTAATTAACACGGCAGTAGAAGTCAATTTCATTCTCGGTATTACTATTATTAGTAATAATAACTATTAATATTGTTATTATTATAGCGAGAACAGCGAGGATCTCCGAACTGCAGCGCCAGCGACGGGCTGGGTCGAACTGGGCCACCCGAACTCCGGGCGGTACCGCCCCAGTTTCACAGAAAACACCCCCCGGCCCCCGGCCCCCGCACCGAACCGAACCGAACCTCTCCCCGCCCGGTCCCTCGAAACCGTTCACAAACCCGCCCGAGAGACAGAAAAGAGCTCGGAGCCCGGTTACCTGTCCGGTGGACCTGCGGAGACTCGCAGCCCGGCGCGGAGAGCTGCTGCTGGTGCTGGTGCTGCTGCTGCTGCAGAATTTAACCCGTGCGGTCCCGGTCCGTCCAGGCTGCCGGCACTGCGGAGAAAACCGACCCCGCTCCGCTCACGACACTCAACCCACCGAACAGCGCAGCCTGGCCTCGCTTTCCGGTGACGAGGCGTTTAATTTCTTCCTATCGATTTTTGCGGTTGTCATTAATGCCTTGTCTCCTGCCCATCCGGCTCAGGCTAAAAAAAATGATATCTTTTCCCCTATTTTTTGTCTCTTCAGGGCGGCGCGTTCGGCCATCTCCGGAGGCGCTCGGCTTTTTCCGGGCGCTGCCTGCGGCTGTGGGCTCGGCTCTCCCCGGCAGGAAACGTCCTGCTTCTCGGCGGAGATCGTGTCTCTTCTGAGCCCAGAAACAGAACACGAGGGGGGCTGGAGACCAGCCGCCTGTCTCTAGACGCCCAGACGCTGAATTATTCACCACCGGCGCAGAGAGGCTGTGTTTCCGGGAGGGAGTCGGCGCTACACGCTGTCTGTGCAATAATACGATTCATAATAATACCATAAGAAGTGAATTTCTACACATAGCAGTCTGTTCTCACACTCTGTGGTGCTTGGGCCATACAGACATGTTTTTGTACAGGGCGATACGTTTCAACTAAATGAATATGCGAACAATATATTGTGAATGTATTTGAGAATATTGGGAATGATGTCTCGTCAAATACATTTAAGACGCTCTGTTACAGTATCTTGACCGGCGATCTCTGGACTGGAGGGGTACAGTGTGACCCAGACTGGACTGGAGGGGTACAGTGTGACCCAGACTGGACCAGTGATCTGTGGACTGGAGGGGTACAGTGTGACCCAGACTGGACTGGAGGGGTACAGTGTGACAGACTGGACCAGTGATCTCTGGACTGGAGGGGTACAGTGTGACCCAGACTGGACTGGAGGGGTACAGTGTGACCCAGACTGGACCAGTGATCTCTGGACTGGAGGGGTACAGTGTGACCAGACTGGACTGGAGGGGTACAGTGTGACAGACTGGACCAGTGATCTCTGGACTGGAGGGGTACAGTGTGACCAGACTGGACTGTAGGGGTACAGTGTGACCCAGACTGGACTGGAGGGGTACAGTGTGACAGACTGGACCAGTGATCTCTGGACTGGAGGGGTACAGTGTGACCCAGACTGGACCAGTGATCTCTGGACTGGAGGGGTACAGTGTGACCCAGGCTGGACTGGAGGGGTACAGTGTGACCCAGACTGGACCAGTGATCTCTGGACTGGAGGGGTACAGTGTGACCCAGACTGGACCAGTGATCTGTGGACTGGAGGGGTACAGTGTGACCAGACTGGACTGGAGGGGTACAGTGTGACCCAGACTGGACCAGTGATCTCTGGACTGGAGGGGTACAGTGTGACCCAGACTGGACTGGAGGGGTACAGTGTGACCCAGACTGGACCAGTGATCTGTGGACTGGAGGGGTACAGTGTGACCCAGACTGGACTGGAGGGGTACAGTGTGACCCAGACTGGACCAGTGATCTCTGGACTGGAGGGGTACAGTGTGACCAGACTGGACTGTAGGGGTACAGTGTGACAGACTGGACCAGTGATCTCTGGACTGGAGGGGTACAGTGTGACCAGACTGGACTGGAGGGGTACAGTGTGACAGACTGGACCAGTGATCTCTGGACTGGAGGGGTACAGTGTGACAGACTGGACCAGTGATCTCTGGACTGGAGGGGTACAGTGTGACCAGACTGGACTGGAGGGGTACAGTGTGACCCAGACTGGACTGGAGGGGTACAGTGAGCCCCGTTAAGTTGGCGCCCCTACAGACAGCACTAACGACGAAACCCCCCTCATTTGTTAGTGCTGCGTTTGTGCTGTTAAAAGTAACTTCCCAGTTGCTTTCGTGGCCGAGATAGAGCGCCTTGTCTCTCGGGTGATCATGTGATCGTGCACGGCGACTCTGGTCCCCAGTGACCCCAGTCTGCCCAGTTCAGGCGCTCTGTTACCGGTGTGAGAGGAACAGCTCTGTATCTGTGGTCCTCTGTGTGCCCGGGTGGGGGGCGGTGGGTTCTGTGTTTAATATCAGTGTCTTCTGCGCGTCAGTGTGAGCAGGAAGATTGTATTTGTCACCAATATCACGTACCCTGATCAGAAGAGCTGTGGGTGTCGTCTCAAAACACGACCAAACAACTGCATGTTCTAAGAAAGAGGCTTTAACGAGCACGTCGACTACTACGATACGATACTACGCAGCGGTGTGCCTTTTTTTTTTACAAATCTGAAGCAGTAAGCGGAAATATTGGAGAACATTTTTATTTGATTTAAAACAACCGCACATCTGTCCAAGGTCTTAAGAGTCCGTCGTTATCCGTGTCTTCGTGTCTGCAGCGCTCTTACATGCAAACACAGCACGATGAGGCGTTTTTCTGTGTGTCTTCCCGGTCTCTCCTTGGTGTAGGGCACAGTGTGAGGGCTGACCTCTGAAGGCACAGAGACGAGCGCCTATTTCTCCCCGCTGAAATCGTGTCCTTTGCGGTGTGCGGGACCCAGGACGTGGTCTGCTTGTCCAGCTCCGGGGTGACACCCCTCCAGCAAACAGCACAGTCCCCGAAACCCACAATATCTCGCTATATGTGTGTGTATATATCGCCCCATCTCTCAGGAGCGAAAGCAGCACAAACACCACTTTCAGTGAGGAGGGGAGGGGGGTTGGACAACTTCACGCAGCCTGACTGTCCCGAGTGCAGACTGGCCGGGCTCTGTGCTGTCTGTGGATGGGGGGGGGGGGATGAGGGTCTGAGTGCGGCCGTCTCTTAAAATCTCGCCCGGCCGCCCGGGGCCTCGGTCTCGAGTGAGGAGAGAGGCGGAGAGACAGGGCTCCGCGCCCGGCTCCCCGGCTCGAAGTGCTCGGCTCCTGACGGACTCGTCGGTAAGCCCAAGTGAAATTTGAGCAGCTTTTTTTTTGTTGTTGTTGTTTTAAACCGGGAAACTACGCGAGGCCGAGCGAGCGAGTTCGCGTTTCTCCTCCGCGGTGGATCAGCGGCAGAGCCGAGTCAGAGACCCCCGTTTCCTTTCCTGCAAGACCCGTGAAAGTTCATCTCCAGTTCAGGACCTCTTTCTTTCTCTCTTTGCTCTGTGAAACAGGAAACTCCTGCGGTCTCAGGACACCAGCCCCCGACCTCCTCAGGGTATGGACTCGGTTCTGGGACGGAAGGGCTCGGAACAGGTACGTGGAGATGAAAACCTTCATATTGTAAGGCTGAGAGGTTGGGTTCTGCCCAGCGCTGAAGCTACCGCGGGTCATTGGCGATGATGGGCGAGCTCGGCAGTGCGGCAGAAACACTGGAATTCAAGTCGGGTTTAAACACACAGAGCCGCTGTGTTTATATATATATACAGTGTCTGGACTCCAGGTGTGTGTGTGTATATATATATACAGTGTCTGGACTCCAGGTGTGTGTGTATATATATATACAGTGTCTGGACTCCAGGTGTGTGTGTGTGTGTATATATATACAATGTCTGGACTCCAGGGGTGTGTGTATATATACAGTGTCTGGACTCCAGGTGTGTGTGTGTGTATATATATATACAGTGTCTGGACTCCAGGTGTGTGTGTGTGTATATATATACAGTGTCTGGACTCCAGGTGTGTGTGTGTATATATATATACAGTGTCTGGACTCCAGGTGTGTGTGTGTATATATATATACAGTGTCTGGACTCCAGGTGTGTGTGTATATATATATACAGTGTCTGGACTCCAGGTGTGTGTGTGTGTGTATATATATACAATGTCTGGACTCCAGGGGTGTGTGTATATATACAGTGTCTGGACTCCAGGTGTGTGTGTGTGTATATATATATACAGTGTCTGGACTCCAGGTGTGTGTGTGTGTATATATATATACAGTGTCTGGACTCCAGGTGTGTGTGTGTGTGTATATATATATACAGTGTCTGGACTCCAGGTGTGTGTGTGTGTATATATATATACAGTGTCTGGACTCCAGGTGTGTGTGTGTATATATATATACACAGTGTCTGGACTCCAGGTGTGTGTGTATATATACACAGTGTCTGGACTCCAGGTGTGTGTGTGTGTGTATGTATATATACAGTGTCTGGACTCCAGGTGTGTGTGTGTATATATATACAGTGTCTGGACTCCAGGTGTGTGTGTGTGTATATATATACACAGTGTCTGGACTCCAGGTGTGTGTGTGTATATATATACACAGTGTCTGGACTCCAGGTGTGTGTGTATATATATACAGTGTCTGGACTCCAGGTGTGTGTGTGTGTGTATATATATATACAGTGTCTGCACTCCAGGTGTGTGTGTGTGTGTATATATATATACAGTGTCTGCACTCCAGGTGTGTGTGTGTGTGTATATATATATACAGTGTCTGCACTCCAGGTGTGTGTGTGTGTATATATATACAGTGTCTGGACTCCAGGTGTGTGTGTATATATATACACAGTGTCTGGACTCCAGGTGTGTGTGTATATATATACACAGTGTCTGGACTCCAGGTGTGTGTGTGTGTATATATATATACAGTGTCTGGACTCCAGGTGTGTGTGTGTGTGTATATATATATACAGTGTCTGGACTCCAGGTGTGTGTGTGTGTGTATATATATATACAGTGTCTGGACTCCAGGTGTGTGTGTGTATATATATACAGTGTCTGGACTCCAGGTGTGTGTGTATATATATACACAGTGTCTGGACTCCAGGTGTGTGTGTATATATATACAGTGTCTGGACTCCAGGTGTGTGTGTGTGTGTATATATATATACAGTGTCTGCACTCCAGGTGTGTGTGTGTGTATATATATACAGTGTCTGGACTCCAGGTGTGTGTGTATATATATACAGTGTCTGGACTCCAGGTGTGTGTGTATATATATACACAGTGTCTGGACTCCAGGTGTGTGTGTGTGTGTGTATATATATACAGTGTCTGGACTCCAGGTGTGTGTGTGTGTGTGTATATATATATACAGTGTCTGGACTCCAGGTGTGTGTGTGTATATATACAGTGTCTGGACTCCAGGTGTGTGTGTGTGTGTGTATATATATACAGTGTCTGCACTCCAGGTGTGTGTGTGTGTATATATATACAGTGTCTGGACTCCAGGTGTGTGTGTATATATATACAGTGTCTGGACTCCAGGTGTGTGTGTGTGTATGTATATATACAGTGTCTGGACTCCAGGTGTGTGTGTGTATATATATATACACAGTGTCTGGACTCCAGGTGTGTGTGTGTGTATGTATATATACAGTGTCTGGACTCCAGGTGTGTGTGTGTGTATATATATACACAGTGTCTGGACTCCAGGTGTGTGTGTGTGTATATATATACACAGTGTCTGGACTCCAGGTGTGTGTGTGTGTATATATATATACAGTGTCTGGACTCCAGGTGTGTGTGTGTATATATATACACAGTGTCTGGACTCCAGGTGTGTGTGTGTATATATATATACAGTGTCTGGACTCCAGGTGTGTGTGTGTGTGTATATATATATACAGTGTCTGGACTCCAGGTGTGTGTGTGTGTATATATATATACAGTGTCTGGACTCCAGGTGTGTGTGTGTGTATATATATATACAGTGTCTGGACTCCAGGTGTGTGTGTGTGTGTATATATACAGTGTCTGGACTCCAGGTGTGTGTGTGTATATATACAGTGTCTGGACTCCAGGTGTGTGTGTGTGTATGTATATATACAGTGTCTGGACTCCAGGTGTGTGTGTGTATACAGTGTCTGGACTCCAGGTGTGTGTGTGTGTGTATATATATATACACAGTGTCTGGACTCCAGGTGTGTGTGTGTGTATATATATATACAGTGTCGGGACTCCAGGTGTGTGTGTGTGTATATATACACAGTGTCTGGACTCCAGGTGTGTGTGTGTATATATACACAGTGTCTGGACTCCAGGTGTGTGTGTGTATATATACACAGTGTCTGGACTCCAGATGTGTGTGTGTATATATACAGTGTCTGGACTTCAGTGGTGTGTGTGTATATATACACAGTGTCTGGACTCCAGGTGTGTGTGTGTATATATACATACACAGTGTCTGGACTCCAGGTGTGTGTGTGTATATATACACACAGTGTCTGGACTCCAGGTGTGTGTGTGTATATATACATACACAGTGTCTGGACTCCAGGTGTGTGTGTGTATATATACATACACAGTGTCTGGACTCCAGGTGTGTGTGTGTGTATATATACACACAGTGTCTGGACTCCAGGTGTGTGTATATATATATACACACAGTGTCTGGACTCCAGGTGTGTGTGTGTGTGTGTGTGTGTGTGTGTGTGTGTGTGTGTATATATACACACAGTGTCTGGACTCCAGGTGTGTGTGTGTATACATACAGTGTCTGGACTCCAGGTGTGTGTGTGTGTATATATACAGTGTCTGGACTCCAGGTGTGTGTGTGTGTGTATATATATATACAGCATAGGGACTCCAGGTGTGTGTTTGTGTAAATACAGTGTCTGGACTCCAGGTGTGTGTGTGTATATATATATACAGTGGCTGGACTCCAGGTGTGTGTGTGTGTATGTATATATATAGTGTCTGGACTCCAGGTGTGTGTGTGTATATATATACAGTGTCTGGACTCCAGGTGTGTGTGTGTATATATATACAGTGTCTGGACTCCAGGTGTGTGTGTATATATATATACAGTGTCTGGACTCCAGGTGTGTGTGTGTATATATATACAGTGTCTGGACTCCAGGTGTGTGTGTATATATATATACAGTGTCTGGACTCCAGGTGTGTGTGTGTATATATATATACAGTGTCTGGACTCCAGGTGTGTGTGTGTGTATATATATACAGTGTCTGGACTCCAGGTGTGTGTGTGTATATATATACAGTGTCTGGACTCCAGGTGTGTGTGTATATATATATACAGTGTCTGGACTCCAGGTGTGTGTGTGTATATATATACAGTGTCTGGACTCCAGGTGTGTGTGTATATATATATACAGTGTCTGGACTCCAGGTGTGTGTGTGTATATATATATACAGTGTCTGGACTCCAGGTGTGTGTGTGTATACAGTGTCTGGACTCCAGGTGTGTGTGTGTGTATGTATATATACAGTGTCTGGACTCCAGGTGTGTGTGTATACAGTGTCTGGACTCCAGGTGTGTGTGTGTATATATATATACACAGTGTCTGGACTCCAGGTGTGTGTGTGTATATATATATACAGTGTCGGGACTCCAGGTGTGTGTGTGTGTATATATACACAGTGTCTGGACTCCAGGTGTGTGTGTGTATATATATACAGTGTCTGGACTCCAGGTGTGTGTGTATATATATATACAGTGTCTGGACTCCAGGTGTGTGTGTATATATATATACAGTGTCTGGACTACAGGTGTGTGTGTGTATTTATATATACAGTGTCTGGACTCCAGGTGTGTGTGTCTATATATACAGTGTCTGGACTCCAGGTGTGTGTGTGTATATATATATACAGTGTCTGGACTCCAGGTGTGTGTGTGTATACAGTGTCTGGACTCCAGGTGTGTGTGTGTGTATGTATATATACAGTGTCTGGACTCCAGGTGTGTGTGTGTATACAGTGTCTGGACTCCAGGTGTGTGTGTGTGTATATATATATACACAGTGTCTGGACTCCAGGTGTGTGTGTGTATATATATATACAGTGTCGGGACTCCAGGTGTGTGTGTGTGTATATATACACAGTGTCTGGACTCCAGGTGTGTGTGTGTATATATACACAGTGTCTGGACTCCAGATGTGTGTGTGTATATATACAGTGTCTGGACTTCAGTGGTGTGTGTGTATATATATACACAGTGTCTGGACTCCAGGTGTGTGTGTGTATATATACATACACAGTGTCTGGACTCCAGGTGTGTGTGTGTATATATACACACAGTGTCTGGACTCCAGGTGTGTGTGTATATATATATACAGTGTCTGGACTCCAGGTGTGTGTGTGTATATATATACAGTGTCTGGACTCCAGGTGTGTGTGTATATATATATACAGTGTCTGGACTCCAGGTGTGTGTGTGTATATATATATACAGTGTCTGGACTCCAGGTGTGTGTGTGTATACAGTGTCTGGACTCCAGGTGTGTGTGTGTGTATGTATATATACAGTGTCTGGACTCCAGGTGTGTGTGTGTATACAGTGTCTGGACTCCAGGTGTGTGTGTGTGTATATATATATACACAGTGTCTGGACTCCAGGTGTGTGTGTGTGTATATATATATACACAGTGTCTGGACTCCAGGTGTGTGTGTGTATATATATATACAGTGTCGGGACTCCAGGTGTGTGTGTGTGTATATATACACAGTGTCTGGACTCCAGGTGTGTGTGTGTATATATACACAGTGTCTGGACTCCAGATGTGTGTGTGTATATATACAGTGTCTGGACTTCAGTGGTGTGTGTGTATATATATACACAGTGTCTGGACTCCAGGTGTGTGTGTGTATATATACATACACAGTGTCTGGACTCCAGGTGTGTGTGTGTATATATACACACAGTGTCTGGACTCCAGGTGTGTGTGTGTATATATACATACACAGTGTCTGGACTCCAGGTGTGTGTGTGTATATATACATACACAGTGTCTGGACTCCAGGTGTGTGTGTGTGTATATATACACACAGTGTCTGGACTCCAGGTGTGTGTATATATATATACACACAGTGTCTGGACTCCAGGTGTGTGTGTGTGTGTGTGTATATATATACACACAGTGTCTGGACTCCAGGTGTGTGTGTGTATACATACAGTGTCTGGACTCCAGGTGTGTGTGTGTATATATATACAGTGTCTGGACTCCAGGTGTGTGTGTGTGTCTGTGTGTATATATATATACAGCATAGGGACTCCAGGTGTGTGTTTGTGTAAATACAGTGTCTGGACTCCAGGTGTGTGTGTGTATATCTATATACAGTGTCTGGACTCCAGGTGTGTGTGTGTATATATATATACAGTGGCTGGACTCCAGGTGTGTGTGTGTGTATGTATATATACAGTGTCTGGACTCCAGGTGTGTGTGTGTATATATATACAGTGTCTGGACTCCAGGTGTGTATATATATATACAGTGTCTGGACTCCAGGTGTGTGTGTGTATATATATATACAGTGTCTGGACTCCAGGTGTGTGTGTGTGTATATATATACAGTGTCTGGACTCCAGGTGTGTGTGTGTATATATATACAGTGTCTGGACTCCAGGTGTGTGTGTGTGTGTGTATATATATATACAGTGGCTGGACTCCAGGTGTGTGTGTGTGTGTATATATACAGTGTCTGGACTCCAGGTGTGTGTGTGTATATATATACAGTGTCTGGACTCCAGGTGTGTGTGTATATATATATACAGTGTCTGGACTCCAGGTGTGTGTGTGTATATATATATACAGTGTCTGGACTCCAGGTGTGTGTGTGTATATATATACAGTGTCTGGACTCCAGGTGTGTGTGTGTATATATATACAGTGTCTGGACTCCAGGTGTGTGTGTGTGTGTGTATATATATATACAGTGTCTGGACTCCAGGTGTGTGTGTATATATATATACAGTGTCTGGACTCCAGGTGTGTGTGTGTATATATATATACAGTGTCTGGACTCCAGGTCTGTGTGTGTGTATGTGTATATACAGTGTCTGGACTCCAGGTGTGTGTGTGTATATATATATACACACAGTGTCTGGACTCCAGGTGTGTGTGTGTATACATACAGTGTCTGGACTCCAGGTGTGTGTGTGTGTGTATATATATACAGTGTGTGGACTCCAGGTGTGTGTGTGTGTGTCTGTGTCTGTGTGTATATATATATACAGCATAGGGACTCCAGGTGTGTGTGTGTAAATACAGTGTCTGGACTCCAGGTGTGTGTGTGTATATATATACAGTGGCTGGACTCCAGGGGTGTGTGTGTGTGTATATATATACAGTGTCTGGACTCCAGGTGTGTGTGTGTATATATATACAGTGTCTGGACTCCAGGTGTGTGTGTGTGTGTGTATATATATACAGTGTCTGGACTCCAGGTGTGTGTGTGTGTATATATATATACAGTGTCTGGACTCCAGGTGTGTGTGTGTGTATATATATATACAGTGTCTGGACTCCAGGTGTGTGTGTGTGTATGTGTATATACAGTGTCTGGACTCCAGGTGTGTGTGTGTATATATATATACACACAGTGTCTGGACTCCAGGTGTGTGTGTGTATACATACAGTGTCTGGACTCCAGGTGTGTGTGTGTATATATATACAGTGTCTGGACTCCAGGTGTGTGTGTGTGTCTGTGTGTATATATATATACAGCATAGGGACTCCAGGTGTGTGTGTGTGTGTAAATACAGTGTCTGGACTCCAGGTGTGTGTGTGTATATATATATACAGTGTCTGGACTCCAGGTGTGTGTGTATATATATATACAGTGGCTGGACTCCAGGTGTGTGTGTGTGTATGTATATATACAGTGTCTGGACTCCAGGGGTGTGTGTGTTTGTATATATATACAGTGTCTGGACTCCAGGTGTGTCTGTGTATATATATACAGTGTCTGGACTCCAGGTGTGTGTGTGTGTATATATATACAGTGTCTGGACTCCAGGTGTGTGTGTGTATATATATATACAGTGTCTGGACTCCAGGTGTGTGTGTGTGTATATATATACAGTGTCTGGACTCCAGGTGTGTGTGTGTATATATATATACAGTGTCTGGACTCCAGGTGTGTGTGTATATATATATACAGTGGCTGGACTCCAGGTGTGTGTGTGTATATATACACACAGTGTCTGGACTCCAGGTGTGTGTGTATATATATATACAGTGTCTGGACTCCAGGTGTGTGTGTGTATATATATACAGTGTCTGGACTCCAGGTGTGTGTGTATATATATATACAGTGTCTGGACTCCAGGTGTGTGTGTGTATATATATATACAGTGTCTGGACTCCAGGTGTGTGTGTGTATACAGTGTCTGGACTCCAGGTGTGTGTGTGTGTATGTATATATACAGTGTCTGGACTCCAGGTGTGTGTGTGTATACAGTGTCTGGACTCCAGGTGTGTGTGTGTGTATATATATATACACAGTGTCTGGACTCCAGGTGTGTGTGTGTATATATATATACAGTGTCGGGACTCCAGGTGTGTGTGTGTGTATATATACACAGTGTCTGGACTCCAGGTGTGTGTGTGTATATATACACAGTGTCTGGACTCCAGATGTGTGTGTGTATATATACAGTGTCTGGACTTCAGTGGTGTGTGTGTATATATATACACAGTGTCTGGACTCCAGGTGTGTGTGTGTATATATACATACACAGTGTCTGGACTCCAGGTGTGTGTGTGTATATATACACACAGTGTCTGGACTCCAGGTGTGTGTGTGTATATATACATACACAGTGTCTGGACTCCAGGTGTGTGTGTGTATATATACATACACAGTGTCTGGACTCCAGGTGTGTGTGTGTGTATATATACACACAGTGTCTGGACTCCAGGTGTGTGTGTGTGTGTGTGTATATATATACACACAGTGTCTGGACTCCAGGTGTGTGTGTGTATACATACAGTGTCTGGACTCCAGGTGTGTGTGTGTGTGTATATATATACAGTGTCTGGACTCCAGGTGTGTGTGTGTGTGTCTGTGTGTATATATATATACAGCATAGGGACTCCAGGTGTGTGTTTGTGTAAATACAGTGTCTGGACTCCAGGTGTGTGTGTGTATATCTATATACAGTGTCTGGACTCCAGGTGTGTGTGTATATATATATACAGTGGCTGGACTCCAGGTGTGTGTGTGTGTATGTATATATACAGTGTCTGGACTCCAGGTGTGTGTGTGTATATATATACAGTGTCTGGACTCCAGGTGTGTGTGTATATATACAGTGTCTGGACTCCAGGTGTGTGTGTATATATATATACAGTGTCTGGACTCCAGGTGTGTGTGTGTATATATATATACAGTGTCTGGACTCCAGGTGTGTGTGTGTGTATATATATACAGTGTCTGGACTCCAGGTGTGTGTGTGTATATATATACAGTGTCTGGACTCCAGGTGTGTGTGTGTGTGTATATATATATACAGTGGCTGGACTCCAGGTGTGTGTGTGTGTGTGTATATATACAGTGTCTGGACTCCAGGTGTGTGTGTGTATATATATACAGTGTCTGGACTCCAGGTGTGTGTGTATATATATATACAGTGTCTGGACTCCAGGTGTGTGTGTGTATATATATATACAGTGTCTGGACTCCAGGTGTGTGTGTGTGTATATATATACAGTGTCTGGACTCCAGGTGTGTGTGTGTATATATATACAGTGTCTGGACTCCAGGTGTGTGTGTGTGTGTATATATATATACAGTGTCTGGACTCCAGGTGTGTGTGTATATATATATACAGTGTCTGGACTCCAGGTGTGTGTGTGTATATATATATACAGTGTCTGGACTCCAGGTCTGTGTGTGTGTATGTGTATATACAGTGTCTGGACTCCAGGTGTGTGTGTGTATATATATATACACACAGTGTCTGGACTCCAGGTGTGTGTGTGTATACATACAGTGTCTGGACTCCAGGTGTGTGTGTGTGTGTATATATATACAGTGTCTGGACTCCAGTGTGTGTGTGTGTGTGTGTCTGTGTGTATATATATATACAGCATAGGGACTCCAGGTGTGTGTGTGTAAATACAGTGTCTGGACTCCAGGTGTGTGTGTGTATATATATACAGTGGCTGGACTCCAGGTGTGTGTGTGTGTATGTATATATATACAGTGTCTGGACTCCAGGGGTGTGTGTGTGTGTATATATATACAGTGTCTGGACTCCAGGTGTGTGTGTGTATATATATACAGTGTCTGGACTCCAGGTGTGTGTGTGTGTGTGTATATATATACAGTGTCTGGACTCCAGGTGTGTGTGTATATATATATACAGTGTCTGGACTCCAGGTGTGTGTGTGTGTATATATATATACAGTGTCTGGACTCCAGGTGTGTGTGTGTGTATGTGTATATACAGTGTCTGGACTCCAGGTGTGTGTGTGTATATATATATACACACAGTGTCTGGACTCCAGGTGTGTGTGTGTATACATACAGTGTCTGGACTCCAGGTGTGTGTGTGTATATATATACAGTGTCTGGACTCCAGGTGTGTGTGTGTGTCTGTGTGTATATATATATACAGCATAGGGACTCCAGGTGTGTGTGTGTGTGTAAATACAGTGTCTGGACTCCAGGTGTGTGTGTGTATATATATATACAGTGTCTGGACTCCAGGTGTGTGTGTATATATATATACAGTGGCTGGACTCCAGGTGTGTGTGTGTGTATGTATATATACAGTGTCTGGACTCCAGGGGTGTGTGTGTTTGTATATATATACAGTGTCTGGACTCCAGGTGTGTGTGTGTATATATATACAGTGTCTGGACTCCAGGTGTGTGTGTGTGTATATATATACAGTGTCTGGACTCCAGGTGTGTGTGTGTATATATATATACAGTGTCTGGACTCCAGGTGTGTGTGTGTATATATATATACAG